>NC_142461.1:126487500-127112500 GCF_049115385.1 Moschus berezovskii
CAATCCCATGGAATGGGGCTGAGGGATGGATATTTCTTACAAACTCCCTCAAGTGATTGGGAAGTAAAGCCAAGAATGAGCACCAGTGCCTTAGGCTCTAGTTAAAAATCAGAATCACTTGTCCAAGTTCTAATTCCACATCTAATGTCCCAGAAGGTTCTGATGTGACTGAGTTTTCTTTTATTCCCTTTAAAAGTAATTATTATCTTCCCCCCAGTTTCAAAAAGAGATAACAGTGTAGCAAAGTACACGGAAAAAGAAAAGGCATCTATCATCACATTGTTTAAGGAGAAGAGAAGGGGTTGGTTGATAAAATTTATAGTTTAAAAATTTTAAATTTAATCTTTCAGGTAAGAATGTACTGTTGTATGGGTACATTCTGTGTTCACTTGTTTAAAGATTAAATTGAGCTGGAGGAGATCTAAAGAGATTACTTGGTTAGAACTTCTGCCTTTATTAAAAAAAAAGAATAAATCTCTGTATCTTATAACCCACTCAAAAGAAGATTAAAGAAACAAAATGCAAGGAAATAATTATCTTATTAGCCTATTCCTGAAAACAAAAGGAAGAAAACACCACCAATTCATTTTATGGAACTAATATAAAATGATATTAAATATGGACATGGACTGTAAAAGAAATGTAATTTCACTTAAGAACATAGAACATTTTAAAATAAAATATTGAATCCACCAAGTGAATCCAGAAATGTATACATAAAAAACTTGTCTTGTTCCAAGAGAATACTATTCAAAAATTTATTAACTTAATACTTCACAGAAACAGACTAAAAAGTATACATTGTATGTCAGTAGAAATAGAGAACAAATTATATAAGAAAAACAATAAAATTTATAACAAAAAATTTGAAAACTAGGAATAGAAACTTTCTTGTGCAATATTACTAAAGGGATCTACCCAAAATTCACAGATGATTATCTTTAATTGTAAAAAAAAAAGAATAAGTAACTGAGGCACCTGGTAAAATGACTTCCTCAAAGACATATAAGTAGTCAGTTGTGTTGAACTAGATTCTATATCTCTGCCTTTCTGCAGTTCATAGTACAGTGCCTCATGTTTTGAGTTATTATAGACTTTTTCATCCTCAGGCAATTACCTTGGATTCATACTGCTGCTGCTGCTGCTAAGTCGCTTCAGTTGTGTCCAACTCTGTGCGACCCCACAGATGGCAGCCCACGAGTCTCCACCGTCCCTGGGATTCTCCAGGCAAGAACACTGGAGTGGGTTGCCATTTCCTTCTCCAGTACATGAAAGGGAAAAGGGAAAGTGAAATCACTTAGTCCTGTCCGACTAGTAGCGACCCCATGGACTGCAGCCTACCAGGCTCCTCTGTCCATGGGATTTTCTAGGCAAGAGTACTGGAGTGGCTTGCCATTGCCTTCTCCAGATACTAATATTATTTTAAAATGTGTTTAAATATTTCTTTCTCTCTAAATTTCGTATGAGCTTCCCTGGTGGCTCAGTGGTAAAGAATCCACTTGCAAGGCAGAAGACGTGAGTTCAATCCCTGGGTCAGGAAGATCTCCTGGAGAAAGAAATGGCAACAACCCACTTCAGTATTCTTGCCTAGGAAATCCCATGGACTGGTGGGCTACAGTCCATGAATCGGACTCACAGCAAAGAATTGGACACAGCTTAGCGAATAAACAGCAAGAAACCTTTATAGTCATTCAAGTCAATAAGCTTGACTGGTGATTCCTTTTGAGATCAGTCTCCTCACACACTTAGGAAATGCCTCCTTTGAACTTTAGTCAGTTTGTCTTTCCTCATCTACGGATGCTGAGTACTAGTATAGTCATTGTATCCTCTAACCCTGTAAGATTAATTTTTCTGACCCCGGAACCGAACTTTGACTAGTGACTGCTTGTAGAACATCCTAGAAATATTAATATGATAGGAAAAACTACTGCCTATCCTGTTAGCAATCACATTGTTTAATTAATGAAAACTCAGGTTGTTTTGTCAAGTAAGTGATGACTTGCAATGAATGCCACAAAGAATTGCAGGAATTGATTCATATCCATCTTAATTATAACTAATAGGGTCATGGTCTTTCCTTACATAATAAATGATTTCCTACTTACTATGGTTCAGTTCAGTTCAGTTCAGTCGCTCAGTCGTGTCCGACTCTCCGTGACCCCTTGGGTTATATAAAAGTTAAAGTTTAAATAAGATTGAATCCTAACATTATAGTGACCCTAAATAATGTTTAATTAAACCTAAATTATGAGTAAGTTATTTCCCAACTGGTTTAAAACATAATGAGATAATAATCACCTAGGAGAGAACAGCATGGTAGCAACAGTATAAAACAGCAGCAGTCTGACTAGCTTGTGTATATTCTCTTATTCTTGATCTCATACATGTTTAATAGACTTAAAACATTATGGTTCAAATAAACTCAAGGTCACTAAATAGGCCTATAATATGGATAGAATTGAATTACATCTGAAGCTTTTAAGGCACAAATACATGAACATAGTTGAAGTAGTTAGAAAAAAATGCTAATTTCTTATCTAACACAGTTGGAAATGAATATTGGTTCAGTTACCCTAAAAGGATGTCAGGAAACTTGGAAAATTTATTCAACAAACTCAATATAGAATAATTATTAAGATGCCATAGTGTTGCTGGAGCTTTTATTAGCACCTATACTATATCTCCCCCGCTGCCCCTTCAGAAAAATTCTGGGGAATGTTCTGCCTCTTTAATAATCACTTTTTGATAATAAAGTAGAAAAGAATTCATAATAGAAAATGTGGGAAATAGCCAGGTTTTTAAAAAAGTTACTTGTGTTACTACTGTAAAAAAGCAATGGTCATTGACACTTTGGGGAAAAGACAAAAAATCCAATGTCCTTAAAAGACAACTATTTGCATACTGAATCTTTTTCTTTATAATCTGTTTTTCTGACTTCCTGTGTTTTAGAATGTTCCATGTCATTATATTTTTAACTGACCTCGTGGCACTTCAGCTGATCTCATGATCCCTTAGTTGATCTCAAGGCTTTTATTTACATACTAAGGCACAAACAAAAAAGTGAAAGCTCAAGTATCTAATAAGAATTCTGTGTATCAATGCCTTAAATACTATGAAGGCAAACAAATTGTGGGAGAAAAATATGCAGCATATGTAACTTTCATGGGAACAATATTTTAGGTATCAGTTCAGTTCAGTTCAGTCGCTCAGTTGTGTCCGACTCTTTGCGACCCCATGAATCACAGCACGCCAGGCCTCCCTGTCCATCACCCAAACTCACTTCGATGGAGTCGGTGATGCCATCCAGCCATCTCATTCTCTGTCATCCTCTTCTCCTCCCACCCCCAATCCTTCCCAGCATCAGAGTCTTTTCCAGTGAGTCAACTCGTCACATGAGGTGGCCAAAGATTTGGAGTTTCAGCTTTAGCATCAGTCCTTCCGTGAACACCCAGGATTGATCTCCTTTAGAATGGACTGGTTGGATCTCCTTGCAGTCCAAGGGACTCTCAAGAGTCTTCTCCAGCACCACAGTTCAAAAGCATCAATTCTTCGGCACTCAGCTTTCTTCACAGTGCAACTCTCACATCCATACATGACCACTGGAAAAACCATAGCCTTGACTAGACGGACCTTGGTTGGCAAAGTAATGTCTCTGCTTTTTAATATACTATCTAGGTTGGTCATAACTTTCCTTCCAAGGAGTAAGCGTCTTTTAATTTCCTGGCTGCAATCAACATCCGCAATGATTTTGGAGCCCTCAAAATTAAAGTTTGACACTGTTTCCACTGTTTTCCCATCTATTTCCCATGAAGTGATGGGACCAGATGCCATGATCTTAGTTTTCTGAATGTTGAGCTTTAAGCCAACTTTTTCACTCTTCTCTTTCACTTTCATCAAGAGGCTTCTTAGTTCCTCTTCACTTTCTGCTATAAGGGTGGTGTCATCGCATATCTGAGGTCAATAATGTTTCTCCCAGCAATCTTGATTCCAGCTTGTGCTTCTTCCAGCCCAATGTTCCTCATGATGTACTCTGCATTTAAGTTAAGTAAGCAGGGTGACAATATACAGTCTTGATGTACTCCTTTTCCTATTTGGAACCAGTCTGTTCCATGTCCAGTTCTAACTGTTGCTTCCTGACCTGCCTACAGGTTTCTCAAGAGGCAGATCAGGTGGTGTGATATTCCCATCTCTAGCAGGAAAATTGTGAGACTCCTAAGAAAATAACTCACAAAAGAAAAATATAAATTTAGTTATATGAAATAAATACTTGACCATGTCAGTAACTTAACAAACACAATTTTAATTTATTTTAAAAAATGATTCAAAAATACTTTATTGCAGGAGACAATATTGGAAAGATATTTAACTTTGAAGTCCAACATTTATAACTGAACCCTTCCCGACCACTGGTGAACTATATTAATGTTAGTTTTCTAATTCTCATTTCAGGGCGTTAGTTACTGTCTTACAAAGTTTCTGTGCAAAATAAATGAGATAAAAATTAAAACCCTGGAATGAAGTCAGAGAAGAAAGCCACTTCCTCCCCTCCCCACACCTAAGCATTCTCACCTCTAGTCCTGAATTGGTTAATGCTACTGATTGCAGCCATGAAATTAAAAGACGCTTACTCCTTGGAAGGAAAGCTATGACCAACCTAGATAGTATATTAAAAAGCAGAGACATTACTTTGCCAACCAAGGTCCATCTAGTCAAGGCTATGGTTTTTTCAGTGGTCATGTATGGATGTGAGAGTAGGACTGTGAAGAAAGCTGATCGCCGAAGAATTGATGCTTTTGAACTGTGGTGCTGGAGAAAACTCTTGAGAGTCCCTTGGACTGCAAGGAGATCCAACCAGTCCATTCTAAAGGAGATCAATCCTGGGTGTTCATTGGCAGGACTGATGCTAAAGCTGAAACTCCAAATCTTTGGCCACCTCATGCGACGAGTTGACTCACTGGAAAAGACTCTGATGCTGGGAAGGATTGGGGGTGGGAGGAGAAGGTGATGACAGAGAATGAGATGGCTGGATGGCATCACTGACTCAATGGAAGTGAGTTTGGGTGAACTCCGGGAGTTGGTGATGGACAGGGAGGCCTGGCGTGCTGTGATTCATGGGTCGCGGAGAGTCAGACACGACTGAGCGACTGAACTGAACTGAACTGAACTGAATATTCCATTGTGTGTATTTATATACTCACACTACATCTTTTTTACCCATTCCTCCATTGATGGACATTTAGATTTCTTCTGTGTCTTGGCTATTGTAAATATTGCGGCAGTGAACATTGGGGTGCCTGTATCTTTCTTAATTATGGTTTTCTCAGGGTATATGCCCAGGAGGGGGCTTACTGGATCATAAGTGAACTCTGTTTTACATTTATTAAGGAACCTCCATATATTCTCCATAGTGGCTGTGCATCCCACCAACAGTGTAGGAGTGTACCCTTTTCTCCACGTCCTCTCCAGCATTTATTGTTTATAGTATTTTTGATGACGGCCATTCTGACTGGTGTGAGGTGATATCTTACTGTACATCTGATTTGCATTTCTTTAATAATAGGTGATGTTGAGCGTCTTTTCATGTGGCTCTTGGCCATCTGTATGGCTTCTTCAGAGAAATGTCTCTGTTTTTCACCCATTTTTTGATTGGGCTTTTTGTTTTTTTGATATTGAACTGCATGAGTTGTTTGTATAATTTGAGATTAATCCCTTGTCAGTTGCTTTGTTTGCAAATACTTTCTTCCACTCTGTGGGTTTTCTTTTCATTTTGTTTATAGTTTTCTTTGCTCTGCAAAGGCTTTTCAATTTCATTAGGTTCCATTGGTTCATTTTTGTTTTTATTTCCATTATTCTAGGAGACAGATCAACAAAGATATGTGATTTATGTCAGAAAGTGTTCTTCCTATGTGTTCCTCTAAGAATTTTATAGTATCCAGTCTTACATTTTGGTCTTTAATCCATTTTGAGTTTATTTTTGTGTGTGATGTTAGAGAATGTTCTAATTTCATTCTTTAACATCTAACTGTCCAATTTGCCCAGCACCACTTATTAAATAAATTGTCTTCTCTTCATTGTATTCTTGCCTTTTTCATCATAGATTAGGTTATCATAGGTGTGTGGGTTTATCTCTGGACTTTGTATCCTGCTCTATTGATTTTATTTCTGTTTTTGTGCCAGTACCACACAGTTTTGATTAATGTAGTTTTGTAGTATAGTCAGTAACCTAATGAATGACTATCAGTAACTTGACAAATGAAAATTTAAACAAAGGTAAAATTTCTTTTTAATTACCAAATTTGTAAACAAAATAATGTTAATACTATACTTGTTAGGAGGTAGAGTGGAATAAGCTTTGTGGAAGGTAAGTTGTTTGTATGTACCAAGAGCTTTAAAAGTGTAAAATGTTTAAAATGATATATGCCTTTCTAGAAATTTGCATTAGTGAAGTAGAGATGTGTACATAGAAGTTATAAAATTCTTCACAAAGTTACTTTGAATGGCAAAAGTTTAAAGATACCCAAAATAGATAATAATGGAGAATGTGCTCAGTAAACTATATAGTCATTAAATATTATGCTATTAGAAGAATATTTGAGAATTTCAAAGTGCTTTTGGATTGTATGCCTAATTTTTACCAGTACATGTTTATATCATGATATAAATAGCAACAAATGATGCTAGAATGATTGATGGCCATATGCAAAAAAAAATGAACCTCAAGCTTACCTTAATTTTTGTTAAAATGAAAAATAATTTAAAATAGACCCCAGTTTAAGAGATAAAATTATAAAACTTCTAGAGGAAAATATCGGAAATGTTTTAGTAAAAATTTCTTAAAAATGAAGCACAAACCATGAAAAAAAAAGTCAATAAATTAGACCAAAAGCCCATTTGCAATTTGAAGGACATTGTGAAAATGAAAAGGTAAGCCAGAGATATAAGTTATTTGCAAAGTATACATTCAACAAAGAACTCTTGCTTAGAACATATATCTCTCAAAACAATAATAGGATAAGTAATTAAAAATGGGTAAAAGTTTTGGATAGACACTTCACCAAAGAAGACATATGGGTAGCATACAGCACATGAAAAGAAGCTCAGCATAACACTAAAGATACCACCTTATGCCCCTACAAGTGTTAGAACTAAAAAGATTGATGATTATGGGAATGCCAAATAACACAAACACTTTGGAAAACAGTTTGGCAGTTTCTTGTCTTCAAGAGATACACAATATTGTTTTTATGGTAATATTGCCAAACATGTATAACTTATTCCAATCATAAAAAATGGTTTAGAGAAACCCCAATTAAGGGACATTCTACAAAATAACTGATCATATTCTGTGAGAGTCAAGGTCATGGAAGAAAGGCAAGACTAAAGGTCTGTTTTCAGAGTGAAGGAGGCAAGGAGAAATGTAATTTAGAATCAATCCTAGAATAGCAAACCTTATCAGTTTAAAAAAAAACTCCTGAAATTTCAAGTTTACTTAATATATTATTTTATTTTACTTAATATATTGTATCATATTTTACTTTATGTATTGTATCTTATTATACTTAATACATTGTATTGGTGTTTATTTCTTATTCTTGATCATTGCACTAAGGTTATGTAAGATGTTAACATGAGGGCAACTAGGTGAGGGATATTGGAAAATTTTTTACCTTTTTACAACTTTTCTATAAGCTTAAAATTCAAAACATAAAAATCTTTTTAAGGCTACACTTTTACACAGAATATTCTAATTTAGAAGGTCAGATAAAAATTTGAACAAACTTTCAAAGTTCTGGAGTCATCCAAGGAGAAGGAAATGGCAACCCACTCCAGTACTCTGGCCTGGAAAATCCCATGGATGGAGTAGCCTGGTAGGCTACAGTCCATGGGGTCATGAAGAGTCAGACATGACTGGAGAAGGAAATGGCAACCCACTCCAGTGTTCTTGCCTGGAGAATCCCAGGGAGGAGGGAGCATGGTGGGCTGCCGTCAATGGGGTTGCACCTAGTTGGACACGACTGAAGTGACTTAGCAGCAGCAGCAGCAGTGTCATCCAATAATGTTAAATAAATATAAGCTGTTCATAAATTGATCTAGTCATTTCAGTATAGTCATTATAGTTTGGTACAAAAATAAAGTTAAAATAGAAAAGTTAAATATTCATCCATCATGTGATTCAGTCATTCCATTCCTAGGAGAAATGAATGTCCATGCTCATATAAAGACTTGTACACTAATGTTTATAGCTCCTTAATTTTTAATAGTCTGAAACTGGAAATTTGTACAAAAGCAAGCAAAAATATGTATAAGTAAAGTATATCAATTATATCTCAACACTTTAAAAATATCAGTAGCAGTTTTTAATTTCTTAAACTGGAAAGTTCTGGGACAAGTAGATAAACTGGACTCCCAGGTTAAAATTTGTGATTTATATCTGAGTTCTATTTTTCTGAACATGCATATGTGCTACATATAAGTATCAGTGAGTGCTTATGTATATTTTTTCCTACAGAAAAGTTATAATGCTTAATCAAAGAATGTAGTATTTGTATTTTTAGAAACTATGTTCAAATAAGCAGTTAGTACAATTCATTTGTATATTATTGAGTTGTTTATGAAAATTAAGATCTTTTTGAGAATTAGTTCTCTACAAGAATCAACTGACTAGAAAAGAAGAAAATTCCATATTTAGAAGTTTTATGCTGACATTTACTCATTTTTATCCCAAATGGCCTTCTTAATCTCAAATTTATCACACTTTTTTCTTTAATAATTTAATCTCAGTGAATACCAAACAATCTTAAAGCATATGTGATTGAAAGATTCATATTTTGTTTAGTTTTTTCAGTTTAGTTAAAAAAAATCCAGTGTATAAATGAAAGCTTATAAGGTGTGTGGGAATATACTTAGATGAAGAATCTAAGAATTGGATCCAATCTTTGGGGTACAGATGTGTAAACAAATCATTACCCTGTAGCACTGTGTAATTCCTACAGTTCCCGTTGTCCTCAGCTGACACGTTTGAGTTCCAGTTTAAGACCTAGTTTTCATTATGCAGAGTTTTCATTCCAAACCAAGCATTGGACTACATGATTATAATGTCTAAAATACACTCCCCAAATTCATCCCACTCTCTCACATACGACCTTCACAGCTTGAACTTATTCAATAATTCATTGCAATCTTTACTTCAGGACATTTTCTTTTCTTCAAAGTTACTCATATATTAATGTGGAATTATCTTTATGTGAATACATTTATTTACTTACCTTATTTTGAATTTTCTTTGTCAGTAAATATTTTGTGACCATCCTAGGATGTTGACTGAAACAATATTTGATTTTTTGAGAAACTATACTAAAATAGTTATTTATATGAATGTTGTCCTTTAAAAATAATACATTGAAAGTTATGTGCTTATTTCAGTGTTATTGCCATTATTCTGAGTATTTTCAAGCTCCTGTTTTAAAATTATCTGCAAAGGAAATGGTTTATTAAAAAACCAAAAATCTATTATTGATAATAAATCTTGATCTTTTTAAAATTATTGGAATGTAATAAAATAGTTGGAGAAATCTAGGTAATTCTGACACACTATATCACTTTATACAAGAAATTCTATTTTAAAACTGCATTCTTTTTAAAGTTTTAAAAAGATAAAGGTATTATAAAATAAATACTTCGTTTCCTAAGATGAGTTTTTTGATGAATAATACTCTTTTAGAAAAAGTTCTAGAATATTTAACTCTAACTAAATGGCAATCAATTCATTCAATGCAATCCCTATCAAGCTACCAACAGTATTTTTCACAGAGCTAGAACAAATAATTTCACAATTTGTATGGAAATACAAAAAACCTCAAATAGCCAAAGCAATCTTGAGAAAGAAGAATGGAATTGGAGGAATCAACCTGCCTGACTTCAGACTATACTGTAAAGCTACAGTCATCAAGACAGCATGATACTGGCACAAAGACAGAAATATAGATCAATGGAACAAAGTAGAAAGCCCAGAGATAAATCCACACACCTATGGACACCTTATCTTTGACAAAGGACACAAGAATATGCAATGGAGAAAAGACAATCTCTTTAACAAGTGGTGCTGGGAAAACTGCTCAAGCACTTGTTAAAGAATGAAACTAGAACACTTTCTAACACCATACACAAAAATAAACTAAAAATGGGTTAAAGATCTAAATGTAAGACCAGAAACTATAAAACTCCTAGAGGAGAACATAGGCAAAACACTCTCTGACATAAATCACAGCAGGATCCTCCATGACCCACCTCCCAGAATATTGGAAATAAAAGGAAAAATAAACAAATGGAACCTAATTAAACTTAAAAGCTTTTGCACAACTAAGGAAACTATAAGCAAGGTGAAAAGACAGCCTTCAGAATGGGAGACAATAGTAGCAAATGAAGCAACTGAAAAAGAATTAATCTCAAAAATATACAAGCAGCTCCTGCAGCTCAATTCCAGAAAAATAAATGACCCAGTCAAAAAATGGGCCAAAGAACTAAACAGACATTTCTCCAAAGAAGACATACATAGTTAACAAACACATGAAAAGATACTCAGCATCACTCATAATCAGAGAAATGCAAATCAAAACCACAATGAGGTACCATCTCACACTGGTCAGAATGGCTGCTATCCAAAATTCTACAAGCAATAAATGCTGGAGAGGGTTTGGAGAAAAGGGAACCCTCTTACACTGTTGGTGGGAATGCAAACTAGTACAGCCACTATGGAGAAGAGTGTGGAGATTCCTCAAAAAAGTGGAAATAGAACTTCCTAATGACCCAACAATCCCACTGCTGGGCATACACACTGAGGAAACCAGAATTGAAAGAGACACATGTACCCCAATGTTCATTGCAGCACTTTTTATAGTAGCCAGGACATGGAAGCAACTTAGATGTCCATCAGCAGATGAATGGATAAGAAAGCTTTGGTACATATACACAATGGAATATTACTCAGCTATTAAAAAGAATGCATTTGAATCAGTTCTAATGACATGGGTGAAACTGGAGCCTATTATACAGAGTGAAGTAAGTCAGAAAGAAAAACACCAATACAGTATATTAATGCATATATATGGAATTTAGAAAGATGGTAACGATGACCCTGTATGTGAGACAGCAAAAGAGACACAGATGTATAGAACAGTCTTTTGGACTCTGTGGGAGAGGGCGAGGGTGGGATGATTTGAGAGAATAGCACTGAAACATGTATATTATCATATGTGAAACAGATCACCAGTCCAGGTTTGATGCATGAGACAGGGTGCTCAGGGCTGATGCACTGGGATGACCCTGAGGGATGGGATGGTGAGGGAGGTGGGAGGGGGTTCAGGATAGGGAACACATATACAACCATGGCTGATTCATGTCAATGTATGGCAAAACAACTGCAATATTGTAAAGTAATTAACCTCCAATTAAAATAAATTAAAAAATAGCATCAGTTCAGATAATAGGATGTGTAATGCTGCAAGGAATCTGAAAGATCATTTTGTCCAAACTTGTTTGAGGAAATTGGAATACTTAAATGTTCTCTAACAAATGCCTATAATATTTAAGTCTATTCAAAAATCTATGTATATATCTAAATTATAAAACATCTATTTAAATACACATACATATCTATGTGCATATGTTTATATAGCAAGTAAGACTGTATCTGAAAAAATGTAAAACACAACAGGTTTATTTTTCCCTGTAGGTATTTTTCTTTTATAATATTATTTATTTGTATATTTGATTTGCTTTATAGTTATGTAAGAGCCACAGGTACTAAGAACTGGTAAAAATGTGCTAATATAAAATACCTAAGAGCAAAATAAAAATAGTTTAAGTTCACTGGAAGTCCCTCCAGGCAACTCCCACATCCTTTGGTGGCCCCATTAATCTCTAAACACACCTTGCTCACTGGCATCTATTTGTATATTTTTCCCTCAGTCTTTGGTCTGAATCATGTTTTATATGAACATCATTAGGATTAGAGAGATTTGGACTGAAGATTTGGTTTTATTATCTATTAACTATGTGATCTTGAACTTCCCTGGTGGTTCAGTTGGTAAAGAGTCTGCCTGGAATACAGGAGACCTGGGTTTGATCCCTGGGTTGGGAAGATCCTCTGGAGAAGGAAACAGCAACCCACTCCAGTATTCTTGCCTGGAAAATCCCATGGATAGAAGATCCTGGCAAGCCCCTGTTCATGGGGTGCAAAGAGTCTGACGTGACGGTTGACTAACACTTAAAGTGATCTTGATCACATTATCTAGACAGTGAGCCTTAGATCTGTATTTGTATATTAGAAATAATACGTTGAGGACTGAATAAGAGATTAGTATGCATTGCCCAACAGTGCTGATTTAGACAGCAGACATTCAAAGTATTTATTTTCTATATGCCCCTATGGCTTCTTTTCACTAGTATACAATAAGGCCAATATTTGCATTTGGATACTTCAACTCCAGGACTCTTTACTTTTAGTGAAGTTGGCCTTGATTTCCAGAACATTTGCTCCTTTCTTTTGGAGAGTTTGTTTTTTTAACAACTTCCTGATGAAAAATTTACTAGGCTAATATATGTTTATTTTACAGAGTTATACAAAAAGAAAAAACGATCAAAATCTTATAAAAAGATTTGTGAAAAATGATTGGAAAAGGTAGGAAGTGAAATGAGTAATATAAACATGATCTGAAGGAAAATTATCTAAAGATGAATAGAGTTTATTAAAAGACCCAAAAAGTAACGTTAACATTTTCTTGTTATCAATGTGACTTTTAAAAAAAGTATAGTCTGAGCATGTAGTTTCTACTACATAATGCACTAGTTTAACTGATCCCTTTAAGCCTTTAATGAACCTAGAAACTTACAGCAAATGTAACTTATGGAGGTATTAAAATTAATTTGACACCAAAATAAACTTTGCATTATTAGTATGGTGGGCTTCCCTTGTGGCTCAGCTGGTAAAGAATCCGCCTGCAATGCTGTATGTGCAACATGATAGATATAATTAACACTGCAGTAGGCTATATGGGGGCCTTCCAGGTGGCACTAATGGTAAAGAACTTGCTGACAAGGCAAGATATGAGGGTTTGATCCCTGGCTCTTGAAGATCCCCTGGAGAGGGCAGATACAGTCTTACTTGCTATATAAACATATGCACATAGATATGTATGTGTATTTAAATAGATGTTTTATAATTTAGATATATACATAGATTTTTGAATAGACTTAAATATTATAGGCATTTGTTAGAGAACATTTAAGTATTCCAATTTCCTCAAACAAGTTTGGACAAAATGATCTTTCAGATTCCTTGCAGCATTACACATCCTATTATCTGAACTGATGCTATTTTTTAAATTTATTTTAATTGGAGGTTAATTACTTTACAATATTGTAGTTGTTTTGCCATACATTGACATGAATCAGCCATGGTTGTACATGTGTTCCCTATCCTGAACCCCCTCCCACCTCCCTCATTATCCCATCCCTCAGGGTTATGTTTATCAACATACAAGATCTGTAGTTCAGCAATTATCAATGAATGAATTGATAAGCTTATCAATTACCATATCTTTGGTTTTATAGGTCTGGGGCAGTTCCCAGTAGATGTTACAATACTAAAAAAAGAAAGACCATAGCTCAATCATAACAGACTCTTTGCCACCCCATGGACTATAGAGTACATGGAATTCTCCAGGCCAGAATACTGGAGTGGGTAACCTTTCCCTTCTTCAGGGGATCTTCTCAACCCATGGCAACCCACACCGGTATTCCTTTTTGTTTTTTTTTAAATTTATTTAAATTGGAGATGAATTACTTTACAATCTGGTAGTGTTTTTTGCCATACATTGACATGAATCAGCCATGTGTGTACATGTGTTCCCATCCTGAACACCCCTCCTACTTCACTCCCCATCCCATCCATCTGGGTCATCCCAGTGCACCAGCCCTGGGAGGCATCAAACCTGGACTGGCGATCTGTTTCACATATGATAATATACATGTTTCAATGCTATTCTCTCAAAACATCCTGCCCTTGCCGTCTCCCACGGAGTCCAAAAGACTGTTCTATACATCTATGTCTCTTTTGCTGTCTCATAAGATGATGCTGTGAAAGTGCTGCACTCAATATGCCAGCAAATTTGGAAAACTCAGCAGTGGCCACAGGACTGGAAAAGGTCAGTCTTCATTCCAATCCCAAAGAAGGGCAATGCCAAAGAATGCTCAAACTACCACACAGTTTGCACTTATCTCACACGCTAGTAAAGTCATGCTCAAAATTCTCCAAGCTGGGCTTCAGCAATATGTGAACCGTGAACTTCCAGATGTTCAAGCAGGTTTTAGAAAAGGCAGAGGAACCAGAGATCAAATTGCCGACATCCACTGGATCATGGAAAAAGCAAGAGAGTTCCAGAAAAACATCCATTTCTGCTTTATTGACTATGCCAAAGCCTTTGACTGTGTGGATCACAATAAACTGCAGAAAATTCTGAAAGAGATGGGAATCAAAGACCACCTGACCTGCCTCATGAGAAACCTATATGCAGGTCAGGAAGCAATATTTAGAACTGGACATGGAACAACAGACTGGTTCCAAATAGGAAAAGGAGTACGTCAAGGTTATATATTGTCACCCTGCTTATTTAACTTATATGCAGAGTATATCTTGAGAAACGCTGGGCTGAAGGAATCACAACTGGAATCAAGATTGCCAGGAGAAATATCAATAACCTCAAATATGTAAATGATATCACCCTTATGGCAGAAAGTGAAGAGGAACTTCCCGTGGCCATGTATGGATGTGAGAGTTGGACTCTGATGCTAGGAAAGGTTGGGGGTGGGAGGAGAAGGGGACGACGGAGAATGAGATGGCTGGATGGCATCACCGACTCTGTGGACATGAGTTTGAGTGAACTCCGGGAGTTGGTGATGGACAGGGAGGCCTGGCGTGCTGTGGTTCATGGGGTTGCAGAGAGTCGGACACGACTGAGTGACTGAACTGAACTGAACTGAAGAAGATCTAAAAAGCCTCTTGATGAAAGTGAAAGAAGAGAGTGAAAAAGGTGGCTTAAAGTTCAACGTTCAGAAAACTAAGATCATGACATCTGGTCCCATCACTTCATGGGAAATAGATGGGGAAACAATGGAAACAATGTCAGACTTTATTTTTTGGGGCTCCAAAATTACTGCAGACGGTGATTGCAGTCATGCAATTAAAAGACGCTTACTCCTTGGAAGGAAAGTTATGACCAACCTAGATAGCATATTAAAAAGCAGATATTACTTTGCCAACAAAGGTCCATCTAGTCAAGGCTATGGTTTTTCCCGTGGTCATGTATGGATGTGAGAGTTGGACTGTTAAGAAAGCTGAGTGCCGAAGAATTGATGCTTGTGAACTGTGGTGTTGGAGAAGACTCTTGAGAGTCCCTTGGACTGCAAGGAGATCCAACCAGTCCATCCTAAAGGAGATCAGTCCTGAGTGTTCATTGGAAGGACTGATGCTGAGGCTGAAACTCCAATACTTTGGCCACCTCATATGAAACATTGATTCATTGGAAAAGACCCTGATGCTGGGAGGGATTGGGGGCAGGAGGAGAAGGGAACAACAGAGGACGAGATGGCTGGGTGGCATCACCGATTGATGCACATGATTTTGGGTGAACTCCGGGAGTTGGTGATGGACAGGGAGGCCTGGCGTGCTGTGATTCATGGGGTCGCAAAGAGTCAGACATGACTGAGCAACTGCACTGAACTCATTCCTAAGTATTTTATTCTTTTCATTGCAATGGTGAAAGGAATTGTTTCCTTTATTTCTCTTTCTGTTTTCTCATTGTTAGTGTATAAGAATGCACAGGATTTCTGTGTGTTGATTTTATATCCTGCAACTTTAATATATTCATTGATTAGGTCTAGTAATTTTCTGGTGGAGTCTTTAGGGTTTTTGATGTAGAGGGTCATGTTCTCTGCAAACAGTGAAAGTTTTACTTCTTCTTTTTCAATCTGGGTTCATTTCTTTTTCTTCTCTGATTGCTGTGGCTAAAACTTTCAAAATTATGCTGAATATTCATGGTGAGAGTGGGCACCCTAGTCTTGTTCCTGACTTTAGGGGAAATGCTTTCAATTTTTCAACATTGAGGATAATGTTTGCTGTGGGTTTGTCATATATAGCTTTTATTATGTTGAGATACATTCCTTCTATTCCTGCTTTCTGGAGGATTTTTTATCATAAATGGATGTTGAATTTTGTCAAAGACTTTCTCTGTATCTATTGAGGTAATCATATGGTTTTTATCTTTCAATTTGTTAATGTGGTGTATTACATTGATTGATTTGAGGATTTTGAAGAATCCTTGCATCCCTGGGATAAAGCCCACTTGGTCATGATGTATAGTCTTTAATATGTTGTTGGATTCTGTTTGCTAGAATTTTGTTAAGGATTTTTGCATCTATGTTCATCAGTGATATTGGCCTGTAGTTCTTTTTTTGTGGCATCTTTGTCAGGTTTAGGGATTAGGGTGATGGTGCCCTCATAGAATGAGTTTGGAAGTTTCCCTTCCTCTGCAATTTTCTGGAAGAGTTTGAGTAGGATAGGTGTTAGCTCTTCTCTAAATTTTTGGTAAAATTCAGCTGTGAAGCTGTATGCTGCTGCTGCTAAGTCGCTTCAGTCATGTCTGACTCTGTGCGACTTCATAGACGGCAGACCACCAGGCCCCCACCCCACCCCCACCCCCGTCCCTGGGATTCTCCAGGCAAGAACACTGGAGTGCGTTGCCATTTCCTTCTCCAATGCGTGAAAGTGAAAAGTGAAAGTGAAGTCACTCAGTCGTGTCCGACTGTTAGCGACCCCATGGACTGCAGCCTACCAGGCTCCTCCGTCCATGGAATTTTCCAGGCAAGAGTACTAGAGTGGGGTGCCATTGCCTGCTCCGTGAAGCTGTATAGTCCTGGGCTTTTGTTTGCTGGAAGATCTCTGATTACAGTTTCGATTTCCATGCTTGTGATGTGTCTGTTGAGATTTTCTATTTCTTCCTGGTTCAGTTTTGGAAGTTATACTTTTCAAAGAATTTGTCCATTTCTACCATGTTGTCCATTTTATTGGCATATAGTTGCTGATAGTAGTCTCTTATGATCCTTTGTATTTCTGTGTTGTCTGTTGTGATTTCTCCATTTTCATTTCTAATTTTGTTGATTTGATTCTTTCCCTTTGTTTCTTGTTGAGTCTGGCTAATTGTTTTCAATTTTATTTACCCTCTCAAAGAACCAGCTTTTAGCTTTATTGAATTTTGCTATAATCTCTTTGGTTTCTTTTGCATTTCAGTTCAGTTCAGTTCAGTCGCTCAGTCGTGTCCGACTCTTAGCGACCCCATGAACCACAGCACGCCAGGCCTCCCTGTCCATCACCAACTCCCGGAGTTCACTCAAACTCATGTCCATCGAGTTGGTGATGCCATCCAGCCACCTCATTCTCTGTCGTCCCCGTCTTCTCCTACCCCCAATCGCTCCCAGCATCAGAGTCTTTTCCAGTGAGTCAACTCGTCGCATGAGGCTTTTGCATTTATGTCTGCCCTAATTTTAAAGATTTCTTTCCTTCTACTAATGCTGGGGTTCTTCATCTTTTCCTTTTTAGTTACTTCAGGTGTAGAGTTAGGTTATTTATTTGACTTTTTTCTTGTTTCTTGAGGTAATATGGAATATCTGTATTTCCATAAACCTTCCCCTTAGCACTGCTTTTACGGTGTCCTGTAGGTTTTGGGTTGTTGTGTTTTCATTTTCATTTGTTTCTATGCATATTTTGATTTCTTTTTTGATTTCTTCTGTGATTTGTTGGTTATTCAGAAGCATGTTGCTCAGCCCCCACATGTTGGGATTTTTAATAGTTTTTCTCCTATAATTGACATCTAATCTTACTGTCACCTTGCTTATTTAACTTATATGCAGAGTACATCATGAGGAACGCTGGGCTGGAAGAAGCACAAGCTGGAATCAAGATTGCTGGGAGAAATATCAATAACCTCAGATATGCAGATGACACTACCCTTATGGCAGAAAGTGAAGAGGAACTCAAAAGCCTCTTGATGAAAGTGAAAGAGGAGAGTGAAAAGGTTGGCTTAAAGCTCAACATTCAGAAAACAAAGATCATGGCATCTGGTCCCATCACTTCATGGGAAATAGATGGAAAAACAGTGGAAACAGTGTCAGACTTTGTTTTTTTGGGCTCCAAAATCACTGCAGATGCTGATTGCAGCCATGAAATTAAAAGACGCTTACTCCTTGGAAGGAAAGTTATGACCAACCTAGATAGCATATTAAAAAGCAGAGACATTACTTTGCCAACAAAGGTCCATCTAGTCAAGACTATGGTTTCTTGAAGTCCCTTGGACTGCAAGGAGATCCAATCAGTCCATTCTAAAGGAGATCAATCCTGGGTGTTCATTGGAAGGACTGATGCTAAAGCTGGAACTCCAATACTTTGGCCACCTCATGCGAAGAGTTGACTCAATGGAAAAGACTGGTGCTGGGAGGGATTGGGGGCAGGAGGAGAAGGGGACGATAGAGAATGAGATGGCTGGATGGCATTACCGACTCGATGGACATGAGTTTGAGTGAACTCCGGGAGTTGGTGATGGACAGGGAGGCCTGGTGTGCTGTGATTCATGGGGTCACAAAGAGTCGGACACGACTGAGCGACTGAAATGAACTGAACTGAACTGAAGAGTATCTACCTGAAGCACTCAAAACTCAACCCTCTAGGAAATTTTTTTGCTTCTTACCAGAGAAAAAGAGGTGACTAAACTAGGTTCCTCTACCTCTTTTTAGCTTTTTTTCTCTATAATGTAATAAACTATAATTCTTGAGCATCTTGTTTCTTTTCAGCTTACAAATGAATATTTAAATTCTCTGCCACTGTAAAATACCTGTTATCTTTTCTGAGTAGTTTAACTCCAGGTGACATCCTTCCCTTCAAATTTGTAATAGTCAATGGTGATTCAACTTCTACTTTTAATCCCTCTATCCTGAACCAATTACCTCTTAAATCCAAGGGTCACTTGTCCTTTTCCACTCAAGTGTTATTTCTAGGGAACATTCTGATTTGCATATAACTTTGTCCTCAATAAAACTCCAGACTTTTGCCTTTGAAACATTAAAAACAGTTTGTATCAATAGAAAATGAACCTGTGATGTGTTAAAACTACTTACCTAGAAACTAGTAAAAATTAATTCAAGTTTATTACTTTTTAAAATTGTATAACTGCATTCCAAAAGGAGAGATTACTGAAAATGTAAGAGTATTTGAATGAGTTATATATTGACCTACAAAACTGCAAAGTTTAAGAGATTCCCAGATGGAATCTATTATGCCTTACATCCCTGGTGAAAGACTGATCAACCAGAACTTATCTTGGATTCCCAGTTGCAAAACTCTGCCCTTAAATAAAGTTTTACTGAATGTGATCAATTTTATTATTCAGATGTAAAATTTTATAATCTATTAAATTTTACTTTATAATGTGTTTGTGCAACTAGAGTCATTCAATTCAGCAGAAGAATGATGTTTGAGGAATCTTCCAACATTTTGTCAAATTGCAGTTTGTCTTGCAAGAAAAGTTCATATTATTGAGTGATGCTACACCATTTAATTTTTCATGGAATATGACTAACCTCTAGGAGAGGAACTGGAAAGTAGGTTAATGATTAGTCAGCTGGTAAAAGTACTTTATCTAATTTAAAAATACTTATTAATAAGAGACTTCCCTGGTGGCTCAGACGGTAAAGCGTCTGCCTACAATGCAGAAGACCCGGGTTCAATCCCTGGGTCGGGACGATCTCCTGGAGGAGGAAATGGCAACCCACTCCATTATTCTTGCCTGGAAAATCTCATGGGTGGTGGAACCTGGTAGGCTACAGTAGTCCATGGGGTCGCAAAGAGTCGGACAAGACTGAGCAACTTTACTTCATTAATAAGAGAACAGTTTAAAAGTAATTTTAGATCAGGAACACTCCTTGTGTGTGATGCTTTAAATACATGGGTAGCTGTTCAGTTCAAATGGAATAGTGATTGAGAATACATCTTTCTAAAACTTGTGGAACACATACAATTATTTCTGTAATATTAAAAAATTAAGGATATTGGTTTGAATTGAATTGGTATCTAAAATTCTTACTGTAAGAAGAACTTAGTAGGATATGGATGAGTGACAAGTTTGCAGAACAAATCCAGCAAACATTTTTTCATCAAAGACCCCAAAATACTCTGTTCAAAACAGTGTGCAGCTGGATAACAATTTGTTCCCAAGTTTAGATGTTCTATTTATGAAATTATGTTCTCAATATTCCAGCAATATCCAGATAGGTGTTCACAAAGAATCTATGTATGGAATGGAAATGAAAACAGAGGGATGGGACTGGTATTTTAGAAACAAATTATTTTGATAATTATTAAAATGATACAAAATGTTTGATAAAACAAAGAAAAATTTTGTTCACATAAAGCTAATTTTTGGACCTCATTTTGTAGAGTAGCCATTTGGAGCTCACTTATGTTATTAAACATAAGAAATCACTTTTTCAGAGATCAGTTCAGTTCAGTTCAGTCGCTCAGTTGTGTCCGACTCTCTGCGACCCCATGAATCACAGCACGCCAGGCCTCCCTGTCCATCACCAACTCCCGGAGTACACTCAAACTCATGTCCACAGAGTCGGTGATGCCATCCAGCCATCTCATTCTCTGTTGTCCCCTTCTCCTCCCGCCCCCAACCTTTCCAAGAATCAGAGTCTTTTCCAGTGAGTCAACTCGTCGCATGAGGTGGCCAAAATATTGGAGTTTCAGCTTTAGCATCAGTCCTTCCAATCAACACCCAGGATTGATCTCCTTTAGAATGGACTGGTTAGACCTCCGTGCAGTCCAAGGGACTCTCAAGAGTCTTCTCCAACACCACAGTTCAAAAGCATCAATTCTTCGGCTATCAGCTTTCTTCACAGTCCAACTCTTACATCCATACATGACCTAGAGGACAGTAAATGCCTGGTAAGGGATTTTGAACAGATGTTTTTGTGCTTTTAGAATGTATGTATGTATGTATGTATTAAGAGTTATTAAAAAACTTTTTTTTTTGTTTGAAAGAAGCCTTTGTTTGCAAAATGGATTGAGGATATGATTTATGAAGCTAATACAGGAAGCTAATCCCAGCTAATTTGATGGGGTAGTTGCCAACAGAAATATAGTCATTGTTGAGGGTTAAATATCTGTGCTTCTTTGTATGTCTTGGTAACAGAAGCACTGACAATATTTGTTCCAGACTCTCTTTCAAGGTGGGTTGTTCAGTGAACAGAAAGATAGTGTCTCATGCTGGAACAAAGGAAAGGTTTGTTTATAGCTTTGGAAATAGAGATAACGTCTCCCTCCAGAGCACAGGTCAGCTGTACTTACTGTTCAGTAAAATAAAATGTTGCCTTCTGGAGCAAATGAACAGGCATGCTTACTGCACATTATAAAAGATTTGAGTTCCCTAAGTTCAGAGTTGCCTTCCTATAATGCAATTCACAATGTGCAGGTGTCACCTGGCATTCTATTATCCTTTGAGAGTTGGAACTCAGGAAATGGCACAAATACATGCGTATACTCTGGGCACTGCTGTTGCTGTGAGTTTTAATCAGTTTCTTTGCTTCTGACCCAAGAGTTTCATGTTGGCTTCCAGCATCCATGAAACTGGCAGGCTAACATGTTAGCATTCAGGTAAGGTAACCTATCAGATCTCTTGACAGTCTTAGTGACAAGGGTCAGAGCTGACAGAGACATTGCTTTCTAGAAGAGAATGGATAAGCACCTTATGGTCCAATTAAGGGGCCTTGAGAGAAATCCTTTGTATTGGTAATGAGAATGTTGAGCAACTTCAGGTCAACTAGATAGTAAATGATTCATTATTTTATTTCTGAATAATGAGAATTTGAGCATATGGTCATAGGTCAAATGTTAGGAAACTGGTTCAAAGATAGCTGCTTGAAGTGTGGTGTCATATCAGTATAGCAGAACACTTGAAATCTATCACATCCAAACTCTTTTCTAATAAAATTATGGTAATAAACTGGGGCAAACCAATGAATGTAAATTGGGACCCTCCTTATGTAAATACATATTGCATTAGACTCTTAAAATTTGGGATTGAAAGAAGGCACTTGCAACATCAATCACTGAAAACCAATCCTCTCTGGCTTGTTAACATCTTTTGTATTTCTAGTATCTTGTCTGGAACTGCTGAGACTGTGTATGGTATTATTTACTTCAGGCTGTGATAATCTATAGAGAATATCCATAAGCCATCTGCCTTTTCCACAGACTACATAGAGCTATAATACAGAGAATTTGTTTGTGTCAATACTCCTGTTTTTAACACATCACTGAATAAAGTTGAAATCTTTTTTTCTTACCAGATATTCCCTGTTGCTTCAAACTAAGAAGTGTGTAGGCTCAGGCAATTCCAGAGGCTCCTGTTTAGCGTGGCCAATTAATACTGGCTAAAGGGCAATTTTATGTGTCTTTTACTTAAAATATCAGGTAGAGGAAGTGTTCCCCAATCAGACATAATATCCATTTTAAGAAAACATTCAGGTAATGGAGATGCAATTACCTCACATAACATTTGTCCAAGGATTCTAATTGCATCCAAATTTTTATTTTAACTCCATCTACAGAATCATCCTCATATGCTCCCAGTCTACTATTGCTCCTTGTAGAGGTGCTCCGGTTGTTGCTAATTTTCCTGCAGATGGAGGGCTTGCTTGCCAATCTGGAGGTCAGGTTTCAGTCTGCTTAACTGTACCAACTAGTAGTAAGATTTATCTTGGGTGGGCTGAAGTCCCAGCCCTCTCTCAGACAACAGTTACAGAAATGTGCATCTGCTATGAATGGGAAAAATGGAAAATCTGATTACTATGGACAGAAACGAGGTAAATTATTATAATTCAGCTGGTACTCAATCTAGGGTGTGCATGTAGTGTTTGTTAAGGATAAAGATGATACCTGGTTTTGTCTTGTAGTTTAGCTCCTCCTGCTGTTTGATATGCCACTTTGAGACTGAGATCCATTTGGAGACAACAGTAAAAGATC
This sequence comes from Moschus berezovskii, assembly GCF_049115385.1. Taxonomy (NCBI): domain Eukaryota; kingdom Metazoa; phylum Chordata; class Mammalia; order Artiodactyla; family Moschidae; genus Moschus; species Moschus berezovskii. The sequence goes on from NC_142461.1 coordinate 126,510,632, forward strand.
TGAGTTTTTTTTTTTTTAAAGTGGGTACTCACTGCTAAAAGGAAATTGTACTCTTGAAGAGATTACCCTGACAGAGTAACTTTGTTGGGAAACAGTAGATGAATGAAGTGAAAGTCAACATGTTAGCCAACCAGTCATGTCTGACTCTTTGCAACCCCATGGCTCTGCTGTCCATGGGATCCACCAGGCAAGAGTGCTGGAGTGGATAACCATTCCCTTCTCCAGGAGATCCTCCCAACTCAGGGACTCAACCAGGGTCTTCTGCATTGCAGGCAGATTATTTACCATCTGAGCCACTGGGAAAGCCCCAGATGAGAGCCTAACTGCTGTTTATATCTGGGCTGTTACTGTCCTAGGCTGGGCTTACTATGTTGATGAACATGAAGAACTGGAAAATGAAAACTCACCCAAAGAATTATAGATCAACATTTGAAATTGGCCCCACCAATGAAGAAAACTTCTCTAGCCTTTTTGTTAAAATCAGGCAAAAACTAGGATGTTGTCATGGCAATAGGCCTACAGATGCCCACGATTAGGATAGACTCTAAAAAGAAAATCATGCCACTGTGTGAATCAAATCCAAGTCAGCTAAAGGTGCAAACCCTGAGGTCCTATTGGAAAGCAGTGTGTCTGTGGCTGCTTTATTAAGGGGTACACAAAGTTGTGTACTAGACATCGAGGAATGCAAAGTCAAGTGGGCCTTAGGAAACATCACTATGGACAAAGCTTGTGGAGATTATGGAATTCCAGTTGAGCTATTTCAATTCCTAAAAGATGATGCTGTGAAAGTGCTGCACTCAATACGCCAGCAAATTTGGAAAACTCAGCAGTGACCACAGGACTGGAAAAGGTCAGTTTTCATTCAAACCCGAAGAAAGGCAATGCCAAAGAATGCTCAAACTACTGCACAATTGCTAGCAAGTGAAAGTGAAAGTTGCTCAGTCATGTCTGACTCTTTGTGACCCCATGAAATATACAGTCCATGGAATTCTCCAGGCCAGAATATTGGAGTGGGTAGCCTTTCCTTTCTCTGGGGGATCTTCCCAACCCAGGGATCGAACCCAGATCTCCAGCATTACAGGTGGATTCTTTACCATCTGAGGCACAAGGGAAGCCCAAGAATACTGGAGTGGGTAGGCTATCCCTTCTCTAGGGATCTTCCCATCCCAGGAATCGAACTGGGATCTCCTGCATTTCAGGCAGATTCTTTACCAACTGAGCTATCAGGGATCCCATGCTGGCAAAGTAATGCTCAAAATTCTCCAAATCAGGCTCCAACAGTACATGAACCATGAATGTTCATGTTCCAAATGTTCAACCTGGATTTAGAAAAGGCAGAGGAACCAGAGATCAAATTGCCAACATCCGTTGGATCATCAAAAAAACAAGAGAGATCAGAAAAATATATACTTTTGCTTTATTGACTAAGCCAAGACCTTTAACTGTGTGGATCACAGCAAACGGGAAAATTCATCAAGAGATGGGACCAGACCACCTGACCTGCCTCCTGAGAAATCTGTATGCAGGTCAGGAAGCAGCAGTTAGAGCTGGACATGGAACAACAGACTGGTTCCAAATCAGGAAAGGAGTACCTCAAGGCTGTATATTGTCACCCTGCTTATTTAACTTACATGCAGAGTACATCATAAGAAACTTTGGGCTGGATGAAGCACAAACTGGAATCAAGATTTCCAGAAGAAATATCAATAATCTTAGATATGCAGATGATACCACCATTATGGCAGAAAGTGAAGAAGAACTAAAGAGCCTCTTGATGAAAGTGAAAGAGGAGAGTGAAAAAGTTGGCTTAAAGCTCAACATTCAGAAAACTAAGATCATGGCATTTGGTCCCATCACTTCATGGCAAATAGATAAGAAAAGAGTGGAAACAGTGACAGACTTAATTTTTGGGGCTCCAAAATCGCTGCAGATGGTGACTTCTGCCATAAAATTAAAAGACGCTTGCTTCTTGGAAGAAAAGCTATGATCAACCTAGAAAGCGTATTAAAAAGCAGAGACATTACTTTGCCAACAAAGGTCCATCTAGTCAAGGCTATGGTTTTTCCAGTGGTCATGTATGGATGTGAGAGTTGGACTATAAAGAAAGCTGAGTGCCGAAGAATTGATGCTTTTGAACTGTGGTGCTGGAGAAGACTCTTGAGAGTCCCTTGGACTGCAAGGTGATCCAACTAGTCCATCCTAAAGGAGATCAGTCCTGAGTGTTCATTGGTAGGGCTGATGTTGAAGCTGAAACTCCAATACTTTGGCCACCTGATGCATAGAACTGATTCACTTGAAAAGACCCTGATGTTGGGAAAGATTGAAGGCAGGAGGATAAGGGGATGACAGTGGGTGAGATGGTTGGATGGGTTCACCGACTCAATGGACATGAGTTTGAGTAAACTCTGGGAGCCGGTGATGGATGGGGAAACCTGGTGTGCTGCAGTCCACGGGACTGCAAAGAGTCAGACACAACTGAGCGACTGAACTGAACTGACACAAAGTTGAAATAAATGGTATCAGGTACGAGGATCTTGTTGTTTAAAGTGGAGCATTGATTGGGCCCCTGACACAGAAGTATTTTTAGTTGGGCTGTGATTGAGCAGCTTCTTAAAGCTGAGAGTGAATGCATAAACCTTGCTTACTGGCATGGGGTCACTGTCTGTGACCCCATGGGGTCACCTTCTGTGCCATGTTTCCTCTCTTTCCCTCTACCCCAGCATCAGCTGATTTAAGAATAAAGGTGCTAAGATGTGAAGCCAAGGTCTTGCTTTCTCAAGGGTGAACAGAGGTCACAGGCACCCAAGTATGCTGGCGAACTTCGGGCACGTGAGGACTCAAACTTTTATAACTTAGATACAGGCACCCCTGTCACTTACCATTGGGGGATGGGGACTCTTAATTCAAATAATATGGTTTGGGAAGGGTTCAGTTGTTAAGGGAGGCTAACATTTCTTTGTGAGCACTTTGGTATAACTCTGTGCCTTGTTGGTGCTTCTCCATCTGAATGTATAGTAGGAATTGATATTTCATATTTATGTAATACTTCTCTATCCTATCAGGGTCAGTAGTGGATTTTCTTAACATGAGAGAGACACATCAGTCAGGAGGAGTTAGCATCTCTGGGGTCCTTAAACCCTGATGACTCCTTCCAGGTGCCAGTGTTGGTGACTGATTTTGCATATGGAGCCTTTGGCAAAGATGGCAGCCTTTACCAGTGGCAGGTACCATGAAGGTTTTGGACTCATGCCCCTTGACAGGGGATCTTCCTAATCGAAGTATTGAACCCAGAGCCTCCTGCAAGGCAGGCAGATTCTTTACCATCTGAGCCATAAGGGAAGCCCTACTCCTTTTATTGCAAGCACTCAAAAATAGGTTTCATAGTCAAGATATTTGATAGAACTTCCAAACTCCCTGCCATCTATAGGCATATGGTATAACTGACTGTTGAAGGGCATCCTCAAAATTCAACTTAAAATGATTTCTATTTCTCACCTCTTTCTTGTCCATACATCTTAGTAATGAACTTCGCTGAAATGAGTCTGTCCCAAGATAAGTTATTTGCTCTTGATTGCTTCCTGGGGCTATGCTCAGAACAAAAATGGTAGTGGTTTATGCAAACTGATTTTGAAAATTCAGAATTCCACCCTGACTGTGAAGAAGGGTTTTTCTTGTCTGTTACAGAAACACTGTTTGGTGCACTTCCTGGTGGTGCCCTGTGAAAAGGTGTGCCTAGGGATTCAAACTTAATTCTAGTTCAGACACCTAGATTATCCTTTTACATTGACATAGTCCTAGATGTTGTGGATGATGATCACTTGGTAGAGAAGTATCTCAATATGCCCCTACACAGTGACTTCTACAGATTAAATGGGTCTCTGTAAGTTTGATAAAAATGCTCTTTACTTTTCTGGACTGATCCTTTTGAATGAATGGTTTGGGTGCACATAGGGAATTACAGAAAGAATGAAATTGTAGCTACCAGAATGACACCCACTGATTTTGTAGACATGATAGGAGCTTCTTAGAGGAAGCTGCAAGATGCTCATAAATAATGAATCCTGTATGAGCGTCTTGCAGCAGGTATTCATACACTAGGAGTAATCCAGTAAGAAAAAGGGACAGCAAATGTGTCCCTGACTTTAGCTAAGCATACAGTAGCAATCTTGGTTCTGAAGTCTGTTGAGGTTAGTGTTAACTCATTGGTCGGAGTTGTTAAGGATGAATTCTAGATGTACTCCTTGTGGTTCAAAGTAGAATCTGTATAATCATCAATACAATGTACTGAGATTAATTGGAAAAGTCACTATAGAAGCTTGAGGAAGCCACCTGTCTTTCCACAGTATCTCTTGATGGTTGAGACACTTTGATCAGCTGGAATACTTCAGGCCTTACCCTATTTCTTAGGTCCTGTTGTGGGTCTTAGTTAAATGCTGCATAAGAAAAATGTAATGAATTTGCTTCTAGCGTCTATTGGTTAGATGAAGCAGAATGGCCACCAGAGTAGTGCATTTACTGGAAAACTCACCAGAAGTCAGAGAGCATAGAGACTTTGGTAGATATTTACCAACATTTTGGTAGATAATTCTCCAAGGCCTTCTCACATTGCTACACACATCTTTTTAAGGACAGTTGTGCTGCGATAACCTTGTCTGGAATGGAGGGCATGGTTAGTTCAATCCTGTGAATCCATCTAGCATCAGAAAAGCCAATGTTACCCTCAGAGCAAAAGGCTGGCATGCTTATTGGCTATTATAAATTTCAAATCTGATAATCTCAGGGTTACTTCTCAGTAAAACAATATATCTTTTTTTTTCACATTGCCTATGGAAACTGGGGAGAAGGAAATGGCAACCCACTCCTGTGTTCTTGCCTGGAAAATCTCATGGGCAGAGGAGCCTGGTGGGATACGGTTCATGGGGTTGCAGAGTTGGACATGACTGAGCGACTCAGCACATGGAGACTGGAGACTAGGGAGCTGGTATAAAACTTCTGATCCTCTGCCACTGCCATGTGTCTGACCAAGGTTTTGTGCCTTCTGCCAGGATTTATGAAACTGTGGCTGGTTAACTTGTTAGTTCGCAAGCACGTTAAACATCAGACACTTTACAGGTCTTGGTGGTGATAAGCCAGCATATTGAGTATCTTGACTCTCCCAATTGTGTGATTTTATTTCTTACCCTGGATACACATTAGAATCATCTGGGGTTTAAAAAGTACTCTGCCTTTGATTTACTTAAGACAATTGAAAATCAGATTCTCTGAGTGTAGGACCTGAGCATTGGTGGTTTTGAAAGCCTCCCTAAATAATGATAATGAGCAATCAGGAAAATCACTGAGTAAGCCCTTACCTTTACAGCTGAATACATCAGGTGTTGGCTGTGTACTTCAGCATTACACTGTACTCCATCATCCACGCTATCTCAGGCAAAGGTAAAGAATCCATAAAACAGTAGTTCAATAATTGTGCATTAAATCAGTTTTGTGACTATGTGTACTTCAGTGATTTCTATTGGTCTTCCACAAACTTTGCTCCCTGATAGTATTAGTTTTTCCTTGTCTGTTATTAGACATTTCCTATTGATAATACAGGCTGTTTCCTAGACTTTTACAGGATGGCCATCTTCAACTTGATTTATGCCTCTTGTTAATGATATTGCATGCTATTACAGCATTCTAATTTATCATTGAACCCTTGAAGCTCGGCAGCAAACCTGGTCAGGGTTATTAATGTTTATGTTTTGTTATCTTAGATGGAATTTTGCCCTGGAACACAAGTTCTGAATGATTAGTAGTCAAGTATAAAGTGGATTTATCAAACCACCGAGCAACTTAGATGCTGATTAGCTAGCAAGGACTGATGAACAAATACAAATGTAACACATATAATTGTCCCCCAATACTTGAAGTGGAAGGAAGTTATAATTCTTCAGTTCTGAAAATCATATGAGGTATTGCCTCGGGCTTCTGTGAGCCAAGGTCAAGTCAAATTTCAGGGACAGCCATCTTCCTTTTCTAGATCATACCAGTAAGTTGGAGATTGTAGTTCAGAAAAATTATGGAGGGTCCTTGGTCCATTGAGAAAACTGCAGAGGTGCTTCTGTGCTGGGAGCCAGTGAGGGAAATCCTACCCGTGGCAAAGGTCAATTGGGGAAGAGGCCTGACGGGCAAAGGCTAATCAGGACTCGAGGAACCCCCTGGACTTACCCGAGCATCTACCCCAAAGAAAACCGGAGTCTGACTGCCTTACTATCTTACGCCTCTTACCAAGTCCTCTAATACTTACAGGGGCTTCCCCCCAACCACCATTCTCTGAAAACATTAATTCAGAGCTGTAGTTAAAAAGTTCTCCTTGGCTTAATAGGAGTGTTCCAATCCAAGCCCCTCTGATAGCTTTCTAACTTGCATGACAAGTTTGTCCGGGCTCTTACAACTACGAATGTGACTGTTTACAGCCTCCCAGCCATGCAAGGACAGAAAGCCTAATATTCTGAAATACAGGAATGTGTTGAAGAAGTTAAAATCATTAGAATAGTACTAAAAAAGATTTCATTGTTGAATCAATGCTTGCTGCAAAGTTTCCTCTATCTATTGTATCCTTGGAGATATATTAATCACATATAGAGAAAATAAGTAGTAGCCTTTGATTTAACCACATCAGATCTTAAGTTAATAAATTCCTTTCTTGTAGCTCACTACACCCTTGCCTTATAGGAATGTAACCTTGTCATGTGTCTTTGGAGAATAGTGCATGACTTTAGGAAAATCACCTTGAAAGAATATAAGCCTTTTTCTAGCTAACTAAACATTTGTTAGGAGAGAGGGCCATAAACTGTTAGCAGGCCTCCTGGGCAGAAGATGATGTAAACCACCTAAAACTTTTGTATATCACGAGACATACAAAAATAAGCCCTGATCCTGATAAGGGTCAAGACTGCTGACCCCGCGTGATTTTGGCGTGACTCTATACCTCCCTTTCTCTATTTTTTATGTGCACAACTTAGGGTATAAAAGCAGCACTGGGTATAGGGTATAAAGTTTTGGGCCTTGCTCACTGAAGCTTGGTCTCCCCATGTCGTTCTTTCTCTTTTTCTGTCCTTTTCTCTATTCTCCTTTTTCTGGTTGAGATCCTTGGAGGGCTGGGCCCTCTGCGTTTACTTATCTGCCTGGGCTTCTAAGACCCACTCGAGGGGGTGCCCTGGTGGGGTGCCTCCAGTGATTCGAGAGGGCGCCTGTGGCCTACGTAAACAGAGCAAACCCCGTGCTGGGGTTTTATTGGTTTCCTGCGTAAACCAAGGAATCATCAGCCCCTGTCTCTCTCTCTCTCGCTGACGCCGACGCTGTTCATCCCGAGGATACCCTGGGTCCATATCCAGGCAGGTCTCTGATACTCTTGGTTTAAGCCCAGCTGCTGGGGTGATGGATAATCACGTTCCATGTCTACATGCTCAGCAAAGGGCCCTCACTGCAACTTTGTTTGGGATTCAGATTCCGCAAGGTTTCATGTTGCGTTTGTGTTCGAGGTCCTGCCATCTCAGGGCCCTGTGTATGAAAAGCACAAGTCCCTGCCACATAAAGAAACACCTTTCTGCTTCTTTTTCCATTTCTGGAGGAATTCAGTCACACTTCTCACATCTAGCTATCAGCCCCCAATTCGTGGTGGCTTGCCTAACCTGGATAGTTCTCTTTCTAATTCTTATCAGACCTGATTTTTAATAACAAAAGGCTAGTTTACTCAACTTTGGGAATGATTATTTAGATATCTTGATCCAAAACTCTTCTTATTAGGGGAGAGAGGAAATATTCTTAACTGTTGATAATAAACTTACTACGAAGAAATCAACTACAGTTAGTTTTTCAGCAAGATCATTGTTCTAGAGAAAATTTTCAGTAAACCATTCTGACACTGAACATGAATCTATATAGCTTTGTTAGTTGAGTGTGATGAACAAAAGTACAAAGGAAATCAAGCTAGAGACTAACTAAGAACCAAGGTATTATCCTACAAAAACAAGCCATATGAATAGAGAATGCAGAATAAAAAGAATAAGAAGGATATTAATAGGTTTATAGTTAGCCTAGCAATGTTATCAATGTATAAAGAACAAATAATTCAGTACATTGAAACATGTTGTGAGATGAAAATGTGGTTTAAATATATCAGTATTATTTTTAGTAGGTATTCATGGGAAGAATAATGTCACGAATTTATGCCTTGCCTTTGAGAAATCATTTAATTTTTTATTCAAAATCACTAATAACATAGAGACAAGGGTAGTTATAAGGTCATTATAATAAGTTTGATAATTTCTATCGTGTTAAAGTTGCATATAGTCCCATCAAAAACCAGCAGGAGTGGGATAGTTTGTGTTACCATTAGGAAAATACTTGTAAACCCTTGGCAACTGCTTCTTGTGTAACAATAAAATTAACTTGAAGGCTTTGTTACATTTAGAGTACCATGTTGGACATTGTGGGGAATGAAGAAATAAATAATACATGAATGTTACAACTAAGGACTCATATTCTAATGATAAAAACCTATTTCTAAAGAAGTGATGTAAGAAAAGTTAAGTACTCCAGTAGGGGTCCTATAATCAAAACAAAACAAAACTTTGGTAAAGTTTCAAGAAAGAGGTGTGATTTGAGTAAGGACTTTAAACATTCATATAATCTGTGAGTAGCATGGTGTGAGGAGGTGTCATGGTGAGTACAAGGAGTGCACTCACACGTTCTTGATCGATTAATACAGCTACACGTCACTATACAAGCTGGTATTAGGCAGCAGTAGAGCCCCAGTTGAGTTGTGACTGAGAGTCAGACATATTTAGCATGTCTAATTTGGTGCTCGTCTAGTGAATCCCAGATGTTTTTTGATAGTAGTGGATTACCTTTGCAGGGAGGACTTTTCCAGGAGGGTGTTTGTATCCAAGTACCTGGAGATAAAGCGAGGGGCAGATGACAAAGAACCATGGAGAAGGACAGCACAGAGTGTCTGTTTCCTCAGCTCTGGTTTCTGAGCCTTCCCTCCTAGCACAAGTTGACCAAACATATTTCATGAGGGAATTTAGCAGGACCAGGGAGGTAAGCTGTGTAAGTACTGGGATGACAAACTTTCACAGAGAGGGAGAGATGGGCAATCTGCTTGTTTATGCGTGAAAACTGGAAACATTTGAGATGATGAGGGTTCAAGACCTTTGACAGTGGTACACAGTGGAGTGGCGGCACCGGTAGGGGCAATGGTGTGCAGTGTGAACGGCACCAGGGATTTCCTGGGAGACCTGGAACAGGGGTGGGTGAGGTGCTTCTGTGAAATGCCCTCTCAGTGCCCACAGCATGTTAGAAAAGGCCCTTGGTGGTTGGCTGAATGTCTAGGTCAGGTGCAGTCAATGAGTTAGGAAGTTTGATCTCATTAATATCCAGAGAACTAAAGAGGCTTTGGAAAATTTAGGGCTTCTGTACCATTTATAAGAGAACACAGAGTGCTTATATTATTAATATCTTTACAGAAAAGATCTATTCATCCAATTTACACCAGTCACAAAGACATAAAAAAAAATTCTAGGCCCTCTTTTCCTGTTAATTTCAAGGTACGTATCTAGCAGATGGGGGTGGGGTCTCCTGTCCTAGATGCCATCCTCACTGAGGAGGCTTCCTAAACAATATTGGCATCTTTCTGGGGCACATAATGTTCAGAAACGACACAGTAGCAATCACAGAACTACAGAAATCTAGCTTCTTGAACTTATTTCTGCCAACTAGATTTAGGGCAGGTATGCTAACTGATGAGCTGTTAATAAAACTTTGTCACTTTTACTGCTTTCCTTAGTGATAACCAAGCGAGAAATATCACAGTCAATCAATCAGCTCTTATTTAAATGGCCATAAAAAAGTGAAGGAATGAAGAAAGTCGCCCACAAGATCTAGAAAGGTCAGAGATCAAAAGTAACAGTGGGCATGCCAGACTATTTTCAGCCTGCATTTTTCATCATGGATTTCTTTGAGTAGAACTATCAGCTATAACTTCTTTTCTGCCACCAGCAAATATTTCTGGGTCTAGAGATCAGACAAAATATTAAATGCCTTTTTTATTTTGATGAGGCACAATATTGAATCACTGTATAGTCATTATGTTTTACTTTTCCTCCTGCCCTAGGTCTGTATGAATGACAGGAATATCTTTTATCTCAAAGACAGAGAATTCTTTTTAGCCAGTGAAGGATCCCCAACTGTGTAGGAACAAAAATGGTAAAAAGAGAAAATATACTAAGTAAAGAGAAATTAAGCAATTGGGCCCTCCTCTTTAATATTTCTAAAATGTCTTCCTTGCATTAGAAGAAGTCTGACATATCATTAATCTCACCTGAAGCCCCAGTGAGACCTCTCTTTATAGGAATAAAATCTTAGTGGTCCATTGGAGGTTCAATATTTAATTAGGATAAGCTTTTCACCTGAAGGCCATTTTACATCTTCTCTCATCAAAGTCTGGAGTAGAAAATGAACCAATGTATTTGTAAAGCACAGATTCGTGGGTAGTGTTGCTGCATCTTAACTGGAGTCTTACATATAGTTCACAAATTTTCGCTTCCCTGCTCACTCTTAACTTGGAACTGACATTTCAAGGCAATAATCTATAAATGAGAAAAGGGTTAACCACCATATTTGCAGTCAACATGGGAATCTCTGAGGTATACCTAAAAGCGAGAACCACTGATTTATAGTTACAACCACTAGAAGCAAAGAAGGAGTATATATCTTACAAGTAAAATGTCCTGGGCATCCTAATCTGGTGAAACGCCTGGACTTCGGAGTCAGACTTATCCTGGAAAACCAGCTTCAACACTTACTAGTTGTGTGATTTTGGGCAAGACACCTAAGTTTTCTAAAGTTCAGCTTCCTTATCTCTAAAATGGAGATCATAATAGCACTTACCTTTTAAGGGTGCACTGAGATAATGCATATAATATACTTAGTACGTTGCCTAGAACAAATAAATATCCAAATACAGTTGGCCCTCAAACAACATGGTCTGAATTGTGCAGGTCCATTTACACCTGGATTGTTTTCCATAGTAAATATTACAGTACTATACCATCTGATCTGTAGTTGATTGAATCTGTAGATACAGAGGAACCTTAGATACAGATGGCTGGCTATAAATTATATGCAGACTTTTGGCTGTGCCAGAGGGTAGGTAACCCTAACTCCCATGCTGTTTGAAGCTCAACTGTATTTGTTATTATTATCATTGATAATAAATATAAATGGGCTTCCCAGGTGGTACTAGTGGTAAAGAAGCTGTCTGCTAATGCAGGAGACATAAGAAACGCGGGTTCAATCCCTGGGTCAGGAAGATTCCATGGAGGAAGACAGGACAACCCACTTTGTTAATCTTGCCTGGAGAATCTCATGGACAGAGGAGCATTGGGGCCTACAGTTCATAGGGTCGCAAAGAAATGGACATGACTGAAGCAACTTAGCCCAGGCACACACATTAATATGAATATTACAATACATCATTACAACAAAAGTGATCATTACTGAGGAGTAGTAGTAGCTGAAAGTGAAAGTTCCTCAGTTGTGTCTGTCTCTTTGTGACCCTATGGACTATATAGTCCATGGAAATTTTCAGGCCAGAATACTGGAGTGGGTAGCTGTTCCCTTCTCCAGGAGATCTTCCCAACCCAGGGATTGAACCCAGGTCTCCTGCATTGCAGGCAGATTCTTTACCAGCTGAGCTACTATGGAAGCTCAATAGTAGCTAAGCTTAGCAGGGAGGCCTGGCGTGCTGTGATTCATGGGGTCACGGAGAGTCGGACACGACTGAGAGACTGAACTGAACTGAACTGAAAGTAGTAGAGGGTACCAGACCACAATTTTTCTTTTATACATTTTGCTTCAGCTGTGAAATGAATTTACCTCTTTCTTATATTCAGTGCTTTATCATTTTGATCATATTACAATAGAAAAGTAAAATATTGGACATCACACCTCATTATATATTGAATAAGACTTATTCAAGGGATTGCATTATCACTCTGTCTTTAAAAATATCTATCTGTAAGTGTCAAATGAAAGACTTGTCTCCTTTGCCAGAAATTTTTGGCAATGTGAAGCAAGTAGAAAAACAAATGTTGCCTTATACTTGAAGTTGTGTTATTCACAGGATTATTTCAGAAGGACCTGCAACAGTGGTTTTACTCCAGTAAATACTTAAAACATATTTGTGTAAATCTGCTCCAAGTATTTTAGGTTGACAGGAAGAAAGAAACTGTGATAAGAGAGTGTGGTATCTGGGCAGGCCATTGGTTCCCTTTTCTTTGTGCATTCCAGGAGGAGGGCTGCTGGGAGGTAGTGAGAGAGTTTAGGGAAGAGTGATCTCTGGAAGATAATTAGTGTAAGAGAAGAAACTTTAGTAAAGCAACTGTACTCCAACAAAAAATAATATAAAAAAAGCAACTATAGGCCAGTTGCTCAAACAACTCAAATTCGTAGGGAGTCTGGCAGATAGGGACCAGGTGTAAGACACCTGAGTGTGCTGGGAACATTAAAGAACTAGAGTTTCCATAGAAAGGAATATGATCCATTCCTAGAAATCCTACTTTTCAACCCCAAGAAAAGCAAAAGTCTAGATATTTTCTTTTTTTTAAACCATGCTTTCTTAATTATAGCACAGGAAACTCTACTCAATACTCTGTAATAATCTATATGGGGAGAAAAAAAAAGTCAGTAGAGCTGATTCATTTTGCTATACACCAGAAAGTAATGCAACATTGTAAATCAACGATACTCCAATAAAAATATTAAAAATGTAGTCAGTGCATTCAACTTATAAAAATCACAAATATATCATGTTGATGGTTGAATTTGCAGGCCTTTGCTTTGTAACTTCCAGGACATAAATATGTGAGCATGGCTAGTACAAATGTTTTGTATATTTGTTCCTGGGTATCTGCAGGGGGTTGGCTCCAGGATCCTCATGGATATCCAAAATCACAGTTGTTCAAATCCCTTATATAAAGCAGCATAATATAGTTAGCTACCTGTATCCACAATCCACAGTAGGGCTGACTGTGAAAAGTTTGAATTTGTAAATTTTGTACTCATGGAATGAAATTGATGAAACAGTACATGATGTGAAGGAAAACTACATACTTGATGTGAATTCCAGATACGAGGACATTCAGTATATTAGAAGAGGCCAGAAATTTGTTTGGCTTTGTTAAACTGACAACATTTATCAGGGTTATTTTATGCTATGGCCCAGCATGTTGTTTTAGAATTCCTTACTTGGTCGTATGAGATGTGAAACAAAGGTTTTTTGCTTTTTCTTTTTTTTTAACTTGAAGTATAATTGATTATAATATAATATTAGTTTCAGGTATATAACACTATAATAGTGATTTGATGTTTTTATCGAAACAACTGTTTTTCATAATGTCTATCAAAAATATAGTAAAATGCAGATTATTTGTTGTCCAGTCACTCAGTCATGTCTGACTCTTTGTGACCCCATAGACCACAGCACACCAAGCTTCCCTGTCCTTAATTATCTCCCAGAGTTTCCTCAAGCTCATGTCCATTGAATTGGTGATGCCATCCAAGCCATCCAATCATCTCATCCTCTGTCACCCACTTTTCCTCCTGCCCTCAATCTTTCCCAGCATCAGGGTCTTTTCCAATGAGTCAGCTCTTCGCATCAGGTGGCCAAAGTATTGGAACTTCAGCATCAGTCCTTCCAATGAATATTCAGAACTGATTTCCTTTAGGATTGACTGGTTTGATCTCCTTGCAGTCCAAGGGGCTCTCAAGAGTCTTCTCTAGCACCCAAGTTCGAAAACATCAGTTCTTCAGTGCTCAGCTTTCTTTAAGGTCCAACTCTCACATTCATACACGACTACTGAAAAAACTGTAACTTTGCCTAGATGGACTTTTGTTGGCAAAGTAATATCTCTGCTTTTTAATATACTGTCTAGGTTTGTCACAACTTTTCTTCCAAGGAGCAAGCACCTTTCAATTTCATGCCTGCAGCCACCATCCACAGTGATTTTGAAGCCAAAGAATATAAAGTCTGTCATTGTTTGCACTGTTTCCCCATCTGTTTTGCATGAAGTGATGGGACTGGATGCCATGATCTTGGTTTTTTGAATGTTGAGTTGTAAGCCAACTTTTTCACTCTCCTCTTTCACTTTCACCAAGAGGCTCTCTAATTTCTCTTTGCTTTCTGTCATTAGGGTGGTGTCATCTGCAAATCTGAAGATATTGATATTTCTCCCAGCAATCTTGATTCCAGCTTGAGTTGTCCAGCCTGGCATTTAGCATGATGTACTCTACATAGAAGTTAAATAAGCAGGGTAACAGTATATAGTCTTGATGTACTCCTCTCCTGATTTTGAACCAGTCCTTTGTTCCATATCCAGTTCTAACTGTTGCTTATTGACCTACATACAGGTTTCTCAGGAGACAGGTAAGGTGGTTTGGTATTACCATCTCTTGAAGAATTTCCACAGTTTGTTGTGATCCACACAGTCAGAGGCTTTAGCATAGTGAAACGGAAGTAGATGTTTTTCTGAAATTCCCTTGCTTTTTCTGAGATCCAATGTATGTTGGCAATTGGATCTCTGGTTCCTCTGCCTTTTCTAAATCTAAATACAGATTATAATATAATTTAATGTTTAAGAAAAATGACATAAAGTGATATTTTTATAGAATTTTATTTTTATTTATTTATTTATTTTTTATTGGAGGCTAATTATTTTATAATATTATATTGGTTGGCTTTGCCATACATTGACATGAATCCGCCCCGGGTGTACATGAGTTCCCCCTCCTGAACCCCCCTCCCACCTCCCTCCTCCCTTTATCCTCCCTCTGGGTCGTCCCCGCATACCAGCCCTGAGCATCCTGTAACATGCATTGACCCTGAACTGGTGATTCGTTTCACATATGACAACATACATGTTTCAATGCCATTCTCTTTTACTACAATACACAGTACTTCATTATATTTCCTAAACAAGTGTTTAATACTGTTTCTGGATCTGATGCTTATTTTCACAAATCAAATGACTTATAAAATTTGCCAGAATTAAAAACTAGTAAAGACATTTTTGCTTCTACTCACTGTGCTGTGCTTAGTTTCTCAGTCATGTCTGACTCTTTCTGACCCCATGGGCTGTAGCCCAGCAGGCTCCTCTGTCTGTGGGGATTCTCCAGGCAAGACTACTGAAGTGGGTTGCCATGCCCTCCTCTTGGGGAGCTTCCCAACCCATGGATCTGACCCAGGTCTCCTGCATTGCAGGTGGATTCTTTACCATCTGATCCACCAAGGAAGCCCAAGCTTACTGGAGTGGGTAGCCTATCCCTTCTCCAGGGGGACTTCCCAACTCAGGAATGGAACTGGGGTCTCCTGCATTGCAGAAGGATTCTTTACCAGCTGAGCTACCCAGGAAGCCCTTGTACTCCCTGCTGCTGCTGTTGCTAAGTCACTTCAGTTGTGTCTGACTCTGCGCGACCCCATAGATGGCAGCCCACCAGGCTCCTCCGTCCCTGAGATTCTCCAGGCAAGAGTACTGGAGTGGGTTGCCATTGCCTTCTCCAGTGCATGAAAGTTAAAAGTGAAAGTGAAGTTGCTCAGTCGTGTCCGACTCTTCACAACCCCATGGACTGCAGCCCACCAGTCTCCTCCACCCATGGGATTTTCCAGGCAAGAGTACTGGAGTGGGTTGCCATTGCCTTCTCCCCTTACACTCCCTCAGTTCAGTTCAGTTCAGTCGCTCAGTCGTGTCTGACTCTCTGCGACCCCATGAATCACAGCACGCCAGGCCTCCCTGTCCATCACCAACTCCTGGAGTACACTCAAACTCATGTCCATCGAGCTGGTGATGCCATCCAGCCATCTCATTCTCTGTCGTCTCCGTCTCCTCCCACCCCCAATCCCTCCCAGCATCAGAGTCTTTTCCAGTGAGTCAACTGGTCGTATGAGGTGGCCAGTCATTGGTAAAAATTGAAAAAAAAAAAAAAAGACTTTCACATTTCATTTGGATAATACTGATAATTTGTTTAATCATATTTATATCTTATTGAATAAGTATATATGATTTTAAATGAATTAAATATTCAAAGTATTTTTAACTGCTACTCTTGGTCTTCCCTTGTGGCTCAGATGGTAGAGCGTCTGCTTGCAATGCAGGAGACCTGGGTTCAATCCCTGGGTTTGGAAGATCTCCTGGAGAAAGGAATGGAAATCTACTCCAGTATTCTGGCCTGGAGAATTCCATGGACAGAGGAGCCTGGCAGGCTACAGTCCATGGGGTCACAAAGAGTCATAGGTGACTGAGCGACTTTCACTTTCACTCTTAACTGTGGGGTTTGTAGTGCTCAGAGTACAAAATAATAATCTAATTTATCTGAATGAAAATTCTGCTTAAAGTCTTATCTTTGTTGTTTTATAAAAGAGGAACAATGTGAGGTAATGTGGTAAGACAATTTGCCTAACATTTTAAAAAGAACCATTGCTCAAACAAAAATATGAGCTCTGGTTACAGTTGATGTATGACAGTTTAACTACCTGTTTTCTATGGTTCCAAACAAAATAGTCACTTTAAAAGAAATGTCTACATAATCAGGCTTACTATTAAACAATAAACTATTATTTAGTTTAGCAACAAATGTGGCATGTGTATGTTAGGGTTAAGTCATCTTTGTGTAATTAAAATCATTGCCTGAACCAGTGAACCAGTGAAGTTGCTCAGTCATGTCTGACTCTTTGAGATCCCATGGACTGTAGCCTACCAGCCTCCTCCATCCATGGAATTTTCCAGGCAAGCATACTGGAGTGGGTTGCCATTTCCTTCTCCAGGGGATCTTTCTGACCCAGGGATGGAACCCAGGTCTCCTGCATTGCAGGCAGACGCTTTACTGTCTGAGCTACCAGGGAAACCCATTGCTTGAAGAGTGAGAAAAATCCAACCTCCTTAAAATTTTTTTTTTAGTATTTTCCCCATGGAAATAAATCTTCTTAGAGCAGTAGACCTTTCATTCTATAGCTTTATACAAATCCTAGTGCATTGGCTGCACGGTATCGGTTGAATAAATGAATGAAGGACCAAGTGAAAATTTATTTTGTTTGGAATGCACAGGGGGTGGGGCAATAGATGGAGTCTTTGTTTTCTTTTTTGCTGCCAGATCTTTAAACAAAGAAGATGAGAATTCTTGCATTGAACTAATAGGGAATTGGAAATATTTTGGAATCTGTTATTTTTTCCATTGGCTGCTTTGTTAAATTGAAATTAGAGATATTTGTAAGACTAAGTTGAAACACACATTTAGTTAATTTATCGGATGTGCGTTACATCAACTTCAGCAATCCACAGTTAAGCTTAGTGTGCTGAGGAGTTTTATTATATACACGTTACACTAAATGTGTGACATTTGTACTCCCACAATAAGTCAGATAAGGAATCTTATGGATTATTTTAGACAAAATTCCCTTGAAAAGGATATTATCAGTGGATCTTCAAATAAATTCAGTTCCAGTGGGATATTCTATTATTGGTGTGACAGATCTCTGCAAACTTAGTGACTTAAAAGAACACATTTATTAAATCCTCAGGCCAGAAGCTGATCTAACTGTCAATGAGCGACAATTAAGGTTTGGGCACAGCTGCATTGCTTTCTGGAGTTGTAAGGGAGAACCCATTTTCTGGCCTTTTCTAGCTTGTAGAGCCACATTGCGTTCCTTGGTTTCACTACCTTCCATCTTCAAAGCCAGGAATGTCTGATGGAGTCTTTGTCAGACTGACCCTCCAAACTTGATCTTTTCCCACTGAGGGTCCTTATGATTACACTAGACCCATTTGGATAATCCAGGATCATCCTTTTAAGGTCAGTTGATCAGCAAACTTAATTCTGCCACTTTAATTCCCCTTGCCACTGAACAGAATATTCACAGCTTCTGGGAACAGGGATGCATACATCTTGAGGGCGGCTGTTATTTTACCTATCATGGTAGACTTTAAGTATTCCTAAATATATATGAAATCAGGGGTTGTAAATTTGTTGCTCAAGGGTTACATATGACTCACAGATAAGTGATTTTTTTCTTTCCTTTGTTTATTATGATGGGGTATAGAGTGTTTTAAATTAGTTGCCAAAATTAAAATTAAGAGTCTTAGTAAAATAATGTTTCTATACTGTCCAGGAAAACATTTTAAAATTGGTAATTAGTGGTTTGGACTAATTAGGACTGCCTGAAATCTGTTATTGGTGACTCATTTTAAAAGGGTTTTGTGCTTTTCACTTTATGGGTGTCTTCATCACTTCCAGTTGTATCTCTAAATCCCAGGCTGGATCTTGGTGGCAATTGCTCTTTTGATGCAGTCCATTTCTTTTATTTATATTACATTGTTAGCATTTCTTAGCATTGTTAGCATTACATTGTTATATTTGTTTATATCACATTGTTAGCATCTGACACCCTGTGTTGAGTGAGTGAATAAGTGAGTGTGTACTAAGTCCACTTCTGTTGTTGTTGTTCAGTCGCTCAGCCATGTCCGACTCTTCGTGACCCCATTGACTGCAGCATGGCAGGATTCCCTGTCCTTCATCATCGCCCAGAGCTTGCTAAAGCTCATGTCGATCAAGTCAGTAATGTCTTCTAAACATCTCATCATCCTCTGTTGTCTCCTTCTCCTCCTGCCTTCAGTCTTTCCTAGCAGCAGGGTCTTTTCTAATGAGTTAACTCTTCATCAGCTGGCCAAACTATTGGAGCTTCAGATTCAGCACCAACCTTCCAATGAAGATTCAGGATTGATTTCCTTTAGGATTGACTGGCTTGATCTTGCAGTCCAAGGGACTCTTAAGAATCTTCTCCAAAACCACAGTTCAAAAGCATCAATTCGTTGGCACTCAGCCTTCTTTGTGGTCCAACTCTCACATCCATATATGACTACTGGAAAAACCATAGCTTTGACTATACGGATCTTTGTTGGCAAAGTAATTTCTCTGATTTTTAATATGGTGTCTACGAGAAAGCACGGGCGACCCACTCCAATTCTCTTGCCTGGAAAATCCCATGGACGGAGGAGCCTGGTAGGCTGCAGTCCATGAGGTCGCTGAGAGTCGGACACGACTGAGCGACTTCACTTTCACGCACTGGAGAAGGAAATGGTAACCCTCTCCAGTGTTCTTGCCTGGAGAATCCCAGGGTCGGGGGAGCCTGGTGGGTGGCCGTCTATGGTGGGGTCGCACAGAGTCAGACACGACTGATGCGACTTAGCAGCAGCAGCAGCAGGTTGGTCATAGCTTTTCTTCCAAGGAACAAATGTCTTTTAATTCCATGGCTGCAGTCACCAACTGCAGTGATTTTGGAGCATAAGAAAAGTCTTTCACTGTTTGCACTTTTCCCCCATCTGTTTGCCATGAAGTCATGGGACATGATCTTGGTTTTTTAATGTTGAATTTTAAGCCACCTTTTTCACTCTCCTCTTTCATCAAGAGGCTCTCTAGTTTCTCTTTGCTTTCTGCCATTAGGTTGGTGTCATCTGCATGTTTGAAGTTACTGACATTTCTCCTGGCAATCTTGATTCCAGCTTGTGATTTGTCCAGCTTGGCATTTAGCATGATGTACTCTACCTAGAAGTTAAATAAGCAGGGTGACAATATACAGCATTGATATACTCCTTTCCCAATTTGGAACCAGTCCATTGTTCATGTCTGGTTCTAACTGCTTCTTGACCTGCACAGAGGTTTCTCAGGAGGCAGGTAAGGTAGTCTGGTATTCCCATCTCTTTAAAAACTTCCACATTTTATTGTGATCCACATAAAGGCTTTAGCGTAGTCAATGAAAAAGAAGTAGATGTTTTTCTGGAATTCTCTTGCTTTTTCTATGATCTGACAAATGTTGGTAAGTTGATCTCTGGTTCCTCTACCTTTTTAAAATCCAGCTTGAACATCTGGAAGTTCTAGGTTCATATATTGTTGAAGCCTAGCTTGGACAAGTCCACTTGTAGTAGGTGTATATTTTACTTAATCATAAGACTAGAATGAATGAAGCACTAAATATTTTCTAAATTTCTATATTTCTCTATATCAGACCTCCCAGGTTCCACTTAGTAGCAGGATATTTAGTTCCATTTGTTATGGGTTCTTAATTCTAAGAAGAGTGCCCTTTAGCAAAGGGTAGCCTGGGTAAATATATTGAAAATATATACATCCCATAAAAGGTTCTTATAATGCCTGCAAATCAATAAGAGAAAAAACACCCTAACTAAAACTAGGGGGTGGTCTTGGACAGACACTTTAAAAGAACCTATTCAAAATGGGCAGTAAACAGAAGACACTCAATATCCTTATTTCAGAAGAAAGCACAATCAAAAATAAGATGTGCAGTGACTGGAACCAGCAACAGCTGATAGTGGAAAAATGGAAACAGTCACTTTGAAAAACTCTTTGGTTGTACTTACTAAAGCTGTGTTTACATTTGCTAATGATCCAACAATTCTATGCTTTTGTAATAATGCAATCACAAATGAGAACACATTCTTCAAAAGACAAAAATGTTTATATTTTTATTTGTAATAACCCCCAATTGGAAACAACCTTATGATCATCAACAGGGAGGTGAATATATAAAATGTAGAGTATTTTGCACCAGGATACTTCTTATTATAAAGAATAAGCTTCAAGTAACATGGATGACTATCATAGGCATAATTATGAGTAAAATAAACCAGACATTAAAGAGTACCTACTGGTGGATTTCATTCATATGACATTCCAAACAGGTTCCAGAACTAATCTATTAGGACATAAGTATGAATAGTGGGAGATGGATGAGGAAAGATTCTGACATGCTGGAAATTTCAGTATTTTAAATGGGGTAATGATTACATGAGTGTGTGTGTGTGTGTGTGTGTGTGTGTGTATATGGATGGATGGATTTTCTACTTAAATATGTGTATGCATGTTAAATCTTGACTTGAAATATTTAAGGAAAAGACAACTGTGCCTTTATTTAACCTACTTCCTAGCTTTTGTGTTCTTTTTTTTTTTATTGGAGGCTAATAACTTTACAATATTATATTGGTTGGTTTTGCCATACATTGACATGAATCTGCCCTGGGTGTACACGTGTTCCCCTTCTTGAACCCCCCTTCCACCTCCCTCCTCCCCTTATCCTCCCTCTGAGTCATCCCCGTGCACCAGCCCCGAGCATCCTGTATCATGCATCGAACCTGGACTGGTGATTCGTTTCACGTATGATAATATACATGTTTCAATGTCATTCTCCCAAATCATCCCAACCTCAGCCTCTCCAACTGAGTCCCAAAGACTGTTCTATACACCTGTGTCTCTTTTGCTGTCTTGTATACAGGGTTATCATTATCATCTTTCTAAATTCCATATATATGTGTTAGCATACTGTATTGGTGTTTTTCTTTCTGGCTTACTTCACTCTGTATAATAGGCCCCAGTGTCATCCACCTCATTAGAACTGATTCAAATGTATTCTTTTTAATGGCTGAGAAATAAAAGATGCTTACCCCTTGGAAGGAAAGTTCTGACCAACGTAGATACTATATTAAAAAGCAGAGACATTACTTTGCCAACCAAGGTCCGTCTAGTCAAGGCTATGTTTTCTCCAGTGGTCATGTATGGATGTGAGAGTTGGACTGTGAAGAAAGCTGATCACCGAAGAATTGATGCTTTTGAACTGTGGTGCTGGAGAAGACTCTTGAGAGTTCTTTGGACTGCAAGGAGTTCCAACCAGTCCATTCTAAGAGAGATCAATCCTGGGTGTTCACTGGAAGGACTGATGCTAAAGCTGAAACTGCAATACTTTGGCCACCTCATGCGACGAGTTGACTCACTGGAAAAGACTCTGATGCTGGGAAGGATTGGGGGCAGAAGGAGAAGGGGACGACAGAGAATGAGATGGCTGGATGGCATCACCGACTCTATGGACATGAGTTTGAGTGAACTCCGGGAGTTGGTGATGGACAGGGAGGCCTGGCGTGCTGTGATTCATGGGGTCGCAAAGAGTCGGACACGACTGAGTGACTGAACTGAATTGAACTGAATACTCCATTGTGTATATGTACCAAAGCTTTCTTATCCATTCGTCTGCAGATGGACAACTAGGTTGCTTCCATGTCCTTGTTATTATAAACAGTGCTGCGATGAACATGGAGTACATGTGTCTCTTTCAATTCTGGTTTCCTCGGTGTATATGTCCAGCAGTGCGATTGCTGGATCATATGGCAGTTCTATTTCCATTTTTTTTTAAGGAATCTTCACACTGTTCTCCATAGCAGTTGTACTAGTTTGCATTTCCACCAACAGTGCAAGAGGGTTCCCTTTTCTCCATACCCTCTGTAGCATTTATTGCATGCAGACATTTAGATAGCAGCCATTCTGACTGGTGTGAAATGGTATCTCATTGTGGTTTTGATTTGCATTTCTCTGATTATGAGGGATGTTGAACATCTTTTCATGTGTTTGTTAGCCATCTGTATGTCTTCTTTGGAGAAATGTCTGTTTAGTTCTTTGACCCATTTTTTGATTGGGTCGTTTATTTTTCTGGACTTGAGCTGCAGGAGCTTCTTGTATATTTTTACGATTAATTCTTTGTCAGTTGCTTCATTTGCTATTATTTTCTCCCATTCTGAAGGCTGTCTTTTCACCTTGCTTATCGTTTCCTTTGCTATGCAGAAGCTTTTAATTTTAATTAGGTCCCATTTGTTTATTTTTGCTTTTATTTCCAATATTCTGGGAGGTGGGTCATGGAGGATCCTGCTGTGATTTATGTCGGAGAGTGTTTTGCCTATGTTCTCCTCTAAGAGTTTTATAGCTTCTGGTCTTACATTTAGATCTTTAATCCATTTTGAGTTTATTTTTGTGTATGGTGTTAGGAAGTGTTCTAGTTTCATTCTTTTACAAGTGGCTGACCAGTTTTCCCAGCACCACTTGTTAAAGAGACTGTCTTTTCTCCATTTTATATTCTTGCCTCCTTTGTCAAAGATAAAGTGTCCAAAGGTGAGTGGATTTATCTCTGGGCTTTCTATTTTGTTCCATTGATCTATATTTCAGTCTTTATGCCAGTACCATACTGTCTTGATGACTGTGGCTTTGCAGTAGAGCCTGAAGTCCGGCAGGTTGATTCTCCTAGTTCCATTCTTCTTCCTCAAGATTGCTTTGGCTATTCAACGTTTTTTGTATTTCCATACAAATTGTGAAATTATTTGTTCTAGCTCTCTGAAAAATATCATTGGTAGCTTGATAGGGATTGTATTGAATGTATAAATTGCTTTGGGTTCAGTTCAGTTCAGTTCAGTCGCTCAGTCGTGTCCGACTCTCCGCGACCCCATGAATCACAGCACGCCAGGCTTCCCTGTCCATCACCAACTCCCGGAGTTCACTCAAACTCATGTCCATCGAGTCGGTGATGCCATCCAGCCATCTCATTCTCTGTCGTTCCCATCTCCTCCCACCCCCAATCCTTCCTAGCATCAGACTCTTTACCAGTGAGTCAACTCTTCGCATGAGGTGGCCAAAGTATTGGAGTTTCAGCTTTAGTATCAATCCTTCCAATGAACACCCAGGATTGATCTCCTCTAGAATGGACTGGTTGGATCTCCTTGCAGTCCAAGGGACTGTCAAGAGTCTTCTCCAACACCACAGTTCAAGAGCATCAATTCTTCGGTGATCAGCTTTCTTCACAGTCCAACTTTCACATCCATACATGACCATGGCATAAACCATAGCCTTGACTAGACAGACCTTTGTTGGCAAAGTAATGTCTCTGCTTTATAATATACTATCTAGGTTGGTCATAACTTTCCTTCCAAGGAGTAAGCGTCTTTTAATTTCATGGCTGCAATCAGCATCTGCAGTGATTTTGGAGCCCCAGAAAATAAAGTCTGACACTGTTTCCACGGTTTCCCCATCTATTTCCCATGAAGTGATGGGACCAGATGCCATGATCTTCGTTTTCTGAATGCTGAGCTTCAAGCCAACATTTTCACTCTCCTCTTTGGGTAGTATACTCATTTTCACAATATTTATTCTTCCAATCCAGAAACACAGTATATTTCTCCATCTATTAGTGTCCTCTTTGATTACTTTCACCAGTGTTTTATAGTTTTCTATGTACAGGTCTTTTGTTTGTTTAGGTAGATACATTCCTAAATATTTTATTCTTTCCATTGCAACAGTGAATGGAATAGTTTCCTTAATTTCTCTTTCTATTTTCTCATTATTAGTTTATAGGAATGCAAGGGATTTCTGTGTGTTGATTTTATATCCTGCAACGTTACTGTAATCATTGATTAGCTCTAGTAGTTTTCTGGTAGAGTCTTTAGGGTTTTCTGTGTAGAGGATCATGTCATTGGCGAACAGTGAAAGTTTTACTTCTTCTTTTCCAATTTGGATTCCTTTTATGTCTTTTTCTGCTCTGATTTCTGTGGCCAAAACTTCCAGAACTATGTTGAATAGTAGTGGTGAGAGTGGGCACCCTTGTCTTGTTCCTGACTTTAGGGGAAATGCTTTCAGTTTTTCACCATTGAGGATAATGTTTGCTGTGGGTTTGTCATATATAGCTTTTATTATGTTGAGGTATATTCCTTCTAGTCCCACTTTCTGGAGGGTTTTTATCATAAATGGATGTTGAATTTTGTCGAAGGCTTTCTCCTCATCTATTGAGATAATCATATGATTTTTATTTTTCAGTTTGTTAATGTGGTGTATTACATTGATTGATTTTCGGATATTGAAGAATCCTTGCATTCCTGGGATTAAGCCCACTTGGTCATGATGTATGATCTTAATGTGTTGTTGGATTCTGATTGCTAGAATTTTGTTAAGGATTTTTGCATCTATGTTCATCAGTGATATTGGCCTGTAGTTTTCTTTTTTTGTGGGATCTTTGTCAGGTCTTGGGATTAGGGTGATGGTGGCCTCATAGAATGAGTTTGGAAGTTTCCCTTCCTCAGCAATTTTCTGGAAGAGTTTGAGTAGGATAGGTGTTAGCTCTTCTCTAAATTTTTGGCAGAATTCAGCTGTGAAGCCATCTGGACCTGGGCTTTTGTTTGCTGGAAGATTCCTGATTACAGCCTCTAGTTCCGTGCTTGTGATGGGTCTGTTAAGATTTTCTATTTCTTCCTGGTTCAGTTTTGGAAAGTTGTATTTTTCTAAGAATTTGTCCATTTCTTCCAAGTTGTCCATTTTCTTGCCATATAATTGCTGATAGTATTCTCTAATGATCCTTTGTATTTCTGTGTTGTCGGTTTTTTGTTTTTGTCTTTTAAACTTTTATATGTATTTTAAATGTTAGTTAGTTAGTTAGTTCAGTCGCTCAGTCGTGTCCGACTCTCCGCGACCCCATGAATCACAACACGCCAGGCCTCCCTGTCCATCATCAACTCCCAGAGTTCACTCAAACTCATGTCCACAGAGTTGGTGATGCCATCCAGCCATCTCATTCTCCGTCGTCCCCTTCTCCTCCCGCCCCCAACCTTTCCCAGCATCAGAGTCTTTCCAGTGAGTCAACTCGTCGCATGAGGTGGCCAAAGTATTGCAGCTTCAGCTCCAGCATCATCGCATGAGGTGGCCAAAGTATTGCAGCTTCAGCTCCAGCATCAGTCCCTCCAATGAACATCCAGGATTGATCTCCTTTAGAATGGACTGGTTGGATCTCCTTGCAGTATAAGGGACTCTCAAGAGTCTTCTCCAACACCACAGTTCAGAAGCGTCGATTCTTCGGCGATCAGCCTTCTTGTAGCAGACATTATATATTATTTTGTGCACATAATATCCATTTACATTTATCCTAATAGTTATCTTTTTAGGTATAATTCATTAATATCCAGATTTCCATGTTTTCCTGTGGGTTTTAGTTTTCTTCTACCTGTAGAAATCCCTTAGCATATTTTTCAGTGTAGATTACATAGAATGAATATTTTCAGGTTTTGTTTGCTAAAATTGTATTCTTTTTCTTTGAAGAATATTTTCTCTACATACAGAAGTTTTTGTTGGCATCTAGTTTCTTCCAGCACTTTAAAGATTTTCATTGTCTTTTGGCTTTTATACCTTTTCATAAGAAGTTAGATCTCACTATCACTGCTTTGAATGTCTTGTGCTGTGTTATGCATAGTTGTGCCTGACTCTCAGTGACCCCATGGACTATAGACCACCAGGCTCCTCTGTCCATGAGGATTCTCCAGGCAGGAATACTGGAGTGGGTTGCCATGCCCTCCTCCAGGGGGTCTCTGTGACCTAGGGATCAAACTGAGGTCTCCTGCATTGCAGATGGATTCTTTACCACCTGAGCCACCAGGGTCTTATTGATGCTTTTTAACACTTTTACTTTGTGTTTGATTTTCAGAAGCCTTTTATGATTTACTGAAGTGTGGTTTTCCTTACGTGTATTCAGCTTGGGATTGCAGAAATACTTGAATTTATGCATTGATAGCATCCATCAGTTTTGGAACTTTTCCAGCTCTTTTTAAAAATATTGCTTCTGCCCCGTCCTCTCTTCTCCATTTTGGTTTCCATACTGCATATGCTACACATTATGAGAAGATACATATGTGACCAACATGTATCTTATCAATTTCTTTCTTTTTATTTGTCTTATTCTTTGGTGAACATTTTGTACAGGCCTCCCTTTCATTTCACTAATCTTGCTATATCCAGTCTTCTTTTTATAACTATTCAGAGATTATAGTTGCAGAGACAGTATTTTAGTACTACACTATCCATTCAGTTGCTTTTTAAGTACTCAAAAATTTCTAGCATAACTCTTCATCTTTTCATATATTTTCTCTATGATTTTGTTAGCAGTTTATAGTTATTTTAAAACTTCTATTTTAACTAAAATATAAGGATCTTCTGTGGATATTTTTCCCCTTGTCTGATTTTTCTATCAGGCAGTATTATTCTATCACAAAAAATACTTTTTACAGTTATAATGATAGAATGGAGGCTCACCACCTATTAGGTACTGAGCTGATTGGAGGCTGGCTTGCAGTATTTGTGTGTGTGTGGTGCGTTTTAATAAGTTTTATAAGACTCAGACTACCTCTAGTTCTTTAATCATTCTTGGGGGATGCTTTCAGTTGAGAGCCTTGCAAATCTCTGCATGCTCAGCGACAAGAACTTGTGAGAAACTTCGTTCTGCTTTCATAAGACTTTCACCTTAGTCCTTCAGGTCTACACGTTGTTACACTTTACCTCTTTCTTCTAGAGCCTTTGACTGTGACCTTATGACTGCAGGGACCCCCCTAGTTTGTGAGTCTGTCTTTACAACAGTACTTTGTGGTGGGAAATTCTCATCTGTTTCTTAAGGGTTCTTGGCTGAGTCATTTAGCTTTCTGCATTGTATACAGTCTCAGAACTTGGAAAACATGTGTTTTGAGAGAAAACCAGCCATATGTTTGAAGCCCTCCAGTCTTGAATTTTGTCACTTCCCAGCATAACTGCCAACTGCTTTACTGGTATCGCTGTCTCTGGCAGTAGCCTTCTACTTGTGCCAATTCCAGATTCACAGCCTCCAACCCTCAACCAGAACTGGCAAAGGCTCTGGTTGTGACTACAGACTCTGAGTTGACATCTGAGAGTCTCTCTCTCTCTCCACTGTAGAATTCAATACCTCTAGTTCTTCTTGCTTCTACAGCTCTATGATATCTTTAAGAATACTACCTTCATATTTAATCTTGGTTTTCTAGTTCTTAGTAGGACCCTTGGCTACAAATGATTACACTCCTCCTTAGCACCGTCAGTTTTTTAACAGACTGAATTTTTTATGGCTTTGTGCTAAGGGATGTGGTTGCAGAGGAATAGAATTTGAGTTCTCCCTCAAGGTTTTAAAATGTTTGTAATCACATGGCATGTATCCCAAAATAATAATAAAACAAAACATTATGGGATAACTTCCTGATAAATTATATAAATAGATTAGTTAAGAGGCCAGGAGAGACCTCTATTGAGTTCTGGGATAGTCAGGAAAGGTAGCCTTTTAAAGTTAACTTTAAAAGAAAACTAAAGAACTCAGGATAAGAAAAAACACTTTGAGAGTAATATAAGCCAAAGCTGTGGATGAAATGAAGATTTAATAGCAGTTTTATTTAAAAAGCTCGTAACTTGGGGAGAACACTAATAATGCCCATCAAATGCAAGAATAGGTAAACTAATAGTTTTAAACTTACACAGCAGGATATAATCCAATACTTTAAAAGATTGAACTAATCATGAAACAACATGGATGTAATCTCAAAACATTCAGAAGAATAAACCAGGCAGTAAAGAGTACATATAGTATGATTCCATTTGTAGGAAGGTAAAACACAGGTAATTTTAATAGGTAGTTCAGTTCAGCCACTCAGTCGTGCCCGACTCTTTGTGACCCCATGAATCGCAGCACGCCAGGCCTCCCTGTCCATCACCAACTCCCAATTCACTCAAACTCTTGTCCATCGAGTCGGTGATGCCATCCAGCCATCTCATCCTCTGTCGTCCCCTTCTCCTCCTGCTCCCAATCCCTACCAGCATCTTAATAGGTAGTAGGTAGGTAGATATAGTGATATATTTGCAAATCAGAACAATAGCTGCCTCTGGAAGGTGAGGATTAACTGGATGGCAATATTACAGACATTTCTGTGGTGATGGGAATGCTGTATATCTTGATAGATATGGAGAATTTCTTGGGTGTATACCTATATCAGTTTGTCAGATTTTATGGGTATTGTTTGTGTATTTCACTGTGTAAATATTTCAACAATACAACAATATAAAAGCCATCAGTAATCAACATGTCTTAGATAACTTTGTTGATTGATTTTCAAGAAATGGTAGAAGGGACGTTTGGATAAGATACAGAGAATCTTAAAAATAAAACCATTAAAATAATCCACAAGGGTGAGAAAAAAATCAGAGTAATGCTTTAGGGAATTTAATATCCAGGGCTTAAAGAAACCACTCAGCCAGTAACCAATAGCTGAAACAGCTTTTAATGCTATATTTTCTGTATGTAATCACACTTGAGTAAAATTGTAAAAACAAATATTTTAGCTCATCATTTAGTACACACTTTCCTAACAATAGTATGCTAAAATTTTAACGTGGCTTTTACTAGTAGGAGTTAAGTCTACTACATCTCTTAAGAATGACAGTCAGTAGTGTTTTATAGTTTTCTATGTACAAGTCTTTTGTTTCCTTAGGTAGATATATTCCTAAGTATTTAATTCTTTTCGTTGCAACAGTGAATGGAATAGTTTCCTTAATTTCTCTTTCTATTTTCTCATTTTTAGTGTATAGGAATGCAAGGGATTTCTGTGTGTTGATTTTATATCCTGCAACGTTACTGTAATCATTGATTAGCTCTAGTAGTTTTCTGGTAGAGTCTCTAGGGTTTTCTGTGTAGAGGATCATGTCATCAGCGAACAGTGAAAGTTTTACTTCTTCTTTTCCAATTTGTATTCCTTTTATGTCTTTTTCTGCTCTGATTGCTGTAGCCAAAACTTCCAGAACTATGTTGAATAGTAGTGGTGAGAGTGGGCACCCTTGTCTTGTTCCTGACTTTAGGGGAAATGCTTTCAGTTTTTCACCATTGAGGATAATGTTTGCTGTGGGTTTGTCATATATAGCTTTTATTATGTTGAGGTATGTCCCTTCTATTCCCACTTTCTGGAGGGTTTTTATCATAAATGGATGTTGAATTTTGTCAAAGGCTTTTTCTGCATCTATTGAGATAATCATATGATTTTTATTTTTCAGTTTGTTAATGTGGTGTATTACATTGATTGATTTTCGGATATTGAAGAATCCTTGCATTCCTGGGATAAAGCCCACTTGGTCATGATGTATGATCTTAATATGTTGTTGGATTCTGATTGCTATAATTTTGTTAAGGATTTTTGCATCTAAAATCAAAGAGGACACTAATATATGGAGAAATATACCATGCTCATGGATTGGAAGAATAAATATTGTAAAAATGAGTATACTACCCAAAGTAATTTATACATTCAATGCAATCCCTATCAAGCTACCAAAGATATTTTTCACAGAACTAGAACAAATAATCTCACAATTTGTATGGAAATACAAAAAACCTCGAATAGCCAAAGCAATCTTGAGGAAGAAGAATGGAACTGGGGGAATTAACCTGCCAGACTTCAGGCTCTACTACAAAGCCACAGTCATCAAGACAGTATGGTACTGGCATAAAGACAGAAATATAGATCAATGGAACAAAATAGAAAGCCCAGAGATAAATCCACGCACCTATGGACACCTCATCTTTGACAAAGGAGGCAAGAATATAAAATGGAGAAAAGACAGTCTCTTTAACAAGTGGTGCTGGGAAAACTGGTCAGCCACTTGTAAAAGAATGAAACTAGAACACTTCTTAATACCATACACAAAAATAAACTCAAAATGGATTAGAGAGCTAAGACCAGAAACTATAAAACTCCTAGAGGAGAACGTAGGCAAAACACTCTCTGACATAAATCACAGCAGGATCCTCCATGACCCACCTCCCAGAATATTGGAAATTAAAGAAAAAATAAACAAATGGGACCTAATTAAAATCAAAAGCTTCTGCATAGCAAAGGAAACTATAAGCAAGGTGAAAAGACAGCCTTCAGAATGGGAGAAAATAATAGCAAATGAAGCAACTGATAAAGGATTAATCTCCAAAATATACAAGCAGCTCCTGCAGCTCAATTCCAGAAAAATAAATGACCCAATCAAAAAATGGGCCAAAGAACTAAACAGACATTTCTCCAAAGAAGACATAAAGATGGCTAACAAACACATGAAAAAATGCTCAACATCCCTCATAATCAGAGAGATGCAAATCAAAACCACAATGAGATACCATTTCACACCAGTCAGAATGGCTGCTATCCAAAAGTCTACATGCAATAAATGCTGGAGAGGGTGTGGAGAAACGGGAACCCTCTTACACTGTTGGTGGGAATGCAAACTAGTACAGCCACCATGGAGAACAGTGTGGAGATTCCTCAAAAAATTGGAAATAGAACTGCCATATGATCCAGCAATCGCACTCCTGGGCATACACACCGAGGAAACCAGAATTGAAAGAGACACATGTACTCCAATGTTCATTGCAGCACTGTTTATAATAGCCAGGACATGGAAGCAACCTAGATGTCCATCTGCAGATGAATGGATAAGAAAGCTTTGGTACATATACACAATGGAGTATTATTCAGCCATTAAAAAGAATACATTTGAATCAGTTCTAATGAGGTGGATGAAACTGGGGCCTATTATACAGAGTGAAGTAAGCCAGAAAGAAAAACACCAATACAGCATACTAACGCATATATATGGAATTTAGAAAGAAGCAAATGATAACCCTGTATACGAGACAGCAAAAGAGACACAGATGTATAGATCAGTCTTTGGGACTCTGTGGGAGAGGGTGAGGGTGGGATGATTTGGGAGAATGGCATTGTAACACGTATGTTGTCATATGTGAAATGAATCACTAGTTCAGGGTCAATGCATGTTATAGGATGCTCGGGGCTTGCATGTGGGGAAAAGTGAGGGGGGAGGTGGGAGGGGGGTTCAGGAGGGGGAACTTATGTAAACCCGGGGCTAATTCATGTCAATGTATGGCAAAACCAACCAATATAATATTGTAAAATAATTTGCCTCCAATAAAAAATAAATTAATTACAAAAAAAAAAAAAAGAATGACAGTCACAGAACTTGTGATCAAAGCTAGGTAAGTCTACCTAAGCTGGAGGTAGGAGGGGAAAGTTGATTTCTAATTTCTCAAATTAAGCCATAGTTTCAGTATGAAGTTTTTTAAAAATCTGGCAAAATTATAGATAATAATCTGAGGCAAGAAAAAAACAAAAAAACCAAATGGTGGGGATGAGATCGTTGTTTTCTTTTTTTGTCTCTGAATGCTCCATGGTTCAATTCTGATTGGTTTTTGGGTAAGTTTTATTCACTTCTATGAAAAATATCAGAAAAAAGCAATAACATAATCCAAGATACTTTCAAAATACATAAAGGCTATAAGGAAATGAGAAGAAAATGATAATGAGCAAAAACAGATGTTTCTTTCTTAGAAGAGTAATTAGAGATAGAAATAGCATCTTGCAGAAAGCAAGAGAGTCTTATCACCAACTCTTCAGGAATTCATTCAGCAAGATAGCTCACAAATATGTGTAACTTTTAAAACATGAAAAATTGAGGAAGAAATGAAGATCTATAAGCTCCAGAAAACTATGCGTTGATATCAATCCTGTGCCTTGATGGACTAAGCAAAAACCACAAAAGAATCTGCTTAGCAACATATTTCTGTATCTGAAATTATGTCATAGTAGATTCATTATTTTTTGGTTCAAGTGCAATATCTGTATTTCACTGTGTAAATGTACATTTCTTTGGAAGTGGCAGTATATATCTTTTTAGAAACTAGCTCTTCCATACTGATAACTTAGTAGGAAAATGCAAAAGAAAAATTTGTTGCAAATGAATAATTTGTTGCAAACAAATGACCTGTTGCATTTTTTTCAGTAAAGAGATACAATGTGGGTTTGCACCAACTAGGGAAATTATATCCCTGTTTATATACCATTGAAATTTCTTATTCAGTCCATTCATCAAGGACATTGAGTACTCAGGAGGTGTGCAGTAAGACAGGAGACACTCCCGAAAAGACAGGTAATAAGGTGGAAAAGGAGCTCCCCTGGTGGTTAAACTGGTAAAGAATCCACCTGTAATATGGGAGACCTGGATTCGATCCCTGGGTTGGGAAGATCCCAGGAGAAGGAAAAGGCTGTCCACTCCAGTATTTTGGCTTGGAGAATCCCATGGACTGTATAGGTCAGCCTTTCTGATCATTTATTTTTGTCTACTCAGCTTTACTCTGTGGGGGAAAAATTATTAGGTAGAATGTTAATCTTCCTTTGCATAGCACATTTGCTCTTTTAAAGTGAAATGCAGTTGACATACAATATTATGTTAGTTATAATTTATTTGCTCTTAATATTACTGTTTGGAAATTTGATCAGGTGCCGTATTCTTTAGTTACAGTTACTGCCTCTGCCCTGTTTTTAGCTCCTTTTTTGACAATCCCCAGCACTCCCCCCACCATGGCAGAGGAAGTTAGCCAACAGTGATATTTGATCATTGCAAGCTTAACATTCTCAAACCCTCAGTTTAAAAATTGGATTATAAAGGTAATTTTTTTTTTTGCAAAGCAAACTACATGCTTGAGGCCTGTAATCATGGATTCTGCCACTCCGTTCATGTGTTGTTGAAAAAATTGTGTTTATATTTTTCCATTTTTATTCATTAATGACACTCTTCCTACTCAATCAGTTCTTGGATCTCCAACTTTGGAAGCTACGGTCTTAATGTTGCTTGCCTGTGTGTGCATATGCATGCATGCATATATGTTTGAATTACAAGGCTCACTGTTCCTTGAGTTTTACTAAAGGTCTGCATTTGTAGGTTTTTGCTAGTAGTCTTGATGGAACACACACACTGTTGCCATGATCAGTATTTATTGAAAACAGTGAGCCATTTGTTTTTTCTAATTGACTATAATATTTAAGGTTAATATATTTTTGTTATACTCTACATATTTCTTAATTTTAATTTTTAACTCTAAATCATTTTCTTTTATCAGTGTGAAAATACCAGTTTAAGGAATTATTCACATATTTTTCTTGATGGCAGAATTAATGGAAGAAAGGGTTGTTTTATTAAGCTGGGTATTAGTTTTATTTGATGATGTTTTAATTTTTCACTTCACTTTTTTAGATTTGTAAGTGTTCACAAAGGTATAACCAGTAATGTGCACATCTACTAGATAAAAATGCTATTTTTATATATTAAAATATTACTGAAAAATATATTAAAACCAGAAAATCCTGTTTCTACTGTATTTTGGTATTCTATAATGAAATTTCCAAATTGAGTTCTTCATGCTGATAGCTGTGTCATCTGTTTGTAACTTAAAGTGTTCATATTGTAATGGAAGGCCCATAATTGTGATGATATTGGGAAGTACCTGTGTCAAATGCTCTACTTCTGTTGCTAGATTATAGTCCTGGAAAACTAGGAATCATTTGAGCACACCATTTCACAGTGGCATAGCCCAATGTGCAGCACAGGTGTTTTTCTCATTGTGATCTATTTAGAAGGGATAGGGTTTAATGCCCCTGAAACGTACATTTCACCTCCTTGACCTTGTGCATTCATGTAAGTGCTTAGTAAAATTTGTGGGCACATAAATTAACTCCTATAATTGCTGAGAATTATTTTCTCAAGTTTATATGGCAATGTATTTCTTTTCTCCTTAATATTTAATATGTGTATTAAAGGAAATTATATGTATATTTCATCAGTCATCTGATAAAATGAAAAGCTTATAAATTAAAGAACTGATTAACTCTTTCTTCCTCCAAGAAAGTGTAATGAATCAGAAAACATTCACTAGGAAGTTCTAGCCTGGTATACCGGTTCTCCAGAACTCATTTTCTTTCTTAAGAATGATAGAAAATTTGAAATATACCAAAGAACCAAAATCTAAGACAGTGATAGCTTTGACAATTATTAAACCGTTTTTAGTTGTGTAACAGTCAAATATATAATTTTAAGAAATTCATTGAACTATGTTGATTAGCTTTTTCTTTTACTATATTTTGGAATCCTTAGTTTGCTAGGTCTAAAAAGCCTAAAATTCCTATTTAGTTTATTATTTTGTACTCCCTCCATCCCTGAAAGTCTCAAAGTTGAATGATCTTTAAAGTTGCTTTCTTTTAACTTTTGGTAGAATAAGGAGTGGATATATTTTACAAATTCCATTTCTAGAGAGAGTGGACTAAGTTGTTTTAAACCAAAGGCCCTGTTGAGAACAAGTAGAGAAAATGGACAAAACATAAAAAATTTCTTGAAGGAGTTCAGAAATACCAGAGCATCAAGGAGTTACAGGGTCAAAATCAGGAGAGAAAGAAAACCATCTCAGCCAACAAGTAAATAATATCCCAGCCATTAAGTAATATAGCTTAAGATACAGTAAAGGGAAAAATAGAAAAAATGAAAAGAAGTGCAGAAACACATAATTATCATGGGATATTTAAACACATCTTTCCTTGTAACTAATAGAACAAATAGACAAAAATAAGTATATAGAGGATATGACCAACAAGAGTAAGTCCTCTGTGCTACTCTGGAAGCTGTCTAGGAGATCAAATAGCTCACTGTGTCTTGAGAAGCTGTTGCCAGCTTGAGAGCATATGTGTGCCTTTTCCTTCTTTTACGCCTCACTTGATTTTTTCACTTACTTTTTCTGCCTTGGGTTGCACCATGTGGAATTGGCACCTATTGGCTCTGCTCATAGGGAACTGGGATTAAGAAAGTGTGAAAGTGAAAGTCAGTCAGTCATGTCCGACTCTTTGCTACCCCATGGACTACACAGCCCATGGAATTCTCCAGGCCAGAATACTGGAGTGGGTAGCTTTTCCCTTCTCCAAGGAATCTTCCCAACCCAGGGATCGAACCCAGGTCTCCCACATTGCAGGTGGATTCTTTAGCAGCTGAGCCACAAGGGAAGCCCAAGGAAGTATGTTATCCTTTAATAACAATGTTTATTTGAAAAATACAATATTACTTCAGACCTTCTTGCCAAGCAATGATAAATACCCCAGATGCTAAGCTCTCTCTATAGGTAACATAGAGATTAGAGTATTAACAAGAGAGATAAATGCTGGGCAATTAGTTTAACTATGGCAAGAGCATGAAACTTTATCAATATTGTAGGGAAAAAAACTTGCTTAAAAAAACGTATCAATGTTCTAGCATCAAGGCCACACTAAAAGGCAAGAACAACATTCTCATCCCATAGAATGAACACAAAATAGAAGACATATGCAAAGAGTAATCTGTGGAATCAAGAGTAATTGAGCAGTAAAGAGTATTTAGCAAAAACTATTTTGGGTAAAATTTAGGAAATCTCCAAAGACATAAAATGTCCATTCATTTCAGGGTAAAGTACCTTATAATGTACTATAATTAAGAGAATTTCTGAAAATTTAAGCCAGATGTTTGATATAAATCTTAAAATACACATTTTCCCCTCAAAACAAATTCAATAAAACATTATCATGTAAATTAATTTGAGAAAGTAGATTTTACAGCAGACAAATGCCTGAAGAGTTAGCATATGGTCCAAATGCAGCTCTGGGATAATGCTGAATTCTAATCTGTTCACTTCCTTAGATGAATCAGTGTCTCCTCCAAACAAATTGATAGCTTAATTCCTGAGTTTATTTATATTCCTATCTTTAATTAATTTGCACATTTCTGAAGTTCTTTGAAAATATTATCTAAAACAATAATGCCTACGGTGCTTGTCTGGGTGATTCCCAGATATTTATTCTGACCTTCAGCTGTTCATTGTTCCAGAGTGGCTTTTCCTATATGATGAAACATCTCTCTAAAGCCGATGCTCACCCCAAACTCTGTACATCCCAAAGTACACAGATCATATCCTACTCTTAATGAATCCCCATTATGTACACCATTGTGTCTGAGTCCTTCCTTCTAAAAAACTAGAATTATCTTTCCAGGTTAGTCTCACACTGTTTCCTTCCATACACCTTGCACTTAAGTTCAACAGTGTTACTGAATATTCCCCCCAAATAGTCTTTACTTTCTCACTTCTTTGTCTCTTTTTCTCATTTCTCTTTTGATTGATACTGCTACCTGATGAAACCCATATGGTATTTTTTAAGTTATATTTTATCACTTCTTAATAATTTTTCCCTGAGCTCCTCAAGAAAATACCTTTTATATATTCCCATTTTACATTGTATTGCTGTTATTGGTGAATCATTTTTATTGCTTGGCTAGATTAAAAGTTCATTTAAGTAATTTAGAATATTTTATTTCTCTTAATCTCTTTTACAGCTCATAGTGTAATACTGATTCATGAACATGAACATCTGGGTTTCATCATAAACTAACAAATAACATAATAAATTACATAGTTTTTATTACATATATTTAAAGCTATTTGGGGAAATAAGCAGATTTTTTTTTTCTTAGTGAGGAAAGGTTTTCTTGGGAAATGGTCAAATAATCATACCTTAAAAATTTAATAAAGTATTATCATAATGCTTAATTAGCAAAATATCTTAAATGTCCACTAATGAATGTTCATTTTTGCCTGACAAACAAAAGCAATACCATATAAGTGTAAGGAAGGATGCTGATAATGCTGAAACTTAAGATGAAGAAAAAATCATCTTGATATTTTAGTTATGAAAGTGGAGATTAAAAAGTGAATTGTTTTGAGGGCTATCATATATAACATTATTAACTACTTCAGTTGAAATTCTCAAAGTTAGAACCTTTCTAAAAGGTAAGATCTGATCACAATGAGCCCATTTATTTTATGACTTACCTCTGAGCACTTGTTAGCTATAATTTGTTAATGAACTTATAAAGTGCCTTGCGTAGAAACTCTTGTACATGAAATTGCCAAGTGAATTGGATAATTGCCATGGTTGGGTGGAGTAATAACAGGACCTCACCTTCAGCCACATTCTTTTAATTCATTTTTTTTTAAAGCTTATTTGTTGGTCCACTACATAGAAAAGTGCATAAGAATGGCAACCAAGTAAGTAATAGTGATGATGATAAAACTTACATCTGTAAAAGTTATTTTTACTTTTTATCTAGGCCATTTTATTAACATTGGTCTGCTAGTTTAGTTAGGATAATTTTATATGGAGTTTAACA
The DNA here is from genome assembly GCF_049115385.1 of Moschus berezovskii. Classification (NCBI taxonomy): domain Eukaryota; kingdom Metazoa; phylum Chordata; class Mammalia; order Artiodactyla; family Moschidae; genus Moschus; species Moschus berezovskii. The sequence goes on from NC_142461.1 coordinate 126,548,426, forward strand.
AATCAGTGAAGTTATATCAGTTTGAGTCATCTGAGCTACTTTTGAGACTACTAAGAAAGGCATTATTTCATTTCATCACCTACAGGCACTAACATTTGTAAGTTTTTAATCCAACATATATTTGTTGAACCTGTGTCTACATTATGTTGCATGGTATTCTTTTTCTTTTAAACATGATGGTTGAACTAGAAATCTATTATGATTATAGAGGAATAATAGAAAAGAAGAGCTGTAATATTGAAAACTGTTACCATGAATTTATTCTGGTTCTCAGAAAATTGTAGATATGCTGTTCAATCATAATTCTCACCTCAAGTTTTTCTTGTAGAAGAAAAAGAACTTTTGTGCATTGTTGGTGATAATATTCACCGCCCTGTATTAAGTGTTCAAAAGTAGTTTCTGAAGAAGCAAATAACAATTCACAGATAGAAAGTATGAGAAGTAATCTTTGCTTAATGTGTTGATGACTATACTACCATGCTGAAGTGGTTTTGTATTGACTCAGCTTGCAGATCCAATACTTCAACACATTTAAAAAGACTTGAAGTCATTCTCTCTCTGACCACCAGAGTGGAAATTTCTGTTTTCCCAATCATTAGAGAATAAAGGATGGTTATATTTTGCTGAAAACATCCATTCATCAGGATCCACTCTGGTATGATGCCTGCCCAGGAAGACCATCACAAAACTAGCTGTAACACGGTTTTCTTGCATAAACAGCACTGTTGTAGAAGATATCTGAGGAATAATTTTATCAGAGCAGAAGATGTCCTGCTCTCTGGCTAGGAGAGACTGTGATAGGACTTTCAAATAGCTAAAAATCAAGTTGCATGTGCATTTCTCATTACCGGAAAAGAATGTGCAACTTCCAAATATATTTCCAAACAAATCACTGTCAGTTATTTTGGTTATCTTGTAATTAGTGATGTCTTCAATAAATACATTTAAGATTTATATTTCTTTTTTTTGCCATATGGTAATGCAGTATTTTATTTATTCTGTCCATTAGTAACTACTATTTGGTAATATTTATAATATTAATAGAATGATATAAAAGAAGTTCAACCTACATTTTTTTTTTTTACATTTCAATACTGAATATTAATCAGAAAGATAGTCAAAATTAGTATGGTCGAAATCTTTATGTCAAAATTTATGATAAATGTTTGGTATTAGTCCACATACAATTAAGTTTTTGGTGGAAAGTTATTTGACTGCAAGAAAGAACATTTGGTTCACTTCACTAATAGGAATATCTCTTAGTGCTGGGATGGCCTCTTCTTGGTCTTTCTTGCGCTGTTGATTTTTGGCATAGTTATCTGTTATAGTATGAATGGAGTCGAGTGGAGAGGTACTCATCATGTTTATTCCAAATAAGAGGACTTAAATGGCAAGCCACTCCAGTACTCTTGCCTAGAAAATACCATGGACGCAGGAGCCTGGTAGGCCGCAGTCCATGGGGTCGCTGGGAGTCGAACACGACTGAGTGACTTCACTTTCAGCATTGGAGAAGGAAATGACAACCCACTCCAGTATTCTTGCCTGGAGAATCCCAGGGATGGGGGAGCCTAGTGGTCTGCCATCTATGGGGTCGCACAGAGTCGTACACGACTGAAGCGACTTAGCAGCAGCAGCAGCAACCGATGACTACGGTAATGAGGAGGTACACAGGCAGAGGAACGGCCCAATACTTTTCAGGCCAATAAGTTAAGTCTAAGGAGTTTAGCCAAGATTCAGGAATAAAAGCCCACACAAGATACAGTATGAAGCCAAATTGGGAGCTTACGAAAAGAACAAAGCCATACATCGTTTTTTCTGGCAGTGGCGACGGTGAATTTTCCACCATTTTCCCTGTGGCTTTAGATATTCTGCTTGCACACGTGCACACGAGCACCCAAACGTCGCCTGCACGAGCAGCCAGCCCCCCAACCTCACGTGCACACGCACATCCTGCAGTGGAAGGTGGGGGAGGTAAGGGGAGAGCAGAGTGGGGGAACTGAACGCCACCCCAACTCTACAGGCTTTGCCGCTGTGAGAACAGAGAAGGAAGGACCTAAGATTCATATTTCTAATAAAAGATTTTTTTGGTAAAAATTCTAATAAGTACAAAGATGAGACCGTTAATGTTTAGAGGATGTTGGCTAAGGATGAAAATTAGCTGAATTAGTGCCATGCCAAGAAACTCTGAGATCTTTTGCATTTTATAGAAATACAGTTTCTATATGAACTGGGTTTGGGAATTGTATGTATGTGACGTTTTAGTTCTTCCAAAGATTTACTAGACTTCTTATATTCTCTCTCAAATGATATGATTCATTCTTTAATGTTCTGTGTTCCTTTCCCTAATTAGGACTCTTCCTGAATCAAAGTTTTAGCAAGCCTGTACTACCTGGAAGAGATAGAAGTCTATCTTAGTATTTGCTTTGAAATATATTTTCTTTGCATCTCATATTTCAATTTTTCACTATTCATTTTTTGTTTTGCTTCAAAGAATTGACATGCTATAGATTTTTTTCAACATGTTCTGCCACATCCAATGAGAAGGAACTTACTTCTTCCTGTTTGACTGTCACAAATAACTGCTGCTGCTGCTGCTAAGTCACTTCAGTCATGTCCGACTCTGTGTGACCCCATAGACGGAAGCCCACCAGGCTCCCCCATCCCTGGGATTCTCCAGGCAAGAACACTGGAGTGGGTTGCCATTTCCTTCTCCAATGTGTGAAAGTGAAAAGTGAAAGTGAAGTCGCTCAGTTGTGTCCGACCCTTAGCGACCCTACGGACCGCAGCCTACCAGGCTGCTCCATCCATGGGATTTTCTAGGCAAGAGTACTGGAGTGGCTTGCCATTGCCTTCTCCGTCACAAATAACTACCCAGTCATAATTTTTACTTGATTTCCTGTCTTTGTTGTTCAGTTGCTCAGTCATGTCCAACTCTTTGGGGCCCCATGGACTGCAGCACGCCAGGCTTCCCTGTCCTTTACCAACTCCTGGAACTTGTTCAATCCATTAAGTCGGTGATGCCATCCAACCATCTCATCCTTTGTCGCCCCCTTCTTCTCCTGCTTTCAGTCTGTCTCAGCATCAGGGTCTTTTCCAATGAGTTGGCTCTTTATATCAGGTGGCCAAAGTACTGGAGCTTCAGCTTCAGCATCAGTTATTCCTATGAATATTCAGGATTGATTTCCTTTAGGACTGACTGGTTTGATCTCCTTGCAGTCCAAGGGACACTCAAGAGTCTTCTCCAACACCACAGTTCAAAATCATCAATTCTTCAGGACTGCATTATGGTCCAACTCTCATAGCCATACGTGACTACTGGAAACACCATAGCTTTGACTAGACAGACCTTTGTTGGCAAAGTAATGTCTCTGCTTTTTAATATGCTGTCTAGGTTTGTCATAGCTTTTTTTCCAAGGATACAGTGCCTTTTAATTCATGGTTGCAGTCACCATCCGCAGTGATTTTGGAGCCGAAGAAAATAAAGTCTGTCATTGTTTCCATTGTTTTCTCACCCATTTGCCATGAAGTGATGGGACCGGATGCCATGATCTTAGTTTTATGTATGTTGAGTTTTAAGCCAGCTTTTTTTTACTCTCCTCTTTCACTTTCATCAAGAGGCTCTTTAGTTCCTCTTCACTTTCTGCCATAAGGGTGGTGTCATCTGCATATTTGAGGTTATTCATATTTCTCCTGGCAATGTTGTTTACACCTTGTGAGTTATCTGGGCCCAGCATTTTGCATGATATACTCTACAAATAAGTTTAATAAGCAAGGTGACACTATACAGCCTTAATGTACTCCTTCCCAATTTGGAACCAGTCCATTGTTCCATGTTGGGTTCTAACTGTTACTTCTTGACCTGCATACAGGTTTCTTAGGAGGCAGGTAAGGTGGTCTGGTATTCACATCTCTTGAAGAATTTTCCACACTTTGTAGTGACCCACACAGTCAAAGGCTTTAGTGTAGTCAATAAAGCAGAAGTAGATGTTTTTCTTGAATTCTCTTGCTTTTTCTATGATCCAACAGAGGTTGGCATTTGATCTCTGGTTCCTCTGCCTTTTCTAAATTGAATTTGAACATCTGAAAGTGTTCACATACTGTCAAACATCTCGGTTCACATACTGTTGAAGCCTAGCTTTAAGAATTTTGAACAATACTTTGCTAGCATGTGAGATGAGTGGAATTGTGTGGTAGTTTGAACATTCTTTGGCATTTCCCTTCTCTGGGATTGGAATGAAAACTGACCATTTCTAGTCCTGTGGCCACTGCTGAGTTTTCCAAGGTTGCTGGCATAATGAGTGCAGCACTTTAACAGTACTATCTTTTTTGGATTTGAAATAATTCCATCACCTCCACTATCTTTGTTTATAGTGATGCTTCCAAAGGCCCACTTGACTTCACACTCCAGGATGTCTGGCTCTAGGCGAGTGATCATACCATCGTGGTTATCTGGGTCATTGAGATCTTTTTTTATATAGTTCAGTATATTTTTGCCACCCCTTCTTAGTATCTTCTACTGTTAGATCCATTCCACTTCTGATCTTTATTTTTCCCATCTTTTCATGAAATATTCCCTGTCTTTAGATTTAAAAAATACATGAAAGATACAATAAGGAGGAGAAAAGTCTTTGGCTTAACTTAGTAATAACTCTCTCTGTAACCCTTGAAAATGTCTAATTTTCTGGTTTTTTTGGTAGACTTAACAATTGCATGTGGAGAAGGGAATGGCAGCCCACTCCAGCATACTTGCCTGGAGAATTCCATGGTTGGAGGAAACTGGCGGGCTGCAGTCCATGATGTCGCAAAGAATCAGACATGACTGAGTGACTTTCACTTCACAAGCATATGCCATGTTGCTTTGTGTGTCTTTGAACATTTATATAAATCATGCTTTTATATACTGGTATTTATCTTGATTTTCTAATTCAACGTTACGCTTTTGATATTTATGCAGGTTGCTACATTCAGATTTAATTAAATCCTTGCCATAGTGAAGGGTATGTTAACTTTTAGATGTATCAATATAATATGAATGTCTTTAATTCTTCTCTAGGGTCACTCTTTACTATTAAAGCATGTAGCACAGGGAACTATTATCAGCATCTTTAATAACCTATAATGGAAAAGAATCTAAAAAGGAAGTATTACCTATATCTGAATCTCTTTGCTGTAAACCTGAAACTAACACAACACTGTAAATTATATTTCAATAAAAATTTAAAAATCTAAGCCTCTTTCCTCAGTGACTGCATGTGGTCCAGGCCTCTCCCAAAATTTTATCTAAGGATTCCCAATAATGCTTTCACCCAACCAGTTGTCAACTATCAAGAACTTATGAGCTTTCAATGATTTCTGTAAAAGATATTTGTTGATGTACTCCTAGAAAAGAAAAAATATGCTTGAGTGAAGCAAATTAGCTCCAAATAAAAAAATCTTGACATATTTTTACAAAATTGTTCGCATTTTTTTTTTTTTTCTGAGTTCAGCTAGAAGGAGGAGTCTGTCACTAGAATTAAAAATAACTCTGTTCCCAGAATTCCATAATGGGTAAGAAAGTTCAAAAGAATAAAAATGTTTAAAGATAATACTGCTGCTGCTACAAAAAGGCTTTAGATGTATAAACTATTTTGAAGACGAGTTCTAATTTACCTGCCTTCATTGTGTCTAATAATCACATAAAACAAGGATCTGGAAATTAATAATGAAGGTATAAAATGTTACACTGAAATTATGGGTTTAATAGAATTTCTAAAATTTGAAACTGCTGGAAAACACATTTTCCCACTTTGTGATGTATTCGATGACCGCCTTTTTGTTGTGCCTTTTACCACCATCTAGAAAAGTTGAATGGTGTGCTTTATTTTCTGTCTCTTTTTTTCATCTATTATTTCAGGTATTGTCGCATATTTTGTTGGCAACGGATGGCATAACTTTTGTTCTCTCTAAAGGAAGTATCTTTACTTTTGTCATGGGGCTGAGGAAACTTACTTTTTTAAATGAATCTGGTCCATGGACAGGTGGTGTGCTGAGCTTTAAACAGCTTGATGAATGATTTGGCTCTGCAGAGCAGTGTCAAATAATGTATTTCAGTTGGCAGTCTCAATGAAACAGAATAAGGCAGTCGGTTTTCCGTTATATATTAGTCCTTGCACCTACTCGACTTCCAGCTGTGCATGCTAGGCATAAATCCTGCCCTTCCTTTCCCTGTGCCAGTAATTCACCCAGGGCTGCCCATTTGAGTCTGTTTACCTAATGATTGCACTCACCATCAGGAGCCACTCCTGTCACTGGGGCAGATGTATGTTCTTTACCTGCTGATGTACTTAAGTCGTGCGACTCTAATCAACCAATATTCTGGGATTAATTATGGAGGATAAAGGGAGTTAATGCTTTTTAAAGCCCTCTGTTATGAGATAGATGCTTTAATTTTAAGGAGCTGATGAATTTACACTTATTCTTCAGTAACTGTAACAACGACAATAAGTGTAACAATATTTATATCAACTTTTCACTGTATCCCATCTAGAATTATACTTTAGTTAGTATTATAGGTAAAAATTATTTGTTTGTTTTTGCTTTTCTTTCTCCTTTATAAACAAATAGGGTAAAAATCTATTTATCTAAAGGAGTAATATTATTCAAGGACACTGAACGCTTTATGACATAGTATGTGCCTTTTAATTTTATCCTGTAGATCACAGGGAGATGTTTAAAGAGAAAAGTTTAGTTTTTACCACTACCACTGTTACTGTTACTACAATTGCTGCTTTCCCTCCCTCCTCTTCCCTCCTGCTCCATTATTATTATTATCATAATCATTATCATCATAATATTAATTCATGACACTGTTCTGGAATGATAGAGGATATATTTGAAGGATGACCAAATGATGGAAAATAGGGAAAAAAAAAAGACTCATTTGGAGTGGTAATAATTTTGGGGGGAATATGTGGAAGTTAGATAATTTTTGAGAGGTTTTTGAATTAGAATTAAAATCTTTTAGCTGATCAAATGATAAGGGGTTGAATAGAGGGAAAGAGCAAGATACTAGTAATTATAGCAAGATGTAGAAGTGAAGGAGGCAGATGATAGACTTATCTGAGACAATTCTGAAGTAAATGTTAGATACCAATGTACAGTAGACAGTTTAGATGCATAATCTTGGACTTGAGTAAATAGATTAGGGCGTATATGCAGAGTACATCATGAGGAACGCTGGGCTGGAAGAAGCACAAGCTGGAATCAATATTGCCGGGAGAAATATCAATAACCTCAGATATGCAGATGACACTACCTTTATGAAAGAGAGTGAAGAGGAACTCAAAGGCCTCTTGATGAAAGTGAAAGAGGAGAGTGAAAAGGTTGGCTTGAAGCTCAACATTCAGAAAACAAAGATCATGACATCTGGTCCCATCACTTCATGGGAAATAGATGGAAAAACAGTGGAGACAGTGTCAGACTTTCTTTTTTTGGGCTCCAAAGTAACTGCAGATGCTGATTGCAGCCATGAAATTAAAAGACGCTTACTCCTTGGAAGGAAAGTTATGACCAACCTAGATAGTATATTAAAAAGCAGAGACATTACTTTGCCAACCAAGGTCCGTCTAGTCAAGGCTATGGTTTTTCCCGTGGTCATGTATGGATGTGAGAGTTGGACTGTGAAGAAGGCTGATCACCCAAGAATTGATGCTTTTGAACTGTGGTGCTTGGACTGCAAGGAGATCCAACCAGTCCATTCTAAAGGAGATCAATCCTGGGTGTTCACTGGAGGGACTGATGCTAAAGCTGAAACTCCCATACTTTGGCCACCTCATGGGATGAGTTGTCTCATTGGAAAAGATTCTGATGCTGGGAGGGATTGGGGGCGGGAGGAGAAGGGGACGACAGAGAATGAGATGGCTGGATGGCATCACCGACTCTATGGACATGAGTTTGAGTGAACTCTGGGAGTTGGTGATGGACAGGGAGGCCTGGCGTGCTGTGATTCATGGGGTTGCAAAGAGTCAGACACGACTGAGTGACTGAACTGAATTGAACTGAACTGAAGGGTCTGCACTGGAAATCATGAAAGTGAAAGTCACAGGAAGTATATTTGGTGAGTGAAAGAATGAAAAGCATAAGATTTCTAAAATTTTCATGTAAAAGATTGACAGATATGCTGCTGAATATGATAGTCACTGGCTTCTTGTGGCTATGGAACATTTGAAATATTAGGAATTGAGATGTGCTTTAAGTGTAAAATGTACATTGTGAAAATTTAGGACAAAAATACATCTCATTAACAATGTTTAAATTGATCACATATTTTGATCATTGTTTAATTGAATAAATCCAAAATTGTAAAAATTCATTTCACTATTTAATATAGCTACTATGAAACTTTATTCATGTAGCTTGCATTGTATTTCTACTGAATAGTATTTTTCTACAGACTAAAATCCTAATGCTTTTGCATGACTCTATGATCTAGCTTGTTGCCTTACCAAGTTCATTTTTTGTTCCTTCCATGTCTTCTCCATCCAGCCAGCTGTGACTTAGTGCTCTTCCACATCATGCTGTTTCAGATCTGCAGCCTTCTATACATTTTACTCCTAATTTGGGGAATGCCCAACTCTTTCTTGTAAATTTTTGTCATTTTAGGTTGGCTTTTCAGAGAGAAGACACTGAAATTTAATGATTAAAAAATGTTATTAGAGATTCTTAGAGCTATTTTTTAAGAAATAAAGAGGGCAGAATAATAAAATCAGTCCATGTACACATCCTCCCATTTTGCTAACATCAACTCATGACCAATCTTGTTATCCTTATAATTAGCAACATCTGGCTCAGATCATTTTAAAGAAAACCCCAGATATCATTTACATTCATCTATAAATATTTAAATGTCTATTTCTAACACAATGAGGGCTATATATAAAACCAATAATCATCTTTCTTTAGTATCACTGAACATAACTGATGAGGTTTTAAAATTGTATTTTCCAAATAGATTGTTTAGATAGAATCCAAATAAAGTTGATGAAAGAAATAGAGGAAAACAACAGAATAGGAAAAACAAGAGATCTTTTCAAGAAAATTAGAGATATCAAGGGAACATTGCATGCAAGGATGGGCTCGATAAAGGACAGAAATGTTATGGACCTAACAGAAGCAGAAGATATTAAGAGGTGGGAAGAATACACAGAAGAACTGTACAAAAAAGATCTTCACGATGAAGATAATCACGATGGTGTGATCACTCACCTGGAGCCAGACATCTTGGAATGTGAAGTCAAGTGGGCCTTAGAGAGCATCACTATGAACAAAGCTAGTGGAGGTGATGGAATTCCAATTGAGCTATTTCAAATCCTGAAAGATGATGCTGTGAAAGTGCTACACTCAATACGCCAACAAATTTGGAAAACTCAGCAGTGGCCACAGGACTGGAAAAGGTCAGTCTTCATTCCAATCCCAAAGAAAGGGAATGACAAAGAATGCTCAAGAGGCAGGTCAGGTGGTCTGGGATTCCCATCTCTTTCAGAAAGTTCCACAGTTTATTGTGATCGACACAGTCAAAGGCTTTGGCATAGTCAATGAAGCAGAAATAGATGTTTTTCTGAAACTCTCTTGCTTTCTCCATGATCCAGCGGATGTTGGCAATTTGATCTCTGGTGCCTCTGCCTTTTCTAAAACCTGCTTGAACATCTGGGAGTTCACGGTTTACATACTGCTGAAGCCTGGCTTGGAGAATTTTGAGCATGACTTTACTAGCGTGTGAGATGAGTGCAATTGTCCGGTAGTTGGAGCATTCTTTGGCATTAAGCAACAGTTAGAACTGGACATGGAACAACAGACTGGTTCCAAATAGGAAAAGGTGTACGTCAAGGTTGTATATTGTCACCTTGCTTATTTAACTTCTATGCAGAGTACATCATGAGGAACGCTGGGCTGGAAGAAGCGCAAGCTGGAATCAAGATTGCTGGGAGAAATATCAATAACCTCAGATATGCAGATGACACTACCCTTATGGCAGAAAGTGAAGAGGAACTCAAAAACCTCTTGATGAAAGTGAAAGAGGAAAGTGAAAAGGTTGGTTTGAAGCTCAACATTCAGAAAACAAAGATCATGGCATCTGGTCCCATCACTTCATGGGAAATAGATGGAAAAACAGTGGAAACAGTGTCAGACTTTGTTTTTTTGGGCTCCAAAATCACTGCAGATGCTGATTGCAGCCATGAAATTAAAAGACGCTTACTCCTTGGAAGGAAAGTTATGACTAATCTAGATAGCATATTAAAAAGCAGAGACATTACTTTGCCAACCAAGGTCCGTCTAGTCAAGGCTATGGTTTTTCCCGTGGTCATGTATGGATGTGAGAGTTGGACTGTGAAGAAAGCTGATCGCCGAAGAATTGATGCTTTTGAACTGTGGTGCTGGAGAAGACTCTTGAGAGTCTCTTGGACTGCAAGGAGATCCAACCAGTCCTTTCTAAAGGAGATCAATCCTGGGTGTTCATTGGAAGGACTGATGCTAAAGCTGAAACTCCAATACTTTGGCCACTTCATATGATGAGTTGACTCACTGGAAAAAAGTCTAATGCTGGGAGGGATTGGGGGTGGGAGGAGACGGGGATGACAGAGAATGAGATGGCTTAATGGCATCACCGACTCGATGGACATGAGTTTGAGTGATCTGGGAGTTGGTGATGGACAGGGAGGCCTGGAGTGCTGTGATTCATGGTGTCGGAGAGTCGGTCACGACTGAGCGACTGAACTGAACTGAACTGAATTGCAATTTTTGATCAAACTCTTAGTCTTATGGGTTTTCTGTCCATCTGTTTTTTTTTAATAATGCAAATTTTTTTGTAGAAGAAACTGAGTCATTTGACTTAATGTAATTTTCATAATCTATATTTCTATATTTTTTGCATTTCCACTATTCAGTATGTTTCTCTGTGTGTTGTTAGGCCTAGAAACATGATCAGATTCAGCTCTTTCTTTTAAAGAATGTATCACTGGTAATGTGTGCTTCCAGTTTTATTAGGAGGTACATGTTCAGCATTTTGGTTTCCTTTAAAGTGATGGTTAGCAGCCACCAGTGATCTTTGAGCACATTTGTTATTTAGGATTTGTAAATTGGCAATTCAAAAATTCTGTCATTCCTCAGTTTTTAGCTAAATAGTTCTATAAAGAGAAATTCTTCCTCATCAAGTAACTGATACCTTTTAGGATCTGTTTGAATGTATGATTCTTTAGCTACAATATATTTTTTTTTAACAAAGCTTTACTAGCATTCTTTATCAAATTAATTTTTATAGGGGTAAGTGATTTACAATGTTGTGTGAGTCTCCTGTACAGAAAGTGAATCAGTTATCAGTTCAGTTCAGTTCAGTCGCTCAGTCGTGTCCGACTCTCCGCGACCCCATGAATCACAGCACGCCAGGCCTCCCTGTCCATCACCAACTCCCGGAGTACACTCAAACTCATGTCCACAGAGTCGGTGATGCCATCCAGCCATCTCATTCTCGGTCTTCCCCTTCTCCTCCCGCCCCCAACCTTTCCCAGCATCAGAGTCTTTTCCAGTGAGTCAACTCGTCTCATGAGGTGGCCAAAGTATTGGAGTTTCAGCTTTAGCATCAGTCCCTCCAATGAACATCCAGGATTGATCTCCTTTAGAATGGACTGGTTGGATCTCCTTGCAGTATAAGGGACTCTCAAGAGTCTTCTCCAACACCACAGTTCAAAAGCATCGATTCTTCGGCGATCAGCTTTCTTCACAGTCCAACTCTCACATCCATACATGACCACGGGAAAAACCATTGCCTTGACTAGACGGACCTTGGTCGGCAAAGTAATGTCTCTGCTTTTTAATATACTATCAAGGTTGGTCATAACTTTCCTGCCAAGGAGTAAGCGTCTTTTAATTTCATGGCTGCAATCAGCATCTGCAGTGATTTTGGAGCCCAAAAAAACAAAGTCTGACACTGTTTCCATTGTTTTTCCATCTATTTCCCATGAAGTGATGGGACCAGATGCCATGATCTTTGTTTTCTGAATGTTGAGCTTCAAGCCAACATTTTCACTCTCCTCATGCACATATATCCACCCTTTAAGATTTTTTTCCTGCATAGGTCATTACAGAGTATTGTGTAGAATTCCCTGTGTTAATTAGAAGATCCTTGCTATTTATCTGTATACAGTAGTGTGTATATGTCCATCCCAATCTCCCAGTTTGTCCCTACTCACCCCTTTCCCCTAGGTAACCATAAGTTTGTTTTCTGTATCTGTAACTCTTTCTGTTTTGTAAATAAGTTCATTTGTACTATATTATGTTTTAGATTTCACATATAAACAATATCATATGATATTTATCTTTCTCTGACTTATTTCACTCAGTATGACAATCTCTCTATCCAATCACTGCAAATGGCATTATTTTGTTCTTTTTTATGGCTTAATAATATTCCAGTGCATATATATATACCACATCTTGTTTATCCATTCATCTGTCAATAGACATTTAGTTTGTTTTAATGTCCTGGCTATTGTAAATCGTGCTGTGGTGAATACTGGAGTGCATGTATCTTATTGAATTGTGGTTTCCTCCAGATATATGCCCAGGAATGGAATTTCTGGATCATATGATAGCTCTGTTTTTAGTTTGTTAAGGAACCTCCATACTGTTCTGCATAGCAGCTATGCCAATTTATGTTTCCACCAACAGTATTAGAGGGTTCCCTTTTCTTCACACCGCTTCCAGCATTTATTGTTTGTAGATTTTTTTCACAATGGCTGTTCTGACCAGTATAAGATGGTATCTCATGTAGTTTTGATTTAAAACCCAGGTCTCTTACATTGCAGGTAGATTCTTTACAGTCTGAGCCATCAGGGAAGCCCAATGATTAGTAATGTTGAACATCTTTTTATGTCCTTTTTGGCCATCTTCAGAGAAAAGTCTATTCAGATCTCCCATCCAGTTTTTGATTGAGTTTTTTTTTTTTTTTTTTTAATATTGAGCTGCATAACCTCTTTGTATATTTTGCGTGTTAAGCCCTCATTGGGTCCTTTTTTTGTAAATATTTTCTTCCACTTTGGGTTGTCTTTTTCCTTTCTTTATGGTTTCCTTTGTTGTGTAAAAGCTTTTAAGTTTAATTAAATTCCATTTATTTATTTTTTTAATTTTCATTACTCTAAGAAGTGGATAAAAAAAATCTTGCTGTGATTTATGTTAGAGAGTGTTCTGCCTATATTTTCCTCTAGGACTTATATGGTATCCAGTTTTACATTTAGGTCTTTAATCCATTTTGAATTTATTTTTGTGTGTGGTATTATAGAATGTTCTCATTTCATTTTTTTTACTGTCCAGTTTTCCAAAGTAGTGTACAGAGTCAGTGCAATCCCTATCAAGTTACCAGTAGCATTTTTCACAGAATTAGAACAAAAGTTTTTAAAATTTGTATGGAAACACAAAACACCCCAATGTGTTTTGGCTGTAACAGCCAAATCAATCTTGAGAAAGAAAAATGGAGCTGGAGGAGTCAGGTTTCTTGACTTCAGACTATACTATAAAGCTATAGTAGTAAAAACAGTATGGTACTAACGCAAAAATGGAATATAGATCAATGGTATAGGATGGAAAGTCCAAGAAGAAGCCCAGACACCTATGATAACCTAATTTATGATAAGGAGGCAAGAATATTCAATGGAGAAAAGACACCATCTTCAATAAGTGGTGTTACTAACATTATTTTCTAAGTAAATTTCTAGTTCCCTAGCATTTTCCAGGAGTTACCAAGGAGTTGTTGTTATAAACTCCTGGATAGCAACATACATCTGTCCCTTCTTAACCAGTGATAACCTCTTTAAGTTGACTGACTCATTTTCTCTTGTGTTTTGTTATAACAAAATTCTCCAGATTTATCTTGCACATTTTATGTTCCAGACCTAGAATCAGTCATTTTTCAAAGTACTTGTACCATTTTGCATTTCTACTAGCGATATGAGAGGTCCACTTGCTCTGCATCCTCTTCAATATTTGGTTGCAACTTAAAAAATTTTTGCTATCCTGGTGAGTATGTATTGGTATTTAAATGTAATTTTATCTTGTCTTTCCTTGATTAAAATTTGAGAATTTGGCTATTTATATATTCTCTTTTATGAAGTATGTTGCTCCAATTCTTTCGGCAAGAAATGTTGCTCATGGAAGTTCTTTGCCTATTGTGAATGTCAGTCCTTTGTGTGTCTCCCTCTTCCCTCCTCTCTCCCATGTTCTCACACACAATATAATATATAAATGTATATACACTTTAATTAGTTTTGACTATTCATTGTTTTGTGTATTTTGAAACATAAGATTTTTGACATGGAAATCTAGTTTTTAGTTGTTTTCTTAATGGTTAGTGATTTTTGCCTTCTAAGAAAATTTTGCCCAACCACAAATTGCTGAGGATTTTTCCCCCTACTTTCTGCTATAGTTGGAACTTTATAGTTGCAGCTTTATGTTTAACTGAAAGTCTCCTGACTAATTTTTATGTATAGTTTGAGATACTGGTAGTCTCATTTTTTTCCCCACATGAGTATTTATCTAGTAATGAATCATTTGATGAAATTATCCTTTAATACCTATTGGATTTCACTGCCAACTTGTGAAAAATAATGTAGAATTATTTCTAGACTACTCATTTATTCATTTGTATGGCTTTACACTAATAGTGCAATGTCTTCATTACTATGGTTTGGTTACTTGTCTTATAGCTAGGTACAATAAGTCATCTAATAGGGTTCTTTATAAACTTATTTTGGCTATTTGAGTTGTTTTACATTTCCATATGTATTTTAGCATTGACTTTTAATTTCTGTAAGAATGATGTTTAGGATTTTGATATCATACTGAATCTGTAGATTAATTTGGAAGAATCAACTCATTTACAATATTGTTTTCATGACCATTAAAATGGGAACTCTCTCCATCTTTTGGGTCTAAGTTCTTAGCAATATTTTGCAGTGGTCAGAGTGGAGATCTTATATGTTTTTTTGCTAAGTTTCTTTCTTAATATGTTATTAAAATGTACCATTTAAACAATGTTCAGTTATTTAACTACATATAGAAATCAATTAATTTCTTTTCTAGTTTTGTAGTCAGAGTCCCTGATATATTCACTTATATTTAGTGATTTTTGGTGGATTCTTCAGGGCGTTTTATAAATACAATGATAATGTCTGTAAATAAAGATAGTTTTATACATTCCTTTAAAATCTGTATTCTTGCTATTTATTTGTTATTACATTTGCCAAGAATCATATTAAAATATTAAATAGAAGTATGGATAGTGGAAATCTTTGTTCCTGTTTCTAGTGGAACGTGTTCATGCTCAGTGTCATCATGTATCATGTCAACAGTAGGTAACACTAGAGACACACCATCAAAGAGAAGAATTACAGACTGAAATCTAACCAGTTTCAGAGGGAGGTGGCATTGGAGGAGAGGATGAATCAGTTTGATTCTAACTGTTTAAATGTGAGTTTCAGAAAAATCTACTTTAAAATGTGGAAGAGGGATTGCTGCAAGGGAGACTGAAGACAGTTAAGAGGTCATAGTAGTATTCAGGTGGGAACTGAAGAGGAACTGAACTCTGGTATTGGCAATGAGAATGGAGAGAAATTGTATGGGAGACATTTGGTAAGGTGACTTCAGGAGGGATGGCAGTATGCTGTGAAACAGAAGTCAGCTGATATGTTTTCAAATTGTTGAATCACTATCTCCCAGAGTCTAGTCTGAGCAACAGTGGTCTCAAAATATAATTGATAAAAACAGAAAATTTCCAAAAAAGAATAGGAAAAAGTGGCATACTTCAGGCCCTTTTGGGACATTACAACAGTACTGTGGGTTCACTGCTTCTGTCTGCTTCTAATTTTATATCCTGTTTGTCAGATGAAAGGAGAATAAAAGAGGTATATGAGTAATAAGATTTTTTTTTTTAAGAAAAAAGAATTGCATGGATTGTATATTAGAGGTGAGGACTTGAGTCCTCCTAAGTGATTTTGATTTACCAAACTTTCTTTCAAGATAATAGTTGTCAAAGTGACTTTTGAGGAGTGGAGTTTAAGCTTTTTTAAAAATCTTACTTTAAGTGAAAACAGGTTTTCCTGGGTACTGAAATGTATTGGCATGAACTTATTTCCTGGCCATATGGATTGTAAAATAAGCTGGAGTGTTTTAGAATTAAATGAGATAATTTATGCGAAGTCCCTAGTGTAATGGGCACGTAGTAGGCATTCCATAAATAGTAGGCTGAGGACATAGATCCCCAAATCATTAACTGAAAGGGCATAGTTACAAACATGAATATGAATAAAATTGTTCAAAAGAGTGAGTGAAGAAAAGAACATAAATCTGGGAAAACCTGGCATGTTAGAACAGGAAATGAGGATCTGGTGCAAGAGAGGTAAAAGCAGGGGTCAGGGAGTTATAAGAGCAACAATAGGGCTTTCTCATGGAAGCCAAAGCTTTAAGAAGGAAGGAGTGGTTAGGCTGAGAAATGCTTTGAAAGGGTACAAAAATTGTAGAAAAGAATTTGCCAACTCAGGTCATTGGTGACTTTAGCAAACCCAAATCTATCTTGCATTAGTAGAAAAAAAAGGAAAAAATCAATTTGAGTTTTCCAGATTCCATTTGAGACAAATCATGTGGAGGGACTACACTTAGGGGAGATGAAAAATTAACATGTGATGTTTTGAGAGAAAAATACTTGTGCATCCCTTAAAACTCTCTGGTAATAGGTAATAGATAATTGGTGACAGGAACTTGGTGCCTCAGCTGCCACAATCAAGCTAGGAAATATAACGCTTCTTAATGAAGGAATCTCCTCAGGTCTCCAAGACAAAATCACAGACTTGCTGACTTTGAGCTGCTCAAGGGCACAAGCACCATCTTATTCACATGTGTATCAAGAGACTATCCCAGGATCTGTCACTTATTTGATGCTAAAAAAAAAAAAAAAAGAAAGAAAATGTAAAATTTAAAGTGATTTGGTCTGAAACTAGAGGCAGAATTGTAATTTTATGCCTTATTCAGAAGAGAACAATGTGTTAGATTTGGGAATAAGAAGACAGCGTTACGTTTCTTAATTCACTGGACAGGACAATAAATGAAAGGTGTTTTATTTATTTTTTAATTAATTTATTCATTCATTCATTTTTGACTGTGCTGGGACTTCACTGTTGCATGGGCCTTTCTCTAGTTGTGGTGAGTGGGGGCTACTCCCGAGTTGTGGTGCGTCAGCTTTTCACTGCTGGGGCTTCTCTTGTTGCAGAGCCAAGCTCTGGAGTTTGCGGGCTTCAGTAGTGGCAGCACATGGGCTCAGGAGTTGTGGTTCCTGGACTTTAGAGCACAGGCTCAGTAGCTGTGCCTGGGCTTAGTCGCCCCACTGCATGTGGGATGTTGGATCCTCTCAAACTAGGGAGTAAACCTGTGTCTCCTGCATTGACAGCTGGATTCTTTACCACTGAGCCACCAGGGAAGCCCTGAAAGGTATTTAGTAATCAAAGTCATGGGCTGCATTAAACTTTTGCCATGTGAGCTGAAGTGTAGAAATTAATGGGTGTAGTTTTTAAGTTAAAAAAAATTAAATATATGTGCTTTAAGTAAAAATCTAAAAGAAAGAGATGAGACGTCAAATTGTTAGAATGAAAATACCCCATAATAATATGATTTTGTTTAAAATTTCTCTTTATAGGAATGCAGATAACCTCCTCAAAGGGTTTTAATATCTGATTAGTTGAAGTGTATGTTGAAATTTAAAATTTTAATTAAATTTATCAATAATTCCTTTATAAGAAACTTCCATACTGTTTTTAAAATAATTCATTGACAAATTCAATTCCAACCAGGAATGTGAGAATTCCAATTGTTCCACATCCTCACCAATACTTTATGGTCAGCTTCTAAGAATTTTTTTTTTTAATTTTTAACCATTTTGATTAGATGGTGTTTTAATACACATTTTCACGATGACCAATGATTTTAAGCTTATTTCACTTGGACTTATTTCCCATATCTCCTTTTGGTGAGATCTCCATTAAAGTCTTGTACATTTTTTATTTTTTTCCCTTTTAATTTATTTATTTTAATTGGAGGCTAATTATTTTACATTATTGTATTGGTTTTGCCGTACATTGACATGAATCTGCCCCGTGTGTACATATGTTCCCCATCTTAAACCCCCTTCCTACCTCCCTCCCTATCCCATCCCTCTGATTCATCCCAGTACACCAGCCCCGAGCATCTTGTATCATGCAACGAACTTGGACTGGCGATTCATTTCACATATGATAATATACATGTTTCAATGCCATTCTCACAAATCATCCCACCCTCACCCTCTCCCACAGAGTCCAAAAGACTGTTCTATACATCTGTGTCTCTTGTGCTGTCTTGTATACAAGGTTATCGTTATCATCTTTCTAAATTCCATATATGTGCGTTAATATACTGTATTAACTGTTTTTCTTTCTGATTACTTCACTCTGTAAT
Organism: Moschus berezovskii; assembly: GCF_049115385.1. NCBI lineage: Eukaryota > Metazoa > Chordata > Mammalia > Artiodactyla > Moschidae > Moschus > Moschus berezovskii. The sequence continues at coordinate 126,566,936 of NC_142461.1, forward strand.
TAGGCTCCAGTTTCATCCACCTCATTAGAACTGATTCAAGTATATTCTTTTTAATTGCTGAGCAGTACTCCATTGTGTACATGTACCAAAGCTTTCTTATCCATTCGTCTGCAGATGGACATCTAGGTTGCTTCCATGTCCTGGCTATTATAAACAGTGCTACAATGAACATTGGAGTACATGTGTCTCTTTCAATTCTGGTTTCCTTGGTGTGTATACCCAGGAGTGCGATTGCTGGGTCATATGACAGTTCTGTTTCCAGTTTTTTGAGGAATCTCCACACTGTTCTCCATAGTGGCTGTACTAGTTTGCATTCCCACCAACAGTGTAAGAGGGTTCCCTTTTCTCCACACCCTCTCCAGCATTGCTTGTAGACTTTTGGATAGCAGCCATTCTGACTGGTGTGAAATGGTATCTCATTGTGGTTTTGATTTGCATTTCTCTGATTATGAGGGATGTTGAGCATTTTTTCATGTGTTTGTTAGCCATCGGTATGTCTTCTTTGGAGAAATGTCTGTTTAGTTCTTTGACCCATTTTTTGATTGGGTCGTTTATTTTTCTGGGCTTGAGCTGCAGGAGCTGCTTGTATATTTTGGAGATTGATTCTTTGTCATTTGCTTCATTTGCTATTATTTTCTCCCATTCTAAGACTGTCTTTTCACCTTGCTTATAGTTTCCCTTGCTGTGCAGAAGCTTTTAATTTTAATTAGGTCCCATTTGTTTATTTTTGCTTTTATTTCCAATATTCTGGGAGGTGGGTCATGGAGGATCCTGCTGTGATTTATGTCGGAGAGTGTTTTCCCTATGTTCTCCTCTAGGAGTTTTACAGTTTCTAGTCTTACATTTAGATTTTTAATCCACTTTGAGTTTATTTTTGTGCATGGTGTTAGGGAGTGTTCTAGTTTCATTCTTTTACAAGTGGCTGACCAGTTTTCCCAGCACCACTTGTTAAAGAGATTTTCTTTTCTCCATTGAATATTCTTGCCTCCCTTGTCAAAGATAAGGTGTCCATAGGTGCATGGATTTATCTCTGGGGTTTCTATTTTGTTCCATTGATCTATATTTCTGTCTTTATGCCAGTACCATACTGTCTTGATGACTGTGGCTTTACAATAAAGCCTGAAGTCCAGCAGTTTGATTCCCCCAGTTGCATTCTTCTTTCTCAAGATTGCTCTGGCTATTAGAGGTTTTTTGTATTTCCATACAAATTGTGAAATTATTTGTTCTAGCTCTGTGAAAAACACCGTTGGTAGCTTGATAGGGATTGCATGGAACTTATAATTACTTTGGGTAATATATTCATTTTCACAATATCCTTTTTTTTTTTTTTTAGTTAATATCCATCATTTTATATAGATCAAAAGAAAAATGCTTTTCTCTTTGTGATGAGAACTCTTAGCATACACTCTAACTTTTCTGTGTATCACACATCACTGTTAACTACTGTCATCATGCTATATATTATAACCTCAATAGCTATGTATCTTATAACTGGAAGTCTGTACATTTTAACCACTTTAATTCCCCCAATATCCTTCCAATCCATGAACACGGTATATTTCTCCATCTATTAGTGTCTTCTCTGATTTCTTTCGCCAGTGTTTTATAGTTTTCTCTATATAGGTCTTTTGTTTCTTTAGGTAGATGTATTCCTAAGTATTTTATTCTTTTCATTGCAACAGTGAATGGAATTGTTTCCTTAATTTCTCTTTCTATTTTCTCATTATTAGTGTATAGGAATGCAAGGGATTTCTGTGTTGATTTTATATCCTGCAACTTTACTCTATTCATTGATTAGCTCTAGTAATTTTCTCATAGAGTCTTTAGGGTTTTCTGTGTAGAGGATCATGTCATCTGCAAATAGTGATAGTTTTACTTCTTCTTTTCTGATTTGGATTCATTTTATGTCTTTTTCTGCTCTGATTGCTGTGGCCAAAACTTCCAAAACTATGCTGAATAGTAGTGGTGAGAGTGGGCACCCTTGTCTTGTTCCTGACTTTAGGGGAAACACTTTCAATTTTTCACCATTGAGGATAATGTTTGCTGTGGTTTGTATATATAGCTTTGATTATGTTGAGGAATGTTCCTTCTATTCCTGCCTTCTGGAGGGTTTTGATCATAAATGGATGTTGAATTTTGTCAAAGGCTTTCTCTGCATCTATTGAGATAATCATATGGTTTTTATTTTTCAGTTTTGTTGATGTGGTGTATTACCTTGATTGATTTGTGGATATTGAAGAATCCTTGCATCACTGGGATAAAGCCCACTTGGTCATGATGTATAATCTTTTTAATGTGTTGTTGGATTCTGATTGCTAGAATTTTGTTAAGGATTTTTGCATCTATGTTCATCAGTGATATTGGCCTGTAGTTTTCTTTTTTTTGTGGCATTTTGTCAGGTTTTGGTATTAGGGTGATGGTGGCCTCATAGAATGAATTTGGAAGTTTACCTTCCTCTGCAATCTTCTGGAAGAGTTTGAGTAGGAGAGGTGTTAGCTCTTCTCTAAATTTTTGGTATTATTCAGCTCTGAAGCTGTCTGGACCTGGGCTTTTGTTTGGTGGAAGATTTCTGATTACAGTTTCAATTTCCGTGCTTCTGATGGGTCTATTAAGATTTTCTGTTTCTTCCTGGTTCAGTTTGGGAAAGTTGTACTTTTCTAAGAATTTGTCCATTTCTTCCAAGTGTCCATTATACTGGCATAGAATTGCTGATAGTAGTCTCTTATGATCCTTTGTATTTCTGTGTTGTCTCTTGTGATCTCTCCCTTTTCATTTCTAATTTTATTGATTTGGTTTTTCTCCCTTTGTTTCTTGATGAGTCTGGCTAGTGGTTTGTCAATTTTATTTACCCTCTCAAAGAACCATCTTTTGGCTTTGTTGATTTTTGAAATGGTCTCTTTCGTTTCTTCTGCATTTATTTCTGCCCTAATTATTAAGATTTCTTTCCTTCTACTAACCCTGGGGTTCTTCATTTCTTCCTTTTCTAGTTGCTTTAGTTAGGTTATTTAGTTGACTTTTTTCTTGTTTCTTGAGGTATGCCTGTATTGCTATGAACCTTCCCCTTAGCACTGCTTTTACAGTGTCCCATAAGTTTTGGGTTGTTGTGTTTTCATTTTCATTCATTTCTATGGATATTTTGATTTATTTTTTGATTTCTTCATTATTCAACAGAGTGTTGTTCAGCCTTCATATGCTGGAATTTTTAATAGTTTATCCCCTGTAATTGAGATCTAGTCAAACTGCATTGTGGTCAGAAAAGATGCTTGGAATGATTTCAATTTTATTGAATTTACCAAGGCTAGATTTATGGCCCAGGATGTGATCTATCCTGGAAAACATTCCTTGTGCACTTGAGAAGGTGAAATTCATTGTTTTGAGGTGAAATGTCCTATAGATATCTATTAGGTCTAACTGGTTTATTGTATCATTTAACGTTTCTGTTTCCTTGTTAATTTTCTGTTTAGTTGATCTATCCATAGGTGTGAGTGGGGTATTAAAGTCTCCCACTATTATTGCGTTATTGTTAATTTCCCCTTTCATACTTGTTAGCATTTGTCTTACATATTGCAGTGCTCCTATGTTGGGTGCATATATATTTATAATTGTTATATCTTCTTCTTGGATTGATACTTTGATCATTATGTAGTGTCCTTCTTTGTCTCTTTTCACAGCCTTTGTCTTAAAGTCTATTTTATCTGATATGAATATTGCTACTCCTGCTTTCTTTTGGTCTCTATTTGCATGGAATATCTTTTTTCAGCCCTTCACTTTCAGTCTGTATGTGTCCCTTATTTTGAGGTGGGTCTCTTGTAGACAACATATATGGAGGTCTTGTTTTTGTATCCATTCAGCCAGCCTTTTTCTTTTGGTTGGGGCATCCAACCCATTTACCTTTAAGGTAATTATTGATAAGTATGATCCTGTTACAATTTTCTTTATTGCTTTGGGTTCGAGTTTATACACCCTTTCTGTGTTTCCTGTCTAGAGAAAGTCCTTTAGCATTTGTTGGAGAGCTGGTTTGGTGATGCTGAATTCTCTCAGCTTTTGCTTGTCTGTAAATGGACTGTGAAGAAAGCTGATCGCCGAAGAATTGATGCTTTTGAACTGTGGTGTTGGAGAAGACTCTTGAGAGTCCCTTGTACTGCAAGGAGATCCAACCAGTCCATTCTAAAGGAGAGCATTCCTGGGTGTTCATTGGAAGGACTGATGCTAAAGCTGAAACTCCAATACTTTGGCCACCTCATGCGACGAGTAGACTCACTGGAAATCTCTGATGCTGGGAAAGGTTGGGGGCGGGAGGAGAATGGGACGACGGAGAATGAGATGGCTGGATGGCATCACCGACTCTGTGGACATGAGTTTGAGTGAACTCCAGGAGTTGGTGATGGACAGGGAGGCCTGGAGTGCTGTGATTCATGGGGTCACGGAGAGTTGGACACGATTGAGTGACTGAACTGAACTGAACTGAAAGCTTTTGATTTCTCCTTCATATTTGAATGAGATCCTTGCTGGGTACAGTAGCCTGGGCTGTAGGTTATTTTCTTTTATCACTGTAAATATGCCCTGCCATTCCCTCCTGGCCTGAAGAGTTTCTATTGAAAGATCAGCTGTTATCCTTATGGGGATCCCCTTGTGTGTTATTTGTTGCTTTTCCCTTGCTGCTTTTAATATTTGTTCTTTGTGTTTGATCTTTGTTAATTTGACTATGATGTGTCTTGGGGTATTTCGCTTTGGGTTTATTTCGCTTTGGGACTCTCTGGGATTCTTGGACTTGGGTGATTATTTCCTTCCCCATTTTAGGGAAATTTTCAACTATTATCTCCTCAAGTATTCTCTCATGGTCTTTCTTCTTGTCTTCTTCTTCTGGGACTCCTATGATTCAGATATTGGGGTGTTTGACATTGTCCCAGAGGTGTCTGAGATTGTCCTCATTTCTTTTAATTTGTTTCTGTTTTTTCCTCTCTGCTTCATTTATTTCTACCATTCTATCTTCTAACTCACTTATTCTATCTTCTGCCTCTGTTATTCTACTTTTGGTACCCTCCAAAGTGTTTTTGATCTCATCTATTGCATTATTCATTGTATATTGAATTGTGTCGGTGTTCTGGTGGGTGGAGCTGAATTTCTTCTCTCTGGAGTGCAATGAAGTGTCCAGTAATGAGTTATGAGATCAATGGGTTTGGAGTGACTTTGGGCAGCCTGTATGTTGAAGCTCAGGGCTATTTTCCTGTGTTGCTGGAGAATTTGCATGGTATGTCTTGCTCTGGAACTTGTTGACCCTGGGTGGTGCTTGTTTTCAGTGTTGGTATGGAGGTGTTTGGTGAGCTCCTATCGATTAATGTTCCCTGGAGTCAGGAGTTCTCTGGTGTTCACAGGATTCGGACTTAAGCCTCCTGCCTCTGGTTTTCAGTATTATTCTTGCAGTAGCCTCTAGACTTCTCTGTCATTTCCAAGGTGGTTCCCTCCTGTTTTACCTTCTGTTTGCTGGTCTCTTCAGTGTCTAATTTCTGCCCTGACACTAGGGGGCGGTGGTGGACACTTTTTAAGTCTCACTTGTTCAGTCATGTTCTGGGAAGGGAGGAACTCTGCAGACAAATATCTCTGGAGTCTGTGGGGAGTGCTCGCAGTGTCTCGGCCACACTGGGTTTTTCCCCGCTCACGGCATGTGTGCTGTCCCGGTCTACACTGCACAGTCTCTAGGTTGCTCTGCCGGGAACTGTCTGAGGCCGGCACTGGGTTGCATGCACATACCAGGTCTAAGCCGCTCAGGTTCAGGTACTCGGGTACTCCACAAAAGCGCAGACTCGGTTGGGCCTGCGTTTTGTGCCCGTCCCCAGTCTGAGCAGCTCAGGTGACCAGGTGTTTGGTGAGCTAAGTTGCTGCGACTTATCGTCTCCCAGGTCCCTCCCACTCAGTTTTCTGGGTGTACAGCCAGTGCACCTTCTCAGACGGATGTTGACTGGTCAGAAACCCATGAAGTCTTGGTTAGCAACGAAGCCTGTCTGCGGTTTTCTATCTGATGCCTCTCTGGGGCCGCGGTTGCCCCCTTCCGTCTCTGGCTGCCCTCCCCTGCCTGTCTCGGTGGGGGATATGCTGTCTGTAGCTGGCTAGCTCTGCTCAGTCCTTTGTTCTGTGAGTGGGGCTGGCAGAGTCTTAGGTTAGGGCCTTTCGCCTTTTCGCGGGGTAGCTATCCTACAGTCTGCTTTGCTATCTCCAGTTAGTTCTCTCAGATTGCCCTCGTGGCATTCAGGCCCAGTCCTTTCTCTAAGCAGTTCAGTCGGCTCCTCCCTGCCCAGCCCCTGCTTGCTAATGGTGGATGCAGGCATCTGTGCTGCTTCTCCACTGGGAGTTACCGTTTGGCACGTAATCTATGGGTTTTAATTATTTCTTTCTTTTTCCTCCCGGTTATGTGGCCCTCTGAGGTTCCAAGGCTCGCCACAGACTCACCAGTGAGAGTGTTTCCTGGTGTTCGGAAACTTCTCTCTTTTTTAAGCCTTCCTTCCCAGGATGGAGCTCCATCCTTACCTTTTTAGTCTCTCTTTTTATCTTTTATGTTTTTTCCTACCTCCTTTCGAAGACAATGGGCTGCTTTTCTGGGTGCCTGATGTTCTCTGCTTGCATTCAGAAGTTGTTTTGTGACTTTATTCAGCGTTCAAATGTTCTTTTGATGAATTTGTGGGGGAGAAAGTGGTCTTGCCTTCCTATTCCTCTGCCATCTTGTTCCTCCTCCTAAAGTCTTGTACATTTTTTAAATTGGAGGTTTAAAAAATTGTTTTGAGAATTATTCATATTTTCTGATACAAATCTTTCCTCAGATGATTTGAAAATATTTTCTCCCAGTTTGTCTCTTTTAATTCTCTTAACTGGTTGAAGAGAAAAAAAATTTGAAGTTGGATTTATCAACTCTTAATTTTATCAATTTTTACTGTCATGTCTATGTTAAATGTACAGCTTCTATATGATCCAGGCATTTGAGTACTAGACACTTATCCAAGAGCAATGAATGTATGCATCCTTTTAAGACATTCATGCTAATGTTACCAGCAACTTTATTTGTAATAACTGCAAAATGTAACTAACCAATATTTCCATCAACAAGTGATGGATAAACAAATTATGGAATATCCATACTATTAAATGCTACTCAGCAATAGAAAAGGAAATTACTGTTGATAGACACTAAAATATGTATGATTTCAAAATAATTATTCTGAGTGAAAGAAGCCAGACAAAAAGAGTACATGTTTCTATTTATGTAAAATTCTAAGAAATGCATGTCAGTCTGTAATGGAAAAAGGCAGGTTAGTGGCTGCTTGGGGAAAAAGAGGCAAAACTGCAAAGGGGCATGAGCAGTTTTTGAGGTTGAGGGATAGGCTCATTATACTGATTATGGTGATAGCTTCATAGGTAAAATTTTCTGTCAAAGCATATCAAATTACACACTTAAATATATATAAATATTATTGTATTTTAATATATACCTTGACAGAATACAGCTTGCAAAAAAATCCATTCTCTGTTAATTATATCTAAGAATCATCTTGGAGAATGCAGCACTTTAGAAAGCTAACACTTTCAGTCTATTTGCTTGAAGCTCTGCATATTCATTAGTGTGGATGTAACTTATCTTTAGTAGTTAAAAAGATAAAGACTAGCCTGTAGTAGGAAATAATGTCTGTTCCTACTAAGGAATAAACAGAAAAAGAACAAGTAAGCACCATGGATGAAGAATGATGAATTTTAGCTTACTATTCCCTCAGAAAAAGGGAAAAAATAATTACATGGTTAACAAAAGAGATGTAAGTATGTTCATGTTCTATTGCTCAGTCATGTCTGACTCTTTGTGACCCTATGAACTGTAGCCTGCCAGGTTCCTCTATCCATGGGATTCTCCAAGCAAGAATACTGGAGTGGGTTGCCATTTCCTTCTGCATGGGATCGTCCCTACCTGGGAAATGAATCCATATCTCTTGCGTCTCCTGCATTGCAGGTGGATTCTTTACCACTAAGCCACCTACCTGGGGAGGCCAATAAAAAAGGCAGTATATGTGAATTCTTTATAGCTAAAGTATCATTAAATAGAAATTAGAATCATAGGTCCATATGTTTAGGAAAATGCAGAAGAAAATATAAATATTTATTATATGAAATTAAATTTTAGAAAGAGTTTGCTTCAGTTCAGTTCAGTTCAGTCGCTCAGTCGTGTCCGACTCTCCGCGACCCCATGAATCACAGCACGCCAGGCCTCCCTGTCCATCACCAACTCCCGGAGTACACTCAAACTCATGTCCACAGAGTCGGTGATGCCATCCAGCCATCTCATTCTCCGTCGTCCCCCTCTCCTCCCGCCCCCAACCTTTCCCAGCATCAGAGTCTTTTCCAGTGAGTCAACTCGTCTCATGAGGTGGCCAAAGTATTGGAGTTTCAGCTTTAGCATCAGTCCCTCCAATGAACATCCAGGATTGATCTCCTTTAGAATGGACTGGTTGGATCTCCTTGCAGTATAAGGGACTCTCAAGAGTCTTCTCCGTTTGCTTAATACTAGCTAAATTGAGAAAGACATAGGCAGAGTGAGAAATGGATCATTAATTATAACAAAGTAGAGAGACATTAATAATGACAATGACAATGTCACTGGTGGTAAATGCAAAAGCAATTGCACTTTTTATATACTCATTTTTTTCAAATTCTTAACTGCCCTTCTCTGGCTGAAATTACAGGGTTTTCTATTAAAAAATTTTGTAGTATGTATTAGGAACTTCACTTTGGTAATGATACTATAACTACAAAATAATTATTAAAAGCTAGAGAAAACATAAAGATATTAGGGCAATGATATTTTTCAGTATTTAAATAATTCTGGAAAAGTTTTCAGGGATTGACTGTTTATTAGACTTGTGGTTAATAAAATGTATTTATGAAACAACTCACTTTTAGATATTGATTTAGCCTTCTAAGCACTGTAGAAATGTTATGAAATATCAATAGGCTTTCTATATTGTATTGTTTTTTACAAAGATTAGGACATGAACATTAATTTATAAAGTATAAATTGAAAAATTATAAGAACAGTTATCAAAAATAAAATATATCTATCTAGTTTTAAATTACAATGAGTTTTTAAACTAACATTTTTCATCCTACTATAAAAGTAAAACGTGACCAATTGAAATAATTTAAAAAAATATAAAAACATCAAAAATAAAAACTGTTACCCATTTAATCCCACCATTTAAAGATAATATTTTCATATGTAGGCTTCTGGTCATTTTCCTTACTCATGGATTTATAGGAATACTTAATAGGTAATTCTGAAACATGTATTTATATTAGTTTCATTCTGTGTATATATTTTTATATATAATACTCTTCACTTAATATTATACCGGTAGCACCCCACTTCTCTTGTACCAAATATAAATTGGTACACTTTCTTTGGAAGGCAATTTTATGGATGTATCAAGAGGCTTAATATATTCATATTATCCCACTTATAGAAATGTATTACTCTAAAATTAATAATGTTCACAAGTTCTTATGAACAAGTTGTTTATCACAGCATAATATAAAAACAAGTGAAAAACAAAACTAAAATAAGACCAACAAAGCAGAGGTTAATCAATTGTTTGATTCTTTCAAGAGACTAACATGAAGTTTTGGAAACTTGTGTTTTTAAGCTACTAATATTCTGAGGAAGTGTTAGTATTAATAAACTTAATAAATTTAATTATATTGCCTGAATATAAATTTTATGCATTGAACGAGATATGTTAAGTACATGCCCAATGTAAACAGTGTGTGTGTGTATTGTTGCTATTGTTCAGTTGCTAAGTCATGTCCAACTCTTTGCGAGCCCATGGACTCCAGCACATTGGTCTCCTCTGTCCTCCACTGTCTTCCTGAGTTTGCTCAAATTCATGTCCATTGAGTCAGTGATGCCATTTCTGTGTATATATATGTTTGTATAATCTTGGTCTGGCTTTCAGGATTGAAGTTGCTTACAGTGGAACAACATGAGAGCATGGTTTCCTAAAAGCATGTGATTACCATTCAAAACCTGCTCTTGTATTTTGTGTATTTCTAATATTCTATATGTATGTTTTCATAAGCAGAAAAATGACTACATCTTTATGTGGTGATAATTTCTGTCATTAAAATGTTTGAAGCATGATTTTTATAGTTGTATTACATCCCATTCTATTGTTATCTTGTGATTTAATTTATAAATTCTCTAGTGTTATTTAAATATTTTATTGGTTGTCATTGATGTTGTATTTTAAATACTGCGATCAAGATCATGAGTATGGGTAAAACACTGTCTTGGATTTTCATTACTCCTGAAATCTTTTATGATCAAGCTCTGACTCCTAACCTTCAGCTAGAGAATATTCACTGTTAGAGTATAGTTTTAATGAAGAAAAAGTCTTAAAAATATTTAGCTATGTTTAAGCTCCTGACCACAACTTGAGTTAGCTGTACTAAGAATATGCATTTTTTATTGGTCATTTTGTTGAGAGGTGTTTGGAGAAAGTGCAAATCTTTGTGCCCTACTGATGGAGGGTCAGCTCTCTCATATCTATAATGATGCTATTCCATCATTGGCTTAGAAACTCTAGTTAAGCCTTTAGGGAAAACGTTTTTGATACAGTCTTATGTTTTTCAGAAGCCTATAGTTAACAGAATTGCCAGCAAGAAAATTTACATTTAGAAAGGTCACACAAATGATCAAAGCTTATAGTTATTCTAAATGGCTTAATTAAATGGTTTTCATCCTTACAGACTTGAAGAACTTAGTGCCCTTTTATTGTGGTACTTTCAAATGTTTCATAACTATATATGATGATGTTATATCAGAAAAAGCTACCGCTCATTTACATTAATCAAAATAGCAAATTGCTCTTGAAAGAGTAACCTCAGTTTTTTTGGTATGATATTTTGGTGTTTGTTTGATAATTTCTAATGAGTTTGACCCCAATGTCAGTATTTGGAACATAATGGGAAAATGTGATTAACAAGTTTCAATTATAGGAAAAAAATGCAGTATTTCATTCTTTATGGGTTCTTCTCATTCTTATAATTGCAGTACACACATTTAGAAGTGTGATTAATGCTTAATTCCTGTCTCCCTAAAATTAATGGTAACTGGATTGGGGCAGAGGTTATAGTTGCTTTGCAAAATCTGTTCTTTATTAAAAGGCTCAAATTTAGCTAGTTACCTTGCCACCCATCTAAAAGATAATATTAACCATTCTCCCTTGTAATTAGGTTTTGTGGCTATGTGGTTTAGAGCTGGCAAATGAGATGTAAGCAGAAATGTGTGTGTGTTCTAACAAGTCCCTTTAAAAGGCAGGGGAATCACCTTTCTGAATCTTTTTCTCCATCCATCAGGTTATGATGAATATAATGGCCATAGAACTTGGTTCTGAACTTGAGAACAGAATCTGTGTGAAGCAGAGAAAAAAAAAAAAAAACAACCCAAAACCAAGAAACTGGATCCACACTATCATGTTACCCACCCCCCCGCCCCGCCCACCAAATCTTCTGTCTAACTTCAGGATTGTTATAGGACTTAGAAATAAGCTTTCTTTTATTTAAAATATAAATATCCCCTGTCTGTTATTAGAACTAAAACAAATCCTCATCCATCATTGCATTTCTCTTTGTGTATTATGAATGCTTTTAGTCATATATTATTTATATCATTGTGTGTGTGTGCTCAGTTGCATCTGACACTTTGCAACTCCCTGGACTGTAGCCCACCATGGTCATCTGTCCATGGAATTTTCCATCAATGATACTGGAGTAGATTGCCATTTCCTACTCCAGGGGATCTTCCCAACCCAGGGATCAATCCTGCATCTCTGGTGTCTCCTGCACTGGCAAGCGGATTCTTTACCACTGTGCCACCTGGAAATCCCATGTATAATATTAGATGTCTACAAAATATATATTTGTACATAAATATTTTATTTCACTATGCTTACTATAGGATTAAGATTGATCCAACTTAAGGCAGAAGTGTTACGATACTAAAAGTAATATTTTGTGCCTGATGATATAACCTTATATGCTGTGCACTGGGAATAGCACTGAATCCATATCCTCATCAGTTTGAAAATTTAGATTATGGCATCTGGTCCCATCACTTCATGGCAAATAGATAGGGAAACAATGGAAACAGTGATAGACTTCATTTTCCTGGGCTCCAAAAATCACTGTAGATGGTGACTGCAGCCATGAAATTAAAAAACGCTTGCTCCTTGGAAGAAAAGCTATGACAAACCTAGACAGCATACTAAAAAGCAGAGACATTACTTTCTGGCAAAGATCCGTGTAGTCAAAGCTATGGTTCTTTCAGTAATCCTATATGGATGTGAGAGTTGGATCATAGAGAAAGGTGAACACCGAAATAATTGATGCTTTTGAACTATGGTGTTGGAGAAGACTCTTGAGAGTCCCTCGGACAGTAAGATCAAGCCAGTCAATCCTAAAGGAAATCAGTCATGAATATTCATTGGGAGGACTGAGGCTGAAGCTGAAGCTCCAATACTTTGGCCACCTGATACAAAAAACTGACTCGCTGGGAAAGACCCTTATGCTGGGAAAGATCGAAGGCAAGAGGAGAAGAGGGTATCAGAGGATGAGAAGACTGGATGGCATTGCTGACTTGATAGACATGAGTTTGAGCATGCTCTGGGAGTTAGTGATGGACAGGGAAGCCTGGTGTGCTGCAGTCCATGGGGTCAGAAAGAGTTGGACACAACTGAAATGAACTGTCTTGGTTAATGAGATAGATCCTAGAAAGCAACTTCTGGAGCAGATGCCATAAAAGAATATCTAGTATTTAAATTGCTATTAAATTGTTTGCATGTAACTGTTTTGATCCATCCATTTATATGACAGACATCTGAATGTGGCATAAAGTTGACAATTTTAGGTTTTAAATCATTACCAAATTGTGCTTCAATGAAACAATGCCTCCTTTATTCTGAGTCTCACCCATTCCAGAGTGGAACCTATATCAGAATAGCTATATCAACATATCTGAATCAAGTTGGTGTTAAGAAAATATATTTTTAGAACCACAGAAGTAATATTCCTAAAATATTGGGCTTACAAAATATGGTACACCTTGCCTTTCTTTTGTACTGAAATATGGCAGCCCAGTACATCCTTTCTTTCCACCAATAGACCTCCTTTTTCCTATGAGGAATCTATTTTATGTAGACTCAAGTGGACCCAAGTTGGAATGAACAAGCTTGTGCTTTAGTATGATTGGTTCAGGAAAAAGCCTATGACTCAATTTGAGAAATTAGGTTCTTAGCAAGAGTTTTCTGCCCTTGAGACATGTGCTCCATTTTCCTTCAGGATTACAAACATTTCCTTCAGGGCATGCTAAGTCGCTTCAGTCGTGTCTGATTCTTTACAACCCTATGGACTGTAGCCCACCAGGCTCCTCTGTCCACTGGATTCTTCAGGCAAGAATACTGGAGTGGGTTACCATTTCCTCCTCCAGCAGATCTTCCTGACCTAGGGATTGAACCTGCATCTCTTATGTCTCCTGCATTGGCAGGCAGGTTCTTTACTACTAGCGCCACCTGGGAAGCCCCTTCTAAACCTGAGGCATATGAACCTGGTGTTTATTTTGCCCACCATGAGGAGAAAGCTGGCTTGAATATGAAGCTAAGGTAGAGGAAAGCGGAGACGAGCCATGAAGAATGAACAAGGAGTTAATAATCTCATTTGTGTGCTCCTGTATATATCCCTCTACTTTTAGTTACATGGGAAAAGCCATCTTTTTTTTTTTTTTTTTTTACATGGGTTGATTTGATTTGACTTTCTATCACTTGAAAGTGATAGAGTCCTGACTGGTAACACTTCTTTCTTATCACAGAGCAGTTATTAGACAAGGGACATAGTAAGCAAAGTGAAGGAAGGTAGGTGTGCTTTGCCTAGCTGAGCCTAGATCTTAGACATTTTGTAATTGAGTCTTCTGAGACCCCTGTATCTTTGCCCCTTGGGAACCAAGACAGCCTTCTACTTAGTTGGCTCTTTGTTAGTCATTGTACAAAACAACATACCCACCATAATGTGAGGGACAAAGCATTTAATTTCATGAATTTGTATGATACTCTCCAAGTCAACAGTTTGAAGAAGGGTACTCCAAGATGGCTAACTAGACTAACTGGTTTCACCATGGCCAGGGAGGGCACACATACTGTACATGGGTTATTTCTGTTGGACAGGAATCACTTCACCCCCTTTTCTGATAAATCATCTCATTTTTTTCTCTCTCTGCTCATTCAGGTGGGAAGATCAGTTCAGTACTCCATTGTCATGTTCAGGGATGGGAATATACTTTAGACTTGACCCATCATTGAATTTCATAGCCTCAGACAAAACAGTTTGCTTAAGGATGGACATGTTTAATATAAACTGGGCCAATCAGAGTGCTTTCTTGATATTTTCTGTACAGGTGTAGGATGAGACAGCTTTACTTTGGTGTTACCAAGTTCAATACAATTGTGAAGTTCTTTGTAACCGTACCTCCACATCTCACATTTCTTGTCTTCCCTGTTAACTTACTACTACCAAATGCAGAAAGCTTATCTGCAAAAGAATTAAGCCAACATACGGAAAATGTCAGAGCTGAGATGAAAAATAAATGCTACCTACCTCATCTGAGTCAACAAGTTCAGCATATATGTTTGCTTCATAATTATGAGTGCTAATATATAAATTCTTTTATGTGTCTGTGATTTGAGTTTCTGTCTTTAAAATATACTTGTGAGTTCAGTACTCAAATAGTTAAGTATTCAACTACAACAAACTTAGTAACATCAGCATGGGAGTGAGTGTGGGTGTATGCATGTGTGAACACATTTTTGCATGTATAAGTCTAGTAAAAGCTAGATATCTCTGGAAAATATGTTAGATTAGAAAGGGAGAATAATCTTTCTAAACTGAGATATTGGAGTCTTTCACTTTATTGTAATTGCTTAAAAATATTACAGTCTGCATAAGTAGTTACTGAATTGAACCCCAAGGGGGGAAAAGTTTGAACATTCTGTAGGTTTCTTGACATGTTAATGTGCGCTAAGCAAGCCAGAACATTTGCAAAGTGCTATGAATTTCCTAATGTTTCTTTTGTTGGTTAATTTGGAGGTCAAAGGCTTTGGTTATATTTTAATGAATACTCGAAATTATGCTAGCATAGCAATGAAAATGGTACGTGAGGGAAATAAAATGCTAATACTGCTGATCCCATTTTTTAAACTGGATTGTAGTGGAATGTGCATGTTGCTATAAAATATCAAGTGATAAGCTAGATCCTAGGACAGAAGAAACTAATAACACTCCATCATAAGACGCTGTTCATATTTAGAGGCACTCCCGGCACCATGTGCTTACCTTGCAGTTTTGAAATGCTGAACCCTCAAGTGCAGTGTGTGAGTCAGGAGGAAGAAGGGGCCAGAGCCCAGTCAGCCCTTTTGCACTGTTTCTTCATTCACATGTTAGGGAATGAGGAGGGTTCTTGGCCTCTTACATCGGCCTTCAACTCTGACTTCAATATGCAACGATTTCCCCTTTTCCTTCTTACTGTGCCTCCTTCCTCTGTCAGAGTAACTGGGCTCTTTGGAAGATGATCTTTGGAGTTAAAACTATAGACTGTATGCCAATGACTATGGCCTCTCAGCTGAACGCTCACACCCCTTTGCCCATTTCTTTCCTTTTTTTGATATTGCAGTTGGACCCTCAGACTTTATTCTTGCTCACTTGGCTTGAGTTAAACTCTGCTAACCGTGGCCCGTGTGGGAAGGTGGTAGACCTGAGTGAGGGTGAAGAGACCATTCTCTCTCTCTCTCTTTCTTTTCTGTGTGGTAGCAAGCCTGCTGAGGGCTTCCTGGTACCTCAGTCGGTAAAGAATCTGCCTGCAGTGCAAGCGATCTGGGTTGGACCCCTGGGTCTGGAAGATCCCCTGGAGAAGGAAATGGCAACCCACTCTAGTACCCTTGCCTGGTAAATCCCATGGACAGAGGAGCCTGGTGGGCTGCAGACCATGGGATCAAAAAGAGCTGGGCATGACTGAGTGACTAACAAGCCTATTGATATGCCCTGCGTCCTGAAGTGTCAGTTGCTTATGTGATTGTAAGGTGGTGAGGGGTCTCTAGAAAGTTCCTTCTTGATCAGAACAGTGGGTGGCATGTTTCTTCAGTAGTTCATCATCTCCACAGAAGTCTAGGTCTCATCCTTAATGGGAAATTTTTTCTCCTTTATTGACACTTTCCTCAGTCCTAGGGTTGTGTATTTATTTTCTATTGCTCTGTAACAGATTACCACATGTCTAGAAAGTTGAGCCACATTCATTATCTCACAATTTCTGTTGGATTTTCTGCTCTGGGTATTGCCAAGCTTCAATCAAGGTGTCAGCTGGGCTGTATTCTCATGTGGAAACTCAACTAGGGAAGAATCCTCTTTGAAGCTCATTCAGGTTTTTGGCAGAATTTATTTACTGGTGGTTGTATGACTCAGGGCCCTGGTATCTTATTGACCGCTTACTGGAGGCTACCCTCAGGTGTCCTGGAGACCACCAGCAGGTCTGCCATGTGGTCCTTTCCAAGTAAGCACTTCACACATGTCTATTTGCTTCTTCTTTGTTGAAATGATGGGCTGTCTCATGAGGAGACCCTGAATGATACAGCTCTGACCTTGGTGAAACTGTGGCAAATTCTAAAAGAGATGGAAATACCAGACCACCTGAGCTGCCTCTTGAGAAATCTGTATGAAGGTCAAGAAGCAATGGTTAGAACTGGACATGGAAAAACAGACTGGTTCCAAATAGGAAAAGGAATATGTCAAGGCTGTATATTGTCACCCTGCTTATTTAACTTATATGCAGAGTGCAACATGAGAAACGCTGGGCTGGATGAAGCACAAGCTGGAATCAAAATTGCCAGGAGAAATGTCATTAACCTCAGATATCCAGATGACACCACCCTTATGGCAGAAAGCAAAGAACTAAAGGGCCTCTTGATGAAAGTGAAAGAGGAGAGTGAAAAAGTTGGCTTAAAGCTCAACATTCAGAAAACAAAGATCATGGCATCTGGTCCCATCACTTCATGGCAAATAGATGGGAAAACAGTGGAAACAGTGGGTGACTTTATTTTTGGGGCTCCAAAATCACTGCAGATGGTGACAGCAGCCATGAAATTAAAAAATACTTACTCCTTGGAAGGAAAGTTATGACCAACCTAGAAAACATATTAAAAAGCAGAGACATTACTTTGCCAACAAAGGTCCGTCTAGTCAAGGCTATGGTTTTCCCAGTAGTCATGTAAGAGTTGGACTATAAAGAAAACTGAGCACTGAAGAATTGATGCTTTTGAACTGTGGTGTTGGAGAAGACTCTTGAGAGTCCCTTGGACTGCAAGGAGATCCAAACAGTCCATCCTAAAGGAGATCAGTCCTGAGTGTTCATTGGAAGGACTGATGTTGAAGAGGAAACTCCAATACTTTGGCCACTTAATGTGAAGAGCTGACTCATTTGATAAGACTCTGATGCTGGAAAAGATTGAAGGCAGGAGGAGAAGGGGACGACAGAGGATCAGATGGTTGGATGGCATCACCGACTCAGTGGACATGAGTTTGAGTAAACTCCAGGAGTTGCTGCAGTCCATGGGGTCGCAATGAGTCAGACACGACTGAGCAACTGAACTGACCTTGGTGTGTCTCCAGTGTTATTCATGTAAGAGGCTCACTCATAAAACTAACTATTTCAACCCCTAAGAACTCAAAACCCTGGGCCTTGCTCTCAGGAAGAGCTGAATATTTTATTGATGGAGTCAGAATTGCAGAAAAAGTTAGAATACAAACACACTCCATTCGTGACATTTACCTGGTATAATATAATACTGAACTAAATGGGCTACCCTTGTGCGGGCCTCCATCCTCCTGTTTGGTCTGGAGGGCAGGCAGGACCAGGTTAGCTGGGGGTTCTGGAGGGCATATGCTCTTTCAGTGTGATGAATTAGTTAGCTATTAAACTAAATGTTTCTTGACTTTCAAAATGAGAACATTAGGATGGTCCTTTCACATATTTATTTGCCTTGCTGTGAAGGTAGTCAAGGTCTGCTGGATTTGTGATGTGCTAAATGAATGTTTAGCTGAGGTACTCAGGTGGTTTTATTGGTAAGGTTAGCTACAAAAATGAAGGCGTGAGGTTATTGGAGGACAGCATGACATTCATTAAATTAAATACCTATTAAATTTTCTGAATGGTGGAAGAGGATTGCTTAAAAGCCAAGAGGGAATGAAGCCTTTCAAAAGAGTGGAGCAACCTGACACTTAGTTTAAGCAAGTTTTCTTCCCATTGAAAAGATTTCTTTTGATGCTCTTTCTGGATGTGTTTTGCAGCAACTGCAAACAGCTTGTAGATGTTGATGAAAATAAAGCATAAGATTAGGGGAAGGGAAATAACGAGGCTATTTCAGATACTAGAAGCTGATATCATCATTTCTTTTCTCACTTTTTCTACTTGCTTTGGTTTTGCAGAGTGGTACACATCAATCCTGCTTTGCATTTTCCCTTTATGTGTACTGTGCAGCCTTTCAAAAGCAGTGTCTTAGGAGGTTAATTAGGAATAAATCAGTCAAAATGTATCAAAAGAGGCCTAACAACACTACTCAGATGTGCTTTGTTTTTGAAGAAAATGTATGTTTTAGATGCTAAAATGATTATAAGACATTCAACAACAAAGACATGTTAACTCTTTAGAGAATATGGTCAGATTCTAATTATCTTGAACTGTAGGGCAAAACAGTGAATTGCTAATATGAATAAAGACCTCATCTTGAATTATGAATTTTAAACCATTGAGAAACAAGCAGTTCACTTTGGGCCTTGAAATTTTCTATTTTTAAAATAGAAAAGAAAATCTTCCAAATCATTATTTTCAAGGATCATCCTCTGTCAATGAAACTTATACACGTTTGCTCCTCTGACTTGCTTTCCAATATTAAGATTATTTCTGAATTGCAAAGAAATGGTGAATCAGTTATAAAAATACTTCTGTGTGAGGGGAGTATGGCTCAGAGAGCAGAATCTATGTGGCATTATTTGACAGAACCAAGAAAGATACATAGAAGTTCGTTGGAATAGGTAGATCTCCTTTGTAGTCTGGACTGACTACCCCAAAACAAAATCTTGTTTTTTTCACTTTATTTATTTATTTTTTGAGGCTAATTACTTTACAATATTGTGTTGGTTTTGCCATACATTGACATGAATCTGCCCCAGGTGTACCTGTGTTCCCCATCCTGAACCCCCCTCCCACCTTCCTCCCTGTCCCATCCCTCAGGGTCATCCCAGTGCACCAGCCCCGAGCACCCTGTCTCATGCATTGAACCCGGACTGGTGATTCGTTTCACATATGATAATATAGATGTTTCAATGTCATTCTCCCAAACCATCCCACCCTATCCCTCTCCCACAGAGTCCAAAAGACTGTTCTATACATCTGTGTCTCTTTTGCTGTCTCACATACAGGGTTATTGTTACCATCTTTCTAAATTCCATATATATGTGTTAGTATACTGTATTGGTGTTTTTCTTTCTGGCTTACTTCACTCTGTATAATAGGTTCCAGTTTCATCCACCTCATTAGAACGGATTCAAATGTATTCTTTTTAATGGCTGAGTAATATTCCATTGTTTATATATACCAGTTTTCTTACCCATTCATCTGAAGATGGACATCTAGGTTGCTTCCATGTCCTGGCTATTATAAACAGTGCTGTGATGATCATTGGGGTACACGTGTCTATTTCAATTCTGATTTCCTTGGTTTGTATGCCCAGCAGTGGAATACAAATGCTGGGTCATCTGGCAGTTCTATTTCCAGTTTTTAAAGGAATCTCCACACTGTTCTCCATAGTGGCTGTACTAGTTTGCATTTCCACCAACAGTGTAGGAGGGTTCCCTTTTCTCCACACCCTCTCCAGCATTTTTTGCTTTTAAACTTTTGGATGGCAGCCATTCTGACTGGCGTGAAATGGCCAAAACAAAATCTTTATCAGTCTTTTTTCCAGGCTTGTATTATAGAGCATATTACTGATAACCCTGTGTTGGTAATTTAAATAGGAATTTCTAGTGCCAGTGAATTCATTCAAAGTGAACATTTTAAACCTAGGACTCTTGATGTATGTGCTGCAGAGCATGCCAGCTAAGGCGCAATAAAGCTCCATTCCTCTGGCAGGGCTTCTCTGTGCCTAGGTACCATCTGTTGTTTTTAATACCGAGAAGGGAGAAAAGGACTCTGTCAACATTTTGAATTCAGATGTACAGTCACACCTAATGGATATGTGGGGTTAGTTACAGAGGTGACAGAAAGCAGGTTACTAAGAGATTAGTGAGGAAAGATTTACCGTAGGAATGGGAAGGAATCTGGCCTGAGGCACTGGAGTCAGAAGCAGGACTCAAGTTCATAGTTGCTTGGTGTATTACATGGCAATTAATGTCGCAACTTATACTCATCTAGATGGGCTTCCCAGGTGGCTCAGAAAAGAACCCATTTGCCAATGCAAGGAGACACAAGAGACACGGTTCAATCCCTGGGTTGGGAAGATCCCCTGGAGGAGGGCATGGCAACCCACTCTAGTATTCTTGCCTGGAGAATCCCATGGACAGAGGAGACTGGTGGACTATGGTCCATTGTGTCGCAAGGAGCTGGACACGCTTAGCAACTGAGCACACATGAATATACACACTCGTCTAGATATTTTCCTGGTAAGTACATGCTCTCAGGAAAGTATCACGTGTGTGAATTTAAATCTCTGTCTCTGTAAATCCTGTATCACTTTAGGGCCCAAGTTTTTTGCTGTGTTATTTTGTTCTTCTCCCTCCCCCTGACTTTTGCAAAAACAGATATTCTCCTTAACGTCATAGTCTGCAGACACAAGAGGGAGTATCAGCTGTTTTCTAGACAGTCCACTCTTAAGGTAGGGCTGGTAGCTTGGCCATCAGAAGCAGAACTCTGGCTTTGGGAATACTGAAGTGGAAAAGGGGTAAACTGTAAGCTTGGAAACCAGATTAGCAATCAGCAAGAAATACTCATTATAGACACTTTTATGAAATTCTCCTTGGTGATTTGCACAAATACTTAGAAAAGAGAGACTCCACAAAGATCTGGGCTTCCTAATTGAGTATGGGAGCTCAGAGCATTAGATTTAGGTCTCTGATAATTTATTTTTCTAAATAGAAACATCAAGTTTTCTACTAGAAAGATTACTTTCTTTTCCTGATTATAAAGATTCAGGCATAACTGTCAATGTGACTTCATTTATATCTAAAGTTTGGTGAAATCTGGAAGGTCTTGGTTAAAATGCTCAATAACAAATCAGTTTAAAAGTCAAGAAAGGCTTAGTGAAATAATGGGAATATCTCACTTGTTCAATCAACATAGGATAATCTGATATGAAAAATCTAGTATAAAAAGGAAAGTGTATGTCCTGGCTTGAAATAAAAGGAAATCTATGTTCAAGCCAGTGAGAAAAGGACAGGCTGTTTAATCAGTGACACAGGAAAACAGGCTACCAACCAGAAGAAAATTAAAACGGACCCCAATTCATAGTATATACAAAAATAAATTTCAGGTAGAATAAAGATGAAAATGTGAGAAAATAAATTACAAAATAATACCTACAGCCCTGCAAGTTTAAATGGGTAAGGGAATATTTGTGAATCAAGATTAAAAATCCAGATGCCATAAAAGTAAAGATAGACAATTGAGTAAAATTTATTTGACTATATATAAATGAATAAAATTGACAAATTATACTCTAAAGAAAGTTAAGAAATATATAGAAAAAGTTTGTAATGCTGATGACAGGCATCATTTAATACAGAGAAAGTACTTACAAATTGATAATAAAAAGACAACTGATAGATGAAGTAGCAAAGAATATGAAAAAAACAGTACAGAGAGGGCAAGTCCAAATGGCTAATGAAACTATGAAATCTTAAACTCTCTAATAATAAAATACAGGTTAAAATCACAATGACCTATCATTTATACCCATCAAATTGATAAAACTTTCAAATATGACTATTATAGAGGGAATGGGGGGAATAGATATCCTCATATTGCTGATAAGAGCATAAAGTGTTTCCATATCTTTGGAGAACAGTTTGGCAATATATAGTTGACGCTTGAACAACAAAGGTTTGAATTGTGTGGGTCATTTATATGAGAAGTTTTTTCAGTATATACTTGAATCCTGTACAATCTGTATTGATTGTATTATGGAATAGTGTATACATAGAGCTGACTATAAATTATATATGCTATTTTCAATAGCATACAGGGTTGGCCCCCTACCCTCCCTGTAGTAGTTCAAGGGTCAATTGTAATATTAAAATTTAAAATGCATAGATTATTCAAACTAGCAATTCCCCAATTGGAAATCTAGCATATAAAAATATACCAAATTTTAAGAACATGTACAAAAGATTGTTATGCAAGTGTTGAATTGGAAACAAAAAGTCAGTGCCATCCAACGAGGAAAGGCTGAATGTATGTTGAAGAGCTGTATGGGAGAATATTAAAGAAATTTTAAAAATACTTTTGAATTCTACCAGCTATTGCATGATTTGAAGTCTACTAGGGTTACAAAAGTATACAGAAAAACATGGAAAAATTAGATTTTTAACGCAGTTCTTCTTGGGGTGAGCAAGTACGTGGGGGTAAGAAAGGTAGCTATGATGAAAATTGAACACAAGGTAGCTTCTTTTATATAAGGCAATGAAAATTAATATTCATATAAGTGCATGTATACATATATTCATACAAACTTGTCTGGCAGAAAGCTCACCAGCATGTAAGTAAGCAGGGGTCATTCTGATTGGTGGGAGACCAAATAACTTTTGATTTCTTTCTTGTGTACTCTTTGATTTCTTCTATATATACTCTTTGAATTATTTACAATGAGCTTGTATTATTTATATAAATAACCTGCTTTCGCTGTGTGAAAAAAAATGTGTCCATTTGTGAACAATGTTTATCATACTTTCAGTTGGTCAGAGAAAGTCAACATATAAACCTCATGTCAGAAGTGGCTTTTTATTTTTTACTTTTACTGCCTAAGCTACATTTTTCAATGATGATTTGATCTATAGAGGTTCTCATGCATGCTCACTGGAGAGTAAAATAATATTTTAAAGTAGAACTGTGAGAAAAAAGCTTATTTTAAGTAGATTCCATATTGTGAAAGTAGTTAAGATTTTAGCTTTGTGTACATGATACTGTGGAAATCAGAAATTAAGTGCTTTAACTTCTTTCCCTGACATTAATAAAGAAATATACATTACATATTTATTTAATAGAAAGTCTTGTAAAATTTAAAACACTGAGTTTGCCACCAGTGGAAAAATAAAATAAATAAAAATAATAAATAAAACAAATATTAATAAAAATAATAAAATAAAATATTTTGGAGGAAAAATAAAAAAGATAAGGAAAGAAAGATTAGAAGATATTTACATTCTAGTGACCATAGAAGTATGATGTTCAAAGAGCTGGTATCACAAGGTTCTCTTAAGACTAAATCAAGTATATTAGTCTGAGCTTCCTAAAATAAGAATCAGTAGGAGAATGCACATATATGGATGGATTTTTTATAAGGAACCACTCACATAGTTGTGGAGCTAGTCCCCAAGATCCATAGTCAGTAAGATGGACACCATGCAGTGATGATGGTCTAAGTTCCAGTTTGAGTTCAGAGGAGAAGAACGATATTCCAGTTCTGACACAGGAAGAAGAAGCAATGTTCCCCTTAGTCCTTTTTATTCTATTCAGGCCTTAAACAGGTCAGAGAGCAATCTTCTTTACTCAGAGTACTGATCCAAATGTTAATTTCATCCATAACCCTCCTCACAGACACACCCAGAATAACCAACTATCTGGGCACCTTGTGGCCTTGTCAAGTTGACAGATATGATTATTCATCACAGCAGGCTTGCTCTGAGCTTTAACTTTGGACTTCCTCTGTTTAAATCTTGACACCACTAATTTACAGTGTGATCTTACATAAATTCCGTTCCGTTCCGTTCGACGCTCAGTCGTGTCCGACTCTTTGAGACCCCGTGGACTGTAGCCTACCAGGCTTCTCCGTCCATGGGATTCTCCAGGCAAGAATACCGGAGTGGGTTTCTGTTTCCTTCTCCAGGGGATCTTCCAGACCCAGGGATCGATCCCAGGTCTCCCGCATTGGAGGCAGACGCTTTAACCTCTGAGAAGCCCTTACATAAATTACTTAATCTCTATTCTTCAGTTTCCTCATTGGTTAGATATGAGGATTACATAAGATAGTTCATGTAGTCCTTAGAACATTGCTTGGCTTTTTTCCAGGCACATAATATCCTCTAGCTATTGTTATTATCGTTAGTACTACGATTGTTATCATTGTCATTTACAAGATCTTTATCTTATGTTTACTGACACACAAAGAAACAAGACTCGGAAATGCTGTAGTTGAATCACTATACTTGTAAACTACATTTTTTATAAGAACTGTGTTTCTGTACCTAAGCTATCAACTATATTTTATCAAGTTGAATTTGCTCACTTCTATTGTAAAACTACCTTTTTATTTTGTCTTGATTTATCCCACTACTGTACATAGTTTAGAAAATTTTCTGGCTAGAAAAACTGAGATCCAATGGGGTTATCTTCATCTTGCAGAATGGCAAGATGCAATTAAATAAAGAACACCTCCAAGTTATTCAAATCATAATACAACAGAAATTATGGCTTTCGCACAATACTAAGTCATGGGGGTGGGATAAAGGACAGCAGATGGTGTCAAGGGAATTTATTTGGGTAAATCATTGGTATAATAATAAAATACTAAAACATAGTAGGTATAATATCATGATGCTCAATGTTGAGATCATAAATGTACCTGTGATTTCAATTACAACTTTAATAGAAATATCAGTAATAAACGGAGGCTCTGGAATCAGGTCATGTGGGTTCAAATCCTGGCTTCTAACTGCCAAATAATAATATTAGGGAAATTGTTAACTTCTTTTATCCCTCCTTTCTTTACCTGTAAAATGAGAATAATAATACCTTTGTTAATGTTGTAAGATTTAAATATAATAATCCATGTAATTACTTTGAAGAGTGACTGTAACATGGTAAAATGCTCAAATGTCTTCTGTTACCTCTATTACCTCTATTGATGTTATTGCTATTCTTTTGATCCCATTTTCTTTCAGATTACTGTATCTGCCTCTTGAATATAGCTACTTTCAGGCCCTATGGATATTTCAAATATATCTAAAAGTAAACATTTTCCTTCCTCTCCTTACCTTTTCCTCATATCTCAAAAAATGGTCCACTCTGACCTGTTGTCAAACCAGAGATACAGACATCATCCTACAACCTCTTTTACAATCACCAGCTAGTTGCCAATCAAGGAGTCTCTTATTTGCCTTGTGGTCTTCTTAAATCTTTTGCTGATTCTTTCCTCAAACTGTTGCCTTGATCCCATCTGAAGGTCTAATATTCAGGCCTGACTTTAGTCTGAACACCTGTGAACTCTTGATAATGCCTCCAAGGTATCGTTGCACTAAATCTGAAATGGTTAGGTACAGAGTTCAGGATTAGATTCAAACTCTGGATTGACACCTATTCTTTTACATTGTGTCTCTTCTCCTGCCATTGCCTGTTGTGTCGCCATAGGGAAGCCCAGAAGATCTTCACAGATGCAGGTTTATTCCTCTTTCCTCCCTGTCTAACTACCATTTACTTTTCTTGAAAGCTCAGTTCAAGCATTGATCCCTCTGGGAAGCATTTTTAAATCTCCTGTATGATTTTCAATTTCTCTTCTCCGTGTGTCCTTAGTGTCTTGTGAAAACCTTTATCAGAGAACTCATGGTGCAAATTGTAATAGCTAGTTTGATGACAGGGACTGTGAACTTTTATGATCTCATGTCTCAAATGTAAGTGCTAAAAAAGTCTTGCCTAAAATGAAGAGAAATGGAAACAATTGTGACCATGGAGTTTTTCTCTGAAAGGGGCAGAGAATCTATATTCTGAGTCCCACTCCCCACTTTCTTCCTTTCAGGAGCTGGTCATGTACCATTGATAGGAAAGAGGAGAAAAGACACTTTGCCTTAATTTGACCTTGAGCACTACCTAGGAATATGTGAGCTCATGAAACCTAAAAAGAAACTAATTCCAAAGCATTCTGTATTCATAAAGGTGGAGATGTTGGGTAGACAGCTCTTTAGTATATAGGACCCATTTGCACGTTTTGGTTTGTGAAATATAACCTCTATAAAAGGAAGACAGATTTCTCTATTAACACAGCTCAAAAATAATATTTACAGTATTTCCATAAAAGGACCCCTTTAGGCTAGATTTCTGTAATGTGCACGTTGTGAGAGATGACAAGGTAAGATCTCTTTTGGGAATTTCACTCCAGTCTAGATGCTACACTTATTGTGCTTGCTGAAAAACTAAAGGATAAATTTAAGCTGGGATTGGCATCCTTGTTTACTGTTTGTCAGCATTATTAACTGATTGGGAATGTATATAATCAGACTTGACATATACAAATAACTTATAGGCTCCTACATCTTTTTTTTATTATTATTATTATAACTTACCTTTCTATTGTAAAGGTAGTTTATCTGCCAAAGTTTGGTTTCTTGGCGTGGAAAATAGAAAGTAACCACAAGACATTCTTAACTCGAATAGTTGTGGTTCTTTTCACTAAATGATACTATCTTTGCACAAAAATCCTAGGATAGGATCCCATGAGAACACTTTCCTCTACGGGATGAGAAAGGCATGATGTTTAAGGCATAACACAGCCCTAGTGCTCTTTTCTCAGTTCTTCCTTGGGTTAGACATGTCTCTTGGCTATTTATCAAAATCCATAGGAAATTAATACTCTCTTCTTCTGAGGTTATCTTTTCCTACCCATCATGTCACTAAATGTGAAATCTACCCTTGTTGCTGTTGTTTAGTCGCTAAGTTGTGTCTAATTCTTTTTGTGACCCCATGGACTGTGCCCACCAGGCTCCTCTGTCCATGGGTTTTCCCAGGCAAGAGTCCTGGAGTGGGTTGCCTTTTCCTTCTCCAGGGAACCTTCCTGGATCAGGGATCAAAACTTTGTTGACTGCATTGGCAAGCAAATGCTTTACCACTGAGTCATCTGGAAAGCCTGAAATCTGCCCTGGGATTAGATTAAAACTAGATTTCCCTCTAGGCATAAAGTATATAGGTAAATTCTGCCTGCCATTATTCCACAAAAGCAGAATAACATTCACATCATTTGTTGAGCTTCCTGTAAATTTAACTCTTATTTTTTAGGTACAGAATATATCCGTGGTAATCTTTGTGGCAATGCTATTAGATAGTGCTTTTTATCACTTCAGTGTCTAGTCAAAGTCTGACAATAAAATTGTACTCAAGACTTAAAGGAAGTTCTTTCTAAGGAGAGAATAAGATTATATGGAATTATTTGGCGAGAATACCAAGAGAAAATGAAAGAAAGCAAAAAATAAAAGTTAGTTGGAGTTTTAAAACTGAACTATGATTTATTGTAAAATTCTGCAGTAAAAGAGAATGTGTGTTGGGGGAGGGAAGGGGATAAATATCTGAAGAGTGATTCTTAGAAGGAATGGCCCTAAAGGATGAGGCTCAAGGACATCAAGCACTTGGAGTTTTCACTTCCCAAAGAGGGAGCGGAGAAACTGCTTCGCCATTATTTGGCTCAAATATTTTATGGAGATTTGTAGCTATTAAAATAGGATGCTTTGATTATTATTTTTTTCATTTCAGAGTTCTCTTTTTCCCTCCTGAACAAATACTATTCTAAAAGTTTTCATTTGTTTTGGTAGATTTTTGCCTTTTTATACACATTTAGTCAACAATTCAGCAACCTAACAGTAACTTTTCTTCACCTTTCCAAAGATGATATTTACTCTTTATCTATTTGTATGTACTTAAGGTTTTGTGTATGGTTTTTCCAGTGGTCATGTATGGATGTGAGAGTTGGACTGTGAAGAAAGTTGACTGCGAAGAATTGATGCTTTTGAACTGTGGTGCTGGAGAAGACTCTTGAGAGTCCCTTGGACTGCAAGGAGATCCAACCAGTCCATTCTGGTTGGAAATCAATCCTGGGTGTTCATTGAAAGGACTCATGATAAAGCTGAAACTCCAATACTTTGGCCACCTCATGCGACGAGTTGACTCACTGGAAAAGAGTCTGATGCTGGGAGGGATTGGGGGTGGGAGGAGACGGGGACGGCAGAGAATGAGATGGCTGGATGGCATCACCGACTCAATGGACATGAGTTTGAGTGAACTCTGGGAGTTGGTGATGGACAGGGAGGCCTGGCGTGCTGTGATTCATGGGGTCGCCAAGAGTCGGACACGACTGAGCAACTAAACTTAACTGAACTGAAGGTTTTGTGTGTAAGAGAAGGACACCTATGTTCACTTTTGATATCTCTTTTTAGATTATTTTTTTATTTTAATTGGAAGCTAATTACTTTACAATATTGTATTGGTTTTGCCATACATGGAATGGAGATAGCTCCACTGATGCGATCTCCTGACCTATCCATATTCCCTTCCCTCTGCAATTCACTGTCCTGAGAAGAAAGAGTGCCTTATCTGACTGGTAACATTAGGAAGAGTAAACTAAGCTGGCATGCATGTTCAGCTCTCTTCCTCTTTGTCTTAGGAGCAAGGTCCTTGCAGAAAGCAAATTTTCTTCTCCTGGGGTGCTGGGCCCTGCTGGCATGACTGATGACTAGTATGTCAGTATGGGGGACAGAGTATAAATCTTCACATATCAAGGCCTAACATGTAAATTCACACACTCTAACAGTAACAGAAAAGATAACTTGGTCTCAATCTGCTTTCCCTTTTTCCCTCCTCAATTTGTTTAGAACCTCTTTGGGGAAGAAGGATGTACTGTACTGGGTTTTCTAATGGATAACGACATTTGGTGCATGGACCAGGAGTGTGGAGAAATAAAACAAGAGTGGAATTTCTTGAGCAAAATATACATATCTAGACTCCTGAGTTTTGTGACTTTGAGTTTCAGTGTGGATATAGGGCATTTTGACATTGGTGGTTGGTAAAAGCTTCTATTCTGGAGAAGGGAAAGGCTATCCACTCCAGTGTTCTGGCCTGGAGAATCCCATGGACTGTATAGCCCTTGTGGTCAGTTCCTTGGAGAGAAACTGTCCATTGACATATCTGCTGTGGCTTGAACAAAGGCTTTAATTCAGCTCCGATGACAACTTATTCTGAATTGGTAACTATTGCTTCTGGTGGCTTGGTATGTGGTTGAGGGGCTTTATTGGTTGAGTTTTATATTGTTAGACATCATTCCAGGTAGGTGAGGAGGAAGCTGAGTGGTCTCATCAAAGGAAAATGGGAGAATAGGAAAGTAATTTGGGGAGGCACAGAGACCTTAGTAAGAAGATAGCTGGTACAAGGATTAAACTATAAGTATCGAACAACCTCAGGCAGGGTGCACACTGCTACAACTTACTACACTGCTGCAGCTTTTCCAGGGCAATAATTTGATTATAGGAAAGGTGTTTTTGTAGGCTTTTAAGGCACTGATGAATTGGAAAAGAAAAAGTTTTTTTAAAAAGAGCAAAACAACTGAGTTGGGAATTTGATCCAAGATATTAGGAAGATGATTGCTTAAAACTGTTAGTTACTGTTGGACTTATAGGCAGCACTTGCTATACCGTCCTAAATTCCATTAAGAACCAGGGATGTAATTTTGCAACAGATGAACTGGGCCTAAACTAGGATTCATGTGGTTTGTACATAAGTGTACGTGCTTTTCCCCTACCATATGGTCTCAAGTTTGGCATTAGTTTAATTAATTATATATGTGGGGAAAATCTTTCCTAGGAGATAGAATTCTTAGAGCAAAGCTGTTGCATAAGAGGAATGGTGGGAACAGCCACTGTGGTTCAAGACTACAGGTAAGCTCAGCAGAGTGTGAGCAACTGTATACACCTGACGTGAACATGATTTTTCAAGGGCAGGAAATGCAGGGCTCAAAGGAGAAGAGAGTGCAATATTTAGACAGAAATTGTAAGTGCAGTGCCAAAATCAAGTTCTTCCTGGAATTTAACCCAACCGAATTTACAAATCTTAGATTATGAGATCTAAAACAAACAATATTTTCTCTTACAGACCATGCTGTTTCTGTCTTGTTTCATGGTAACATTAAAAATTCTGGAAATTGAATTTTTCTTTCTCTGATCTCAGTGGGAAGACAGTCTTTCATCATGAGAACGATATTCTCTATATGTTTTAAAGATACCTTTTATAGAGTTTAAGAAATTCTTTCTTTCCAAGTTTTCAGAGATTTTTATTTTATCATAAATGGATGTTGAATTTTGCCAGAGACTTTTTCTATTCTGTTCATGTTTTTCTTCTTTAATCTGTTGTCATGGTGAGTTCCGTTGATGTTTGAATGTTGAACCAACCCTGCATTCCAGGGATAAACTGCACTTAGTTTGTGCATTATCCTTTTCATATACTAACAATTTCAATTTGCTAGTATTTTAATGAGACTTTTATATGTTGTTCATGATGAATATGGGCTTCCCTGGTGGCTCAGTGGTAAAGAAGCCACCTGCCAATGCAGGAGGCATGAGTTTGATCCCTGGTCCAGGAAGATCCTTTGAAGAAGGAGATGACAACCTACTCTAGTATTCTTGCCTGGGAAATCCCATGGACAGAAGAGCCTGGTCACAAAGAGTCAGACACGACTTAGTGACTAAACAACAACATGATGAATATAAACCTACAGTTTTTCTTTTCTTCTTTCTTCTTTTTTTGGAATCTATCTGCTCTTGACATTAGAATAGGATGAGTTAGGAAGTAGATACTCCTCAATTTTCTCAGAGATCTAGTATTTCTTCCTTAAATATTTGAGCGAGTTCATAAGTTGAGACATATTTCTCTGCTGTATTCTACAAATCCAATTTTTAAAATAAATATAAGGATAGCTGTTTAGGCTCTTCCTTCATGAGTAAACTTTGGTAGTTTTCCTTTTTCATGGAATTTGCTGTTGTTGTTTGGTCACTCAGTCATGTTCAACTCTTTGCAACCCCATGGACTGCAGCATGCTAGGCTTCCCTATCCTTTACCATCTCCTGCAGTTTGCTCAAACTCATGTCCATTGAGTTAATGATGCCATCCAACCATCTCTGCCTCTGTCATCCACTTCTCCTCCTGCCCTCAATCTTTTCTAGGATCAGGGTCTTTTACAATGAGTTGGCTTGTCGCATCAGGTGGCCAAAGTATTGGAGCTTCAGCATAATTATT
Source organism: Moschus berezovskii (assembly GCF_049115385.1). Taxonomy (NCBI): domain Eukaryota; kingdom Metazoa; phylum Chordata; class Mammalia; order Artiodactyla; family Moschidae; genus Moschus; species Moschus berezovskii. The sequence continues at coordinate 126,598,314 of NC_142461.1, forward strand.
CTAATGAATATTCAGGATTGATTTCCTTTAGGACTGACTGGTTTGATCTCCTTGCTATTAGACGAACTCTCAAGAGTCTTCTCCAGCACCACCATTTGGAACTTTCATTTCTTTGGTGCTCAACCTTCTTTATGGTCATTCATTAAACTTGTTAAATTTTTGGCAAAAATTCTCAAAATATTCATATTATTCTTTTACTATTTTTAATGTCTATAGTGATGACTTATCTCTCATTCTTAATATTCATAATTTATATACATTTTTCCTGATCAGTATAATGAGAAACTTATCAGGTATATTGAACTATCAAGGGCTAGCTTTCAGTTTCATTGATATTTTCCCTTAATTTTCCTATTCTTAATTCAATTGATTTTTATTCTTTATTATTTCTTTCTGCATATGTTAGGTTCAATTTTCTCTCTACTTTTTAGTTTATTTAGATTATTGATTTGAAACTTTTCTTTCTTTCTAATATCATCATTTACAGCTATACTTTTCCATTAAGCCATTTCAAACAGCTTCCTGGAAATATTGATGTTTCATTTTAATTCAGGGCAAAATTTTCAAATTTTCCTTGTGATTTTCTATTTGATCTATGGGTTATTTAAAATTGTTTAATTTCCAAATATTTGGGTATTTTCCAGGCACCTTTATAATTTCTATTTTAATTTCATTTTAGTTAAAGAACATATTTTGTATAATTTAAATTCTTTTAAGTTTCTATGACACAGAATATGGTCTATCATGGTGAAAGTTACTTTAAAAGAATGCTCATTCTATTGTTGGATTGATTGTTCTACATACATCAATTAGGTCAGGTTGGTTGATAGTATCAACCAAGTCTTACATAATCTCCTTGGTTTTCTGTCTCCTTCTTCTATCAATTACTGGGAAGAATGTTGAAGTATCCAATCATGAATTTGTCCATTTCCTTTCTCAGTTCTATTCACTTCTCCTGAATTCACTTTGAAGCTCTGTTGTAGATGCATACACATTTAGGAGAGTTATATTTCTTGGATAATTCATTCATTCATTGTTATATAAGACTCCATTTATCCTTTATAATATTACTTTTTCAGAATTTTACATTTTCTGATATTAATATAGCTATTTCAGGTAGCTATATTTAAATATTTATTTGCACATTTTTCATTCTTCTAATTTACATGTCTATGTTTAAAAGAGGATTTCTTTTCCCTCTGATTTTGGTTTTTAGCAGTTTGAAAGTGATATATCTAGATGTGCTGTTTGATATCTATCCTGCTCTTTTTTCTGAACTTCTTGGATCTGTAATTTGGTGTCTGCCATTAATTTTGGAAAACTCTTGGCCATCATATTTTTCAAATATTTCTTTTGCTCAACTCTTCTACTCTAGGGTTAAAGTTATGTACGTGTTGGCCCATTTGATTTGTTACACAGCTTTTGGATGATTGGTTTGGAATTGGGTGTGGTTTTTAGCCTCTCCCACAGTGGCTAATGTTCATTTACCCCAGGGTTTTACACCCATGTATATGCTCTCTTAGGGCTCTCATCAGTGATTTCCGTGAGTATCTGAGAGGTCCAGGAAGACAATCCTGCAGGTGGTTGTATATTTTCCTTGTTCTAGTAGCCCTCAGGTGTTCTATCCTCTTACTTACTAACTTCAGTTCAGTTCAGTCACTCAGTCGTGTCCGACTCTTTGCGACCCCATGAATCACAGCACGCCAGGCCTCCCTGTCCATCACCAACTCCCGGAGTTCACTCAAACTCACGTCCATCGAGTCGGTGATGCCATCCAGCCATCTCATTCTCTGTCATCCCCTTCTCCTCCCGCCCACAATCCCTCCCAGCATCAGAGTCTTTTCCAGTGAGTCAACTCGTCGCATGAGGTGGCCAAAGTATTGGAGTTTCAGCTTTAGCATCAGTCCTTCCAATGAACACCCAGGACTGATCTCCTTTAGAATGGACTGGTTGGATCTACTAACTTAACTTTTACCAATGAATTAAAAACTGTAGTTGAATTCTTCTTACTAGTGCCTGGATGTACATGTTCAAGTAAATTAACAATCCTGTTGTTTTTCTCCAAGTAGGCACTTATCTTTCCTAGATTACTAGTTTCAGTTCAGTTCTGTTGCTCAGTTGTGTCTGACTCTTAGCAACTCCATGGACTGCAGCATGGCAGGCCTCCCTGTCCATCACAAACTCCCGGAGTCTACCCAAACTCATGTCCATTGAGTTGGTGATGCCATCCAACCATCTCATCCTCTGTCATCCCCCTCTCTTCCTGCCCTCAATCTTTCCCAGCATCAGGGTCTTTTCAAATGAATCAGTTCTTCATATCAGGTGGTCAAAGTATTGGAGTTTCAGCTTCAGCATCAGTCCTTCCAATGAACACTGAGGACTGATTTCCTTTAGGATGGACAGATTGGATCTCCTTGCAGTCCAAGGGACTCTCAAGAGTCTTCTCCAACACCACAGTTCAAAAGCATCAATTCTTCAGTGCTCAGCTTTCTTTATGGTCCAACTCTCACATCCATACATCACCACTAGAAAAACCATAGCCTTGACTAGACTGACCTTTGTTGGCAAAGTAATGTCTCTGCTGTTTAATACGTTATCTAGGTTGGTCATAACTTTTCTTCCAAGGAGCAAGCGTTTTTTAATTTCATGGCTGCAGCCACCATCTGCAGTGATTTTGGAGTCCAAAAAAATAAAGTCAGACACTGTTTCCACATCTATTTGCCATGAATTGATGGGACCAAATCCATGATCTTAGTTTTCTGAAAAATGAGCTTTAAGCCAACTTTTTCAGTCTCCTCTTTCACTTTCAACAAGAAACTCTTTAGTTCTTCTTCACTTTCTGCCATAAGGGTGATGTCATCTGCATATCTGAGGTGGTTGATATTTCTCCCGGCAATTTTAATCCAAGCCTGTGCTTCCTCCAGCCCAGCTTTATTCATGATGTACTCTGCATGTAAGTTAAATAAACTGGTGACAATATACAGCATTGACATACTCCTTTTCCTATTTGGAACCAGTCTGTTGTTCCATGTCTGGTTCTAACTGTTGCTTCCTGACTTGCATAATAGATTTCTCAAGACACAGGTCAGGTGGTCTGGTATTCCCATTTCTTGAAGAATTTCCCACAGTTTGTTGTGATCCACACAGTCAAAGGCTTTGGCATTAGCGATAAAGAAGAAAAAGATGTTTTTCTAAAACTTTCTTCCTTTTTTGATGATCCAGTGGATGTTGGCAATTTGATCTCTGATTCCCTTGCCTTTACTAAATCCAGCTTGAACAACTGGGGTTCACAGTTCAAGTACTGTTGAAGCCTGGCTTGTATAATTTTGAGCATTAATTTACTAGCGTGTGAGATGAGTGCAATTGTGTGGTAGTTTGAGCATTCTTTGGCATTGCCTTTCTTTGGGATTGGAATGAAACCTGACCTTTTGCAGTTCTGTGGACACTGCTGATTTTTCAAATTTTGCTGGCATATTGAGTGCAGCACTTTCACAGCATCATCTTTTAGGATTTGAAATAGCTCAACTGGAATTCCATCACCTCCACTAGCTTTGTTCATAGTGATGCTTTCTAAGGCCCACTTGACTTAGCATTCCAGGATGTCTGACTCTAGGTGAGTGATCACACCATTGTGATTATCTGGGTTGTGAGGATATTTTTTGTATAGTTCTTCTGTGTATTCTTGCCACCTCATCTTAATATCTTCTGTTTCTGTTAGGTCCATACGATTTCTATCCTTTATTGAGTCCATCTTTGCATGAAATATTCCCTTGGTATCTATAAGTTTCTTGAAGAGATCTCTAGTCTTTCCCATTCTATTGTTTTCCTCTATTTCTTTGCACTGATCACTGAGGAAGCCTTTCTTATCTCTCCTTGCTATTCTTCAGAACTCTGAATTCAAATGGGTATATCTTTCCTTTTTTCCTTTGCCTTTTGCTTCTCTTCTTTTCACAGCTATTTGTAAGGACTCCTCAGACAACCTTTTTGCCTTTATTTTTCTTGGGTATGGTCTTGATCCCTGCCTCCTGTACAATGTCACGAACCTCCGTCCATAGTTCATCAGGCACTCTGTCTGTCAAATCTAATCCCCTTTAATCAATTTTCCTCTTCCACTGTATATTCATAAGAGATTTGTTTTAGGTCACACCTGAATGTTCTAGTGGTTTTTCCTACTTTCTTCCATTTATGTCTGAATTTGGCCAAAAGGAGTTCATGATGTGAACCACAGTCAGCTCCTGGTCTTGTTTTTGCTACCTGTATGCTGACTGTATAGCATTTCTCTATTTTTGGCTGCAAAGAATATAATCAAGCTGAATTCGGTGTTGGCCATCTGGTGATGTCCATGTGTAGAGTCTTCTCTTGTGTTGTTGGAAGATGGTGTTTGCTATGACCAGTGCATTCTCTTGGCAAAACTCTGTTAGCATTTGCCCTGCTTCATTCTGTACTCCAAGGCCAAATTTGTCTGTTACTTCAGGTATTTCTTGACTTCCTACTTCTGCATTCCAGTCCTGTATAATGAGATGGACATCTTTTTTGGATGTTAGTTCAAGAAGATTTTGTAAGTCTTAATAGAACCAATCAGCTTCAGCTTCTTCAGCATTACTTGTTGGGCCATAGACTTGGATTACTGTGATATTGAATGGTTTGTCTTGGAAATGAACAGAGATCATTCTATCGTGTTTGCGATTCCATCCAAGTACTGTGTACTGCATTTCAGACTCTATTGTCAACTATGAGGGCCACTCCATTTCTTTTAAGGGATTCTTGCCCACGGTAGTAGATACAGTGGTCATCTGAGTTAAATTCACCCATTCCAGTCCATTTTAGTTCACTGATTCCTACAATGTCGATGTTGACTCTTACCATCTCCTGTTTGACCACTTCCACTTTGCCTTGATTCATGGACCTAACATTCCAGGTTCCTATGCGATATTGCTCTTTACAGTATCAGACTTTACTTCCATCACCAGTCAAATCCACAACTGGGTGTTGTTTTTGCTTTGTCTCTCTCTCTTTATTTTTTCTGGAGTTATTTCTCCACTGATCTCCAGTAGCATATTGGGCACCTATGGACCTGGGAAGTTCTTCTTTCAGTGTCCTCTCTTTTTGCCTTTTGATACTGTTCATGGGATTATCAAGGCAAGGATTATCAAGGCAAGAATACTGAAGTGGTTTTCCCTTTTCTTCTCCAGTGGACCATGTTTTTTCAGAACTCTCCACCATGACCTGTCATTCTTTGGTGGCCCTACATGGTATGGCTCATAGTTTCATTGAATTAGACAAGGCTGTGGTACATGTGATCAGATTGGTTAGTTTTCTGTGACTGTGGTTTTCAGTCTATCTGCCCTCTGATGGAGAAGGATAGAGGCTTATGGAAGCTTCCTGATGGGAGAGACTGGCTGAGGGGGAAACTGGGTTTTGTTTTGATGGGCAGGCCATGCTCAGTATATCTCTAGTCCAATTTTCTGTTGATGGGTGGTGCTGAGTTCCCTCCCTGTTTTTTCAGTTCAGTTCAGTTCAGTCGCTCAGTCGTGTCCGACTCTTTGCGACCCCATGAATCACAGCATGCCAGGCCTCCCTGTCCATCACCAACTCCCGGAGTTCACTCAAACTCATGTCCATCGAGTCGGTGATGCCATCCAGCCATCTCATTCTCTGTCGTCCCCTTCGCCTCCCACCCCCAATCCTTCCCAGCATCAGAGTCTTTTCCAGTGAGTCAACTCGTCGCATGAGGTGGCCAAAGTGTTGGAGTTTCAGTTTTAGCATCAGTCCTTCCAATGAACACCCAGGACTGATCTCCTTTAGAATGGACTGGTTGGATCTCCTTGAGTCCCTGGGGCCAAATATGGCGGAAGTAATGAAGATAAAGGCGACCTCCTTCAGAAGGTCCCATGCATGCACTGCTACACTCAGTGCCCCCAACCCTGCAGCAGGCCACGGTCATCCCACGCCTCTTCTGGTGACTCCGGGACACTCCCAGGCAAGTCTGGGTCAGCTATTCATTATTCTAGAGTTGCATCAGGTTTTTTCTGACCAGAAATAGCAATGATTATCCTGAGTAATTACTAGAACTCTTTTAGAGAACAGTAGTTTTATATACCTTCAAATATTTTGGTTTTTGAAATACAATAGCAACTGTTTTACAAAAAATGACTTTTAGTTGCAAATTGTAACTATCGATGTAAAGTTTATATTTTAAAGCTGGTAAAATAATTTTTAAATATTATACTTAGATTGTAAACAAAAAATGTTCTCATAGACCTAGACCTTGTTGCCCTTTAATAATCTTGCATTATCAGTTTGAGAAATAGTTGTGGCTCTTGTGCAGTCACTAAGTTGTGTCTGACTTTGCCATCTCATGGACTGTAGCACTCCAGGCTCCTATGTCTACTACTATCTCCTAGAGTTTGCTCAAATTCATGTCCTTTTAGGTGGTGATGCTACCTAACCATCTCATCCTCTACCACCCCCTTGTGCCATCAATCTTTCCTAGCATCAGTGTCTTTTCTAATGAGTCAGCTCTTCATATCAGGTAGCAAACATATTGGAGCTTCAGCATCCTTTCTACCAATGGATATTTGGGGTTGATTTCCTTTAGAATTGACTGGTTTGATCTCTTAGCAATCAGAGGGACTTTCGAGTGTCTTCTCCAGCACTGCAATTTGAAAGCATCATTTCTTCGACATTCAGCCTTCCTTATGGACCAACTATCACATCTCGACATGACTACTGGAAAAACCATAGCTTTTACTATTCAGACATTTGTCGGCAAAGTGTTGTCTCTGCTTTTTTTATGCTGTCTAGGTTTGTCATAGCTTTCCTTCTAAGGAGCCAGCATCTTTCCACTTCATGGCTGCATTTACCATCCACAGTAATTTTGGAGCCCAAGAAAATAAAACCTATCACTGCTTCCATTTTTTCCTTTCTATTTGCTACAAAGTGATGGGACTGTGTGCCATGATCTTAGCTTTTTTAATGTTGAGTTTCAAACAAGTTTTTTTCACTCTTCTCTTTCACCCTCAATAAGAGGTTCTTTAGTTCCTCTTCACTTTCTACCATCAGAGTGGTATCATCTGCATATCTGAGGTTGCTGATATTTCCCCTGGCATTCTTGATAACAACTTCTGATTCATCCAGACAGGCATTTCACATAACGTACTCTACATATAAGTCAAATAAGTAAAGTGACAATATACAGCCTTATTGAACTCCTATCCCAATTTGGAACTGTTCATTTGTTCCATGTCTGAATTTAACTGTTGCTTCTTGATACACATATAGGTATCTCAGGAGACAGGTAAACTGTTCTGGTACTCCCATCTCTTTAAGAATGTTCCACAGTTTTTTGTGATCCACACAAAGATTTTATCATAGTCAATGAAGCTGATGTTTTTCAGAAAGCAAAAAATCCATTACTTTCTCCATGACCTAATGAATTTTGGCAATTTGATCTGTGGTTCCTCTGCCTCTTTGAAATCCAGCTTGTACATCTGGATGTTCTCAATTCATGTACTGTTGAAGCCTAGCTTGAAGGATTTTGAGTATTACCTTGTTAGCATGTGAAATGAATGCAATTGTATAGTAGTTTGAACATTCTTTATCATTGCCCTTCTTTGGAATTAGAATGAAAACTGACTTTTCCAGTCCTGTGGCCATGGCTGAGTTTTCCAAATTTGCTGATATATTGAGTGGAACACTTTAACAGCATTATTGTTTAGGGTTTGAAATAGCTCAGCTATAATTCCTTCACCTCCACTAGCTAAGTTCATAATAATGCTTCCTAAGGCCTACTTGACTTGACATTCCAGGATGTCTGGCTCTAGGTAAGTGATCATGCCACTGTGGTTATCTGGATCATTAAGATATTTTCTGTATAGTTCTCTGTATTCTTGCTACTTCTTCTTAACCTCTTCTGCTTATAATATGTCCTTACTATTTCTGTCCTTTTTCATACCTGTCCTTGCATGAAATGTTCCCTTGGTATCTCTAATTTTCTTGAAGAGATCTCTGGTCTTTCCCATACTATTGTTTTCCTCTATTTCTTTGCTTGTTCATTGAAGAAGGCCTTCTTATCCCTCCTTGCTTTTCTCTGGTACTCTGCATTCAGTTGGTTATATCTTTCCCTTTCTCTCTTGCCTTTCACTTCTCTTCTTTCCTCAGCTATTTGTAAAGCCTTACCACTTTGATTTCCTGCATTCTTTTTCTTTGCGATGGTTTTGATCAGCGCCTCCTGTACTGTGTTACAAACCTCCATGTAGTTCTTCAGGCACTCACTGTGTCTACCAGATCTAATCCCTTGAATGTATTCCTCACCTCTGTATAATTATAAAGGATTTGATTTAGGTCATACGTTAATGATATGACCTTTACTTTCACCATCAGACAAATCCACAACTGTCATTTATGCTTTGGGCCAGCTTCTTCATTCTGAGCTATTAGTAATTGTGCTCTGCTCTTCCCCAGTAGCATATTGAACACCTTCTGACCTGGAGGGTTCATATTCTGATATCATATCTTTTTGACTTTTCATATTGTCCATGGGGTTCTCTGGGCAAGAATACTGGAGTGGGTTGTCGTTATTCCTCCAGTGGACCACTTTTTGTCAGAACTCCTCATTATGACCTGTCCATCTTGGGTGGCCCTGCACTGCATAGCTTGTAGCTTCATTGAGTTACACAAGCCCCTTTGCTACCACAAGACTAGATTTATGAAGGGGAGGGAAATAGTAGACTAAGTTAATTTTAGGAACTTCTTTCTAGCTTTGCTATTGTATGACTATATAGCAAGATAATAAATGGATAAGGAGTAGAGAATGAGTATAATGTTTTAAACATCAAAACTGTTTCTAGCAACAAAATAATTACTTTTCTTCCCTTATCCTAGAGTGGCATTTTTAGCTTGGCTAAGTGAGTGATGTTTGAATTAGAATTTAGTAAGACTGCAGTGTCTATCAAGTACAACTGGTCCAGAGACATGGGCTGGCAAGGAAAGAAATAATGGTGCTATCAAGTTGTTATTAACTCTGTTAGCAAGACAGCAGTGTTATCAATGGTACTGGGAGAATTGGAGGTCAAGAAAATGGTACCAATAAACCTGTAAGAGCCCAGTAACGCGGTAGTGATCTCAGGAGCATTATAAATAGCACACTTGAGTGACAGTGTTATCTGAGAATACTGTTAATCATGCTTTTGAATGACAGTAGTCTCTATGGCATTATAAGTGGTAGAGTTGAATGACAGGGCCATTAAGGATACTCTTAACAGAAATAGATGAGCATAAAGTAGTTTGGAATTCAGGTTCAATTTGATGATTCGAGATTGTTTACACAGATTCTCAAGTAGAAGTCTTAAGAGAATTGGTTCAAACCTTTTAAAATTCGCCTAAAAACTACAAGGGACATTTGAAAGATCACAAAACTGATAGTCATTTATCCTTGTCACCTTATGTTCTCCGAGACACTTGTATATGTTGTAAAACTACTATATAAAATCTCCATCCTTTGCAACTAGACAGTCAAGATTATTTTCACACTAGTTCTGTTCATATGTTGTTATAAGACTAGATAGAAAGGGTATGACTATTCTTAAGGAATATTATGAAGCGATGTTAAATTTCTTGAAAAGTTTTATCTGAGTAGAAAAGTAAGAAGCGATGCTCTGTTTATTGATTTATTTAAAGGATTTATTGTTAAGAAATCCAACTTTCTGTTGTATAAAGTTTTAGAGTAAGGCAGGAATAAAAAAATCCCTTAATCAGAAACGCATAAGAAAAAGGTAAACTGAGGTGGACAGTGTAATTGGGAATGCCTAAAAACATTATAGGAACTCTCAGGCATGGAGGAGAGTATTAGTTCAGAGTAAAATAACATTGGCTATGGTGGAATAGAATCTCAAAATTTACACATCTACATATGTGAGATGATTAAAAGTTGATGAAAAGTAGTCCGTTGGGTTGGCCAGAAAGTTTGTTTGGGTTTTTTGTAACAACTTATGGAAATACATGAACAAATTTTCTAGCCAATCCAATTGATATGGATAATGAGTACCCAACAGCAAAACTAGATTATTTCACTGTTCAAATATATATCATTTAAATTCATCTGTGGTTTGTTTATCCAAGTTCTCAATTGCAACATTTGGAATGAATGAAATGTTTAGAACAGAGGGGAGGAGAAGGAAAACGCTGTTTTCTTGTTACAATACTGAGGAAGACAATCCTACTTGTATTCAATGCTCTGTGTACTGCTGCTGCTAAGTCGCTTCAGTCGTGTCTGACTCTGTGTGACCCCATAGACGGCAGTCCACCAGGCTCCTCCATCCATGGGATTTTCCAGGCAAGAGTACTGGAGTCGGGTGCCATCGCCTTCTCCGGCTCTGTGTACTAAGGAAGTTAAATGTCTTGCCAGGTACAGGATTATCGGGGACCTGCCTCGATATGGCCCAGGGCATCCTCGGAATGAACGGCGTCGGTGTCAGAGAGAGAGAGAGAAAGAGAGAGAGAGAGAGTCAGGGGCTGATGATTCCTTGGTTTACGCAGGAAACCAATAAAACCCCAGCACGGGGTTTGCTCTGTTTACGTAGGCCGCAGGCGCCCTCTCGAATCACTGGAGGCACCCCACCAGGGCACCCCCTCGAGTGGGTCTTAGAAGCCCAGGCAGATAAGTAAACGCAGAGGGCCCAGCGCTCCAAGGATCTCAACCAGAAAAAGGAGAATAGAGAAAAGGACGGAAAAAGAGAAAGAACAACACGGGGAGACCAAGCTTCAGTGAGCAAGGCCCAAAACTTTATTTTCCAGTGCTGCTTTTATACCCTAAGTTGTGCACATAAAAATAGAGAAAGGGAGGTATAGAGTCACGCCAAAATCACGTGGGGTCAGCAGTCTTGACCCTTATCAGGATCAGGGCTTATTTTTGTATGTCTCGTGATATACAAAAGTTTTAGGTGGTTTACATCATCTTCTGGCCAGGAGGCCTGCTAACAGTTTATGTCCCTCTCTCCTAACAAAGGTTAGTTAGCTAGAAAAAGTCTTATATTCTTTTAAGGTGATTTTCCTAAAGTCAGGTGCTATTCTCCAAAGACACATGACAAAATTACATTCCTATAAGGCAAGGGTGTAGTGAGCTACAAGAAAGGAATTTATTAACTTAAGATCTGATGTGGTTAAATCAAAGGCTACTACTTATTTTCTCTATATGTGATTAATATATCTCCAAGGATACAATAGAGGAAACTTTGCAGCAAGCATTGATTCAACAATGAAATCTTTTTTAGTACTATTCTAATGATTTTAACTTCTTCAACACATTCCTGTATTTCAGAATATTAGGCTTTCTGTCCTTGCATGGCTGGGAGGCTGTAAACAGTCACACTCATAGTTGTAAGAGCCCGGACAAACTTGTCATGCAAGTTAGAAAGCTATCAGAAGGGCTTGGATTGGAACACTCCTATTAAGCCAAGGAGAACTTTTTAACTACAGCTCTGAATTAATGTTTTCAGAGAAAGGTGGTTGGGGGGAAGCCCCCGTAAGTATTAGAGGACTTGGTTAGAGGCGTAAGATAGTAAGGCAGTCAGACTCCAGTTTTCTTTGGGGTAGATGCTCAGGTAAGTCCAGGGGGTTCCTCGAGTCCTGATTAGCCTTTGCCCGTCAGGCATGTTCCCCAATTGACCTTTGCCATGGGTAGGATTTCCCTCGCTGGCTCCCGGCACAGGATAGGACAAATGACTAAGAATTGTGCTTCTTTAAGAGAGAAACACTGGGACCAGAATGACAGTAACCCCTTTTAAAATAATGGTAAGCAATAAGATTTGTTTAACAGTAAGCACATGTTTTTGTTCAGTTCTTATAGTTTGTTTCCCAGGCATGTAGTCGTCTACAGAAAAGAATGCCAATCTCTTTGCAATTTGATAAATTGATTTTCTGTTTATAGTGAGTTTGAATGTGAGGGTATAGTACAATTCATAATGCTCTATAATGCTTCCCTTTCTATTTTATAACATTGGATAAATACACAACTTTGAATTCTTCTTGAGATAACATAAGCAGATCTAAGTTGCAGGTATAAAGAATTAAGAAAATAAACTTTTCAGCAATCACAAAAATTTGATCTCAATATATATATATATGTGTGTGTGGAATTTAACAAAGTTTAGTTCAGTCCTTTTGGGAATAATAAAAATAAATAAATGGAAATTAGTAATTGAAACTACCATTGAACAGATATGAGAGACAGAGGATGTATCAGAAGAACTTGAGAAAACAAAGAGAGAAATTAAACTTTTAGAACCACCCTCATACTGTACCCAATAGAAAGGATGGCTGCTGTATTGACAGAGCAAGAATCTGCATAGGGTAGAACTATCACCACTAATAAAACCAGAAAGTCCTGAGCATTTAGGCAAACACAAATGCCGAACATCTGTTATTTACAGAAAGTGGAAGAACTGTATAAGCTGATGGGTTTCAGAATTTGTGGGCATGGAGATACATTGACCCTTCATAAGTTTCTCATGAGAAGTTATGCTAAAAAAGAAATTAAGCGTACATTGCACCTAACTGTTCATTTAAAATGCTTAGCTAGCCCCTTATATGGCCATTAGTTCGTGTTTTCATTCAGATTGTTGCAGTGTACATAGAAATATTAGAGTCTGTAGGACTGCTTCATGTCTTATGTATCTGACCTCCATCCTCCTTGAGAGTTTGTGTTCATTAATTTAATTTTTCTGCTATAGATTTTATAGAATCTCAATTGAGTATTTTAATGCTATTCTATTTTTACTTTTCACTAATGAATCATATGCATGATATATATTTCAATATATTCTAACTTTTCAGAAACTATTCATCTGTATAGTATATGCCACTTTTCATTTCTTTTATTACTGTAGGTGCTGACTTAACAATTATATAAAATACTTTTAGAGGCTTAATATGTACAGGCACTTTATATACACTATTCTTAACTGTCCTAATAACACTACAGGATAATATTTTTCTAAGTTTAGAGGTGATTCCTAGCTGGTAAGGGAAATGTATGGAAGATCAGGGCCTCCAAGACCCAAGGTTTTACTACACTGTATGTACTGTACTGTTAGGCATTAAGTAAGAACTATTGGATTTGATGGAGAAGGAAATGGCAACCCACTCCAGTGTTCTTGCCTGGCGAATCCCAGGGACTGGGGAGCCTGGTGGGCTTCCATCTATGGGGTCGCACAGAGTCGGACACAACTGAAGAGACTTAGCAGCAGCAGCAGCATTGGATTTGAACAGAGAAGCAAAGCCATTATGTAGGACTAGAATAAAGGATTTATTATGGAAGTTTGACCTTAGAGACTGTGTCAGCTGGTCAAACTCTCAGTGTAATTACTATTCCATATCTGGTGTTGGATCTAAAGTCAACAGTTAGGAACTTGGGAACAGAAGATGAGCGTGAAGTGGGCTTGAACAGGAATCAGCTGGAACTCACGAGGATGAGCTGACTGCATTATGATCAACTGGAACCTGCATCTATTTCTTACCACCTCCAAGGCTGCAGCTTCAGTGATGCAGTGATGTGTGCAAGAAGCAGGCACACGTGGCTCAGAAGCTGCACGTGCACATGGACCAGGACTGAAAAGCTAAAGGAGGAAATCTAAAGGAGTCTGCAGGAGCTGCTGGGACAGCTGCAACTCCAAGACAGCAAAGTGCCTGAGTTAGGTCAGTGATGACTTTGTGAGCTACAGCAAAGCAAGACCTCCCACTTGACCTCTGAGCAAAAACATGGCTACTCTCCTTCCCTTCTGTCTTCCCAGTCTTGTGCAGTTTTCTCTGGTAGTCAGTCTTGACCAAGAGACACAGCAGGGGCAGGATTACTGAGAAACACAAATTCTAGCTTAGCTAAATTGACACAGTACAAAACAACTACATTTAGTTGTACACATGACCAATTTTCTTTTAAGAAAATTATATGGAAATATGTTAAAGAAATGATACCTTGAACTTTCACACATTTATTTTTCCCTATTCACTACATGATTATGTCTCAGTCAACTGGGCAAACAGCTGTGTATGTTTTCCAGGAGAGGAAGAGAAAAATGCATTTTGTTTAATGTATATGCTATCTTTTATATTTTATGTAAAGAAAGTCAAAACTATAAAATTCATTAACTAAAGTTTTGAACCATTGAAAATTCTATTTGAAATATTTTGTAACTTCAAGTAGAGTTGTCTATAGTTCTAATGAGTTCTGCATGAATGGAGAAAATGATAATATCATTAGAAACAAGAGATTGAGCCATTGTTATACTTTGTGGTTGCAGTTTCCAAATATAAGCAGGAAATTTTTGTAGGAGTCAAAGTGCCCTAATAACATTTTAGAAATGATGCTTTAGTACAAAGAAATGCACCTAATAACTTCTAAAGAAAGGGTTATAAGGTGTCTATACACAGGCACCTTACTTTATGGTATAGATAAAGGAGTTAAGATTAAAACTACAAAATTTCCGTATTCCAGATGTTTGTATGGACATGGAAAAAGTCAGCTCAGAGCATATGTAGCATTTGTATGGATAAAATCCAGAGATGGTAACAACTGCTGTGTGTCTCTTGCATGCATGTAATAGCATACTTTAAGATACCTTATTACAAGATATTCTGTGGAGTCTTAGGACATCATAGCTATCTAAAGGGGTAATTCTTTTTTTAAATATGAAAATCTTGTTGAAGAAACCATAGAAATGATAGATAAACAACAACAACAAAAAATTCCAGTAGTATTAGTTAAGAGATATGAAGCAATAATTAGAACGGGACATGGAACAAGAGACTGGTTCCAAATTGGGAAAGAAGTATGTCAAGGCTGTATATTGTCACCCCTGCTTATTTAAATTACATGCAGAGTACATCATGAGAAACGCTTGGCTGGAGGAAGCACAAGCTGGAATCAAGTCTGCCGGGAGAAATATCAATAACCTCAGATAGGCAGATGACACCATCCTTATGGCAGAAAGTGAAGAAGAGCTAAAGAGCCTCTTGATGAAAGTGAAAGAGGAGAGTGAAAAAGTTGGCTTGAAGCTCAACATTCAGAAAACAAAGATCATAGCATCTGGTCTCATCACTTCACGGGAAATAGATGGGGAAACAGTGGAAACAGTGGCAGACTTTATTTTTCTGGGCTACAAAATCACTGCAGTTGGTGAATGAAGCCATGAAATTAGAAGACGCTTACTCTTTGGAAGGAAAGTTATGACCAACCTAGACAGCATATTAAAAAACAGAGACATTACTTTGTCAACAAAGGTCCGTCTAGTCAAGGCTACTATTTTTCCAGCGGTCATGTATGGATGTGAGAGTTGGACTATAAAGAAAGCTGAGCGTTGAAGAATTGATGCTTTTGAACTGTGGTGCTGGAGAAGACTCTTGAGAGTCCCTTGGACAACAAGGAGATCCAACCAGTGCATCCTAAATGATATCAGTTCTGGGTGTTTATTGGAAGGACTGATGCTGAAGCTGAAACACCAATACTTTGGCCACCTGATGTGAAGAGTTGACTCATTTGAAAAGACCCTGATGCTGGGAGGGATTGGGGACAGGAGGAGAAGGGGACGACAGAGGATGAGATGGTTGGATGGCATCACCGACTCAATGGACATGAGTTTGGGTAAAATCTGGGAGTTGGTGATGGACAGGGAGGACTGGCGTGCTGTGATTCATGGGATTGCAGGGAGTTGGACATGACTGAGGGACTGAACTGAATCTATTTTGGGTAACAAATTACTCTAAAATTTAGCAGCATAACACAACACACATTATGTCAGTGTTTCTGTGGGTCATAAATCTAAGTATGACTTAGCTGAGTTTTCTGCTTCATTGTTTGTCACAAGGCCATAATCAAGGTGCTGGCCCAGGTCTGTATTCCCATCTGAAGTCTCTACTGAGAAAGGATCTGTTTCCATACTCACTCCGTGGCTGTAGCAGGCTATTGAATGGAGGCTGCTCTCCTTTCTTTTCCACGTGGTCTTCTCCCACATAATAACATGCTTCCTTGAAGTATGCAAGCTAAGAAAGTGAGGGAGTATGCCAACAAGATGGAAATTATGAACTTTTGTAACTTATTCATAGATGTTACACCCCCTGAACAATGCTGTTTTCCAGTTTCTGGAAAGAGCTAATTATATTAATATTAGAAGACAGGGGTCATTGGACAGCTTTGGAGGTTCTCTACCACCATCAATTCTCAGTCAGCTTTTAGCCAGAGACAGCATCCCTGGGAAATGTAGCTTATCCCAGATGAGTTGCTACTTTATAAAGCCATAACAGGCTCTGTCTTCTAATGCAAATCTCCTGTCTCATTGGCTTACCTCAATAAAGATTTGTTTTTTGTTTTTGATCTCTTGTCAGAATGATGCGGTCTTTGGAGCAGGGGCTCTGGTCCCAGGATCCTTCCACCCAGTGGCTTCACGAGTAGAAATTAACAAATACCCAGAGGTAATGAATTTTGTTTTTTGAAAGATGTCTTTGCAACTCTATTCTCATTTTCTCTCTCTTTACCCCCATCCCATTCCTCCATCCTTCTCAACATGTGTACACACAAACACAAATATGTGTATTAATATGTGGTATTCTATGATTTATTTAAACCTATTTAACAGCATCATTAGAGAAGGCAATGGCACCCCACTCCAGTACTCTTGCCTGGAGAATCCCATGGACAGGCCGCAGTCCATGGGGTCGCTAAGAGTCGGACACAACTGAGTGACTTCACTTTCACTTTTCACTTTCATGCATTGGAGAAGGAAATGGCAACCCACTCCAGTGTTTCTGCTTGGAGAATCCCAGGGACGGGGGAGCCTGGTGGGCTCCCGTCTATGGGTTCGCACAGAGTTGGACACAACTGAAGCGACTTAGGAACAGCAGCTGCAGCAGCAGCAACAGCATCATTAAGATACTACTGAAATCTTTCTGTGGGTACTCACACACATCTATGGTGCAATCATAAATGTTTAAATACTTAATTCTATGGATCTCAGTAGTTTCTATCCTTGTACATTTAGGCTGCCTCCTTATTCCATTAGTTTAATTGCTAGAAGTAGAATTGCTGAATAAAGAGTTTAAATATTTTTAAGCTTTCAGTGGGAGTTATCAAAAATATTATCAATTTACATTCATATTAGTGATACGTGTTTGTATCTGTTCATCTATCCCAATGATGGTGATTAACTTATTTTAAATACTTTCTAATGTATTGAAAAGCATCTCTTAATTTTCATTTTTTTAACGTAGCAAAACTTTTTTTTTGAGTGGGAGATATTGTATACTTACTTGTCAGTTCATATCCTTTATTATATGCTTGTTGGAAAAAGTGTTTCATAATTTTCAAGAGTGCTTCCAATATTAACAACAATACTTTTCATTCATATATTTTAAAAGTAATTAATAACCTTTTGATCATTAAGAACCTCTAGTTGGTCCTTATAAACATGCTGGTAAGAATACTTGTTTTGAAACTTGTAGGTTCTTTTGTACTAATGTAAGTTTTGTGTCATGTGTTAATGATTGAAATGAATTCCCTTAATTATACCTATCAAAACTTCATATGGATTGTAGTAATCTTAAATCTAGAGTTTGGACAGTTAATCATTGGAATGTACTATTTAGCAGCACTTTTTTGCCACCCTAAATGTAGAATTGATGAGCCATTTCATTAAAGGACTCTCTACCACCCCCAATTTATCTGTCCTTTACTTTAAAAATGATTTTAATTTTTACTGAAGAATTTATTTACAGGGCAACAATGGAGAAACAGACATGGAGAATAGACTTATGGACTTTGGGAGAGAGGAGGAGAGGGTGAGATGTATGGAAAGAGTAAAATGGAAACTTACATTACCATATGTAAAATAGATAGCCAAAGAGAATTTTCTGTATGGTTTAGGAAACTCAAACAGGGCTCTATATCAATCTAGAGGGGTAGGATGGGGAGGGAGATTGGAGGGAAGTTCAAATGGGAATGGACATATGTATACCTATGGCTGCTTCATGTTGAGGTTGACAGAAAATAGCAAAATTCTGTAAAGCAATTATCCTTCAATAAAAATAAATTTTAAAAATGATTTTATTTTGAAATATTGTTTTAAGGAAGAGGTGCAAAGACTGTACAGGCATTCCCTGTATACCTGTCACCCAACTTCCTCTCATTTTAACATTTATTATATATATATATGTCTCCATAGTTCAGTTATTAAAAATGAGATCTTAACATTAGTTAAGACTGGTTCCTCTTTTCTCCCTTTCTCTGTTAGAAGTGAAACACTAATTTGAATTCATTCTCAAGGTGAAAGAAATTAAGATCTCCTTCTGTGGAGAGGAGTATCAGAGTATTTGTAGGCATATCTTAAAACCAACACAGTAATGAATACTTTGCAGCACTGTGATTGTTTGTTTCTCTTTAAGCCTTAGTTCAGTACTTGTAGCAATCCCTGGTAGATCGTTCCTTTCCCAGTTATTATTGTGATATTCTAGTGGTGATTCTCTATTCTCCTCATTTATTCTGTGTTCATTAATTAGAAGTCTTCTTTAGGGAAAACATCACTTTACCCTCTATTTATTCACTTATTTATGCAGTCATTTATATTAATATGGAATTATAAATTTTTCTTTGGATTGTAATCAATAGTGTCATTATTTTCTTGCTCAAATTATTTTGGCTTTGACATTGAGTGTTCTTTTGGGTTGGCTTCTATGTCCTTTTGACAGAACTCTGTCTTTTAAAAATTTTTAAGCACATTTTTATTTTTAGGCACCACAGAATGCTCCAGGTTCATCTTGAAAATTTTTTTATAGTATTTATATGACTTTTAATTAGTTTTTTCATTAAACATTTTCATTTTTCAGTTGATGTATCGTATAATATGTTGATCTCAGGTGTACAACATGATTTGATATTTCTAATTGCGAATTATCACCACAAGTCTAGTTAACATCTGACCTGGTACATAGTAACAAAATTTTTTTTCTTGTGGTGAGAATTTTAATGATTTACTTTTAGCAGTTTTCAAATATACAATAGAGTATTATTAACTATAGTCACTGTGTCCAACATTACATCCCAGTGACTTATTTAGTAACCCAAAGCTTGTACTTTTGACCTCCTTCAACCTTTTCCCCAGTCACCTCTACTCTGCACCTCTGTTTGCTTTATTTTGTTTTTTAATTTTTATTGAAGTATAGTTGAATTATAATGCTGTGCTAATTTCTGTTGTATAGCAAAGTGACTTAGTTATATGCACATATACATAAAAAGATGCTCAGCATTGCTAATTATTAGAGAAATGGAAATCAAAACTACAATGAGTTATCACCTCACATTGGTCAGCATAATGACCATCATTAAAAACTCTACAAAAAATAAGTGCTGGAGAGGGTATGGAGAAAAGAAAACCCTCATACACTGTGTTTGGGAATGTAAGTTGGTGCAGCCACTATGGAAAACAGTTTGGAGGTTCCTCAGAAAACTAAAAACAGAATTATGATATGACCCAGTAATCCCAATTCTTGGCATATATCCAGAGAAAACTATAATTCAAAAAGATACATGCACCACTGTGTTCATAACAGCCCTATTCACAATGACCACGCCATGGAAACAGCCTCAGTTCAGTTCAGTTCAGTCACTCAGTTGTGTATGACTCTTTGCGACCCCATGAACCACAACATACCAGGCCTCCCTGTCCATCAACAACTCCCAGAGTTTACTCAAACTCATGTCCATTGAGTCTGTGATGCCATCCAACCATCTCATCCTCTGTCATCCTCTTCTCCTCCCACCCTCAATCTTTCCCAGCGTCAGGGTCTTTTCAACTGAGTCAGTTTTTCACATCAGGTGGAAACAACCTACATATCCATCAACAGGTAAATGGATGAAGAAGATATAGTTTATGTATATATATATAAAACACTGAGCATCTTTTCATGTGCCTACTGGCCATCTGTATATCTTCTCTGGAGAAATATCTATTAAGGTCTTTACCCATTTTTTGATTGTGTTGTTTATTTTGTCGTTGTTGAGTTGTTTGAGCTATTTGTGTATTTTGGAGATTAAGCTCTTGTCTGTCACATCATTTGCAAATATTTTCTCCCATTCTGTAGGTTGTCTTTTTGTTTTTGTTTGTTTGTTTGGTCTCCTTTACTGGGAAAAAACTTATAAGTTTTGTTTACGTCCCATTTGCTTTTGTTTTTGTTTCCACCGGGAGACTGACCTAACACATTGGTACAATTTATGTCAGAGAATGTTTTGCATATGCTCTCTTCTAGTTTTACAGTGTCATGTCTTACTTTAACATTCTGCATATAAATGAGATCATATGGTCATATGGTATTTTTCTTTCTTGGGTTAACTCATTTTACTTACTGTAATGACCTCAAGATACATCCTTGTTGTCACAGATTACAAGATTTTATTATTTTTCATGGTTGAGTTATACTCCATTACTTATGTATACCACATTTTATTTATCCATCCATCCTTTAATGGTCCTTTAGATTGTTTCCAGACTCATGTTTTCTCTTTCCTAGGTAGAGATCATGGTATGGATACTAACTGCTCTTCTTGCTGCTAAGGCTTTACTTCTAGGTCTCCTCAGCAGATAGAGGTAGTGATATGCATGCATGCATGTATGTTAGCCCACATATTTATACAGTTTGTTGGAGAAGGAAATGGCAACCCACTCCAGTGTTCTTGCCTGGAGAATCCCAGGGACGGGGGAGCCTGATGGGCTGCCGTCTATGGGGTCACACAGAGTCGGACACGACTGAAGTGACTTAGCAGTAGCAGCAGCATCTGTTGTATAGGCTTGCCTGGTGGCTCAGATGGTAAAGAATCTGCCTGCAACATGGAAGACCTGGATTTGTTCCCTGGGTTGGGAAGATCTCCTGGAGAAGGGCATGGCAACTCACTCCAGTATTCTTGCCTGGAGAATCCCCATGGACAGAGGAACCTGGTGGGCTACAGTCCATTGGTAATAAAGAACAGGACACGATTGAGTGACTAAGCACCCATGCTTCTGTGTGTGTGTGTGTATTTAAATAAACGTGAGTTCATAGTGATACCATCAACTCCAGTTCAGGATCACAGGTTTTAACTTCTTCCTGGGACAGTGAGAATTCTGGTTATGTCTATATACATTTTGTTTGTCTTTTCAGCTCTAGAGTGGGAGTGAAATAGTTTCAGATTGCTTACTTTTGTACCCCTCTATATTAGTTTCCTAGGGTTTCTGTAACAAAGTACCCAAAACTGGCTTAAAAAGATATTCTCTCATAACTCTGGAGGCTAAAGTCTAAAAGCAAAGTTGGTTTCTTCTAGAGGCTCTAAGGGACAGTCTTCTCTGAGTTTTTGATGTTTTCAGTAATCCTCAGTGTTCTTGGACTTGCAGATGAATAATTTCAGTCTCTGCCTTCAACACCCCTTGATTTTTCTCCTTGTATGTTTCTGTCCATATGTTCCTCTTCTTACAGGGACATCAACCATTGGGGCCTGCTCTAATTCAGTACTACCTCATTTAACTGGATTATATCTTCAAAGAATTTCCAAATAAGGTTACTTTACACATTCTAAGTAAACCTGCATTTTTTGGGGAAAACTCTTCAACCCAGTGAGAAAAAAAGTAACCTACAGGTGTATAGTGTTTGCATGCAATCCTTTTGTTGTTAACCTTAGTAAATTTATCAAATTACTGTCTTACAAGGTTACTGGTACCGGTTCTTTAGTGTCTTTCATGTCTCACAAGTACAAAATAGATTCATTTGTCCCAGTTTGCACTGGATTAGGCACTTGTCCACAGTGTACAGTTCCATGGACAAGTGCCTATTCATGTATCTACTGCCACCACCATTCAGAACAAGTCCACAGTCCTAACATTGCCTTTTCTGCTCTTTTGTTCTCAGGGCCTCTCTCCCAAATTTCTGATAATGACTAATCTGTTTTCTATTACGATAAAGTGATCTTTTCAAGTCTAATGTATGTGGAATCATACAGCATGCAGATTTTTGGGGCTGTATGCCTTCTTTTAATTAGAAATATAAGATATATCCATTTTATTCTATAAACCATAGAGTTTTTCATTTTTATTGCTGTGCAGTATTCTGTTATATGGATTTGCTGTTTTATTTATCTATTTTTTTTGGTTTAAGAACATCTGGGTTATTTCAAATTTTGGCAATTATGAGTAGAACTGCTATAAATATTAATGTACATATTTTATATAAGGTTTTTTCAATTTATTTTAGTAAATACCTAGGAGTGGGATTGCTGGCCTTGTTTATAAAATTCCTATCTAGGTATCCTTCATTCTGGTAATTTTCTCCTGGCATATACAAAATGAATCACAATTAACACCACTTTTGTGTGGCAGTGGCCAGAAATCAGGTCTGGAATCTCTTTTTTCAGAGTGATAAAACTTGGAAAGAATATTCTTTCCAATAAAAATCCATTTTAATCAAAATTACTACAAAACTGTTACTCCCTCATTGACCTTACTAGTAAACAGGGACTTGGAGATGGGCATTATAAAAAAAAGATATTAGTAATATATTTTCTGTTCTATTTCACAAGAAAAGATGTACCTGAGCATATTCTGTTGCATTACAGCTTAAAGTTTAAACCTTATTATTAGAAAATGCATACTATTTATTAAAAATACAATTCATTTGTTGAAAATAAATATTGAACCTCAGTATAAGTAACTTATTTTGACAGTTCATTAGAGAACTAAGTCTAGAACTTACTTGTTATGAGGTTTTTATAGAGAGTATGCTGTGGAAAGTCTCAAATCCATGTTGATCTGGTTGACTTCACATGTGCACTTGATGTAAGAAGTCAGGATTTGGTGCCAGATCTCCTAAGTCTCCTTTTCTTTTTTCCCTCCTCTCATCTCTCACCCTTCCCCTACTCTCCTATCCCCTTGTTTATTTTAATCTGCCCCTCCCTTCTTCTCACTTCCCTCTCTTTTTTCTTATTTTTATCCTATGTATATATATCACTCACTTTGTTCCAAGAGCTCAGTTCAGTTCAGTTTTTCAGCCGTGTCTGACTCTTTGCAACCCCATGCCAGGCTTCCGTGTCCATCACCAACTCCTGGAGTTTACCCAAACTCATGTCCACTGTGTTGGTGATGCTATCCAACGACTCATCCTCTGTCATCCCCTTCTCCTCCTGCCCTTAATCTTTCCTCGATTAAGGAAGACCCTGATGGTTTTTTCAAATGACTCAGCTCTTCGCATCATGTGGCCAAAGTATTGGAGTTTCAGCTTCAACATCAGTCCTTCCAATGAACACCCAGGACTGGTCTCCTTTAGGATGGACTGGTTGAATCTCCTTGCAGTCCAAGGGACTCGCAAGAGTCTTCTCCAGTACCACAGTTCAAAAGCATCAATTCTTTGGCATATTATTTTGGTGATCATACTGCCTTCCTCTGAACTGTGGCCTCCATTCTTAATATTTGATACATAATTAAAGGCTACAGATAAATACCTGGTGAGAGCACCAGACTGAACACCTTAACCTTTTCTCATACTCTCATGCCGAACTCTGTTTTTAGGCTCTTGCCATACAAGTGTAATTGTTCTCAGTACTGGAGCTTTTCTTTACAAATCATAATACTTTCCAAATAAACTGAATTTACAGGTGAGGAGATGTCAGATATTCATCTAAAAGACTGCATTCTATTTATCCCAAGAAAAGATGATATGTTTCATAGCTAACCTCACTCATTATGGTTCCCTTCTTGGTGCTCTTTTTCTTTCCTGATTCTATTTCTAACTCCCACCTCTTACCTCCTACTTAAGTGATTGCTGCTTCCCCCTACCTCCAACCATGTCCTTTGATACTCTCCTTTATGAAGTCTTTAGCCAGATTTCAACAAATAGCTGTTAATAAAGAGATACTACAGAACAGTTCTCTTTTAATATACAGGATCCCATAAAAAACATCCCTACCCTAAAATGTAAGATAACTATTGTCCCCAAAGTTATCTCCTACCATTGTGGTTATTCATACAGCAATGCTGCTTCTTGATTTTTGTATTGTATGTTTGTAGGTATTTACGGTAAGGTCTGGATCTCTCAGGGCTTTTTTTGGTGTAATAGGGTTTGATTATATCATCATATAATCCTTTTGAGAAGATAGTTTTTATAGTTCCCAAGATATAAACATTAAATTTACAATTAAATTTTTAAAAATGTGACCCTTTTTGTTTGAATGAGTTGTGCTCTAGAAACCATAGGTTCTAATTTTATTCATCTGTGATTATAAGAGAATCTGACAGAAAATTTCTTTGAAATGGATTACCCTGAATAGCAATTCATCTTTTTCCTGAAATTTATTGGCATGATCTTTTATTGAATCTGCTAGAAACTCTGTTACTTGAATAGCATATGAAAATATATGATGTTTACGTATTCAAAGGCAAAAAAACCCCTCACTTAAAAGAAATATTGAATGAATAATTGAAATAAACTTAGGACCTGACCACAACATTGCAATTACTGTCTAAAAGTCCCTGTGGTTGGATAATTCTTTAAAAACAGAAAGTTGTTTTGATCAAAGCCAGATGTTCCTATTTTTAATTCTTGGCACATTTCATCAGTAAAGGATTTTCACCTTCAAAAAGGAAAAAGCAGACATTGCCTTCAACCTACAGTGTTTGAGCCCCAGGGAAGTAACACTAGTTTGATAAAAGAAGTAATGCTTATTGCTTATATTTTGCTTTGGACAGTTGGTGTGAAAGAACTAGGGTGTGAAGAAAGCTTGGCCTTTGGATTGTTAGCTGTTTGAGCTATGGATATGTAGTCGGTATTTGTAGCATGAAACAAAGATAAAGTGTGCAAGGGTTTTGTGGATATTACAAATAAAATGATTCAGAACATTATAGAACTTATAGTGATTTACCTTTAAGCTTTGTAATGGTTGATAAAAACAGAGGAGGAAATAAAGCTTGCCAACTTTAGAAGAGTGATGTTGATTAGTGTATGATAGTGCTTTAAGAATTGTTGAGGAATTTTTGGTAAATAGTACTTAATAAATGTTACAGATTATAGTAAACCAATTTAATTCTCTCTGCTGTTCAGATTTCTGGTGAGGAAATTTAATGATGTGGATAGATTTCTGGCTGAGCTAATACTATCATTTACAGTAATTCTTCTGACTTGTAATATTGTAAGCACCTTATAAAAAGAAAATAATAGGCTTTCTCTTGGATTTTCTATTATAAAAAGCTATTTTCAAGTATTTAAGATTGAAAACTTCATAAGATAATACAAATAATACTTGTAGTAATCTCCGTGAAGAATAAGCACACTCAAGGATTCTCTTCATCAACTGTTACACATCAGTAAGTTTCTTACAGTAACTTGGCATAGAATCTTATTCAGTTAGTTAATGAAAGTGCACCTTGAATAAATAAAAATTCAATTTTAAATAGTTTAATGATCAATTATTTGTATTTTATACTTTAAAGCTTGTTTTATAATTTTTTCTTCTTCACAATTCCCCTAACAGAAAGAGGCTTCCACTTGCAGAACACAGAAAATACTCTAGTTTAAGCAAAGTGTATGTAATATAAGAAATAAAGTGTTTACACTATCATTGGAAAGCCTGGAGAGCAAGCTTTAGATTGAACCTTCAGGGAGAATTCTAATAGCAATAACTTGGCACTTACCCTGCAAGGAAACCTTGATTTCTCCAAACAGGAAGCCCCTGTCTGAACTGTTGAAAATAGGATCTCAGAGCCCTAGCTGCAATCTGGGGATCATAAAGCTACCACCAGAAGAGATCTAGGGCAAACCAGTCTCTTGAATCTGGGAACAGAGATCATGTGAATGTTGTCCAGAGCCAGACAACTTGTGAATATACTTTATATTACATTGAAATGAATAACCCGAACATTCATGACTCACCTGTACTCATAGGATCCTAGTTCTCTTTGTTTCCCCTGACTATATTACTGGTGATCTCCCAATCATCTCAGAAGTACTTGGATGTAACACTTCTCCCCTAGCATCTGTGATTTTTAGCTCTACCTGTGCAAAGCAGGTGCTGGCCCTCCTCTTCTGCTAAATTACAGGGTCTGATCTGCTTAGCTGTTCTATGATGTGGATATCGCTGCTCTGGTAGGACAGCTGCTACCTTCTCCTGCTACAGCTTGGCAAATCCAGTGATATGTTGGACCTGGTACATACTAGCTCACAAGAGCCAATTATTAAATACATTTAAGCTTTGTTAGCCATTTACAAAACACAGACATCATTAAAAAATTAAATTAGATAAATTTAAATAAACTACCAACCTGTTGTCCCTGAGTAGAGCTGAGAAGAGAATGTGCAGTGGCGTTTCATTATACAGTATATCTACATACAGATCCTGTAGATTTAAATAGCCCCAGAGGCATAGGTAATAGTAAAATGTAAAAAAACTAGGAGTTGATACATTTCAACTGCTTATGGCCTTTGTGTCTGTGATCCCAACAAGCTGATGAGAATCTGGTGATCAGACGTGTGTATCTCTGTGCCCTAACTTAACAACCTTGTCTGCCTCCTCCCCCGCTCCCCACCAACTGCCTTCAAAATCTAGCATCTCTTCTGGGATCCCAACCAAAAACCCTTTTCCCACCATTTTACCGAAACAATTGCACCCACCCATCTGTTTCTTAGCTCCTTGCTTTTCAAGTTGAGTGTTTGGGGAAAGTAATTTTGAAATAGCTTTTTTTCTGAGTACTCAAGTCTGACCCTCTCTAAAAGACTGTGTATATAACAGCTTTATGCACATATGTGTTTGAGGGATTTTATTCTGAATAGTTATTTTAGCTACAGACTGATGCTGAAGCTGAAACTCCAATACTTTGGCCACCTAATGTGAAGAACTGACTCATTTGAAAAGACCCTGATGCTGGGAAAGATTGAAGGTGAAAGGAGAAGGGGGCAACAGAGGATGAGATGGTTGGATGGCATCACCGACTCGATGGACATGAGTCTGAGCAAGCTCCGGGAGTTGGTGATGGACAGGGAGGCCTGGCGTGCTGCAGTCCATGGGGTCGCAGAGTTGGACACGACTGAGCAACTGACCTGAACTGAATGGTAGTACCCAGTTGAACCCATTTGCCCCTTTCTCCATAGAAGGGAGTAGAAATTCTGATTTCAAGGCTAATTTTATCTTTCAGCTGTATTTTCTCATCCTCTTACCTTCTGGAATAACCCCAGGACATTCACTTGTTGTGCCTTCCTTTCTCTAGAGCTCCTTTCCGGGTTGGGGGCCAATTGTGTCTCGTTCCAAGGCACCAGAGAGACTGGCTTTTACACATGGCATTAAATAAGGCTGTTAGGGTAAGATCTGTTAACACTGATGGAGCAAGATAATACATGAGTAATGATGGGGCCTCCACGTTCCCAAACCTTTTCATGGCAGTCTACTTGTCAATATGCAAGTAAAGTGACTAAACCTCCATTCTTTGTGGACCAGAAAAGTCAGGTTGTTTCCAGTGTTTCTGAAGAATCCTAAGGGAGTGTCAACATTTTCTTGTTTCTTATCCTTGTATTACCAGAGATTTCTTCCTGTATTTTTCTTTTCTTAAATTAACCTTTTATTTTATATTGAGGTATAGCCAATTAACAATATTGTGATAGTTTCAGGTGAACAGTGAAGGGACTCAGTTATACATAAATATGTATCCATTCTCCCCCAAACTCCCCTTCTATCTAGGCTGCCTCATAACTTTTAACTTTGAAGAGTTCCCTGTGCTATACAAAAGGACCTTGTTGGTTATCCATTTTAAATATAGCAGGGTGTACATGCTGCTCCCAAACTCCCTAACTTTTCCTTAATATATATTTCTAATTAAAACAGCAGTCTTTTTCTTGCTGCATCCAAACCTAAATGTGTCAATGACCACAGTTTTCCTGAAAAATCAATTTTTTCCTTTGTGATCAGGTGTATCTAAGCTTGGTTCTGAATCATTTTATAACCACGAAGAAACTTCTGCCTGGATATAAGAATTATTTTTAAACATTCAGACCGAACTTTACATCTTTTGTGGTTCATTCCGCATTTGGAAAAATCACAGTGTATCTTTGTTAGTGGAGACTTTTGTAATCTTGGTGAATAATGCTACACAGTAGTGAACACTGGGAAAGTCTGAAATATCTTTGGCTTGTTAACTGCTAACTTATTTTAAAATACTCCCATAGTTTGACAGAAAGTTTTCTCAATCACTAGTTAATTACCTCTGTGCTTTGCAAAGGGTCATGAGACACTGTGGATGTCAAAAGTTTTTGTCTCTTCCTCAGGTTTCTTTGAGGGACAAAAGCATCTCAAGCACAGCTACAGAGACTGAATATGAGGAAATATAATTCTAAAAAGTCAGATGGAGGTAAGGACCACATTTAGATAAAGATTGTTAAATTACATTATAATAGGCCTCCAGGAAGTATATTCTTCATTTCTTTCACACCCTCACAGATTCTCAGTGAATACTGTCTGAAGAATCTCCTTGAAAGTGAAAGTGAAGTCGCTCAGTCGTGTCCGACTCTTTGCGACCCCCTACCAGGCTCCTCCGTCCGTGGGATTCTCCAGGCAAGAGTACTGGAGTGGGTTGCTATTTCCTTCTCCAGGGATCTTCCCAACCCAGGGATCGAACCTGGGTCTCCTGCATTGGAGGCAGACGCTTTAACCTCTGAGCCACCAGGGAAGCCTCACATAACAAAAAAATTATAATAATAATAAGCATGATTTCATCATACTATTCGCATTATATTTATTTGTATGAAATAATAATCTTTAAAACATTCTAACTAGTATCCAGGAATATTAAATAACTGTTAACTTGAGGTTAGTTAATGTAATTTGCAAGTTTCCTTTATTAATGAACAAATACTTAATGATTTTTAACTTTCACTGTTACAGTCTAAAGATTAATTTATTATAAGAATTTAAGATTGGAGTGCTCTTTTCACATGAAAACAATGATGGAAATCTGTTCACAAAAGAGATTTAATATTATAGCTGATATGCTGTATATTTACAGTGATAAATAGAATAATACTGATCTGGTAGAAATAATTACAAAGATAATCAAACTGAATCAAATAGTGATATATTGTCTTGAATACTGGTATATAAAGTTTGCTTAAAGGAAAAATAATAGATGGAACTGGAGAAGGAAATGGTAACCCACTCCAGTGTTCTTGAAAAGCCCCGTGGACAGAGGAGCCTGGAGGGCTACAGTCCATTGGGTCGCAAAGAGTTGGACACGACTAAACCAATTCACTTTACTTAAAAGAAGGAAGGAAATCGGTTATGTTTTAAGGGCACAGGTAGCTGATTAAACAGATGACTAGTTTTTGATCAAATGCACCTTCATCTTGTATGTACATATATGATGTACAAAGAACTCTGTCTTCTTGCTGGTTATTTCTGTTTCCTGTATGAGGTAGGTAGTGTTCCTCACGGCAAACCTAGATGAGTGTTTCTCAGGTGGATAGGAAAGAAGTGGCTAAGTAGAAAAGCAAGGAAAATATTTAATACCTTAAACACATGGTGCATATAAATGGAAAAGTTAATGTATATGATTGAATTTATTGAACTTTGACAGAGAGGAGATAAAAACATCTTGGGTACTGATTTTTTGAGATCCCAGAGAGGATTGTGTCTGGAAGGTTGGTTCTGCTTTTGGTCATTGGGTGACTCCATCAGTCCAGTACCTTGGTAGCTGCCTGGTGAATAACGGAATGACTTTTAGATCACCACAGATGCCTGAACTAAAAACTGCTTGGAAACTTTGACTCCTCTATCTTCTTAATTTTCCAATATACTCACTTAGAAAATGCTATCAGTTTTACCTCCAGAGCAATTTTAAATCTGTCCCCTCACCACTCTAACACCTTTACCCTGCTATATTTATCAAGCTCTACTATTTTTCAGTTTTCTGATTAGTTGCTAGGATGCCACTTTCTTCCTAAATTAATAAACAGTCTTTACATTAATGGATTGACAGAGTCCTAGTCTAAAATGTTCTGATCAGCATAGTAGTGTACTCATACTTTAAGGTTTAGTAAATTCTGTGTATAGTTCTCAGGCCAGTTGGAGCCTAATCTGCTTAAGATGTTTAGAAAATAGAGCCATTTACCCAGCATATGTCAATTGAGAGAATAATAAATTGTTTTTATCTGTTTTCCACTACCTAGATAAAATTCATTTCAGTAGTCATCATTTTAGTGGACTTGAATTCATTAGTAATTGTAATTGAAGTTAGGTTTAATTAATATATATTGAGATTTAACAATCATTAAAAATTATATCTTGAAACTTGGGTATTATAAATTATTAACTAAAGAACTAGATGAAAATATAATGTTCTTATATACTTGGAAAGGCACTGATTTAGTGTTCTTTACCACAAATGGATTATCTTGACACCCTGTTATTAATAAAAATGTATGGGCACCATACTCAGAAGTTTCTATCATATGAATCAATGCTAAAAAACAACAAATATGGATTTTATGGTTTCCTCTTGAAATTATCTTCTTTGTCCAGAGGGAAACAGTGATGACATTGTTGTTTGAAGTCCTTTATATTCTAACTTTACTGACAGTTCCATTCTCATTTTTTTGCCACTTCTTCCATATATTCCATATGTGACCAAAGCCGCAGCCACAAACGCCTGGTTCCTTAGCAGGCAAAATCTGACTCTTCTTCAAGGACCATCTCAACATCCTCCACTGTCTCTCTGGTGACCATTCAGCACTCTCTGTGCTCCCTAAGCACTGCACTCAAACCTCGTTCATAGCACTCATTTAGTTTAGAGAAGGCTTCTGCACTACACTCTGTGATACCTGAGAATAAGGATAGTGCTCTGTTCTGTGCATCCCAAAGCCGCTAAGCAGAGCATGTGGCCCTTAGGCAACACTGAAAGGTTTAATGGATTGGTATTGAAGGCACATTTTATGTCGCTCCTGTCTATGTATTTGAATCTTCAGCAGAGCTTAGTGAACATACAGATACTAAGGTGCCATTCTATATTTGCAGATCAGATCTCTCTCAGAGGTGGGTCTAGGTCTGTATGTTTGGAGCAGATGCTCCACAGTTGATTCTAATGTGGGACTGCCATATATGTACTACTGTGTGTAAAGTAGACAGCTAGCAGGAACCTGCTGTTCAGCACAGGGAGCTCAGCTCTGTGTGCTGTAGTGACCAATATGGGTTGGTTGTGGGATGGGGTGGGGCGGGAAGGAGGTCCAATGAGTAGGGGATAGATGTGTATATATATAGCTGATTCACTAATTTTACACCAAAAACCAATACAACATTGTAGAGTAACTCTGCCCCAGTTTTAAAAAATGCATTCTGATGTTGAAAACAAACAAACAAAAATAAGGATTATAGTTCTTTTTCCATTGGATGGTGGTTTAGTGCTCAACAAAATGTCATGATGGGTAATGAGCTTTGATAAAAGTCACCTTTTTTTTTTTTTTTAAATTTTGCAAGTGAAGCACATGTAACTGTGGGTAAAATAGATTGTCAGAGTTATCTGCTTACTGGCGAAAGAGCAAGAGAGAATCCAAACTGTGGAATTTTTGTGTAGTAGTTCTGCCAGTACATTGTCACCATATTTATCCAATAAGAGACTTTATTTTAATCAGCCATGTGAAACACTGGTGGTCTAAACCATGTTTATTTGAAATGCAGGTATTACTGGGAGGGTTAGGTTTCTTAATATGTTTACTACAATAATGCATGATTGATTTCCATCTGAATAAGAACGTTGTGAGTTTCGAAAATTTGACAGGGAAATAGGGTAATAGATATTTTTGGACTATTAGAACTCAAAGATTTTTGAATGTTGAGGTGGCAATAAATGCATTGAGAATGAGAGAGAAATCTGGATGGAAGTGGAGCTAGAAAAGGACATAGAAAAATATAAGAAAATGTGGCTTAGGAGTTTACTTCAGAACTTGCATGTTGAGCTGTGTGCTACTGATAACCATCCTTCAGCTAAATTTTGAAATACTACACATATTTTTAAAATTTCTGTGTAATGTGTGTCATTTTGAGAGCATTCATTTAACCTGGCCCATTTAAGAATGGGTTCAGTTCAGTTCAGTCGCTCAACGTGTGCGACTCTTTGCGACCCCATGAATCATAGCACGCCAAGCCTCCCAGTCCATCACCAACTCCTGGAGTTCCCTCAGACTCATGTCCATCGAGTCGGTGATGCCATCCAGCCATCTCATTCTCTGTCGTCCCCTTTTCCTCCTGCCCCCAATCCCTCCCAGCATCAGAGTCTTTTCCAGCAAGTCAACTCTTCGCATGAGGTGGCCAAAGTATTGGAGTTTCAGCTTTAGCATCAGTCCTTCCAATAAACACCCAGGACTAATCTCCTTTAGAATGGACTGGTTGGATCTCCTTGCAGTCCAAGGGATTCTCAAGAGTCTTCTCCAAAACCACAGTGCAAAAGCATCAATTCTTTGGCATTCAGCTTTCTTCACAGTCCAACTCTCACATCCATACATGACCACGGGAAAAACCATAGCCTTGACTAGACGGACCTGTGTTGGCAAAGTAATGTCTCTTCTTTTTAATATGCTGTCTAGATTGGTCAAAACTTTCCTTCCAAGGAGTAAGTGTCTTTTAATTTCATGATTGCAATCAGCATCCGCAGTGATTTTGGAGCCCAAAAAAATAAAGTCTGACATTGTTTCCACTGTTTTTCCATCTATTTCCCATGAAATGATGGGACCAGATGCCATCTTTGTTTTCTGAATGTTGAGCTTTAAGCCAACTTTTTCACTCTCCTCTTTCACTTTCATCAAGAGGCTCTTTAGTTCCTCTTCACTTTCTGCCATAAGGGTGGTGTTATCTGCATATCTGAGGTTATTGATATTTCTCCTGGCAGTCTTGATTCCAGCTTGTGCTTCATCCAGCCCAGTGTTCCTCATGATGCACTCTGCATATAAGTTAAATAAACAAGGTGACAATATACAGCCTTGACATACTTCTTTTCCTATTTGGAAGCAGTCTGTTGTTCCATGTCCAGTTCTAACTGTTTTTTCCTGACCTGAATATAGGTTTCTCAAGAGGCAGGTCAGGTGAAAAGAAATAGAGGAAAACAACAGAATAAGAAAGACTAGAAATCTCTTCAAGAAAATTAGAGATACAAGGGAACATTTCATGTAAAGATGGGCTCAAAGATGGACAGAAATTGTATGGATCTAACAGAAGCAGAAGATACTAAGAAGAGGTGGCAAGAATACATAGAAGAACTGTACAAAAAAGATCTTCATGACCAAGATAATCACAATGGTGTGATCACTCACCTAGAGTCAGACATCTTGGAATGTGAAGTCAAGTGGGCCTTAGAAAACATCACTATGAACAAAGCTAGTGGAGGTGATGGAATTCCAGTTGAGCTATTTCAAATCCTGAAAGATGATGCTGTGAAAGTGGTGCACTCAATATGCCAGCAAATTTGGAAAACTCAGCAGTGGCCACAGGACTAGAAAAGGTCAGTTTTCGTTTCAATCCCAAAGAAAGGCAATTCCAAAGAATGTTCAAACTACTGTACAATTGCACTAATCTCACACGCTAGTAAAGTCATGCTCAAAATTCTCCAAGCCAGGCTTCAGCAATATGTGAACCGTGAACTTCCATATGTTCAAGCTGGTTTTAGAAAAGGTAGAAGCACCAGAGTTCAAATTGCCAGCATCCGCTGGGTCATGGAGAAAGCAAGAGAGTTCCAGAAAAACATCAATTTCTGCTTTATTGACTATGCCAAAGCCTTTGACTGTGTGAATCACAATACACTGTGGAGAATGGGTTACTCCTTTGAATTTTTCAAGCTTCTAAACTCTGTGATTCATTTATTAATAATATAAGAATTCTTTGAATTAGTGTAGTGTGATGGACTATTGATTTCTGCAAATACCATGTATATTATCTAGAATCAATATATTTCATTACCATATTGGTAAATCTTGTGTCTGGAATTGTATTTTGAAAATGATCTTACTCTCAATCTTAAAAGTCTATTAATGGCTGCCTAATTATAGGAAAACTTTATCAACATTTATACAATATTTTCACACTTAACTAAAAACTTTGGTCATGATTTCTTCATGGAAATTTTCCTTACACTCACAACCCACTTTCTGTTTATTGCTTTATTTTTGAATAATATCTGAATTGTAGTGATCTCAGTACTCCTTTAGGTAACTCTATAGAGTATTATCATCATTATTTGATTACTTGTTTCACTCCTTCTTTAAATAGAGTCTGGCTGTGTCATAATATCTCTTTGATTTTAGATTCCCATTATTACATTTTGACAGCCTCTGTTAATATCTATTCTAAAATGTTTCATTTGACTGATTGGATACATTTTATTTCAATTATACCTGATTGATTTCTAATAATAATAGTTAATGTCAATAATACCTTTAAAAATAGATAATTATTATTTTGATATTTAATAATTTGAGGGAAAATTTTTCTGTTGGCAAACCTAGTTTCTTTAGTTAGATATGAGAAAAATGAGATAAAGTGTTGATGATACTGCTCTGTATTTGCATATTATATGTAGAATATACACTCTGCAGATATATGCCTATACCACCTCTCACGATATTTTTAAAAAATGAATTTGGCCATGCTGGGCACTACTGCACAGCCTTTTCTCTAGTTGTGGCAGGCAGGGCCTGCTCTCTGATTGCTGTGCATGAGCGTCTCATTGTGGTTACTTCTATTGTTGTGGAGCACAGACTTCAGGGCATGCAGTCTTCAGTAGTTGTGGCTCTGGGATCTACAGCACAGGCTCAGTAGATGTGATGCATGGGCTCAGCTATTCCTTGGCATGTGCGACCCTCCTAGATCAGGGAATGAACCGGTGTCTCCTGTATTGGCAGGCGGATTCCTCACCACTGAGCCACCAGGGCGGCTGCCTAAAATATTTTAATTTGTTCCTGAACTGTCGTGCACTAAAGTGAAAAGGCATTAAATAAACAAAAATATTTCCTCTAGTTTTAATGGAAAAAATTATATATTCTATCCCAACCCTGTTCAGTTCAGTTCAGTCACTCAGTTGTGTCCATCTCTTTGCGACCCCATGAACTGCAGCACGCCAGGCCTCCCTGTCCATCACCAACTCCCAGAGTACACCCAAACTCATGTCCATTGAGTCCGTGATGCCATCCAACCATTTCACCCTCTGTCGTCCCCTTCTTCTACTGCCCTCAATCTTTCCTAGCATAAGGGTCTTTTCAAAGGAGTCAGTTATTCCCATCAGGTGGCCAAAGTATTGGAGTTTCAGCTTCAACATCATTCCTTCCAATGAACACCCAGGACCAATCTCTTTTGGGATGGACTGGTTGGATCTCCTTGCAGTCCAAGGGACTCGCAAGAGTCTTCTCCAACACCACAGTTCAAAAGCATCAGTTCTTCGGCACTCAGCTTTCTTTATAGTCCAACTCTCACATCCATACATGACTACTGGAAAAACCATAGCCTTGACTAGATGGACTTTTGTTGACAAAGTAATGTTTGTTTTCAAGGCAAACCATTCAATATCATGGTAATCCAAGTCTATGCCCTGACCAGTAAGGCTGAAGAAGTGGAAGCTGAATTGTTCTATGAAGACTTACAAGACCTTTTAGAACTAAGACCCAAAAAAGATGTCCTTTTCATTATAGGGAACTGGAATGTCAAAGTAGGAAGTCAAGAAACACCTGGAATAACAGGCAAATTTGGCCTTGGAGTGCAGCATGAAGCAGGGCA
Source organism: Moschus berezovskii (assembly GCF_049115385.1). Lineage (NCBI taxonomy): Eukaryota > Metazoa > Chordata > Mammalia > Artiodactyla > Moschidae > Moschus > Moschus berezovskii. The sequence goes on from NC_142461.1 coordinate 126,634,099, forward strand.
AAGGCTAATAGAGTTTTGCCAAGAGAATGCACTGGTCATAGCAAACACCCTCTTCCAGTAACACAAGAGAAGCCTCTTTACATGGACATCACCAGATGGCCAACACTGAAATCCCAACCCAAGATATTAGTAGAATTTTCACAAACAGAAAAAATATATCAGGTGAGAAATGAAAACATGTTCAAATAAGGAAAATAAGAATCAATTTGGAAGTAAATATTTCACTCAGAAAATGTAATTAAAGTTTATACTATGCATTTTTCCTTTATTTTTGCAATGGTTTCTTTAGCAAATTTTCACCCAGTTTGTGGCCATGGTCATAATTGTGCTTATATACTTATCTGTAAGACTGACCATAGTAAAATGCCTTCAGAGCAGAATATGTACAAAACAGGAGACTATGTTGAAATACATGGAAATAACACGTTTGCATAATACAGATGGGAAAGTCATGGCAGACATTTGCAAAAGATTTGTTTTTGTCCAAACATAAGGCACAATGCAAAAATGTTCAGAGTTTGATATTCTCTGAACACTTGTGGTAGACAAATTGGCATTGGTCTTTGTCTGTACCTATAATTTGAAATATTACTACTGATAATGTATTTATTCAGTGTGACTTTAGTAAAAATATTATACTCCTCTAGAGCAAGGGAAATTGTTGTGGATGAAGTCTTTAAATGTGTAAAGTAATTCTGTTGTTTATTTTTATATTCCAACATGAAAAAACATATCTATTTAAAGCACTTTTCATTCACTTAAAAGAAATGCTATTTATGCATTTTTAAGAACTTAGATATGTGCAGGGAATAATTTGTCTATGAGCTGGTGAAAATAAAAGTCAAGCAATTTTAATAATAATTCACGATCAAACTCATGTGAAAGAGTACTCAGCAGACTGAAAGTACTTCATTTTCAATTTTGGGAAATTATCTTGGACTCGATGAGACCTTCCCTAGTTTATGATAATTGCTCTCATTAATAGCGTTAGGAGTAAATTTCAACCTTTAATACCTCAGCACTGTTCAGTGCACATTGAATGCCCATTCAGGGGAATATACCAGAAAAGAGGAGTCCTGAGTTAGCTGCTACCACAATTTCTGCTCTAAAGTATCAAAAGGATTTAACAGTCTTTATCTGTTACATAAAGTTTTTATCCATTGTTACAGTTGAAAAGTTCTGATCTATCAAAATCTCTTCTTTATTGTTATTGGAAGTGTCTGGCACTTTTCAGACTGTTTTCTCCATTAAGAAACACTTAGAGATTTTCCTAAGGGAGCTGGTAGCCTTTAAGGGCTTTCTCAAAGTTATTTTTTTTATCTTTATTTTCACTAGAGATGTTAGTTTATGTCGGTGAGCATAAAAGTGTCCTAGCTGTTCCAACTGCGGTCTGAGTCCTTTCAGCATCACTATCACCTGAGAACTTGTTAGAAATGTAGACTTTTAGGTTCTCCCCTAGAGTGCTTCCCTGGCGGCTCAGAGGTTAAAGCGTCTGCCTCCAATGAGGGAGACCTGGGTTCCATCCCTGGTTTGGGAAGATCCCTGGAGAAGGAAATGGCAACCCACTCCAGTACTCTTGCCTGGAGTATCCCACGGACGGAGGAGCCTGGTAGGCTACAGTCCAAGGGGTTGCAAAGAGTCGGACACGACTGAGCAACTTCACTTTTCACTTTCCAGAGTGAAACAGATTGGCATTTTAGCAAGATCCTTAGATTGAAAATCACTATCTACATTAAACACCAAGTTGAAACAGGAAATACATCTTTGGATTGAGTCAGTGAGAAGTAGTAGTTGGGATACAAGAAAGTGTGAGGGGTTTGAGAGAATGTTAGTGTGACCAAGCAGAGGCAAACTGATGCCAAATTATTGTTCAATGTGATAAAAAAAATAAATTAAAAAATAAAAATAAAATAACCCCCAAACTTATGAAAACAGATATACCACATTCCTCTGTGCCATATCATAGCCCAATCACAGGTGTAACCTGAGGGAGAAAAGAAGTCAAGAAATATGCTGATGAAATAACACATATAGGTTTTATTTTAATGTATATTAGTGAAAATAAAATGGTGGTTATGTATATCCCTCTTACTCACGTGGCATTTGTTTTAGTCATCTACACAAAGAACATAACACATGGATCGACTCCAATGAATTAATAGTGTATTACTGAAAGTGTGTCCCTTCTCAAATTCTTTCATCTTCAAACCAATTTTAATTCTTTTGATAACATCAAGAACAAGGTTTTGTGGTACCCATGAGTACATATCAGATTTTATAGATTATTGAGTCTGATAATTTTCAAGTATGGAAGTCTTGTTATACTTCTCTAACCAGGAAGCCATGGCCTTGCTCACAGAACTCCTGGAAAAGCAGGGAAGATCCAGATAACATGTGTAATTAGTTAGCTGGCAAACAGCCAATATTCAAACCAGAGAATTCATTTCTTGAAGGTCTTTCTATGCATTGATATCTGTCTGATATATGTGTTTTAGTTTTACTTTTAGAAGTTTCAGATATGGATATTTGAAACTAAAAAAGATAGCTTGATTTCCCATGTTTATAATTGTATAATATCATGTGTATAAACCTTTATTGTAATTGTTGTTTTATATTCAATTATAATTATAAAATATTTGATAATCTTAAGTTTGATTTTGGTTACATCTAGAATTAATATTAATGACAGGAATTTTTGTTTAGGCAATATCAAAAAAGTCAAATTTCCTTTTCATATATTTGTTTTGGAAGATTTATTGTAATTTTTTTAAAGCATTAAGTTTTCAAGTTTGTTATTTTTCTATTCATTTAAAGTCTGTGAGTCTATATTAATGTCTCTAAGTCTATTATTAAGGAGAAAGAAGTTATATTATTGATTTACTGCTATATTTCTCTTATACCAGCTCTTCAGGTCAGTACAGTGAATACTGAAGAAAAGCCACACAAAAGTGAATTTAATATTTATTTGCAAAGTTAGAGACCGCAACATAATCTGTGACTCTTGGCCTTGTGTTTTATGATTATTTGATCTGAATTTTGATCAACTATCCACATACCTAAAATAAAAAGTCTCCTGTGGAATGTCACCACTATTTAATATTAAATACAAGCTTTATAGTCACCCTGTTATGGTGTATGGAGTTGGGGAACAAAGGAAGCAATATTAGAGTGAGCAAAGTTGGCCCATCGTGGCAAGATCCAATAGTTTTTAAAGCCACAATCCTTTATCTTTTCTTGCTGATGTGGTCCTATGACTAAATTCTCATCTATGGCGTGTGAGTGGAGAGAGGTGTCCAACTCTGGTTCAACTAATTAAGATGACTACTCTAGATTTGGGCTTCCCTGGTGGCTCAGACAGTAAAGAATCGGCCTGCAATGCAGGAGACCTGGGTTTAATCCCTGGGTCAGGAAGATCCCTTGGAGAAGAAAATGGATACCCACTCCAGTATTCTTGCCTGGAGAATTCCACAGGCAGAGAACCCTGGGAGCCCGTTCCCCACCTTGATGATTGAAAATGGAAGCAACTGGAAAAGTGTCAGAAGTGGCACATTAAGAGTAAAGGAACTCTCCTGCTAGCCTGGGTCCTGGGATGATTTTGTTGAACTTGGCCCATCCATCTTTCTTGGACTATTATGTGAGGAGGGAAAATACATTTCTATGTTCTTTGACAAGTATATTTTTCAGTCTTTTGCTTAAAGTAGCTGAGCCTTCAGTCTGACTAATGCAACTATGTGATTTTTCTGGTAATGATAGCCAGGATGGCTATATAATTGTCCAAACTGGAAACTTTTGCGTATAGGAGAACAGCTGTAAATTGGGAATATTAGAGTGAGAGGGAGGATGTGTTAGTCTAGCGCTGCTCTGGTTTTAAAACCATTTTTCTTTCCCTGTAATGACAGTCTTATGTGACTCAACCAAGCATGGTATAAGGCTCCCTCACAGACTGAGACTTTTCTTCATCTGGTTTAATGATAGAGGTACGATTTTATGAGCTCCATATTTCAGATAATGGACACATTTTCCTCCCTAAAATATTTAAAGAGTAAAATAAATGGCTGGGAGAAATTGTCACCCCAGGATCCTTTCTTTTCAGAAGAGCTACATGACACTGATCCTGTCCCCAGTGGTTATGGGATTTCCATATGGTATCAGTACAGATTTAATCTAGGTCTCTGTTCCCGGGAGTCTTGCCTTCTCTAACTAACTATTGTGAGTTTGGAATCCTGAAACTCCTTAGTCAAATGAGACTAAGACTCATTTAATATCCATTGCAATTGTGACGACTGAAAGAAAAATAGCATATAAGGTGTTTATGAGAGTGCCTGGCTAATGAAAACCAGCCAATGTGCAGTGGCAATAAACAAAATTAGTGCTAAAGTACCTAAAACTAGACAGAAGTCTGGGCACAGCAGGACTGGGGTCTCTACTTAGTGTCTCACCAGGCTGAAATCAAAGCATTGGCTGAAGCTGTGTTTTTCATGGGGCTGAGTATGGGGGTGGTCAGAACCCTCTTACACGCTCACCTGCTGTTGGCATAATTAATTTCCTTGCTACTATAGGACTTGTTACTGAAATCCAGTCTCTGTACATTGGCATCAAATAAAAATCAAAGAGACAGAGTTTTGGGTGAAGAGGAAAAGAGTAGCCTTACTTATTTGCCAGGCAAAGGAGGCCACAGCAGACCAGTGTCCTTGACACTGTGTCCTCCCTGAAAGGGTTCAGTAAGCAAAGCTTATAATGTTAGCTCAAAATAGGGTTCTTGATAAATATCAGAGCAGGTGTGGGGTCAGATTCTTCTCTTCTTATGAAACATTTAAAAGCTGTCAAAATGTATAGAGATGGGGTCTAATGTTCTCTGGGCTATCGTACCATGACCTTCTCTTCTGGAATGAAGAATGCTTACAAAGAAGACGTGTACTAGGGGGTGTTTCAAAGAGGAAAATCACCAGATGCTTTAACTAACAAATGAGTTTCTTTAACCAATTAGGTGCAAAGGAATCATTAATGAAAGAAAGAAAGAAAAAGTATGATAAGAGGATGTGCAAGTGAAGCAAAAAGTGATGGAGACCAACTAGTCCAGTCAGTGTTAGCTGTAGCAGATTGAGGCACCTATTTTCCTGCTAGCTGTGGGTTGAGTACAGCTACAATTCTCACCTCCTAGAGGCCACTCATTTTCATGACCATATGGCCCCCTCCATCTTTAAAGTTAGCAAAATTCCTTTTCTAACTGGAGAAAAAGCTTTAGTTTTAAAGGATTTATGTGGTTATCAGGTCTATCCAGACAATTTCCCTATTTTAACATTAATATGGAGCTATAATTATATCCACAAAATCCCTTCAAAGCAATACTTTAAAATTAGTGTTTGATTGCATAACTGGAAAAATTCATGTGTATTTCAGAGCCTTGGAATCTTAAGAAGGCTATCTTGGAATTATGCCTACTATAACGTTCTTGAAACAACTGGAAAAAAAAAAACAGATAAATTATGTGAAATAGTAGTGTTCACATCATTGGACATCAGGTAATGGTTCACAGCGGTTGTGAAAAGATGGGAATAAGGTATAAAATCCTACAATCGCATCCTGCATATGACAGGTTTCCATGTTGCAGCATAAGGAGTAGGAAGCCAGTAAAGGTCCTGCAGCTTTGGTAAGTTAAGGAGATGAAACTGGGAGGCCAAGTGCAGAGTTCTAGAGAAAAGAGAATGGTCGAGGGAGGGAACTCTAGAAATCTCTTTGTGTCTTTAACTGAGCACCGATCAGCATATGCAAGTGGGGAATTTAGCCATGGCAAAGAGAACCACTCAAAAGGACTCAACAGATTGAAGGAATAATCCCTGGGATATACACAAGGCTAGAAAGAGTTCCTCTTCCTTCCAAATACACAGTGGGAAGTAATACAATTCAAGGGCTATTGGATAGAGTCCTCTAAAGTGTATTGCCTCAGTGGTGGGTTAATATTACTTTTACACTGAGTTCTTCTCTGATCCCTATGTAATAAAGCTTAAAAGCATAAAAGGATTAAACTGTTTTAGGAAAGTTAACTGCAACCCAGAAAAAAAAAAATCTCAGGAATATTTGAATATAAAATATGCAGCACTCAACAAGGTAAAACTCAAAATATCTGGTATCTAATACAATATTTCAAGCATGGACAGGATCAGGAAAATATTACATATAATGAAGACAAAAATTGATAAATGGAAACATCATATAGAAATGGCATATGTCATAGAATTAATAGATGAGGACAAAACAGCTATTATTGTAGTTGTATTCCATATATCCAAAATGGAGAAAGTGAAAGCTTCAGTTGCTTAGTCCAACTATTTGTGACCCCATGGACTGTAGCCCACCAGGTTTCTCTGTCCATGGGGTTTTCCAGGCTAGAAAACTGGAGTGGGCTGCCATTTCCTTCTCCAGGAGAGACATATGGAAAAAAGAACAAATTGAATTTCCAGAGATAAAGATAGCAATGTCTAATGTAAGAAATACACTGAGTGGAAGTAAGAACAAATATTACAGAAAATTAGTGAATTTATAAGACATAGCAATAGAAACTATCCAAAATGAAAAACAGAAAAAGACCTAAAAGGAACAGTACATCAGTGAGCATGAGAAAACATTCCATTTCATTTCTTTGTATTAACAATGAACAATTGCTAATACACAATTGTTTAAAGCTATACACTGAAAGGTTCAGAACATTGCTGGGAGAAATTAAAGAGGATCTAAGTAATGGAAAAGAAAGACTCAAACATCCAATATTAAGATGGGAATTCTCTCCATTTAGTTCAGTTCAGTCGTTCAGTTGTGTCCGACTGTTTGCGACCTCATGGACTGAAGCATGCCAGGCCTCCGTGTCCATCACCAACTCCCGGATTTTACTCAAACTCATGTCCATTGAGTCGGTGATGCCATCCAACCATCTCATCCTCTGATATCCCCTTCTCCTCTTGCCTTCAATCTTTCCCAGCATGAGGGTCTTTTCCAGTGACTCAGTTCTTCAAATAAGGTGGCCAAAGTATTGGAGTTTCAGCTTCAGCATCAGTCCTTCCAATGAACACTGAGGACTGATTTCCTTTAGGATGGACTGGTTGGATCTCCTTTCTGGCAAGGGACTCTCAAGAGTCTTCTCAACACCACAGTTCAAAAACATCAATTCTTTGGCACTCAGCTTTCTTTATAGTCCAACGCTCACATCCACACATGACTACTGGAAAAACAATAGTTTTGACTAGATGGGCCTTTGTTGACAAAGTAATGTCTCTGTTTTTTAATATGCTGTCTAGGTTGGTCATAACTTTTCTTCCAAGGAGCAAGCGTCTTTTAATTTCATGGCCGCAATCACCATCTGCAGTGATTTTGGAGCCCCCCAAAATAAAGTCTGACACTGTTTCCATTGTTTCCCCATCTATTTATCATGAAGTGATGGGACCAGATGCCATGATATTAGTTTTCTGAATGTTGAGCTTTAAGCCAACTTTTTCACTCTCCTCTTTCACTTTCAACAAGAGGCTTTTTAGTTCTTCTCTTTCTGCCATAAGGTTGGTGTCATCGGCATATCTGAGGTTAATAATATTTTCCTGGCCATCTTGATTCCAGCTTGTGCTTCATCCAGTCAAGCATTTATCATGATATACTCTGCATAGAAGTTAAATAAGCAGGGTGACAATATACAGCCTTGACATACTCCTTTCCTAATTCGGAACCAGTCTGTAGTTCCATGTCCAGTTCTCACTGTTACTTCTTAACCTGTATACACATTTCTCATAAGCCAGGTCAGATGGTCTGGGATTCCCATTTCTTGAAGAATTTTCCACAGTTTTTTGTGATTCATACAGTCAAAGCCTTTGGTAGTCAATAAAGCAGAAGTAGGTGTTTTTCTGGAACTCTCTTGCTTTTTCGATGATCCAACAGATGTTGGCAATTTGATTTCTGGTTCCTCTGCCTATTCTAAATCCAGCTTGAACATCTGGAAGTTCACAGTTCATGTACTGCTGAAGCCTGGCTTGGAGAATTTTGAGCATTACTTTGCTAGCATGTGAGAGAGTGCAATTTTGTGGTAGTTTGAACATCAACATCAGAACAAGACCCAGTTTCCCCCTCAGTCAGTCTCTCCCATCAGGAAACTTTCATAAGCCTCTAATCTTATCCATCAGAGTGCAGACAGTCTGAAAGCCACAGTCACAGATAACTAGCTACTCTGATATTGTGGACCACAGCCTTGGCTAACTCAATGAGACTATGAGCCATGCTGTGTATGGCCACCCAAGATGGACAGGTCATGGTGGAGAGCTCTGACAAAACATGATCCACTGGAGAAGGGAATGGCAAACCACTTTAGTATCCTTGGCTTGAGGACCCCATGAACAGTATGAAAAGACAAAAAAATATGACACTGAAAGATGAACTCCCCAGGTCAGTGAAAGTGAAGTCGCTCAGTCGTGTCCAACTCTGCGACCCCATGGACTGTAGCCTACCAGGCTCCTCCATCCATGGGATACTCCAGGCAAGAGTACTGGAGTGGGTTGCCATTTCCTTCTCCAGGGATCTTCCCAACGCAGGGTTCGAACCTGGGCCTCCCTCATTGGAGGCAGATGCTTTAACCTCTGAGCCACCAGGGAAGCCCAAGGTCAGTAGGTACCCAATGTGCTACTGGAGATCAGTGGAGAAATAGAAAGAAATAGAGCCAAAGCAAAAACAACACGTATTTGTGGATATGACTGGTGCCAGAAGTAAAGTTTGATGGTGTAAAGAGCAATATTGCATAAGGAACCTGGAATGTTAGGTCCATGAATCTAGGCAAATTGGAAGTGGTCAAAGAGGAGATGGCAAGAGTCAACATCGAGATTGTAGGAATCAGCGAACTAAAATGTACTATAATGGGTGAATTTAACTCAGATGACCATTATATCTACTACTGTGGGCAAGAATCCCTTAGAAGAAATGAAGTAGCCCTCATAGTTGACAATAGAGTCCAAAATGCGGTACTTGGATACAATTTCAAAAACAACAGAATGATCTCTGTTCATTTCCAAGGCAAATAATTCAATATCACAGTAATTATCTCCATTCAGTTCAGTTCAGTTCAGTCGCTCAGTCGTGTCCGACTCTTTGCGACCCCATGAATCACAGCACGCCAGGCCTCCCTGTCCATCACCAACTCCTGGAGTTCACTCAAACTCATGTCCATCGAGTCAGTGATGCCATCCAGTCATCTCATTCTCTGTCGTCCCCTTCTCCTCCTGCCCCCAATCCCTCCCAGCATCATAGTCTTTTCCAGTGAGTCAACTCTTTGCATGAGGTGGCCAGAGTATTGGAGTTTCAGCTTTAGCATCAGTCCATCTCCATAGTCCTGTGTAAATTGGCTGTTTATATCCAACATAATCTCAATTAAAATCCTCTCAAAGTTTTTTGCAGAAATTGACAAGCTGATTCTAAATTTCATATGGAAACTCAAAGTGAGTAGGATAGCTACACTTTGACAAAGAAAATAAATTTGAAGGGTTTACATTACCTGATTTTAAGACTTATTTAGATACAGTAATTAGGCCTGTGGTACTTGTCTAAGGATAGACGAATAGATCAATCAAACAGAATAGAGAACACACAGTTAGAACTAAACGTTGAATTTTGAGAAAAAAAAAAAAAGAAAGTTTAGGGGATGAAGGATAGTCATTTCAATAACTTGTGTCAAAAAATTGAATATCTATATGCAAAAGCATGAACTTTAATCAACACCTCTTACCATATACAAAAATTAACTCAAATGATTTATGGAACTAACTGTAAATCCTAAATCTACATATCCTTTTGGGAGAAAATCTAAGAAAAATCTGTGTAGTCTTGAGTTAGGCAAATGTTTCCAAGGGGCCCAAGAAAGTTTGGAGGTATTATACATGTGTTTGTGAACTTGATTGTGGTGATGTTTCCATGATGTATACATGTCAAGCCTTAGTCACACAGTTTTATTTGTGCGTTTTGCTGTCTTTCAAAAATCTGTTATTTTTTTTTAATGGAAGAGTTTCCTTTACTTTTATATTAACACATTATTGACTAGCTGAATTTTGGAGAGACTGTCAGTGGCCAGCAATTTGTTATGTAAGTAAATATTGAAAGACTCTGGTCAAAAATGTTTGGGTAACAAAAGACATATTAATAATCTCTGTCAATAAGCTGTTAACTGAGGATGTAAGGATTAAAATTAAAGTGAACTTACCCTATGATGCAAAGAGAAGTATTTGTACAGAACTACTTTAGTAGTGACCAACCTGACAGGCCACTTCCCATTAGACACTCTGAGAGTATACAAGGTGAGGTTTGTTCGAATAGCCAAAGCAATCTTGAGGAAGAATGGAACTGGGGGAATCAACCTGCCGGACTTCAGGCTCTACTACAAAGTCACAGTCATCAAGACAGTATGGTACTGGCATAAAGACAGAAATATAGATCAATGGAACAAAATAGAAACCCCAGAGATAAATCCATGCACCTATGGACACCTTATCTTTGACAAAGGAGGCAAGAATATAAAATGGAGAAAAGACAGTCTCTTTAACAAGTGGTGCTGGGAAAACTGGTCAGCCACTTGTAAAAGAATGAAACTAGAACACTTCCTAACACCATACACAAAAATAAACTCAAAATGGATTAAAGATCTAAATGTAAGACCAGAAACTATAAAACTCCTAGAGGAGAACATAGGCAAAACACTCTCCGACATAAATCACAGCAGGATCCTCCAAGACCCACCTCCCAGAATATTGGAAATAAAAGCAAAAATAAACAAATGGGACCTAATTAAAAGCTTCTGCACAGCAAAGGAAACTATAAGCAAGGTGAAAAGACAGCCTTCAGAATGGGAGAAAATAATAGCAAATGAAGCAAATGACAAAGAATCAATCTCCAAAATATACAATCAGCTCCTGCAGTTCAAGTCCAGAAAAATAAACTTCCAAATCAAAAAATGGGCCAAAGCCATCACTTCCCTAGACCTGGGAATGAGCCTTCCCAGCACTGCAGGACACAATGGCCATGAAATGGTGTCACATGGTCAGATATGTGGCTATGAAGGGACACTGCTGACTGGAAGTTGGTACTTGCCAGCTGCTTCTACCAAGATTACATCATGACCATTGCAAGCTGCTGACTTTCAACACCCCCTGAAAGAAGTTCAGGGTGAAAATCAGGAATGAGGCACTCTGTGCTCTGAAAAAAAAAAACAAAAAAAACTGGCAGAACAGACCTTCAAATAGTTAGATCTTTTCAGAAAAAGGTTTTATGAGTTCCAATTCTTGCATCTTCTCATACTTAGAAAAACACTGACGTCATTAATGGTGACATCTGCTTTGGCTATTAAAAAAATTTTTTTTTTTTTACAATTCAAAGTCATACTAGAGTAGCTATGGTTCAGACATCTTGGGAAATAACTATTTCCCAGATATCCTGAAAAATGATATTATGGGTGTGATTTCAGATTAGACGCTGTGACCTAATGTAGAACTTAATGCTCCTGTAATGCATTTTTGCTTCTGTACTTTGCTTGCTGCTCGTAAAACCAAAGTTACTTCATTTTAAGATAAGGTTGTTTTTAAGTAAAGATTCCTAAAATTGTTTTTGAAAAAAAAAAAAAGTGAAAAATAAAAGGGCCAAAGAACTAAACAGACATTTCTCCAAAGAAGACATAAAGACGGCTAACAAACACATGAAAAAATGCTCAACATCCCTCATAATCAGAGAAATGCAAATTAAACCACAATGAGATACCATTTCACACCAGTCAGAATGGCTGCTATCCAAAAGTCTACAAGCAATGCTGGAGAGGGTGTGGAGAGAAGGGAACCCTCTTACACTGTTGGTGGGAATGCAAACTAGTACAGCCACGATGGAGAACAGCGTGGAGATTCCTTAAAAAACTGGAAATAGAACTGCCTTATGATCCAGCAATCGCACTCCTGGGCATACACACCGAGGAAACCAGAATTGAAAGAGACACATATACTCCAATGTTCATTGCAGCACTGTTTATAATAGCCAGGACATGGAAGCAACCTAGATGCCCATCAGACGAATGGATAAGAAAGCTTTGGTACATATACATGATGGAGTATTCTGTTCTGTTCTGTCGCTCAGTTGTGTCCGACTCTTTGCGACCCCGTGGACTGTAGCCTACCAGGCTTCTCTGTCCATGGGATTCTCCAGGCAAGAATACTGGAGTGGGTTACCGTTTCTTTCTCCAGGGGATCTTCCCGACCCAGGGATCGAACCCGGGTCTCCCGCATTGGAGGCAGATGCTTTAACCTCCGAGCCACCAGGGTATTATTCAGCCATTAAAAAGAATACATTTGAATCAGTTCTAATGAGGTGGATGAAATTGGAGCCTATTATACACAGTGAAGTAAGCCAGAAAGAAAAACACCAATACAGTATACTAATGCATATATATGGAATTTAGAAAGATGGTAATTATAACCCTGTATACGAGACAGCAAAAGAGACACAGGTATATAGAACAGTCTTTTGGACTCTGTGGGAGAGGGTGAGGGTGGGATGATTTGGGAGAATGGCATTGAAACATGTGTATTATCATATGTGAAACGAATTGCCAGTCCAGGTTCGACGCATGATACAGGATGCTCGGGGCTGGTGCACAGAGATGACCCAGAGGGAGGATAAGGGAAGGGAGGTGGGAGGAAGGTTCAAAAAGGGGAACACATGTATACCCGGGGCGGATTCATGTTAATGTATGGCAAAACCAACCAATATAATATTGTAAAGTAATTAGCCTCCAATAAAAAGAAAAATAAAATAAAAAATAAAAATAAAAAAAAACAAACAAGGCAAGGTTTGAAGATTGATCAGGAGACATCAGTGAAGGAGGGATTTCCACAGAGATAGAGCACTGTTAGAGACCTCTGCTACTATTTTTTACCCTTCTCCCATATATTAGGGGAATACTTAAGGTCATCTTAAACCAGTGAGCAAGTGAGAGAACTTTAGAAAAATTTCCCCTGAAGCTCTGTCATGAGAGCTCTGAAAACTGGAGAGCCAGAGACTAGTACCTGATTTAGTATTAAAACAGGCTGAAGCTGAGTCTGGCCAGTTGCCTGATAGCTGAGCAATAGGGAGAAGCCCATAGCGTCTATGAGCTGTATTCCAGAAATGCCAGGAAACGTGCCTGTATTTGTTGCCCTGATGTGAACAATGACACAGGTTGCTGGCGGCCATTATGCTGAAAATAATTCTGATCGTACGGATCACTTGTAGGTTGACATGAGCCCAATGGATATCATCTACTGTGCAGTAGATTGCCACAAATTCAGTCCTGATGGCAACACCCATTATAGCAAACTGAAATCAGTGAATCTCATTGAGGGGATCACTGTGGAACTCATGAGAGCACAACAACAGGTATTTCCCTCATGGGGCACCAACACACTCTTGCTTTCTCCTTGCCCACCCTAATCCAGAAGAAATAGTGTCATTGTTGTGAGTAGAGAAAGAAAAATAAAAGAGTATAATGGAAACTGATGAAGAAGAAACCTTTGTGCCCTGGGTAAATCTACTCTTTCCTTTCTTCTTGACAAATTCTTAATTTTCAACTTTGCACATGACTACCTCTCAATATAGTTTGATTTCCTTGCAAGTAAGAGAGGTCATGTGATCAAGGTTTGGCCCATAGGATCTAAGCAGTAAAGACAGTTGTGACTTTTGAGGAGTGTATATAAATAGAACGGGCAGACCTTTCTCCATCTCTCTTCTTCCTGCTAGGGTGACTGCGGACTCAATGATCTGATTTCTTTCAGGTATCCTGAAGTTGATATGGCAGCCACAAGCTGAAAAACATGGAAAATTAGGAGAAAAACCCTGAATCCCTGATGACTATGTGGTACCGTTGTGCCAGACCTGGGCTGCCTACCTCTAGAGATCTTTACGTAAGAAAGAAAGAAATATCTAGCTCTTCTAAGACCCTTGGGAACTTGCTTAAGCACATTTGAACCTAATATTTGATATACTCGCTTTTTCTAGTACAGGTTTACCAACCTGAAGCAGGACTTAGCTGTGGAAGAGGAGAATTTCTGAACTGGATAGTAATGAAACTCTATAATAGGCTTGAATGGACTTGCTGGCACCTAAAATGGGATTGTTAGCTAATATGTGACAATGATGAAATTGCCTTGTGATGTATCTGTCAGAGGTACAGATGAGAGACGCATTGGAGCACAAGGGAAAAACAGTAAAATGAAAGAATAAAGTTACATTTACTTGCTCTCTACCAGCTCAATGCTAAGCCATTCAGTGAATTGGTTACACATTTGTTCTAATTGGCTAAGCAATACTTTATTAGATGAATGAACTCAATGTAATACATTAATGAGATATACTGCCTTGAATTGCTCAGAAGAATCTTTAAAAATTGTCAAATGTTCTTTAATTGATATAAGTCATTAATATTGGAGCTTAAGTAATTCAATGTAATTTTGATAACTAATATAAAGATGTAATTAATTTCGTCACTTTATATTATGTTTGTGCTTCCAGAATTTAGTATTTTATAGAGTAATTGCTTCTAATATGACCTTACATTGTACAAGATATACTTATAATTCATCTTTCCCAATTTTTTTAGCATATTTTAAATCAAATACATATTGGAAGCACTTTTCCCTCCTCACACAAAAAACCTCCTATGTTTGGCATTTTGTATGAGACAGTTATCCTTTGAGAAACACTCTGGTTTTCAATTGCCCTTGAAAGAGCACACCTCTCCCCATAAATAGTTGTAGGGGTCTTTCATTGCACCCCAGTTTCAGCCTTTCTGGAGGATGAATATTCAGATATTCACCTTGGTTGCTGTGGAGACAGCATACTCCTTTTAGGCAGCAGTTATACCATCCTATCTTGGCTCCCAGAGGAAATGTTATGCAGCCTATGTTATAGACTGTATATTGTTAGGCAGTTCTAAACATACTATCCATGTTTGGAAGACATTTTTGTCTGTTGGTAACAAATGAACCAAGACATAAATTTAAAACAATTGTTTTCCTCTTCTTAAAACTGGAAGTGGTGCTATCACAAACTTTCGTCATATACATTCTTAATTATACATAGTTCTCCTTCCATAGTGTTTACTAGGAATAAATATTGAGAAATAGAATAATAGATAAAACAGCTAACGTTTATTGATTCTTACTGTATACAAAGCTGCATGCTTAAGGATTTGAAATTCATTATCTGCTTTAACCTTCATAATTGAGGTAAGTGCTGTTAAGGTTCTTACTAAACATAGACCCGAGACACAAAGATACAAAATTATCCATGGTCATCCACACAGTGGCACAGCCAGAATTTGTGCCTCAACTATCTTATTTCAGTGCCCTTCAGACAATCTATTGTGAGGAGCTATCTTTCTAAAATGTGGTCCAACCATGTTATTCACCAGTGATATTTTATTGGTTAATGATGCCAGTGTAAATCTGATTTAAGCTATTCACAGCTTGGTGATAACTTACATTTCCAATTCTCAGTCAACCTGCTTCTGATACAATTGCACACACCTTTGACTTATACCAGAGAGATACAAAATCACTTTCCTGGACAGACTATGGTCTTTTATGCCTTTCTACTTGACCATGTGGAGCTCCATCCATGTTTAATTCCTTTCACCACCTCGGCTACTTGGAAACTTTTCCATTAAGAGGTTTCCAAACTTTACCCCTAGAGAATGATTTGCCCTAGACAGGGAATCCTGGAAAGAAAGATATAATTCTAGCATAAGTTTAGGAAAGAAGTCCAGGTGATCATGTAGACAGGTGTGCTTATCAGGGACCTAAGAATTGAAAGAGTTCCTAATTTCCTATGAAGGAGAAGTCTTGGTGACGGAGAGTCAAGGAGGTCTTCGGGAGTTAGGGAGACAGGGAATAAAGAGCTCAAATCTTAATACAGATAATACATTTTATAAAAAAGTCGGTATTTTCCAAGGAGTGTATCATGTGCAAAATATAGACAAGTGGAAACAAAGCTAAAAATTTTAAGGGACTGCAGACATGTTTCTCCATCACTTAGTAACATCTTTAAAACACAATTTAGTGAATGCGACGTATGGAGTAAAAAGCGATAAGGCTTCAGGGCAGTTGTTTTCTATGGAGTTATGTCCAGATATTGTTTGCTCCATAGATTTCATAGACTTTTGTTCTGTTAAATGAGGAGATCTTGTTGAGATCAGCCACTTTTTTTTTCCGACATCTGTAGTTTCTGTAGAAGAATAACTCCAAGATATTTATAACTTTTACATTATCAAATGTGTATTCAAGTCTCCTTTGAAAATAAACTCCAACCACAGATCATAAAATGATGGGGACGACTACTTCTTTATCTCTGTGACTCACAGTTTAGTTCTCTTTGTGTGAACAGTAAATTCAGTTGAAAAGCTTTTTGTGAATTCAGCCGTTCTTACTATTTCCTAACTATTCCTCTTATATCTATGGTTCCGTTCCGTCGCTCAGTCGTGTCCGACTCTATGCGACCCCGTGGACTGTAGCCTACCAGGCTTCGCCGTCCATGGGATTCTCCAGGCAAGAATACTGGAGTGGGTTACCGTTTCCTTCTCCAGGGGATCTTCCCGACCCAGGGATCGAACCAGGGTCTCTCGCATTGCGGGCAGACGCTTTAACCTCTAAGCCACCAGGGAAGCCCATATCTATGGTAGATTAACACTGAAATTTTGGTGACTCTTATGAACAATTCTTTTTTATTTTTGTGCTGTCAGGGTCACCAGGTTGCCACTTCAAAGCATTATTTTCCCCATACTAGAGGTCTAGTCTCTTATTCTGGTAATTTAGGGAACTGCTTAGTTGTTCAAATTCAAACAATGGCCAATTCTGATACCAAGGAATTTCTTTTTGTTACTGTTTGCTTGAAATAAAATTTCAAAGCTCTAAAAATGTCACACATAGAGCAATACTTTCCCAGAGGGAGATTAACATAGCAATGGGTTCATCAGAACTTCCATCTACTACCTTTCAAATGAATGTCAAGTTATGCTGGCCAATGCATTCAAATGCCCTCATCATATCTAGTCTATTTTCTCCTTTCAGAAACTAAAATACAATTCTTAATGTTTGTTTCATTGTCACTCTGTCACCAAGGATACCTGGTGCAAAGATTCTCAGCACTGTGGAATTACAATGAAAGGTTATAGATCTTCATTACTGAAGTACAGACAATCATTACAGAACTCTAAAGCACTGAATGTTTTGGTGTGTAAAATTTTTTAAGGTGATTATCTTAGACAGTGTTTACCTTATGTGCACAGTACATATAATAAATGGAAGATTTTAACAAATCACTATAAATCAATTCTTAAACTGTTCTGTAGTGTGGGTGGCAAGTTGACTTTATTGGTTCATTTTCAATATTTGGAATTGTAGATATTTTTAAAATTCAGTGTTTCTATTGTTAGTTGACATTCTTAATTATTCTTCTCTACTTGGATTTTCTAGCTGTAGTTAGAATCAGAGAATTCAAAGTTTCACCATCTATTCACATCCTCTACATTATTTTGATTGACACAAATACAAATCACAGTTCTGATCTAAGAAATGAATGGATTATTTACTAACCTGACAAAGAGATTGGAACTGTTTGATCTTTTCCATGTAACAGATTGTGGCTGGAGAGGTGACCAGTGTAATCAAACCTAGCCGTTATAAAGCTCATTGAAATCAGGTGGCAGAAGTTCAGAAAGTCTATTTAGTAAAACTGTAGATTTAAATTAAATTCAGAGAGTTTGATATTACTTACTGTTCTTTTTATATCTCACTGGTTTCTCCACTGTATGTTTGTTACAGTCTTCTCTTATTTTTAATTGCTTCTAATGTTTCTGTTATTCATGCCTAATAATTAATGGTATAATATTTAGTAATTATCATTTATAGAGTTCCTTTCAGGGTATTTTAAATATCTGGAAGATAAAATACTAATATGATGTGACATTAAAATTTATGTGAAATCCAATTCTACAGTTAATAGTTTAAGTTAAGGATTTTTTTTTCAGATTAATTCTCCATGGCACATATACAATTCTTTATTCTTTATATGTTCTGTTCATTTTTATATCCTATATAATACTTAAAATTTTAAGAACATATTTGCAAAGGATAACTCATGTATTCATTCAGCTAATTTGAGTCTATATTACATGATAATGCTGTAAGGGAAACACAAACATGAAATCAGATAAATTACAATGCACAAAGGTGAGTAATCAGTGAAAAATATGATGAAAATACTGTAGGAACACAGAATTAACTATGAACTTTATCTTGGAAAACAGTAACAGAGAAGCAGTTATTGAAAACCTTCCAGGTGAAAAGAGCAGCATAAAAATTAAGGTAATTCTAGAAATAGAATAGTCTGTGCAAAAATTAAGATGAATGGAAATCTCTGATGGGTGAGCAGAGAGTAATTTATCCTGATGTCAGAGGACAGTATCAGCTCACTGGGAATGGCAAAGCCTTCCCGGAAGGCTGCAAAAGCACCTGCAAATACTACTGCTTGTCTTGCTACCAATAGTGTTTAAATTAAAATTCCTTTTCTTATCTCTGAATAGGGCTATGTTTGAGTCTTGACAAGGGTAAGCAAGCATTCTAATACATAAGTCTTAGAAAAATTGCATTTTACTGTGATACTCTCAAAAGATACTTTTATAAGAAAAAAAGTTCTTAGGGCACATCTGGTTGGAATATGGCATGTAGGAGTAGTTTCTTGAATTTTATCCACAGAAGATAAGCTCATTGTGATTGTGATGGTATTCTGCTCAGGCAGGCTGTGGTCTTGCCTGGTTGTAAGAAGCCTCAGGTGGTGCAGAGAAAGGCTCTTATATCCTTAAGATATAAGAGGTATCCAGAATAGGTATTTTATATATAAAACTGCCTTTTGTAAGCCATCCCAGCTCTATCTCAGAGCTATGTCCTTTGAAGAATTTCTTACCCTGTCACCAGGGAATCAAACACATTGTTCTTTCTTGGTGATAAGGTGGCCATTAACAGTTTATATGTACATTCTACCAGCTTAGAAATTCCTGTAGAAGGAATACATCTTTCCATATGGTTCTAACTGGAAAGTGGGAGGAGGTCCCTGATTGGCTTGATGATTAGTGGGATTAACTCACTCCTGCAGTCTGTGTTGAAAGAGCAAACTCAGTGCATGGAAATCTTAACACATGGCATAGAACCACTAGAGGAAGAGAAGCTTGAAATGATAAGGGGTGTGTGTGTGGGTTTCAGATGGTGGTGAGTTGGAGGGGTATAGGTTGTGACCATAAAAAGGCAGATGCCCACAATATTTGCTTTGGCTATTTTATTGCTTCATTGTTGGTAGATTTGATTTTTAACTGTTTTAAAATGCATTTAAATTGGTTCTAAGAGCAAAATCTGTGTCATGAAACAGATCAAGATTTCTTTTCACTTTGTGTTATTTCCGTTTGATAAATGGAATAATACATGCTTGTTCTACTAACAGCAGTTTTTTTTTTCTTTTTAAAAACTTTTTTGATTTTTTTAATCACAGCTCTAATTGTGTGGAGCAAAATAAATTTATCAGGCAGGCATTAAGCCACTCTTTACAATTCTGTGAGTAAGTTTGACTAATTATCTAATGCTTTTTAAACTGTCTGAATTAGAGAGAACTTTGCTTCAGGTTTTTTCTTTACCTGTCTGCTGCTGTCTGCTAATATTAATTAGATATTTGTCATGAAATTAATATAAAGAAAAAAAACTACATGCATAAGAGGTAGAAATATCATTGCTTTCCCACATATTTTGTTATTTCAGGTAAAGGCCTAAAATATTATTATCAGGAAAGTGGCTGTGCAGAAACAGGCTTCTACTCAAAAATTTTAAAGGTTTAATGATTTAAGTAAATCATCATTAATCTTATTAATGAATTTTTTGCACTTTAAATGGTAATTGACAATGTTTTTAGCTCTATGATATTTTTAGACTTTGCCTGTTTTTAACCTGTTTCATTTTCCATTCTAAACTCTAGAGTGTACTATTTATACAAATTACTTTCTCAGTTTAACTAGAGTATTAGGGTCACCTGAACTTTGAGTGGCATGCATAAACTGTGCAGTTTGAGTTTTAGTATCTTACATTTTAATAATGTGAGTTTTTACAGCTTTTTCTATAACTCATAAATCCTAATCAGGAGACATTGTCAAGGAAAAACTAAAATCTGGTTTATGCATGTGAACTGAGTCAATAAATGATTAATTACATTGCTATTTTTGTTTACATACTTAGTAGACTTTTTTTTGATGTATGTTGCCTTGTCAGAATTTTCCATTTAAAGTGTAAATAATTATGCTAATAAATTTAATACAAATTTCATAAAAATATAAGCAATGAAACTAATCTCCTTACTATATATATATATATATAAAAGATATTCTTTCAGAAATGGATATCTGTTTCTTCCTTTCCTTTTTGTCAATGCACTTAGCACATATTATATATATGTTGGCCCTTCAGTGATATCAAAATCAAATTATGTCTTTGTTTTTGTTGGTAAACCTTATGGGTATTTATAAATAGTGCATTAGGTCACTAGAGAGGTTCCACCGCCCCCAGTGTAGCTCATAAAATATAAATATTTTTAACAGAAGTGTTTCTAAAGTAAACAAGTAAAAGTGGCAATCAACTATTCTTATATTAAAAATAATTGAATATTAAAAGCTGAACAGCATACATTTTCCAGATTCCATTTAGACCTACTTATTATTAAATTTTCTCTGTTTCGTTGTAATGTAATTGTTGAGCAAGTTTAGCAAAGTCTGGCTGAGTTTCATCTTAAGTAAAAAGGTGGAAAATGTAAAAGAAAAATAAAAGGTATCTTTTCTTAAAAAAACAATCCCCATTAAAATAGTTTTCTTTTTTAGGCCTCTGTTACACAAGAGAAGACTCTACACATGGACATCACCAGATGGTCAACATCGAAATCAGATTGATTATATTCTTTGCAGCCAAAGATGGAGAAGCTCTATACAGTTAGCAAAAGCAAGACCAGGAGCTGACTGTGGCTCAGATCATGAACTCCTTATTGCCAAATTCAGACTTAAATTGAAGAAAGTAGGGAAAACCACTAGACCATTCAGATATGACCTAAATCAAATCCCGTATGATTATACAGTGGAAGTGAGAAATAGATTTAAGGGACTAGATCTGATAGATAGAGTGCCTGATGAACTCTGGACGGAGGTTCGTGACATTGTACAGGAGACAGGGACCAAGACCATCTCCATGGAAAAGAAATGCACAAAAGCAAAATGGCTGTCTGAGGAGGCCTTACAAATAGCTGTGACAAGAAGAGAAGCAAAAAGCAAAGGAGAAAAGGAAAGATATAAGCATCTGAATGCAGAGTTCCAAAGAATAGCAAGGAGAGATAAGAAAGTCTTGCTCAGTGATCAATGCAAAGAAATAGAGGAAAACAACAGAGTGGGAAAGACAAGAGATCTCTTCAAGAAAATTAGAGATATCAAGGGAACATTTCATGCAAAGATAGGCTCGGTAAAGGACAGAAATGGTATGGACCTAACAGAAGCAGAAGATATTAAGAAGAGGTGGCAAGAATACACAGAAGAACTGTACAAAAAAGATCTTCACAACCAAGATAGTCACAATAACGTGATCGCTGACCTAGAGCCAGACATCTTGGAATGTGAAGTCGAGTGGGCCTTAGAAAGCATCACTATGAACAAAGCTAGTGGAGGTGATGGAATTCCAGTTGAGCTATTTCAAATCTTGAAAGATGATGCTGTGAAAGTGCTGCACTCAATATGCCAGCAAATTTGGAAAACTCAGCAGTGGCCACAGGACTGGAAAAGCTCAGTCTTCATTCCAATCCCAAAGAAAGGCAATGTCAAAGAATGCTCAAACTACCGCACAATTGCACTCATCTCCCACGCTAGTAAAGTCATGCTCAAAATTCTCCAAGCCAGGCTTCAGCAATATGTGAACCGTGAACTCCCAGATGTTCAAGCAGGTTTTAGGAAAGGCAGAGGCACCAGAGATCAAATTGCCAACATCCGCTGGATCATGGAGAAAGCAAGAGAGTTCCAGAAAAACATCTATTGCTGCTTCATTGACTATGCCAAAGCCTTTGACTGTGTGGATCACAATAAACTGTGGAACATTCTGAAAGAGATGGGCATACCAGACCGCCTGACCTGCCTCTTGAGAAACCTGTATGCAGGTCAGGAAGCAACAGTTAGAACTGGACATGGAACAACAGACTGGTTCCAAATAGGAAAAGGAGTACGTCAAGGTTGTATATTGTCACCTTGCTTATTTAACTTCTATGCAGAGTACATCATGAGGAATGCTGGGCTGGAAGAAGCAGAAGCTGGAATCAAGACTGCCGGGAGAAATATCAATAACCTCAGATATGCAGATGACACTACCCTTATGGCAGAAAGTGAAGAGGAACTCAAAAGCCTCTTGATGAAAGTGAAAGAGGAGAGTGAAAAGGTTGGCTTGAAGCTCAACATTCAGAAAACAAAGATCATGGCATCTGGTCCCATCACTTCATGGGAAATAGATGGAAAAACAGTCGAGACAGTGTCAGACTTTATTTTTTTGGGCTCCAAAATCACTGCAGATGCTGATTGCAGCCATGGAATTAAAAGACGCTTACTCCTTGGAAGGAAAGTTATGACCAACCTTGATAGTATATTAAAAAACAGAGACATCACTTTGCCAACAAAGGCCCGTCTAGTCAAGGCTATGGTTTTTCCTGTGATCATGTATGGATGTGAGAGTTGGACTGTGAAGAAAGCTGATTGCTGAAGAATTGATGCTTTTGAACTGTGGTGTTAGAGAAGACTCTTGAGAGTCCCTTGTACTGCAAGGAGATCCAACCAGTCCATTCTAAAGGAGATCAATCCTGGGTGTTCATTGGAAGGACTGATGCTAAAGCTGAAACTCCAATACTTTGGCCACCTCATGCGACTAGTTGACTCACTGGAAAAGACTCTGATGCTGGGAAAGGTTGGGGGCGGGAGGAGAAGGAGACGACAGAGAATGAGATGGCTGGATGGCATCACCGACTCTGTGGACATGAGTTTGAGTGAACTCCAGGAGTTGGTGATGGACAGGGAGGCCTGGTGTGCTGTGATTCATGTTGTCGCAAATAGTCGGACAAGACTGAGCGACTGAACTGAACTGCAACAGGATAGGAAGGAGTCTCAAGTTCTTTTTACTTGGAATTTGACATTAAGATGTTACCAATATTTAGGATAGCATAAAATAGATTTAGGGTCTTGGTGAGTCTGAGAAAGTGAGCGGTATAAACATTGACTGATCACCACAGTGCTGTGACCTTGGAAGTCTTGATATCCTCTCTGAGCTGGCCTAGAGAGACCTTATTAGTCAAGAAGTATTCTATATAGTTCTTTGATAGGAGACAATCATTAGCTATTCACACCTTCATTAAAGTAGATAGAGGACTTAAGAATTCTTGTTGTTGCTCCTTAGGCAAAGAAGTTTGGGGAAAAATAAGTGTTTGTCTCCTTTGGTTATCCAGAGGCAGGCAGAAGCCTCTCTCTGGGTTATGATATTTTAGAAAATTAGGTGATCTGAGTTGGTAAATTAACCTTAGTGCATCACTCTTGAACAGCTTCAAAAATGCTGCTTTGATATGCAGGCACCTGGCCAGTCAATTTGTCATTTTTAAGTTCACAGATCCCTTAGCTGGTGGTCTAATGGAATAAACTTGCTTTACAGGACATTAGTTTTAATAGAGATCATTAACTTCATTGCGTAGGTACACTTCAGAGGTTGAAAGTGCTAACATTGCATCTTCAGTATCTATTTTACAAATAGTAGTTAGGACATTATTAGATCTTGGGTTGTCTCATGTGGCTATTGTCTTTATCACATTGCCTCTCATCTTCTACATTTGTTCCTGTCCAAAAAAACAAAGTGCTTTTTGAATATACATAAAAAATATCATGATACATCAGGTCACAACATCAAAGTCATTCCCATTACATTTAGAATAGAATTCAGCCTCCTTACCTTGGTTTTGTATGGTATGGTTGACAACAAATTATCCCTTTAGAATTTGCTCATGGCATTCACTTATTCTTGAGGCTCCAGCAACATCTGACTTCTTTTAATTTCTCTAAGCTGCAGGCTCTCCCTGATCAGATCTATTCGCATAATAATCTCTGTCAGTGTGATTTTCCGAAGTTTTCACATGACTGATTTCTCATCCTCAGTTCTCATGCTCATCATCTCATTTCAGTTTGTCAACTATTCAGAGGTATTTTGGGTCTGGTTGAGTACCTGGCTACTCAATCAGTAAGAGGTAGCTTTCTCCCTCCAAATAACTTCCATAATGGTACTCTTGATAATGCACCCCCTGGAAGAGAATCAGACCCAGCCACACTTCAGTTGGAACTTGAACCCACAATCTTGACTTAGGAAGGGAGTCAAACTCAGTCTTTTAATTGGAGCCACACAGCCAGTCTCAGGACTTACTGAAGCTCAGATGGAGGAGAGAATTGAGTGAAAAGCAAACTGACAGGCAAAGAACAAATTTATTAGCATAGGATACCTGTGAGAGATACAAGCAGGCAGGCAAGGGAGTGCAGCCCTGAGAACAAAGAGGGCTACATTTTTATAATCAAAGAACACCTTCTTCCTCATTTTGGGCAGACATCAAAGCTTACATCATTAGTTCCTCCTTTGATCCTATATGGTATAACTGGGACTGGAATCAGTTCAGTTCAGTTCAATTCAGTTCACTCGCTCAGTCATGTTCGACTCTTTGCGACCCCATGGACTGAAGCACACCAGGCTTCCCTGTCCAGCACCAACTCCTGAAGTTTACCCAAACTCATGTCCATTGAGTTGGTGATGCCATCCACCTATCTCATCCTCTGTCATCCCCTTCTCCTCCTGCCCTCAATCTTTCCCAGCATCAGGGTCTTTTCAAATGAGTCATCTCTTCGCATCAGGTGGCCAAAGTATTGAAGTTTCAGCTTTAACATCAGTCCTTCAAATAAACACCCAGGACTGATCCCCTCTAGGATGGACTGGTAGGATCTCCTTGCAGTCCAAAGGACTCTCAAGAGTCTTCTCCAACACCACAGTTCAAAAGCATCCCATAGCCTTGGCTAGACAGACTATGTTGGCAAAGTAATGTCTCTGCTTTTTAATATGCTATCTAGGTTGGTCATAACTTTCCTTCCAAGGAGTAAGTGTCTTTTAATTTCATGGCTGCAGTTACCATCTGCAGTGACTTTGGAGCTGAAAAAGTTAAAGTCAGCCACTGTTTCCCCATCTATTTGCCATGAAGTGATGGGACTGGATGCCAGGATCTTAGTTTTCTGAATGTTGAGCTTTAAGCCAACTTTTTCACTCTCCTCTTTCACTTTCATCAAGAGGCCCTTTAGTTCTTTGCTTTCTGCCATAAGGGTGGTGTCATCTGCATATCTGAGGTTATTGATATTTCTCCCGGCAATCTTGATTCCAGCTTGTGTTTCCTCCAGCCCAGCGTTTCTCATGATGTATGCTGCATATAAGTTAAATAAGCAGGGTGACAATATACAGCCTTGACATACTTCTTTCCCGATTTGGGACCAGTCTGTTGTTCCATGTCCAGTTCTAACTGTTGCTTCCTGACCTGCATACAGATTTCTCAAGGGGCAGGGTAGGTGGTCTGGTATTCCCATCTCTTTCAGAATTTTCCACAGTTTGTTGTGAGCCACACAGTTTGACATAGTTGAAAAGCAGAAATAGATGTTTTTCTGGAATTCTCTTGCTTTTTCAATGATCCAGCAGGACTGTCATGGCCCTGTTTAATTCATATGTATATTAGCCTAAGGGTGATAACATATACCAAAATATCCTAACATATAATAAAAATTCTTCTCTGGCATCAGTCTAATAACCCCTTTCACCTAGTTTCTTTCTCCTTTCATCTATACTCCTATCTTGGCTACATGTAGGAATGCAGTTTTCAGGGCCTGTTATCTTATAAATCTCCCAGGCTGAATTCAGGTCTTATATCCATTTTCCTGCATTAATGACCTAAATAAACCTGTTTAGGTTCAAAATGTTCTGATTGTTATGTAGCTGCCACATGTTCTTGGCATTTTCTGGTTGGTGTGTAGCTTATGGTGGATTCCTGAAATTCCTCTCTATCTTCCCTCAGTGGGATTTCTAGCTGTGTAACTATCTTATTGTATTCTTATCACTCTGGGATTTTTCTCCATAGCATTAGTCATAAGTTATAATTAGGATTTTAGTTATTTATATATGTCATGACTATCTTGCTGAATTTCAGCATCTTAGGGGCAGACTGCATATACATCTCTTTTGGTCACTGATGTGTAACAGAAGCATGGGTCAAAAATATGTTTTGAATATATACTCTATTTCATAATAAGTTTTATAATCTTGTTTCTTCACGCAGACCCTCTGAGAGCCTTCAAGATTTAACTTGTAAGTTTCTATATTTTTCTGACCTTGGAAGCCCCTTTTGATGGTGCATCTCAAGGGATTAGTGTTTCTTAATTTACTTTTTTTTTCTTTTTCTCTGACTGGAGATGATTCCTCAAGTGATCATTTAGGTGTATGATGAGCACATTGTTATTTTAAGAATATAATTCTTTCAATAGGTAATTATTATTTTTTTCGTTAATGGTGTTCTGAGAAAATATAGTCTCAAAGAAGAAACTAACATGATGTTTGTCCCATGGGGATATGCTATTAATGAGAAATCAGGGACTATTCCTATAAATAACTAAAAATACCAGATACTGTTACTTAGAAATATAATAATTTACTAGAGAGAATTAATAAGCAAACTAAATTTATTCTCTTATATAGGGTGTTGAGTCATGAAATAGAGTCATCGTAAACAAAAAGTACTTGCATATTTAGTCTCAGTATTGTTTATAGGCTTGGGTTTTTTGTTTCTGGTTTATTTAGCATTAAGTTGCATGTGTATGTGTGTTTCTGTGTGTTTTTTCAGACAAGCTACCTTATGCTTAGGAAAATGATACCACAGTACTTACGTAGGAAGAGTAACTGATGGCTTTGTTGTTGTTCAGTCTCTCTGTCATGTCTGACTCTTTGCAACCCCATGAACTGCCGCAGCCAGGCTTCCCCGTCCTTCAGTATCTCCCGGAGTTTGCTCAAACTCATGTCCATTGAGTCGTTCTTGCCATCCAAGCATCTCATCCTCTGTCTCCCCCTTTTCCTCCTGCCCTCAATCTTTCCTATCATAAGAGTTTTTTCCAATGAGTGGGCTCTTTGCATCAGGTGACCAAAGTATTGGAGTTCAGCATTAGTCTTTCCAATGAATATTCAGGACTGATTTCCTTTAAGATTGGCTGGTTTGATCTCCTTGCTGTCCAAGGACTCTCAAGAGTCTTCTACAACCACAACTTGAAAGCATCAATTCTTCACCACTCAGCCTTCCTTATGGTCCAACTCTCACATCTGTACATGACTATTGGAAAAGCAATAGCTTTGATTATACGGACCTTTGTCAGTAAAGTGATTTCTCTGCATTTTAGTACAATGTATGGATGGTTTGTTATAGTTTTTTTTTTTTTTTTCTTTCCCAAAAAGCAACTCTCTTTTAATTTCATGTCTGCAGTGACCATCAACAGTGATTCTGGAGATCAAAAAAATAAAGTCTGTCACTGTTTCCAATTTTTCCTCTTCTATTTGCCATGAAGTGATGGGACCAGATGCCATGATCTTCAGTTTTTGAATGTTGAGTTTTAAGCCAGCTTTTTCACTCTCCTCTTTCACCTTCTTCAAGAAGCTCTTGTAGTTCCTCTTTGCTTTCTGCCATTAAGGATGTGTTATCTGCATGTCTGAAGTTATTGATACTTCTCTCAACAATCTTTGTTCCAGCTTGTGAATCATCTAGGCTGCCATTTCACATGATGTACTCTGGACATAGAATTTAAATAAGGAAGGTCGCTATATAAAGCCTTGACATACTCCTTTCCCTATTTGGAACCAGTGTGTTGTTCCATGCACGGTTCTAACTGTTGCTTCTCGACCTGCATACACGTTTCTTAGGAGACAGGTAAGCTGGGCTGGTATTCCCATCTCTTTAAGAATTTTCCAAAGTTTGTTGTCATCCACACAGTCTAAGTTTTTGTCATAGTCAATGAGGCAGAAGTGTGTTTTTCTGGAGTTCTCTTGCATTTTCTATGATCCGGTGGATTTTGGCAATTTGATCTATGGTTCCTCTGCCTTTTCTAAACATAAATTGTTCATGTGGAAGTTCTTGTTTCATGTACTGTTGAAGTCTAGCTTGAAGGACTTTTCACATTACATTGCTAGCATGGGAGATGAGTGCAATTGTGTGGTAGTTTGAATATTCTTTGACATTGGAATGAAAACTGATCTTTTCCAGTCCTGTGGCCAGTGTTATTTTCAAAATTTGCTGGCATATTGAGTGCAGCATTTTCATAGCACCATGTTTTAGGATTTGAAATAGTTCAGCTGCAATTCCATCACTTCCACTACCTTTGTTCATAGTTATGCTTCCTAAGGCCTTACTTGACTTCACACTTCAGAATATATGGCCGTATGTGATTGACCACACCAGGGTGGTTATCTGGGTCATTAAGATCTTTTTTGTGTAGATCTTCTGTGTATTCTTGCCACCTCTTCTTAATATCTTCTGCTTCTGTTAGCTCCATATGGTTTTTGTTCTTTATTGAGCCCATCTTTGCATGAAATATTCCCTTGGTAACTCTAATTTTTTTGAAGAGATCTCTAGTGTTTCCCATTCTATTGTTTTCCTCCATTTCTTTCATCATTCACTTAAGAAGGTTTTCTTATCTCTCCATGCTATTTTTTTCAAACTCTGCATTCATATGGATGTATCTTTCCTTTTTTCCTTTGCCTTTTGCTGCTTTTATTTTTTCAGCTATTTGTAAGGCCTCCTCAGACAACGCTTTTGCCTTTTGTATTTCTTTTTCTTGGGAATGGTTTCAATCACCACCTCCTGTACAATGTCAGGAACCTCGCTCCATAGTTCTTCAGGCACTCTTATCAGATCTTAGCCCTTGAGTCTATTTGTCACTTACACTGTATAATCATAAGGGATTTGATTTAGTGGTTTTCCTCTACTTTCATCAATGTCTTCTACTTTCTTTCAGTCTGAATTTGGCAATAAGGATTTCATAATCTGAGCCACTGTCATCTCCCAGTTTTGTTTTTGTAACTCCATCTTTGGATGCAAAGAATATAATCAGCCTGATTTCAGTGCTGGCCATCTGGTGATGTCCATGTGTAGATTATCTCTTGTGTTGTTGAAGAGGGTTTTTGCTATGACCAGTGGTTCTCTTGGAAAAGCTTGTTAAACTTTGTCCTGCTTCACTTTGTAGTCCAAGGCAAATCTTGCCTCTTACTTCGGGTATTTCTTGACGTCCTCTTTTTGCATTCTGTTCTCCTGTGATGAAAAGGACATTTTGTGTGTGTGTGTGTTAGTTCTAGAAGGTCTTGTAGGTTGTTTGGAATGGTTATATCTATTTATGTTTATCATGTAAGGGATTAAAATTGAGAAACTAAATATATTCATTTAAACATAATTATGAACAAAATAGCAATTTTTTGAAAAAATTTTCTAAAAAGTAAAAAGAACATTGCTTTATATTATCCCAAGCCTATTTAATATCTTGCTTTAAAAGAAAGATATTTATGTATATGCTTCTATTCAGTTTGTTTAAAGTGTTGATTTAGTTAAAGTATATGAAGAAAAGAGTGGAAAATGCAAATAACATCTTACTATGAATATAGTTTGATTTCCTAGACTACCTGTCTTCAGTTCAGTTCAGTTCAGTCCCTCAGTCGTGTCTGAATCTTTGCGACCCCATGAATCACAGCACTCCAGGCCTCCCTGTCCATCACCAACTCCTGGAGTTCACTCAAATTCATGTCCATTGAGTCGGTGATGCCATCCAGCCATCTCATTCTCTATCGTCCCCGTCTCCTCCTGCCCCCAACCCCTCCCAGCATCTTAGGTACTATATATTGTACAACCATACAACAATTTATATAACCATTGTTCTAATAAGTATTATGTGGGGTAGCTGCTGCTTGTATAGTTATAAACACTATTTCTACAAACATGTGTTTTCATGCCTAGTGGTACATGTTAGCCAGAGTTTTTCTGAAATATATACCAAGGTGTGAAAATATTGGGTTGCATAACATGTACAGTTACCAATGGAATGTCAAACTGCTTTCCAAATTGTTTTTCTACATTCATACTTATATTAACAGGCTATGGATATTCCCATTCCTCTATATTCTAATCTAAAAATTTCATTGATTCTAATCAACAAAATTAATCAGCCAACTAAATTTTTCTTTTATGATGGGTATAAAATGTTATCTCATTGTAATGTTAACTTGTAGTCCTCTTATTATTAACAAGGTTATGCATTTTTTCATATGGTATCATGGACTATTTGTGCTTCTTATTTAAGATGCTTATTAAATCCAGTAAAAAGTTCTTTATAAATTTTAATATATAAAACTATAATAGTTTTTTCAGTGTATATGATATTAAGAAGAGGTGGCAAGAATACACAGAAAAAAAAAAGATCTTCATGACCAAGATAATTACGATAGCGTGATCACTCACCTGGAACCAGACATCTTGGAATGTGAAGTCAAGTGAGCCTTAGAGAGCATCACTACAAACAAAGCTAGTGGAGGTGATGGAATTCCAGTTGAGCTATTTCAAATCTTGAAAGGTGATGCTGTGAAAGTGCTGCACTCAATATGCCAGCAAATTTGGAAAACTCAGCAGTGGCCACAGGACTGGAAAAGGTCAGTCTTCATTCCAATCCCAAAGAAAGGCAATGCCAAAGAATGCTCAAACTACTGCACAATTGTACTCATCTCACACACTAGTAAAGTCATTCTCAAAATTCTCCAAGCCAGGCTTCAGCAATATGTGAACCGTGAACTCCCAGATGTTTAAGCAGGTTTTAGAAAAGGCAGAGGAACTAGAGATCAAATTGCCAACATCCGCTGGATCATGGAGAAAGCAAGAGAATTCCAGAAAAACATCTATTTCTGCTTCATTGACTATGCCAAAGCCTTTGACTGTGTGGATCACAATAAACTGTGGAACATTCTGAAAGAGACGGGCATACCAGACCACCTGACCTGCCTCTTGAGAAACCTGTATGCAGGTCAGGAAGCAACAGTTAGAACTGGACATGGAACAACAGACTGGTTCCAAATAGGAAAAGGAGTACGTCAAGGCTGTATATTGTCACCCTGCTTATTTAATTTATATGCAGAGTACATCATGAGGAACTCTGGATTGGAAGAAGCACAAGCTGGAATCAAGATTGCCAGGAGAAATATCAATCACCTCAGATATGCAGATGACACCACTCTTATGGCAGAAAGTGAAGAGGAACTCAAAAGCCTCTTGATGAAAGTGAAAGAAGAGAGTGAAAAGTCTGGCTTGAAGATCAACATTCAGAAAACGAAGATCATGGCATCTGATCCCATCAGTTCATGGGAAATAGATGGGGAAACAGTGGAGACAGTGTCAGACTTTATTTTTTTGGGCTCCAAAATCACTGCAGATGCTGATTGTATCCAGGAAATTAAAAGACGCTTACTCCTTGGAAGGAAAGTTATGACCAACCTAGATAGCATATTAAAAAGCAGAGACATTACTTTGCCAACAAATGTCCATCTAGTCAAGGCTTTGTTTTTTCCTGTGGCCATGTATGGATGTGAGAGTTGGACTGTGAAGAAAGCTGATTGCCGAAGAATTGATGCTTTGGAACTGTGGTGCTGGAGAAGACTCTTGAGAGTCTCTTGGACTGCAAGGAGATTGAACTAGTCCATTCTAAAGGAGATCAGTCCTGAGTGTTCATTGGAAGGACTGATGCTAAAGCTGAAGTGCCAATAATTTGGCCACCTCATTGGAAGAGTTGACTCACTGGAAAAGACTCTGATGTTTGGAGGGATTGGGGGAGGGAGGAGAAGGGGACAACAGAGAATGAGATGGCTGGATGGCATCACTGACTTGATGGACATGAGTTTGAGTGAACCCCGGGAGTTGGTGATGGACAGGAAGGCCTGGCGTGCTGTGATTCATGGGGTTGCAGAGTCAGACATGACTGAACAATTGAACTGAACTGAACTGAAGCTGTTAATAATTTCTTTATTGTTTGTATCTTTTCTTAGTTAAAAATGTCTTCTCTACTCCAAAGTCTGAAAGATAGTTTTGAAAATTTTTTCCTTGAAATTTTTGTTCAGGCTTTCATGTTTAAATTTTTAGTATTCCTGAAATTGATTTTGATTTATGTTAGGAAGAATGGGTTTAATTTTTTTTTCAGTTTTTGCTTTGTATATTTTATGTGCTTATATTAATAAGAGCATAAAATTTTTGAATTATGACAATTGTACCAACTCACTGGTGTTTATTGGTCTTAAGTTTAGTTTGTGAAATTTAAACATAAGGACTTTTTTACTTAGATTGGAATTTTCCACATATATTTATATATATCTTTTTTTCTTCCAATAACTTTAGTGCACCTGATATCATCCTCTTTTAGGTATTTCCCTTCTATTTAGCATATCTTGGATTTCTTTCTCTTAAGAAAACAGAAATGGCCTATCATTTTTTTATATTTTATAAGGGTCTTTTAGTTCCTTGTGTGAATTAGATTACTGATTGGAGAAGGGCATGGCAACCCGCTCCAGTGTTCTTGCCTAGAGAATTCTATGGACAGAGGAGCCTGGCAGGCTACAGTTCATGGGATTGCAAAGAGTCATACATGACTGAGCGGTTAACACACACAGATATTTGAATTTAGATCCGATAATTGGACTATGGGCTTTTCATCTTCTTTTTTTTCTTTCTTTTTTAACAACATGACTAATAGATTTATTTTTTATTTTTATTTTTTTTTACATTAAAAATTTTTATTTTATCAAATATTATCAATTAAATATATATGTGACATGCTGTTGCTTTGATTGAGCAGAAATTGGAGATTAAACTGTTTTACAATAAATTTTCTCTGTGCCTGAGTGTTTTTTTTTTTTTTTAATTTTTGTTTTTATTGGAGGCACTTCATGGGAAATAGATGGAAAAACCATGGAAACAGTGTCAGACTTTATTTTTTTGGGCTCCAAAATCACTGCAGATGCTGATTGCAGCCATGAAATTAAAAGACGCTTACTCCTTGGAAGGAAAATTATGACCAACCTAGATAGTATATTAAAAAGCAGAGACATTATTTTGCCAACCAAGGTCCGTCTAGTCAAGGCTATGGTTTTTCCCGTGGTCATGTATGGATGTGAGAGTTGGACTGTGAAGAAAGCTGATCGCCGAAGAATTGATGCTTTTGAACTGTGGTGCTGGAGAAAACTCTTGAGAGTCCCTTGGACTGCAAGGAGATCCAACCAGTCCATTCTAAAGGAGATCAATCCTGGGTGTTCATTGGAAGGACTGATGCTAAAGCTGAAACTACAATACTTTGGCCACCTCGTGTGATGAGTTGACTCACTGGAAAAGACTCTGATGCTGGGAGGGATTGGGGGTGGAAGGGGAAGGGGACGACAGAGAATGAGATGGCTGGATGGCATCACCGACTCTCTGGACATGAGTTTGAGTGAACTCCGGGAGTTGGTGATGCAGAGAGGCCTGGTGTGCTGTGATTCATGGGGTCGCGGAGAGTCGGACACGACTGAGCGACTGAACTGAACTGAACTGAATTATTTTACAATACTATATTGGTTGGCTTTGTCATACATTGACATGAATCCGCCCCGGGTGTACATGAGTTGCCCACCCGAACCCCCCTCCCACCACCCTCCTCCCCTTATCCTCCTTCTGGGTCATCCCCGCATACCAGCCCCGAACATCCTGTAACATGCATCGACCCTGAACTGGCGATTCGTTTCACATATTACAATACACATATTTCAATGCCATTCTCCCAAACCATCCCACCCTCACCCTCTCTCACAGAGTCCCAAAGACTGTTCTATGCATCTGTGTAGATTTATTTTTTAAAAAACAGCTCTGTAGAGTGATGAGAACAGAAGCCAAATGAAATGAGTTGTGTAGTAAATAGTAGGTGAGAGAAAAGAGGGAACAAATACAGAGAGTCTCTCCTGAATTAATTGTTACGTAGAGAAGATAAAAATAACTGCAGGAAGATGTGGGAATCAAGGGACTGCTTTTCACATTTTTAAGATGTGAGAAACTTAAGCGCGTATAAATATAGTTAGGAGTAATACAAATGAGAGACATGTTAATATATGTAAGGAAGCAAAGTTATTTTATGGTGTAAAACTGTTGATTGGACAGGATGTCATAAAATTCTGTGTAAGAGTAGAGCAATTTCTGTTTACCAGTGCCCTTTATGGAGTTCTCCCCAAAGAGGAGAGAGGTTACAGAGGACACACATGCAGATGTAATAAGGGCTATAGATCTGTAGCAGGCTGTTAAGGGAGATCTCACTTCATGGCTGCTGTTTTTTTCTGTAACCAACTAGTTTGTCTGCTGAGAATGACATTATTGGTAGTAAGTCTGGCTGAGCTTTGAGGGCATTTGGTAATTAGTATCACAATGTTATTGTCAAGTTCCAGGATGACAAGCATGGAATCCCAATTTAATTCTCTAATTTTGTGTATGTTTATCAACACATTTATATAAGCTTCTCTTATCTGAAGTTATCTATTTTTTAAAAAACTTCAAGTAATTAGCTCTTATATTTTGGTCCTTTTTCTAGGTACTAGTTGTATAATTTTGATCTTATTCTCAAAGAGGACCAGGTGGTTTGAGCTTACAATATTGTCACTGAGAGAATTACATCTTCCCTTTCTCTGGTATCTCTTCCTGGAGCTTAGTTCAAGTCCAACATGACATAGAAACTATAAATATTGAGCAACTGGGTCATGATAATGTAGTATACTCTTATTTTTTCCCCTAACTTTTGTAATAAAAATCTAAGTATTCTAAATGCATTTATTTAGTTCTAAGGACTGTGATCTCCTCTGGGATTAAAATGATACATGACTGGTACCCTTGCCTGTGAAATAGGTACTGGAAAAGGGAGAGGGGGCTGGGACCTGTGGGTGGCTAGTAGTGTTCCTTTTCCTGACCTCAGTGCCAATGACGTGGTGTGCTCACTCTGAAAGTTCATTGCGAGGTCAGCCCGTGTTGTGTGCACTGTTTGTATTGTGATGTACATACAGAAATGCTGATGTATGGGAACCAACACTATATAATGTACACTGTGAGCATGGTTATATAGGGATGTGTAAATAGTATTTATGCAAATATAATCAGGGTTACATTAGAGAGATATATAGGATGCTGTGAGATTACTCCACTGAGATTGTTATCTTAAATGTTAGGCTTCCCTGGTGGCTCAGGTGGTAAATGTCTCCAGTAATCTCCTAATCAACAGATGCAATGGCTTATTTTGAGCAAATATTGTCTGTAAACTTTTTCACCACCACCATCTTCAAGTGCTGTGTTTCCTCTGATCCTGAACTCTGGATCTATGTATAACCTAGTATATCTTCTCTTTCAGTTTCTAACTCATTAAGGACCCATGTTCCCCCTGAATTTTCAGCAGTCATTGCTGCCCAGATAACTCGTAGGGTCATCTTTCCCATCTTGTTCTCATCACTATGCCTCAGATCAAAATTCAAAGCTGCCAGCTAACCATATCTATTCATAATGAAAATGCATCTCCTTATCTTGTCCTTCTTTCTCATTGCACCTTCATGTAAAATCCCTATCAACCTATCCATTTCTGATATCCTGTGAGGTGTCTGCCATGTTTTTGCAAAGGAAAACATTTTAGTAATCACTCAGAAGATGCCAATTTATCTAGGAAGTGTTGTCTTCAGCAAACTTGTTGCATTGTTTAGTAGCCAATTTCAGGGAAAAATGTTAGTGATGTAAGTGATTGTGAGAAGTATCTGTCATTATCCAATTGTTATGCTTGTAGCCAGTAAAAAGATTAGAATCTTTAGATATTTTTTTTGTGTGTGTGTGATGAAGGCACACTATATTTGTTTTGTATTTTGAGGTTGATAGGTATTCGAGTATAGTTTTTCTTTTTTTCTTGGTAACTTTTAATAGAATGCTGTTCATAGGTTTTCTATTTTTCATTTTCTAAGAAGAGCATGGCAACTCACTCCAGTATTCTTGCCTGGAGAAACCCATGGACATGGAGCCTGATGGGCTACAGTCCATGGGCAAAGAGTTGGATATGACTGAGTGACTAACACTGTCACTTACTTTCACTTTCAAGTACCATCTTGACTTTGCAGAAAATTCTGAGCTGATACGTGGATATTATCTCTCATACTTGCCTTGGCTTTCAAGGTGAGAAGTCAGCATTTGTTGAAAATCAGAGATGACTTCTGATGATGAAAAGTAAGTCTATAGCATTACCTGAAACTTGCTTATTACAGTCACGTATGTATTTGAAACACAGTGAGAATATACTTCACGCAGGAAACACAAATATAAGAGAATACCTTTATTTTTGTTTTAGAGTGCATAACAGCAAACAACATTTTTGGTGTTTCAAGGTCTCTACTATTACTTTTTTCAATAATATAAATCTTAAATTCAGAAAAATATTTTGGTTAAAATCATGAGGAAAAATCTTATTAAAGTTTATTTTGTGTTTGGCTATCACAATATGATTATCATCATTATCCAGGCTTTTGTATAAAATACCATACAATTGTGATGAGGTAAAAGCTTAAATATTTTGAGGCCAGAAATATGAATTAGGCAATTTCCTTCTAGAAAATGACAGTAAAAACTAGTTCAAGTTTGTAAAATATTATTGATATTCACATGATATTTGAATAGGAGATCTCAGATTACACAATGTCATATTCTTATATGTTATATAATCAAGTATACCTCTGATCTTTGGAAAAGATATAAAATTTTAGAAAAAAGAAAATCGCTGATAATAGCTTATAAGATGCATACTATTTTACAAGATAGTCATTTAAGTAAAATCTGAAAGGTTTAAACTAATATTCTCATTAGTGTGGAGCTGGCACTTGGTGGATAATTCAGATGTAGGTACAAAGAAGTGATATTCTAGCTGAAGATGTTCTCTGGAGTGTATGGTTCCATTCCAGGTATTAGTTCAGTATCAGAAATGATACAGAAATACTAAGAGATAGCTAGCTAGGTAGGTATATAAGAAAAGACATTCTAAGAGTATTCAGTATTAAGTGACATAGCAGAGGGGTCGTTGCTTATCTACAGATTGTTCTTTCTGTTTCTGAACTTGAATTCAGGAGTTGTACTTAGTTTTAAATGTGTGCAATAGTTTAAGTCAGGGTGCTACTATAAGAAGTAGAATATTGTCGTTGTTCAGTTGCCCCGTCATGTCCAATTCTTTGCAATCCCATGGACTGCAGCACACCAGACCTCAGTGTCCCTCACCATCTCCTGAAGTTTGCCCAAGTTCATGTCCATTGCATCGGTGATGCTATCCAGCCATCTCATCCTGTGATGCCCTTTTCTCCTTCAGCGCTCAATCTTTCCCAGCATCAGGGACTTTTCCAGTGAATTATCTATTTTCATCAGATGACCGAAATACTGGAGCTTCAGCTTCAGCATCAGTCCTTTCAGTGAGTATTCAGGGTTGATTTCCCTTAAGATTGACTGGTTGAATCTCCTTGCTTTCCAAGGGACTTTCAGGAGTCTTCTCCAACACTACAGTTCAAAGGCATCAATTCTTTGGCATTCTGCCTTCTTTAAGATCCAGCTATCGCAACCTTATGTGACCATTGGGAAGACCATAGCCTTGACTATAGGGACCTTTGTCAGCAAAGTAATGTCTCTGCTTTTCAACACACTGTCTAGGTTTGTCACCGCTTTCCTGCCAAGAAGCAATTGTCTTCTGATTTCATGGCTACAGTCATCATCCATAGTGGTTTTAGAGACCAAGAAGTGGAAATCTGTCACTACTTCCACCTTTTCCCCTTCTATTTGCCATGAAGTAATGGAGTCAAATGCCATGATCTTAGTTTTTATATTTAATTTTAAGCCACCTCTTTCACTCTCCTCCTTCACCCTCATTAAGAGGCTCTTTAGTTCCTCTTCACTTCGGCCATTAGAAGTAGAATACTGGGCAAGTATTTAAAATAGGGTCTCCTGGACCAAAAGATGGGAACTGAATTATTGGAACTCAGGTGTATTTCTTTTTTTGGGGGCGGGGAATCTAATCAGTGATTCCTCCCAAACTGTATTTTTCTGTTGCAGTGTTTGTCAACCTTGGCCTGATCCTCTGGTCTTCCTTCCAGACTGACACCTTGTTTCAAGACCCTCAGGGCATGAACACTTATGGGCCAGGTGGCTGTGGGCCCAGAGGCCTGAGACGGTCTTGATACTTGCCCAGCAGCCCTCAGCTAGAGATGCATGTCACTCTTGCCCAAGGATTCCTAAAAAGTCCTTGCCACACCGATCCACAGAACAAGCATTTGCAGTGGGAGACCCTGTCCTGGTGAATCCCACTGTACCCAAAGCTTGCCACGTGCTTGCCCACTCACTTAATTCTCCCCAGCCTTATCTTTTGTGCTCATAGAAACAAGGTGCTCCCTCAGGCCACCCTCAGCGATGTCTGGCTATAAGCCATCCTTAGTGCCCACTGCTCTGAGCACTGAGTGTAGAAATAACTGCTTCCTCTCTGCCCCAACATCCTGAGTTCAGCAGGGCAGCTGCCCCCATGGTGCCAGCAAGTCCGGCGTCTGTAGGGCAGCTGTGTTTCTATTGTGTGAGATCAAATTTGAACTGGAAATATCAGTTGACTTGATGAATCATCGACTAAACTAAATTTTCTCTTTTCAAAGAAATACTAAATCTAAAGCCTGGAGCATGGCTGAGTGGGGATCAAATATCTCTAGCTATGGATAGAGGAAAGATGTGGAGGTCAGTGTACCTGAAAGGGTTCTCATACATGTTTTTTTTTTTTTTTTTTTAATATATTGTCTACAATTAAACCTTGCATGAAAACACTAGAAGAGAAAAGTAAACCAAACCAAACCAATGTAATGAAATAAGTTGGACCTCACTGACTGCATGCTTTGAAAGATATCTGAGATCCTGACAAATTTCCATTTACCCCTAACTAAGTTAAACAACTTGCTAAACAGAAACTATTCATTTCCTTTAAAAATGATGAGCTTTGTGGTAGGTAATTTCTGGTGTATTCGACAGAATTTCTATTTGCACGGTAGCTGTGAAGATTAAAATGATACAGGGAACAATTACAGAATAAACTAACATAACATAGTAGATTTTTTGTCATTTGTCTGTATATAAAGCATTAGTTCCTGAATTGGGTTTAATATAAATGAATATATTTATAAGGTAGCATGTATATATATGCAATCATACACACATACACACCAATGCACATACGGAGACAATAGCCATTTGTGGAGTTAAACAATAGCTTTTATTCTAAAAGTTGCAACCTAATTTATTTCACTTGGGTTGCGTGAATTAAGTGTTCTGAGAAATGAGTTCTTTAGTTTGGTGATATTTAATTATTTTTTAACAAGTAATAAATGCTATAAAATAAGTGTAGGAAATAGGTATAGACCATTAAACCAAATGTGAAAAAAGTAGCAAAGAATTTCGAAGGTCAAAAGACTGTGAGTATAATTTTAAAGAGGAAATGACAAGGACTAATGGATCATAAAGATCATAGGTCCCTCCTTCCCTCATTCAGCACCCTAAAATTACCTAGGAAACCCCTTTCTAAGGAGACAAGCCATATATTGTTTGACAAGGAGAGAAAATACAACATATTGAGAGTCTTTTCTTTCTTTACTCTGTGATGAACTCCTTTTCCAAGATTTTCTGTCATACCATCTCCTGAGTCAGCCTCTAGAGCTCAAATGAAGAGAAGCAGCTGTATTAGTGCTGTCACCCTGAAAGGTGAATAGGCTGCCATCTTCAATATTGTTGCCACTAACTTATGTAGCTGAGTGCCAAGATCCATGGGCATTGTCATCCCATGATAGGATTATATACTGCCATAGAGAGACTCATAATGATGGTGCACCATAATCTCTTCAAGATTAGGTTTCTGTCAAGACCATATTTCTTATAAAATTGGCCTGAAGAATTATAGTCCACTAAGTTCTAGATAAAGTAATAATTAATTATAGCCAGTAGCGTATATAGAAAAGTGACAGCATTATTGCTGAATACACACAAAAAAGGGAACTTGTTTAATTAGGTGACAGGAGAAGAAATCATGTTTAGAATTTTAATGAGAACTGCAATTGAAAACTTTTGGCCTTTGGCCACCTCAGGTAAAGGCAAAACTTAGAGTGATTTTTAGAGATGAAAGCAGAATTTAGTAATGATGTAAAAGGTACTGAAAGAGGGGAAAATGACTCACATTTCTAAATGAGATATGCTGTATTAAAAAAAATTTTTTTTCCCTTCCTTCTTTATTTTGAGTTGGTAAAAAAGACATCTCCATGATTGCATTGATTCTGTTATTGCAAAAGCATGCTAAGAATTATGCCTGGAGCTAGATTCCTTGATCATTTACTAGACAGTATAGAGGCATCAACGGTTTGTGCATGTTCGTGCTAAGTCACTTCAGTCATGTCTGACTTTCTGTGAACCCACAGACTGCAGGCCAGCAGGCTCCTCTGTCCATGGGATTCTCCAGGCAAGAATATTGGAGTGGGTTGCCTTGGCCTCCTCCAGGGGATCCTCCTGACTGAGGAATCTAGCCCATGTCTCTTAAATCTCCTGCATTGATAGATGGGTTCTTCACCACTAGTGCCACCTGTGAAGCCCATCAGTGGCTTAGGTTATGCTGAATAAGCAACTACCCTCCCTGTCCCCCATATCTACAGCTTAATATAAAGTTTTTTCTCTTTATTATTAGTGCAACTTCACCATGGGTTTGAGCAACCCACCAGGTAAGCTTTCCTGCATACTCAGTGATCAGGCTTTCACATTTCTGGCTCTAACATCTCATGTGAGGTCAGGTGGGTATTTCCATTTGGAAACAATGTGTGCCATGTATGGTTATATTTCCTGATGAGTCACAGGTCCACACTAATATCTTAGAAGAGGGGAAGAACGGCGTTCTGTTATTAGGAGGAAGAGGTTTGAATCAAGTATTAGGAAACAGTTTTAGTGCTCACACTGGGTGTTTATTGATAGTGTTAGTGATCTCTATATAGAGGAGATGACTGTTGCTCACAGCAGGCATTTGAATCATCTTCCTTGAAAGAGAATATACCCCAAAGATTCTCCATTCATTTCCTCAGATACCGACATAGGAGAGTTAAGAAATCTAGCTTCCCATAGGATATAATATAGACTACTTATTTTCAAAAGTCTTGAATTAGAAAAAGCTTAAAATCACAGGAAGCCACCACAAAGATTTACTATCTTGCATATAGAAAAGTAAATAGAAAATTGTTGTAAAGAACTACTTAAAATTAGTAAATCTATTACTCTTTTAGATACTGTATCAATCTTGTAAGCAAGGCTCTTCTAAAGTAACAACCCCCAATCCCCAAATTCTCAACAATTTAAGACAAAATTTATATTTTTAACTTTTAAAATCTTTAATTTCTTTTGAAAATGTTTCATACTTTAAAGAGTGTAATCTTTTAACTTCTTTTTGTTAAATTTACTTCTAAGTTTTTCTTTTGTTCTTTTGGATGCATTCAAACCAAAAGTTTATTTTTTAAAAAATATTTTCTTTCTTTATTTTTAATTGAAGGATAATCATAAAAAATGTGTTGGTTTCTGCCATACATCAACATGGATCAGCCATAGGTATATATATGTTCCCTCCCTCCTGACCCCCCCGCCCACCTCCCAACCCATCCCTCCCCTCTTTTGAAGATTTGGAACAACAGACTGGTTCCAAAAAGGAAAAGGAGTACATCAAGGCTGTATATTGTCACCTGCTTATTTAACTTGTATGCAGAGTACATTGTGAGAAACTCTGGGCTGGAGGAAGCACAAGCTGGAATCAAGACTGCTGGGAGAAATATCAATAACCTCAGATATGTAGATGACACCACCCTTATGGCAGAAAGTGAAGAAGAACTAATGAGCCTCTTGATGAAAGTGAAAGAGGAGAGTGAAAAAGTTGGCTTAAAGCTCAACATTCAGAAAACTAAGATCATGGCGTCTGGTCCCATCACTTCATGGGAAATAGATGGAGAAACAGTAGAAACAGTGTCAGACTTTATTTTTGGGGGTTCCAAAATCACTGAAAATGTTGATTGCAGCCATGAAATTAAAAGACGGTTACCCTTGGAAGGAAAGTCATGACCAACATAGACAGCATATTAAAAAGCAGAGACATTACTTTGTCAACAAAGGTCCGTCTAGTCAAGGCTATGGTTTTTCCCGTGGTCATGTATGGATGTGAGAGTTGGACTGTGAAGAAAGCTGAGCACCGAGGAATTGATGCTTTTGAACTGTGGTTTTGGAGAAGACTCTTGAGAGTCCCTTGGACTGCAAGGAGATCCAACCAGTCCATACTAAAGGAGATCAATCCTGGGTGTTTATTGGAAGTACTGATGTTGAAGCTGAAACTCTAGTCCTCTGGCCACCTGATGCAAAGAGCTGACTCATTGGAAAAGACCCTAATGCTGGGAAAGACTGAGGGCAGGAGAAGGGGATGACAGAGGATGAGATGGTTGGATGGCATCACTGACTCAATGGACATGGGTTTGGGTAGACTCCGACAGTTGGTGACGACAGGGAGGCCTGGCGTGCTATGGTTAATGGGGTCGCAAAGAGTCGGACAAGACTGAGCGACTGAACAAAACTGAACTATGAAGAAACCTTAGTAGTTTGGGAGAAAAAAAAAACAAATTTGTAAAACATAAAATTATATACATTCAGTTCAGTTCAGTTCAGTCGCTCAGTCGTGTCCGACTCTTTGCGACCCCATGAATCACAGCACGCCAGGCCTCCCTGTCCGTCACCAACTCCTGGAGTTCACTCAAACTCATATCCATAGAGTCGGTGATGCCATCCAGCCATCTCATTCTCTGTCATCCCCGTCTCCTCCCACCCCCAATCACTCCCAGCATCAGAGTCTTTTCCAGTCAACTCATCGCATGAGGTAGTCAAAGTATTGGAGTTTCAGCTTTAGCATTAGTCCTTCCAATGAACACCCAGGATTGATCTCTTTTAGCTTCATTAAATTAATGTTTGGTAAGGGACACGACTGAAGTGACTTAGCAGCAGCAGCAGCAGCAAGATGGCTGGATGGCATCACCGACTCTGTGGACATGAGTTTGAGTGAACTCCGGGAGTTGGTGATGGACAGGGAGGCCTGGCGTGCTGTGATTCATGGGGTCGCGGAGAGTCGGACACGACTGAGCGACTGAACTGAACTGAAGCAGAGCTCTGGAGTGTCAGATGGTTTGACAAAAGACTACAAGGTGATTGAAGTAGCAAATTGCTCACAGGTCCTAGAGAGAGTACACCTTATGCCTGCAGGGGCCGCACAGCGAGATTTAAGGAGGATGCAGACAGAGAGAGTGGCAGGACCTGGGGCATATGCTTTTGTTATGATCTGAAGGTCGAGTGTTTTGGGGTTCCTGGGTTAAGGCTAGATTGGTCAATTAAAAACCAAGAGATTGGGGTTTGGGAAGATCTCTGAGCAGCCCAAGGGAAAGGCCCTGGAAGGCAGAGAAACAATCATCAAGGCTGCTGGGGAAGTCATACTAGGAATATATATTTACTTGTGACTCTCTGGCTTTATTTAGGGCTTACGCTTGCATGAGAAGCTAATGATGGCTTATGACCTCCGAGGTTCTAGACACAAAATGGATGCTAAGGCAGCCATACTGTGTAGTAGCTTAGCTAAATTCTCAACAAGTTCTTAATTCTTCCCCTTCCCATTCTATTCACTGATCATAACAGTTTTTGATTTTCTTGTCAAAAATAATTTGTAAATAAAACCCTTCATATAAAAACTTAGGCATCCTAGATTCATTTTAAGGTTATTTATTTGCTTAGTCAACAAATTCTAAGCCTTTCTTTGCCAATTAGCAATTTTTTCATGTGCTCTTTCCTTTTAATAAGCATTCACTTTTAAGTGCTGATCATTGCAGCATGAATAGAAGTAGTTATTTTCTGAGAAAATGGATATGAAGCAGATATTGACTTTTGTGGCAGTGAACATAGAGATTTATTGACTGGAAGATAAGGTCAATACTTGCCTTGAGGGACAATAAATCTAGATGTTCAACAAAATATAAAGTCAATATTTGTATTAATACCTATGCTTTGAATACCTGTTTAAAATCCCTGGAAATTTCTCTATATAGTAGTGGAATTTCTTGATCTTTGAAAAGGGTGCCATTGTAAATAGACCTTGAAAAGCTATCGCAAAGTTTGAAACTAAGATCAAAATAAACCAGTGCAGATATCAAAAGTAGAATGCATGAATTTTGCAGTCTCTTTTGCAAGAGTGTTTTCTTTAAAATGTGCAAACTTTAAAAACTACTTGATTCATTAAAGTGTGGAATTTGTTTAGTTAACAACATTTCACTGAAGTACAATTTTAATAGATAGAAAGCATATATGACAGACCTAGAGCTCTAATGTTCATAAATAAAATGTTGCTTCTCTTAGATTCTTATTGTCAACTACTTTTATCTCTAAAGACTTCTAGGGCATTCTTTGCAAATAAATCACTGGCTTTTTAAGTCCAGTACAGTGATCATAATGTTATTACATTGTTTGTTCCCTTAGGTGCAGCCATTTTATTA
This sequence comes from Moschus berezovskii, assembly GCF_049115385.1. Taxonomy (NCBI): domain Eukaryota; kingdom Metazoa; phylum Chordata; class Mammalia; order Artiodactyla; family Moschidae; genus Moschus; species Moschus berezovskii. The sequence goes on from NC_142461.1 coordinate 126,678,954, forward strand.
TTATAGCCCCTTAACTGACTAGAGTGCTTCCTCCATTAAGAGATACCTGTTACATATAGACTTCATAGTCTTGATTTCAGAGGCAAACTTTCTAGAAAGTACTTGCAATCATCAAAACAAAACTAGGTATCTTCCACCAGGTATCCTCCCTGTCATCTTTCTAGCAATGGCTTGTCTGCCTTCCAAATCTCCTGGACTAATCACTGTAGGGTTTATTGACATTTTTCTGTCAGTAATGTTCCACTTTTAATTTACAGTGAATGAGCCCATGCACTTTAATCCTCTTCACCTGCCATTGAAATAGCCAGCACTTATTATAATAGGAACAAAATTAAATTGCAATATAGCATTAAAAACAAGGCAAGGAAAGTCAAAATAACAGGGACTGAAGACAAAGGGAGGCCATGGACAATTAGCAGGAGCAAATGTTGAACTTGCAAATGCTTTTGAAAAATACATTGCTGCCACAGTCTATAAGGGATGAGATTTCTGTGGGAGCAGCACTCCTCATGGTGGATGTGCCGAGTAAGGTGAAGACACCGCTCCAAAAGACTGCTGAGGTGGGTGGCCATGCTGGTTCAGAAAAGTCTATCCCAGCCAGCTTTCAGAAAAATGATTTAGTATAGTAGCCAGGCTCTGCTTCTTACTGCTTGCGGTAGCAACTGGACCTGCTATCTTGCAGATTATAGTCTAAAAATGAAAAAACTGTTCTCCTTAAATCTGTATCTGATTGTTCTTTCAGATAATGTTCACGTTTTATCTTGACATCCCAAAGCAGAAATGCATTGATCACCCTCTGTTTGTAGCAAAGTAAGAAAAATTTTTGTACATTTGAGACTCAAAAGAGTTAGGGTTCTAAATTATCACTGAAATCATCTCTAACTTCATAAATGCTACTTGAGAGGTATTTATTCCATCTGTGAAAGGGGAACAGAAAATACTGCTTTTAGATGGAGAAACAGATTTCTGGATTTAAAACCTCTCCACTATCACCACTGCTCTGAGTTCTGTAATTTATATGTGAGAAACTAAAAACAAGTTACTTAGAACTGTTAAGGGTAAAAAGGCAAGTGAAAATGCCAGCTTAGTGCAATGAGCAGGAAATATCAGTGGCATTATAACCTTCAGATAAAATGACATTCAAGGGCAAAAACATTAAATGGGGCAAAAATAACAGTGGTGATCAACCCAGAGTTCACAGTTCCATCATTATAATCACTCATTTGCTCATACCCTCAATCCTTTGTCCCGTTTTTCTCTCTCTGTTACTTGGAATTCACTTCAACCCTGGTTAAATGTAATGACGTACCTATTCCAGATCTGAAAATTTGCTGCAGAATATGGCTGGAGAAAAGTCACTTGAAAATATTGTCTAATCTCATGTTAATTGATAACCACAGGCATCAAGGCAACTCTTAACACTGCCATGGAATGACCTGCTTTCGCTGATGACCTCATTTCTTATTTTGCTATGAACAAAGAAGCAATTAGAAGAGAATTTCTACAACAAATATGGTGAATTTTCTATTTGATTCTATGCTCATATACTCTGCATGCCCTCCTATTTTTGTGGAGTTACTATATATGATCCTATGTGAAACAGTGAGCCCTCCAGTTAAGCTTATCTGTAATTGTAGTTTAAAGAACACCAGTGGAGAAATATATCTTTGAGGGTTGTCAACATATAAATGGTATTTGAAACTAAAAAATAATAATGATATAGTGGTTGATTTAGTCACTAAGTCATGTCTGACTCGTGATCCCATGGACTGTAGCCCATCAGGCTCTTCTGTCCATGGGATTCTCCAGGCAAGAACACTGTGATGGGTTGCCATTCCTTTCTCCAGGGAATCTTCCCAACCCAGGGATAGAACCCATGTCTCCTGCATTGCAGGCAGATTCTTTACTGATTGAGCCTTGGGGAAGCCCTGATATAGTGGTCAGAATATTTTACATACAGATTATAATATACCATGTTCTTTTGTAAGTACTTTAAATGTTGTATTAACTCATTTAATACAACAGAATTGGTATTATTATCATAATTTTGCAATGATGAACCTTGACATGAACATCAAGGGAGGGTAGAAAAGACATCCAAGGATAGTGATCTGGCATAGTCTACTATACAGGGTAGGGAAGTCAAAAAGAATGAGCTAAAGAGGCATGAGAATAAGCCAGTGAGACAGGAAAAAATCAAAGCAGAGATTATAATCTGGAAGACAACTGTAAAACTATTTCAATGATGAATATTCTGTCAAACACTAAGAAAAGAAAGTAGTTTTTGTTTAGTCACTAAGTCATGCCTGACTCTTCTGTGACTCCATTGACTATAGACTGCCAGGCTCCTCTGTCCATGGAATTTCCCAGGCAAGAATACTGGAGTGGGTTTCCATTCCCTTCTCCAGGGGATCTTTCTGACCCAGGGATTAAACACATATCCCCTGCGTTGGCAGGTGGTTTCTTTACTGTTGAGCCAGCAGGAAAGCCCAAGGAATGAAAACAGCCCCTAGTAAATTGATGATAAACGGTGATATTGAAGAAAAGCATATTAGTGGAGTAAAGGAAAACAAAGTGAAGTAGGTTCAAAATAGAATGGAAGGTGAAGAATTGGAGACAATGAATGTTTTAGTCTGTTCAGGCTGCCATAATAAAATACGATAGACTAGGTGGTTTCCTCAGCAGAAATTTAGGTTTTCAGTTTCAGAGGTTACAAGTTAAGGCCAAAGTTTGAACCAATTAGGTTTCTGGTGAGAACATTCATCTTGCCTTGTAGACTGCCACTTCTTGCTATGTCTTCATGTGGCCTTTACTTGGGGCATGTGCTTCTGCATGGGAGGGAAGTAGAAGAGAGGGAAAGAGCAAGCTGTCTGGTGACTCTTCTAGGAACATGATTGCATTGGATTAGGACTCCTTTTTTAGAATCCCACTTAGCCTTAATTGCCTCCTAAATACCGATGTCCAAATACAGTCATTTTGGGTTTTAGGACTTCAGCATATGAACTTTGGGGAGGAGACATGATATAGTCTGTAGTAATGACCACAGCTGATTGCAGTCATGAAATTAAAAGACATTTACTCCTTGGAAGGAAGGTTATGACCAACCTGGATAGTATATTAAAAAGCAGAAACATTACTTTGCCAACAAAGGTCTGTCTAGTCAAGGCTGTGGTTTTTCCAGTGGTCATGTATGGATGTGAGAGTTGGACTGTGAAGAAAGCTGATCGCCGAAGAATTGATGCTTTTGAACTGTGGTGCTGGAGAAGACTCTTGAGAGTCCCTTGGACTGCAAGGAGATCCAACCAGTCCATTCTAAAGGAGATCAGTCCTGGGTGTTCATTGGAAGGACTGATGCTAAAGCTGAAACTCCAATACTTTGGCCACCTCATGCGAAGAGTTGACTCACTGGAAAAGACTCTGATGCTGGGAGGGATTGGGGGCAGGAGAAGGGGATGACAAAGAATGAGATGGCTGGATGGCATCACCAGCTTGATGGACACGAGTTTGAGTGACCTCCAGGAGTTGGTGATGGACAGGGAGGCCTGGCGTGTTGTGATTCATGGGGTTGCAAAGAGTCGGACACGACTGAGCGACTGAACTGAACTGAACTGAATGACCACAGACAACTTCGTATTACGTTGACAACGCTATGCAGAGAATAAATTATAGAGGATGAAAGCTAATGCAAGGAGGAGGTTATTAATTGTGGTACGGGGTCATATAGTTGGTTGGGGTTGTGTGTTAGCCCTGGAAATGGACTCTAGATTGATGGAGTATACGTTTTAGAGACTGGGGAAAAAACACGTAAGACTACATATAGTGTGGTGAATGGCAGGTTATACTTTTCAAAGATGGTCACATCTTCTCCCATTATACATGCTCTTTTGCAATGTGCCCTTGCCACTAGCCCATCAAGGACTGGAAGTCTGTTCTGCTCTGTTTTACATCTGGGTTTTCACTGGGACTGCTTCTGTTTAGAGAATATGGCAGACTGAGGCTGTGCAAGCTCTAGAAATAGCCCTTAAATGGCCTGTCAACTTTGACTTCCTGCTGCTTGAAAACCAGCTACTATGGAAGGGCACGGTTCTCTGAGAAAAGCACGCTGCTGCATGAAGTAGCCTTGGAAGACCAAAAAATCACAGAGTGAGATTTGGGGCTGGGGTCTTGTGGAAAGGAGGAGAGAGGCAAAAGAACTCCACGGCATCAGACGTGAAACTCAAGAAACCGTTTTGGGTAATTTAGTGCTGTCAAGGATGCAGCTGACTCCTGTCCCAGCTACGTCTGGCCACATGCACAAAATACACCACACTTACCTTGCTCAGTTCAGCCTAGTCAACCTACAGAACACTGAGGATATAAATTATCTTGGGGTGGTTTGTCACACATTACTAGGCACCTGAAATGGGAGTGGGTGGTGGTAAATGGATGGAAAATCCAAGAGATTATCTGTGTTTGGATGTTGGGACTGGGAAAATAGTGCTGGTGGTATCTGAGAAGGAAAATTGTGAAACAAATTCGAAGGTGAAAACCAAGAGTTCTATTTTGACTTCTTTAATGCTGAAATCACTATTACGTATCTCTGTCAAGTACATGGATGAAAGGAAAGAGTGGTAAACTGTGTCAAAAGTTTCTGAAAGGTTGAATGAGAAAATAATAGTGCCTGCTGGATCGATCAATATGAACATTACTGAACTTTGTATAGGTTTCTTTCTCCCCATCCCTGCAATCTCTAAACCAATCAATAGAATCTCAGTATCTCATATCAAGACTCGCTCTGACTGTCTTCCATTCTTAGCTCACTCTTACTACTTCTAAATCTTTTTTTTTTCAAAATTACTTTCATTATTTCACACTAGTGCTATAAAATTTGTAAATTTTATGTAAGATAAAGTTCTTTATCTTTATTAGTAAATAGCACCAAAATATATGTTTATTCTATCTACCCACTTTATCTACTATTTTATGGGAACATATCTATGATCATGGTAGTATTCTCCTAATTCTGTTACTAAATGCCACCTGTTCCTTTTGTCTCAAGCACCCATCTCTTATTTTCCTCTATCCACACCCTTTACTCTTTGGACAAAGGCCTTCTTCCATGGTGCTTTTTAGATTTTTTCTGGAAAAATGAACTTACAGTGTAAAATCTATAATGGATCATGAAATCAGTTTTCTGTGTCCTGCCTACATTAAAAAAAAAAAAACAGGAAAGAAAATATAATTTAGTAAAGATTAATATTGATTCATGAAATTTTTGTTTCAGGTTGTGTGTGTTTTTGTGTGGGGATGTGTGCATGTCTTTGCTCATAAATATGGTTGTGTTATGTCTACATGATCAGGGAATAAAATATTTTGTTGTGGGGCCACATTAAAAAAGTTAAAAGCCACTTATCTGGAGCATATAATTCTCTTACCTAATCTCCTATTTGGCCTTTTAAAATACAGTTCATTTTAATGGTGTCTAGTATGCTGAATATTGAATTGTTTAGTTATTTAAAATAGATATTCCTGGAAAATATTTACTCATTTGTCCATTTCTCACTGAAAATGTGCATGTAGTGCCTGTTATGAGTCATTTTTTGTGCTTTTCTCTGGGTCTACAGAGAAATGTTTGAAAGACCCTTACTCATGAGGCTTATATAGGGAAAGATATTGTAAGGCCATCAGACAAGGTCATCATTGATAAGAATTAGATGAAGAAAACAGATAAGGGACTTTACAGCATCTAAAATCTTGGGGCAACTTGGGCTTACCTGGAAAAGTGGCATTAGATCTGACTTCTGAAAAATAATTACAACTTGCATATGCAGAAGTGAACTGGGACAGAATATTAAAAAAAGAAGAAACATATTATTTGAGACCCTGAGGTAGAGAGAAGAGCTAATTAGAGAAGTTGAAAGAAGAGCACTTTGACTGGAACAAAGTGAATGAGGGAAGATTGACAGTGAGGCTAAAAAAGCAGAAATGGAGAAAATCATCCCTAATATCCTCATAGGCTGTGTACTTTTCCCCTTTAATCTAAAACCGATGAAAACCTCTAAAGCATTTCAGTCTGAGGAGTAACATGATTGACTCTGCGTAATAATCTGTGAAGAATGGATGAGAGGGGAGTAAGAGTGATCCTGGAGACCTAAGGTAGGAGGCTGATACTCTCAGTTCAGTTCAGTCGCTCAGTCATGTCTGACTCTTTGCGACAACATGAATCACAGCACGCCAGGCCTCCCTGTCCATCACCAACTCCCGGAGTTCACTCAAACTCATGTCCATCGAGCTGGTGATGCCATCCAGCCATCTCATTCTCTGTCGTCCCCATCTCCACCCGCCCCCAATCCCTCCCAGCATCAGAGTCTTTTCCAGTGAGTCAACTTGTCGCATGAGGTGGCCAAAGTATTGGAGTTTCAGCTTTAGCATCAGTCCTTCCAATGAACACCCAGGATTGATCTCCTTTAGAATGGACTGGTTGGATCTCCTTGCAATCCAAGGGACTCTCAAGAGTCTTCTCCAGCACCACAGTTCAAAAGCATCAATTCTTCGGTGATCAGCTTTCTTCACAGTCCAATTCTCCCATCCATACATGACCATGGGATAAACCATAGCCTTGACTAGACAGACCTTGGTTGGCAAAGTAATGTCTCTGCTTTTTAATATACTATCTAGGTTGGTCATAACTTTCCTTCCAAGGAGTGTCTTTTAATTTCATGGCTGCAATCAGCATCTGCAGTGATTTTGGAGCCCAAAAAAATAAAGTCTGACACTGTTTCCACTGTTTTTCCATCTATTTCCCATGAAGTGATGGGACAGATGCCATGATCTTTGTTTTCTGAATGTTGAGCTTCAAGCCACCTTTTCACTCTCCTCTTTCACTTTCATCAAGAGGCTTTTGAGTTCCTCTTCACTTTCTGCCATAAGGGTGGTGTCATCTGCATATCTGAGGTGACTGATATTTTTCCCAGCAATCTTGATTCCAGCTTGTGCTTCTTCCAGCACAGCGTTCCTCATGTTGTACTCTCGATATAAGTTAAATAAGCAGGGTGACAATATGCAACCTTGACGCACTCCTTTTCCTATTTGGAACAGGTCCGTTGTTCCATGCCCAGTTCTAACTGTTGCTTCCTGACCTGCATACAGGCTTCTCAAGGGGCAGGTCAGGTGGTCTGGGATTCCCATCTCTTTCAGAATGTTCCAGTTTATTGTGATCCACACAGTCAAAGGCTTTGGCATAGTCAATGAAGCAGAAATAGATGCTCTTCTGGAACTCTCTTGCTTTCTCCATGATCCAGCAGATGTTGGCAATTTGATCTCTGGTGCCTCTGCCTTTTCTAAAACCTGTTTGAACATCTGGGAGTTCACGCTTCACATATTGCTGAAGCCTGGCTTGGAGAATTTTGAGCATGACTTTAGTAGCGTGTGAGATGAGTGAAATTGTGCGGTAGATTGAGCATTCTTTGGCATTGCCTTTCTTTGGGATCGGAATGAAGACTGACCTCTTCCAGTCCTGTGGCCACTGCTGAGTTTTCCAAATTTGCTGGCATTTTGAGTGCAGCACTTTCACAGCATCATCTTTCAGGATTTGAAATAGCTCAACTGGAATTCCACACCTCCACTAGCTTTGTTCGTAGTGATGCTCTCTAAGGCCCACTTGACTTCACATTCCAAGATGTCTGGCTCCAGGTGAGTGATCATGTCACCGTGATTATCTTGGTCATGAAGATATTTTTTGTACAGTTTTTCTGTGTATTCTTGCCACCTCTTAATATCTTCTGCTTCTGTTAGGTCCATAACATTTCTGTCCTTTATCGAGCCTATCTTTGCATGAAATGGTCCCTTGATACCCCTAATTTTCTAGAATAGATCTCTTGTTTTTCCTATTCTGTTGTTTTCCTCTATTTCTTTGCATTGATTGATGAGGAAGGCTTTATCTTCCTTGCTATTCTTTGGAACTCTGCATTCAGATGCTTATATCTTTCCTTTTCTCCTTTGCTTTTCACTTCTCTTCTTTTCACAGCTATTTGTAAGGCCTCCTCAGACAGCCATTTTGCTTTTTTGCATTTCTTTTCCTTGGGGATGGTCTTGGTTCCTGTCTCCTGTACAATGTCACGAACCTCCGTCCAGAGTTCATCAGGCACTCTATCTATTAGATCTAGTTCCTTAAATCTATTTCTCACTTCCACTGTATAATCATAAGGGATTTGATTGAGGTCATATCTGAATGGTCTAGTGGTTTTCCCTACTTTCTTCAATTTAAGTCTGAATTTGGCAATAAGGAGTTCATGATCTGAGCCACAGTCAGCTCCTGGTCTTGTTTTTGCTATCTGTATAGAGCTTCTCCATCTTTGGCTGCAAAGAATATAATCAATCTGATTTCGGTGTTGACCATCTGGTGATGTCCTTGTGTAGAGTCTTCTCTTGTGTTGTTGGAAGAGGGTGTTTTCTATGACCAGTGCGTTCTCTTGACAAAACTCTATTAGCCTTTGCCCTGCTTCGTTTTGTGCTCCAAGGCCAAATTTTCCTGTTATTCCAGGTGTTTCTTGACTTCCTACTTTTGCATTCCAGACCCTATAATGAAAAGGACATCTTTTTGGGTGTTAGTTCTAAAAGGTCTTGTAGGTCTTCATAGAACTGTTCAACTTCGGCTTCTTCAGCATTGCTGGTTGGGGCATGGACTTGGATTACTGTAATATTGAATGGTTTGCCTTGGAAACGAGCAGAAATCATTCTGTCATTTTTAAGATTGCATCCAAGTACTGCATTTCGGACTCTTTTGTTGACCATGATGGCTACTCCATTTCTTCTAAGAGATTCCTGCCCACAGTAGTAGATATAATGGTCATCTGAGTTAAATTCACCCATTCCAGTCCATTTTAGTTCGCTGATTCCTAGAATGTCTACATTCCCTCTTGTCATCTCCTGTTTGACCACTTCCAATTTGCCTTGATTCATGGACCTAACATTCCAGGTTCCTATGCAATATTGCTCTTTACAGCATCGGACCTTGCTTCTATCACCAGTCACATCCACAACTGGGTATTGGTTTTGTTTTGGCTCCATCCCTTCATTCTTTTTTTTTTTTTGTAATTAATTTAATTTTTATTGGAGGCAAATTATTTTACAATATTATATTGGTTGGTTTTGCCATACATTGAAATGAATTCACCCCGGGTTTACATAAGTTCCCCCTCCTGAACCTCCCTCCCACCTCCCTCCTCCCTTTATCCTCCCTCTGGGTCATCCCCGCATGCCAGCCCCGAGCATCCTATAACATGCATTGACCCTGAACTAGTGATTCATTTCACATATGACAACATACGTGTTTCAATGACATTCTTACAAATCATCCCACCCTCACCCTCTCCCACAGAGTCCCAAAGACTGATCTATACATCTGTGTCTCTTTTGCTGTCTCGTATACAGGGTTATCATTTGCATCTTTCTAAATTCCATATATATGCGTTAGTATGCTGTATTGGTGTTTTTCTTTCTGGCTTACTTCACTCTGTATAATAGGCTCCAGTTTCATCCACCTCATTAGAACTGATTCAAATGTATTATTTTTAATGGCTGAATAATGCTCCATTGTGTATATGTACCAAAGCTTTCTTATCCATTCGTCTGCAGATGGACATCTAGGTTGCTTCCATGTCCTGGCTATTATAAACAGTGCTGCAATAAACATTGGAGTACATGTGTCTCTTTCAATTCTGGTTTCCTCGGTGTGTATGCCCAGTAGTGCGATTGCTGGATCATATGGCAGTTCTATTTCCAGTTTTTTGAGGAATCTCCACACTGTTCTCCATAGTGGTTGTACTAGTTTGCATTCCCACCAACAGTGTAAGAGGGTTCCTTTCTCTCCACATCCTCTCCAGCATTTATTGCATGTAGACTTTTGGATAGCAGCCATTCTGACTGGTGTGAAATGGTATCTCATTGTGGTTTTGATTTGCATTTCTCTGATTATGAGGGATGTTGAGCATTTTTTCATGTGTTTGTTAGCCATCTTTATGTCTTCTTTGGAGAAATGTCTGTTTAGTTCTTTGGCCCATTTTTTGATTGGGTCATTTATTTTTCTGGAATTGAGCTGCAGGAGCTGCTTGTATATTTTGGAGATTAATCCTTTATCAGTTGCTTCATTTGCTATTATTTTCTCCCATTCTGAAGGCTGTCTTTTCACCTTGCTTATAGTTTCCTTTGCTGTGCAGAAGCTTTTGATTTTAATTAGGTCCCATTTGTTTATTTTTGCTTTTATTTCCAATATTCTGGGAGGTGGGTCATGGAGGATCCTGCTGTGATTTATGTCGGAGAGTGTTTTGCCTACGTTCTCCTCTAGGAGTTTTATAGTTTCTGGTCTTACATTTAGCTCTCTAATCCATTTTGAGTTTATTTTGGTGTATGGTGTTAGGAAGTGTTCTAGTTTCATTCTTTTACAAGTGGCTGACCAGTTTTCCCAGCACCACTTGTTAAAGAGACTGTCTTTTCTCCATTTTATATTCTTGCCTCCTTTGTCAAAGATGAGGTGTCCATAGGTGCGTGGATTTATCTCTGGGCTTTCTATTTTGTTCCATTGATCTATATTTCTGTCTTTATGCCAGTACCATACTGTCTTGATGACTGTGGCTTTGTAGTAGAGCCTGAAGTCCGGCAGGTTAATTCCCCCAGTTCCATTCTTCTTCCTCAAGATTGCTTTGGCTATTCGAGGTTTTTTGTATTTCCATACAAATTGTGAGATTATTTGTTCTAGTTCTGTGAAAAATATCTTTGGTAGCTTGATAGGGATTGCATTGAATGTATAAATTACTTTGGGTAGTATACTCATTTTTACAATATTTATTCTTGCAATCCATGAGCATGGTATATTTCTCCATCTATTAGTGTCCTCTTTGATTGCTTTCAGTAGTGTTTTATAGTTTTCTATGTACAAGTCTTTTGTTTCCTTAGGTAGATATATTCCTAAGTATTTAATTCTTTTCGTTGCAACAATGAATGGAATAGTTTCCTTATTTCTCTTTCTATTTTCTCATTATTAGTGTATAGGAATGCAAGGGATTTCTGTGTGTTGATTTTATATCCTGCCACGTTACTGTAATCATTGATTAGCTCTAGTAGTTTTCTGGTAGAGTCTCTAGGGTTTTCTGTGTAGAGGATCATGTCATCAGCGAACAGTGAAAGTTTTACTTCTTCTTTTCCAATTTGTATTCCTTTTATGTCTTTTTCTGCTCTGATTGCTGTGGCCAAAACTTCCAGAACTATGTTGAATAGTAGTGGTGAGAGTGGGCACCCTTGTCTTGTTCCTGACTTTAGGGGAAATGCTTTCAGTTTTTCACCATTGAGGATAATGTTTGCTGTGGGTTTGTCATATATAGCTTTTATTATGTTGAGGTATGTCCCTTCTATTCCCACTTTCTGGAGGGTTTTTATCATAAATGGATGTTGAATTTTGTCGAAGGCTTTCTCTGCCTCTATTGAGATAATCATATGATTTTTATTATTCAGCTTGTTAATGTGGTGTATTACGTTGATTGATTTGCGGATATTGAAGAATCCTTGCATTCCTGGGATAAAGCCCACTTGGTCATGATGTATGATCTTCTTAATATGTTGTTGGATTCTGATTGCTAGAATTTTGTTAAGGATTTTTGCATCTATATTCATCAGTGATATTGGCCTGTAGTTTTTTTTTTTTTGTGGGGTCTTTACCAGGTTTTGGGATTAGAGTGATGGTGGCCTCATAGAATGAGTTTGGAAGTTTCCCTTCCTCAGCAATTTTCTGGAAGAGTTTGAATAGAATAGGTGTTAGCTCTTCTCTAAATTTTTGGTAGAATTCGGCTGTGAAGCCGTCTGGACCTGGGCTTTTGTTTGCTGGAAGATTCCAGATTACAGCCTCTAGTTCCGTGCTTGTGATGGGTCTGTTCAGATTTTCTATTTCTTCCTGGTTCAGTTTTGGAAAGTTGTACTTTTCTAGGAATTTGTCCATTTCTTCCAGGTTATTCATTTTATTGCCATATAATTGCTGATAGTATTCTCTATTAATCCTTTGTATTTCTGTGTTGTCGGTTGTGATCTCTCCATTTTCATTTCTAATTTTATTGATTTGGTTCTTCTCCCTTTGCTTCTTGATAAGTCTGGCTAGTGGTTTGTCAATTTTATTTACCTTCTCAAAGAACCAGCTTTTGGCTTTGTTGATTTTTGCTATGGTCTCTTTTGTTTCTTTTGCATTTATCTCTGCCCTAATTTTTACAATTTCTTTCCTTCTACTGACCCTGGGGTTCTTCATTTCTTCCTTTTCTAGTTGCTTTAGATATAGAGTTAGGTTATTTAGTTGACTTTTTTCTTGTTTCTTGTTGTGTGCCTGTATTGCTATGAACTTCCCCCTTAGCACTGCTTTTACAGTGTCCCAGAGGTTTTGGGTTGTTGTGTTTTCATTTTCACTCATTTCTATGCATATTTTGATTTCTCTTTTGATTTCTTCTATGATTTGTTCATTATTCAGCAGTGTGTTGTTCAGCCTCCATATGTTGGCATTTTTAATGGTTTTTCTCCCGTAATTGAGATCTAATCTTACTGCATTGTGGTCAGAAAAAATGCATGGAATGATTTCAACTTTTTTGAATTTACCAAGGCTAGATTTATGGCCCAGGATGTGATCTATCCTGGAAAAGGTTCCGTGTGCGCTTGAGAAAAAGGTGGAATTCATTGTTTTGGGGTGAAATGTCCTATAGATATCTATTAGGTCTAACTGGTCTATTGTATCATTTAAAGCTTGTGTTTCCTTGTTAATTTTCTGTTTAGTTGATCTATCCATAGGTGTGAGTGGGGTATTAAAGTCTCCCACTATTACTGCATTATTATTAATTTCCCCTTTCATACTTGTTAGTAATTGTCTTACATATTGCGGTGCTCCTATGTTGGGTGCATAAATATTTATAATTGTTATATCTTCATCTTGGATTGATCCTTTGATCATTAGGTAGTTTCCTTCTTTGTCTCTTTTCACAGCCTTTGTTTTAAAGTCTATTTTATCTGATATGAGTATTGCTACTCCTGCTTTCTTTTGGTCTCTATTTGCATGGAATATCTTTTTCCAGCCCTTCACTTTCAGTCTGTGTGTGTCCCTCGTTTTGAGGTGGGTCTCTTGCAGACAACATATATGGGGGTCTTGTTTTTGTATCCATTCAGCCAGCCTTTGTCTTTTGGTTGGGGCATTCAACCCATTTACGTTTAAGGTAATTATTGATAAGTACAATCCCGTAGCCATTTTCTTTATTGCTTTGGGTTCGAGTTTATACACCCTTTCTGTGTTTCCTGTCTAGAAAAGATCCTTTAGCATTTGTTTGAGAGCTGGTTTGGTAATGCTGAATTCTCTCAGCTTTTGCTTGTCTGCAAAGCTTTTGATTTCTCCTTCATATTTGAATGAGATCCTTGCTGGATACAGTAATCTGGGCTGTAGGGTATTTTCTTTCATCACTTTAAGTATGTCTTGCCCTTCCCTCCTGGCCTGAAGAGTTTCTGTTGAAAGATCAGCTGTTATCCTTATGGGAATCCCCTTGTGTATTATTTGCTGTTTTTCCCTTGCTGCTTTTAATATTTGTTCTTTGTGTTTGATCTTTGTTAATTTGATTAATATGTGTCTTGGATTATTTCGCCTTGGGTTTATCCTGTTGGGGACTCTCTGGGTTTCTTGGACTTGGGTGACTATTTCTTTCCGTATTTTAGGGACGTTTTCAACTATTATCTCCTCAAGTATTCTCTCATGGTCTTTCTTTTTGTCTTCTTCTTCTGGGATTCCTATGATTCGAATGTTGGAGCGTTTAACATTGTCCCAGAGGTCTCTAATATTGTTCTCATTTCTTTTAATTTGCTTTTCTTTTTTCCTCTCTGTTTCATTTATTTCTACAATTCTATCTTCTAACTCTCTTATCCTGTCTTCTGCCTCCGTTATTCTACTGTTTGTTCCTTCCAGAGTGTTTCTGATCTCATCTATTGCATTATTCATTGTATATTGACTCTTTTTTATTTCCTCTAAGTTCTTATTAAACCTTTCTTCCATCTTCTCAATCTTTTTCTCCAGGTTATTTATTTGTAACTCCATTTTGCTTTCAAGATTTTGAATCATTTTCACCATCAAAATTAGAAATTCTTTATCAGGTAGATTCCCTATATCTTCCTCTTTTGTTTGTGTTGATGGGCATTTATCTTGTTCCTTTACTTGCTGGGTATTTCTCTGCCTCTTCATCTTGCTTATAATGCTTTGCTTGGGGTGACCTTTCCCTCTTCTGGCCATTTGTGGAATTCTCTTTATTATGTAGTTTCCTCGTTGTGTGTGGGGTTGGACAGGTGACTTGTCAAGGTTCCCTGGTTACGGAAGCTTGTGTCGGTGTTCTGGTGGGTGGAGCTGGATTTGTTCTCTCTGGAGTGCAATGAAGTGTCCAGTAATGAGTTATGAGATGTCAGTGGGTTTAGAGTGACTTTGGGCAGCCTGTGTATTGAAGCTCAGGGCTAGTTTCCTGTGTTACTGGAGAATTTGCGTGGTATGTCTTGCTCTGGAAATTGTTGACCCTTGGGTTTAGTGTAGGTATGGAGATATTTGATGAGCTCCTATCGATTAATGTTCCCTGGAGTCAGGAGTTCTCTGGTGTTCTCAGGATTCTGGCTTAAGCCTCTTGCCTCTGGTTTTTGGTCTTATTCTTGGAGTAGTCTCTAGATGTCTCTGTCTGTCATTTCCAAGGTGGTTGCCTCTGTTTTAGCTTCTGTTTGCTGGTCTCTTCAGTGTCTAATTTCCGCCCTGATACTAGGGGGTGGGTGGGCACTTTTTAAGGCTCAGTTGTTCAGTCCTGTTCTGGGAAGGGAGGAACGCTGCAGACGAATATCTCTGGCGTCTGTGGGGAGTGCTTGCAGCGTCTTGGCCACACTGGGTTTGCCCCCGCTCACAGCGCATGTGCTGTCCCAGTCTACACTGCACAGGCTCTAGGTTGCTCTGCCGGGAACTGTCCAAGGCTGGCGCCGGGTTGTATGCACTTCCCAGGTCTGAGCGGCTCAAGTTCAGGTTCTCAGGTACTCCACAAAGGTGCAGACTTGGTTGGGCCTGCTTTTGTGCCTTCCCTGGTCCGAGCAGTTCAGGGGACCAGGTATTTGGCGAGCGCTGTCTCTGCGACTTATTGCCTCCCCAGTCCCCACCACTCAGTTTTCTGGGTGTACAACCGGCGCACCTTCTCAGGGGGATATCGACTTGCCCGAGCCCAAGAAGTCCTGATTAGCAACAAGCCTGTGTGCAGTTTGTATCAGATGCCTTTCTGGGGCCGCGGTTGCCCGCTCCGGCTCTGGCTGCGCTCCCTGCCTGTCTCCGCGGGAAATGGGGGATGGGCCGACCGCAGCCGGCTCACTCTGCTCAGTCCTTTTTTCTGTGAGCAGGGCCGGCCGAGTCTTGGGTTAGAGCTTTCCGCCTTTTCGTGGGAAAGCTATCCCTCAGTCTGCTTTGCTCTCCCCAGTTCTCTCAAATTGTTCTCGCGGCATTCAAGCCCAGTCCTCTCTCTAAGCAGTTCAGCCGGCTCCTCCCTGCCCAGCCCCCGCTTGCTAATGGCGTATGCAGGCGTCTGCGCTGCTTCTCCGCTGGGAGTTACCGTTTGGCGGGTAGTCTGTGGGTTTTAAAAAAATCTTTAAAAAAAAGAGGGTTATGTGGCCCTCTGATCTTCCAAGGCTCGCCACAGATTCGCCAGTGAGATTGTTTCCTGGTGTTTGGAAACTTCTCTCTTTTTAAAGCCTCCCTTCCCGGGACGGAGCTCCGTCCTTACTTCTTTTGTCTCGCTTTTTATCTTTTATGTTTTTTCCTACCTCCTTTCGAAGACAATGGGCTGCTTTTCTGGGTGCCTGACGTCCTCTGCCAGCATTCAGAAGTTGTTTTGTGGACTTTACTCCGCGTTCAAATGTTCTTTTTTTTTTTTTGGCTTTCAGGAAAAGGTTTTTATTTTTTATTGTTTTTTTCTCATTTTATCATATCTGACTTTATTGCTTCACATATACTGTTGTTGTTGTTGTTTTTTAATACATTAAAGGTTTTTGACAAATGTGAGTTGAGAAACCCTATTGGTGCCTTTTTTTCTTTTTTATTTTATTTATTTATTTATTTTTAAATCAAATAATCCAATTTTATTTTTTTTTTCAAGTTGAACAGACTAAATTTCTTTAAACAAACTTACTTATACTCCAGAGTCCTTTAAAAACTTAATAGCATTTATATATTGAAGGTATTTGATTTTCTTGTAACTAGCACTTCAAATGCAAAAAGCATTTGAAGCAACAAGCATTTGACCCAACAAGTAAAACTTTCTATAGTTCATAACTTTTATAAATAAAATAAATTGAATGTACAGTGAATAAGTTCTCTGAAATATTTCAATATTTCTGCAGGTTTAGTAACATCGTAAAATACATTTCAACTAAAATTCACAAATCTAAAAACCTGTTAGGCATTTTTAGGCGTTTTAAGTTGGAAATGAATACCAATGTTACATCGTAATATGCCAATTACAAATAGTACTTCAAATAGCAAATACTAGTTAGTCCCAAACTTTAAAACTATTCATGAACTCAACACTGAACTATTGATGGCTATGAGAATTGTTTCCTAGCCTTTTTGAAAATTTCAACCCATTTACGTTTAAGGTAATTATTGATAAGTACGATCCCGTAGCCATTTTCTTTATTGCTTTGGGTTCAAGTTTATACACTCTTTCTGTGTTTCCTGTCTAGAGAAGATCCTTTAGCATTTGTTGGAAAGCTGGTTTGGTGATGCTGAATTCCCTCAGCTTATGCTTGTCTGTAAAGCTTTTGATTTCTCCTTCATATTTGAATGAGATCCTTGCTGGGTATAGTAATCTGGGCTGTAGGGTATTTTCTTTCATCACTTTAAGTATGTCTTGCCACTCCCTTCTGGCCTGAAGAGTTTCTGTTGAAAGATCAGCTGTTATACTTATGGGAATCCCCTTATGTGTTAGTTGCTGCTTTTCCCTTGCTGCTTTTAATATTTGTTCTTTGTGTTTGATCTTTGTTAATTTGATTAATATGTGTCTTGGAGTATTTCGCCTTGGGTTTATCCTGTTGGGGACTCTCTGGGTTTCTTGGACTTGGGTGATTATTTCTTTCCCCATTTTAGGGAAGTTTTCAACTATTATCTCCTCAAGTATTCTCTCATGGTCTTTCTTTTTGTCTTCTTCTTCTGGGACTCCTATGATTCGAATGTTGGAGCATTTAACATTGTCCCAGAGGTCTCTAATATTGTTCTCATTTCTTTTAATTTGCTTTTCTTTTTTCCTCTCTGTTTCATTGATTTCTACAATTCTATCTTCTAGTTCGCTTATCCTGTCTTCTGCCTCTGTTATTCTACTGTTTGTTCCTTCCAGAGTGTTTCTGATCTCATCTATTGCATTATTCATTGTATATTGACTCTTTTTTATTTCCTCTAAGTCCTTATTAAACCTTTCTTCCATCTTCTCAATCCTTTTCTCCAGGTTATTTATCTGTAACTCCATTTTGCTTTCAAGATTTTGAATCATTTTCACCATCAAAATTTGAAATTCTTTATCAGGTAAATTCCCTATATCTTCTTCTTTTGTTTGTGTTGATGGGCAATTATCTTGTTCCTTTACTTGCTGGGTATTTCTCTGCCTCTTCATCTTGCTTATATTGCTTTGCTTGGGGTGGCCTTTCCCTCTTCTTGCAGTTTGTGGAGTTCTCTTTATTACGTAGTTTCTTCGCTGTGTGTGGGGTTGGACGGGTGATTGTCCTGGTTCCCTGGTTAGGGAAGCATGTGTCGGTGTTCTGGTGGGTGGAGCTGGATTTCTTCTCTCTCCTTTAGAAGACAATGGGCTGCTTTTCTGGGAACCTGATGTCCTCTGCCAGTATTCAGAAGTTGTTTTGTGTACTTTACTTCGCGTTCAAATGTTCTTTTGATGAATTTGTGGGGGAGAAAGTGGTCTTGCCATCTTATCCCTCCCCCATCTTGTTCCTTCCTCCCCAGAACACTGGATTCTTATATTCCACTTGGTCGTGGAGTATCTCTTCCCAGCTGCTCCAGCAAGGCGCAGCCGCTGTACCTTACCTTGGACGAGGGGTATCTTCTCAAGGCCGCCCCTCCTGCTTTGAATGTGGATCAGCTCCTCTCGGCCCTCCGGTGCCCAAGCAGCCACCGCCTCCTGAACGTGGTACGGCTCCTCTCGGCCACCGCCCTAACCCTGGGCGCGGGGTAGCTCATCTCAGCCACGATTTTGCACGTGGTCGGTTGCGCCGGAGCCGGACGTCTCTCGTGTCTGCGCCTGCGCCGCCGGACTCAAATGTTCTTTTGATGAATTTGTGGAGGAGAGAGTGGTCTCGCCGTCCTATTCCTCCGCTATCTTGGTCCTTTCCCCATCCCTTCATTCTTTCTGGAGTTATTTCTCCACTGATCTCCAGTAGCATACTGGGCACCTACCGACCTGGGGAATTCCTCATTCAGTGTCCTATCATTTTGCCTTTTGATACTGTTCATGGTGTTCTCAAGGCAAGTATACTGAAGTGGTTTGCCATTCCCTTTTCCAGTGGACCACATGCTGTCAGACCTCTCCACCATGACCCATCCATTATGTGTGGCCCCACACGGCATGGCTTAGTTTCATTGAGTTAGACAGGGCTGTGGTCCATGTGATCAGATCAACTAGTTTTCTGTGATTATGATTTCAGTGTGTCTGCCCTCTGATGCCCCCTCTGAATACCTACCGTTTTATTTGGGTTTCTCTTACCTTGGTCGTGGGATATCTCTTCACAGCTGCTCCAGCAAAACGCAACCGCTGCACCTTACCTTGGACATGGGGTATCTTCTCAAGGCCATCCCTGCTGACCTTGAACGTGGAGTAGCTCCTCTCGGGCCCCTGCACCAGTGCAGCCACCGCCTCTTGGATGCTCTAGCGTACGCCAAAGATGATAATGATTTGGTGATAATGATGGTGATAATGGAGATGGAGAAAAGTTGATGAATTGGAGAGATATTTAGGATATAAAATTGATACGAAATAGTGGCTTATTGGAATGGAAAGTAAATGAGAGGAATCTGTTAAATGAGGACTCCCTTGTTGTTGGCCAGAAGAGATGGTGGACTAATTTAGAAGAAATGAGCATGGGTATAATTTTGGATGCATGGGACTTGAGATTGATTTGAGATATTTAAGTGTTGGTGGATGTTTGATACATGGGTTAGTAGTCAGAGAACAGTTCTGGGCTGGGGAAAAAACTGTGGATTAGAACGACCAAAAGGAAAGAGTAAATTAAGAATGAGATTTAAACCTTTAAAGCCTAAGTTTTAAGAAGATGATTAAGTAAAAAAATTGAAAAGAGTGGATGAAAAAGAGGATGGAACTTTATCCACTTGATTTAGCAAACCAGAGGTTATCAGTGGACTTAGAGATATTGATTTGAAACCATAGTGGGAAGGGAAGCATTGAATGAGTTGGAAGAGTAAATGGGATGTGAGAAAGTGAAATTGAATGTATTTGTCACTTAATTGTGTTCATCTCTTTGTGATCCATGGACTGAAGCCCTCCAGGCTCCTCTGTCCATGGAATTCTCCAGGCAAGAATACTGGAGTGGGTTGCTTCTCCAGCAGATATGAATAACTATCTGAGAAAGTTAAGATAAACCTGCTGAAGATTAGAAAGCATGTACATTTTGTAGATGCTCAATAAATTCTTGTTGAATGAAAAAATAAACAACTGGCTTTTTTTAAAACAATTTTCTTCAAATGATTAATGTTGAAAGAAGGAATTAACATTGGATTCTTGCAATTTAGTAGGGCTTTTTTTAAGGAAATAATTTTATACTGGAGTATGGTTGATTAACAAGTATGTATTAGTTTCAGGTGTACAGCAAAGTGATTCAGTTATACACACACATGCATCTATTCTTTTTCTAATCTTTTCCATTTAGACTGTTACATAATATTGAGCAGAGTTCCCTTTGCTATGCAGTAGGCCCTTGTTGGTTATTCATTGTAAATATAGCAGTGTGTACATATTGATCCCAGACTCCTTAACTGTCCCTTCCTCCCTTACCCCCGGTAACTATAAGTTCATTCTCTAAGTCTGTGAGTCTGTTTCTGTTTTGTACTTAAGTTCATTTTGTATCATTTTTTAATAAGATTATGCATATAAATGATATCATAAGATATTTCACTTGTGAAGTATGTCTTTCATTTAACCTTTCTTAGTTCATCCTGTAAGATAGATGGTATTATTCTATTTTTTAAAAGATAAATGAGTTATGCAATTGTCCAAGTTTGCACAGCTAAGCGGCAGAACAGGCATATAAACCTTTGACTGTTTCAGAGTCTATTCTCTCCTAGAAAATGCAACGCACTTGACCACAAAAGTCTATTTGTCAAGAGTTAGAGGGAGTCCTACTGATATATTCTGTGGATCCAGCTTTCTCTGGCCTAGTAAACTACATATGGAGGTCCACTTTAGATCAGAGACTCTCATCCATGGTTGATCATTTATTCACCTGGAATGCTTTTTAAAAAAATGAATGCCTAAATCCCACCTTAGGAAGGTCTGAGAGTGGTACCAGGGAATCAGTATTTTTAAGTGTCCCAGGTTATTCTAATGTGCCACTGAAATTGAGAAAAATTAGAATGCTACCAAATTACTAATTAATAAAAGCCAAAGGCCTAATTAATGCTTTATGATATTTTTACTAGTTTTGACTGAGTAAGTTTAAATTCGGGGAAAGTAGTGGAAAACACATTGACTCAGACACAGATGAATACATCTGGCAGTGACTGCTAAGAAACAGGATGATACCAAAGGCTCATCAATCTTGGTGCCTCCTCTATGGGTCATTTTGATGCAATAGAAGCATATCTTCTGGCCCTCTTGGTATGTTGCATATTTAAGAGCTGCTGATAGAGCTACTGCTTGCCTGAAGTAGAGAGAAAAGACCCAAGACTAACATACATGTAGCATGTTGCATTCAGCACCTATTTCCCTGCCCTTTCCCACCACCTTATTCCCATTACTGTGCATTTAAGGGGAAGATTGTGAGCATTCCTTCTGCATAGAGATGTTCATTTCTTCTCCTCATTGACTAAAGGAAGATAGAAGTTGGCAGCAAAAGATTTCTGTTGTGTTTAACCTGAAAATTTATGTATTTGTATTTTCCTAATTGTTAGACTAAAGTAAAAATAACTTAAACTTCAATGCTAAGACACTATATATTTTTAATCTTCATTCAGAATTAATTTACCCATGGAGGAAAAATTCTCACTGGGTTGCACAGGTGAGATGAAAGATTTTCCATTTGCAGTTGCCATTCTCTCTCACACTGCTGTGAACTGCAGTGGCTGCTTTGGGACTGGAAGCTACAAAGTTTTACACTTTTCAAAAGATGAAATACATCTGACATCATAACACAGCAACCATTGTTAAAATTGGTAACTGAAATAAATTGTCATCATTCTTTCTTACACTTCCAGTAGATTTGGATTGTAACCCATGGTGAGCTTGGTAAGAAGACGACGCATACATAATTCACTTTTAATAGCAAACAGGTCTTTGATTTCCTTTTCCTTATCATTAGGCTCTTAATATCCTGTGTGTGAACCCTTTGAAGTAGCTGCTATTCTACTGTCAAGAGAATTTTTCCTCTATTCAGGGACCAACCAAAAATAGTGTTCATTTCTTTCTTAATTCTTTTTTATTATTCTCGTATTATGCATTGGCTTCCATCTATTGTAAATCATGAGCTAAATGAATCCTGTACTTGGAGATGGGTAAGTTCAAAGACATCTCATTTATATGTTTGTGCAAATTGCAAATTTTTAGCCCTACCATTAACTTTACAAGGGTTTAATGTGCATGAAGAAAAAGTAGCATTTTGCCTTAAAATGAATTACCTTAGATAGGTGAAACCACATGAACTGTATTGATTTGAAATTATATCTTGAAAATGAAGTCAATTTAAATATATTGTTTAATATGAAAATTATCAATTGTAAAATAAGCAAAAATATCAAACACAAAATTAATTTGGCCTTTATGAGTAGAAGCATTAAAGTTAAAAGAATTTTTGAAAATCATATTTTTCCCTTCCCCTTCCGCTTTTCTCAGAAGATAGTAAAGAATATTTAAGAGAATTTTTCCACTTATGCATGTCAATGAAAAGTATTATATTCCGTGTATCCCATGTTATATATGTTAAGTGATTAGATAATATCTATTCTGTTGAAATAGGTTCTTTCCTCTAAACTTTTCTTCTAATAAGTGAATCCATATATTGGCATTATAAAAATAATATGCCAAATCATTATTTTTAGAGCCACATTGTGTAAAGCCTCAGATATTTGGCCAAGTAGGAAATTGCAATCTCACTTTTAGTAGTTGATGTTCTTGGTGTCACTACTACAGCAAATCACTTGATAAGAAAGGAAAGAATTAAACGAAAGCTTCAGACTATTGCTTTGGTTTCCCTTGTGCTATACCACTGCCACTACATCGCTCCTGGATTTTGAGTGTTGCTTTCCTTGGTGGCCTTATCGTCCTTAGCAACCATGCAGTCCTCTCTTAGTATTGCTGACAATAGCTGCTGGTGTCACTTCGGCTGCTCCACAAACCATGTTTCCTATTGTGTTTCAAATGGGTGAATTGTTTTTCTACTCAGGCATCCTCAGAATGGTGACATCTAGGTAGTAAGGTCTTCTGATTTCCAACTGTTAAGCAGATTTTCTAATTTACATCATTCATCAAAATTCTGCATCTGTGGGATCAACTATCTATGGATTGGTAGTACTGTAATAGTATTTATTGAAAAAAAAATAATCAATGGATAAATGGACCCATGAAGCTCAAGCCAGTATTGTTTAAGGGCTAACTGTATATATATATGTTCTCTTGGCAAAACCAGTGCGTTCTCTTGGCAAAACTATATTAGACTTTGCACTACTTCATTCCGTATTCCAAGGCCAAATTTGCCCATTACCCCAGGTGTTTCTTGACTTCCTACTTTTGCCTTCCAGTCCCCTATAATGAAAAGGATATCTTTTTTGGGTGTTAGTTCTAAAAGGTCTTGTAGGTCTTCATAGAACTGTTCAATTTCAGCCTCTTCAGTGTTACTGGTTGGGGCATAGGCTTGGATTACTGTAATACTGAATGGTTTGCATACCAAACACCCTCTTCCAACAACACAAGAGAAGACTCTACACATGGACCTTACCAGATGGTCAACACCAAAATCAGATTGATTATATTCTTTGCAGCCAAAGATGGAGAAGCCCTATACAGATAGCAAAAACAAGACCAGGAGCTGACTGTGTCTGAATTTATTGCCAAATTCAGACTTAAATTGAAGAAAGTAGGGAAAACCACTAGACCATTCAGGTATGACCTAAATCAAATCCCTTATGATTATACAGTGGAAGTGAGAAATAGATTTAAGGGTCTAGATCTGATAGATAGAGTGCCTGATGAACTCTGGACAGAGGTTCATGACATTGTAAAGGAGACAGGGACCAAGACCATCCCCATGGAAAAGAAATGCAAAAAAGCAAAATGGCTGTCTGAGGAGGCCTTACAAATAGCTGTGAAAAGAAGAGAAGTGAAAAGCAAAGGAGAAAAGGGAAGATATAAGCATCTGAATGCAGAGTTCCAAAGAAGAGAAAGGAGAGATAAGAAACCCTTCCTCAGTGATCAATGCAAAGAAATAGAGGAAAGCAACAGAATAGGAAAGACTAGAGATCTCTTCCGGAGAAGGCAATGGCAAGCCACTCCAGTACTCTTGCATAGAAAATTGCATGGACAGAGGACCCTGGTGGGCTGCAGTCCATGGGGTCACTACTAGTCGGATACGACTGAGCGACTTCACTTTCACTTTCACACATTGGAGAAGGAAATGGCAACCCACTCCAGTGTTCTTGCCTGGAAATCCCAGGGATGGGGAGCCTGGTGGGCTGCTGTCTATGCAATCACACAGAGTCTGACACGACTGAAGTGACTCAGCAGCAGCAGCAGCAGCAGAGATCTCTTCAAGAAAATTAGAGATACCAAGGGAACATTTCATGCAAGGATGGGCTTGATAAAAGACAGAAATGGTTTGGACCTGACAGAAGCAGAAGATATTAAGAAGAGGTGGAAAGAATACACAGAAGAACTGTACAAAAAAGATCTTCACGACTATGATATCATGATGGTGTGGTCACTCACCTAGAGGCAGACACCCTGGAATGTGAAGTCAAGTGGGCCTTAGAAAGCATCACTACGAACAAAGCTAGTGGAGGTGATGGAATTCGAGTTGAGCTATTTCAAATCCTGAAAGATATGCTGTGAAAG
Source organism: Moschus berezovskii (assembly GCF_049115385.1). Taxonomy (NCBI): domain Eukaryota; kingdom Metazoa; phylum Chordata; class Mammalia; order Artiodactyla; family Moschidae; genus Moschus; species Moschus berezovskii. Next base: position 126,703,289 of record NC_142461.1, read on the forward strand.
TGCTGCACTCAATATGCCAGCAAGTTTGGAAAACTCAGCAGTGGCCACAGGACTGGAAAAGGTCAGTCTTCATTCCGATCCCAAAGAAAGACGATGTCAAAGAATGCTCAAACTACTGCACAATTCCACTCTTCTCACATGCTAGTAAAGTCATGCTCAAAATTCTCCAAGCCAGGCTTCAGCAGTACATGAACCGTGAACTTCCAGATGTTCAAGCTGGTTTTAGAAAAGGCAGAGGAACCAGAGATCAAATTGCCAACATCTGATGGATCATGGAAAAAGCAAGAGAGTTCCAGAAAAACATCTATTTTTGCTTTATTGAGTATGCCAAAGCCTTTGACTGTGTGGATCACAATAAACTGGAAAATTCTTCAATAGATGGGAATACCAGACCACCTGTCCAGCCTCTTGAGAAATCTGTATGCAGGTCAGGAAGCAACAGTTAGAACTGGACATGGAACAACAGACTTGTTCCAAATAGGAAAAGGAGTGCGTCAAGGTTGTATATTGTCACCCTGCTTATTTAACTTATATGGAGAGTACATCATGAGGAACGCTGGGCTGGAAGAAGCTGGAATCAAGATTGCTGGGAGATATATAATTAACCTCAGATATGCAGATGACACCACCCTTATGGCAGAAAGTGAAGAGGAACTCAAAAGTCTCTTGATGAAAGTGAAAGAGGAGAGTGAAAAAGTTGGCTTAAAGCTCAACATTCAGAAAACAAAGATCATGGCATCTGGTCCCATATCTTCATGGGAAATAGATGGAGCAACAGTGCAAACAGTATCAGACTTTATTTTTTTGGGCTCCAAAATCACTGAAGATGTTGATTTTAGCCATTAAATTAAAAGACAGTTACTCCTTTGAAGGAAAGTTATGACCAACTTAGATAGAGTATTAAAAAGCAGAGACATTACTTTGCCAACAAAGGTCCGTCTAGTCAAGGCTAAGGTTTTTTCAGTGGTCATGTATGGATGTGAGAGTTGGACTGTGAAGAAAGCTGATCGCCTAAGTATTGATGCTTTTGAACTGTGGTGCTGGAGAAGACTCTTGAGAGTCCCTTGGACTGCAAGGAGATCCAACCAGTCCACTCTAAAGGAGATCAATCCTGGGTGTTCATTGGAAGGACTGATGCTAAAGCTGAAACTGCAATACTTTGGCCACCTCATGCGACGAGTTGACTCACTGGAAAATACTTTGATGCTGGGAGGGATTGGGGGTGGAAGGAGACGGGGATGACAGAGAATGAGATGGCTGGATGGCACCACCGACTCGATGGACATGAGTTTGAGTGAACTCCAGGAGTTTTGGTGGAGAGGGAGGCCTGATGTGCTGTGATTCAAGGGGTCGCAAAGTCAGACGCGACTGAGCGACTGAACTGATCTGAACTGAACCAAATGGCTTCACTGGAGAATTCTTTGAAATAATTAAAAAGGAAGTAATATCCATCTTATAGAATCTTTTCAAGAATATAAGTGAAGAGGACAGGTCCTGGATTGTGAAACTAGCATACATTATAATCTGCTACCAAAACCAGATAAAGACACTAAAAAAGAAAAGAACAATAATAACTATGGATCAATAAAGTTTATGAAAAAATAATAATTCTTATAAAAAAGCTAGTAAATAAAATTCAGCAATATGTAATAAGTATAAATACTCCCCAATCTAGGGTTTGCATGAGAAATGTAAGGTTGTTTTAATACTAATCAGTTCCATTCATCATAACAAAATAATAGAAAATTTTGTCTGATTATCTTAAATGATGAAAATCTATTTCATAGTCAAATGTTCGTATTAAAAAACTCTCAGCAAACTAGCAGTAAAAGGAAACTTTCTCAACATGAAATTAGAAAATTTCTATGCAAACCTATAGCTAACAATTTATTTAATGGTGAAAGGCTCAATGTTCTTCTCTAAGACTGGAAGTATTCCAATGTTTTTTGTCATCACCACTTTTTTTTCTGCACTGTGCAAGTTCTGATCAAAGCAATAATATCAATAAATAAAATAACTAAATAGGTTACAAGGCAATGTGCATCTAAAGAATCTATAATAAAGCTATTCAGTTCAGTTCAGTTCAGTTCAATCGCTCAGTTGTGTCCGACTCTTTGCGATCCCATGAATCACAGCACTCCAGGCCTCCCTGTCCATCATCAACTCCCGGATTTCACTCAAACTCATGTCTATTGAGTCGGTGATGCCATCCAGCCATCTCATTCTCTGTCGTCCCCTTCTCCTCCTGCCCCCAATCCTTCCCAGCATCAGAGTATTACAGTAAATAAATTAGATAGGAAGATGGCAGGATACAAGGTCAATATACAAAATCAGTTACACTTCTGTATATTAGCAATGAAAACTAGAAACTGAATTAAAAATGCTTCAAAAATAGTGTGAATATTCATGAAATAATTAGAATAAATTTCATAAGATATATAACAGCTCTGTATCCTAAAAACTGCCGAACAGTGTCAGAAAAGATTAAAGTAGTTCTAAATAAATGAAAATGTAAATCATGCTCATTGATCGGAAGATTCAATATTGTCAACTCCCCACACAATCAAAATACTTTAATTCCAATCAAAATCTCATCAAAATTTGCTCTACAATTTAAGAAGCTTTTTCTAAAATGTGTATGGAAATGCAGAGGACCTAACATAGCCTAAACAGTTTTAGAAAGGAAGAGCAAACGTGGAGGATTTCACAAAAATCAAGACAGCATTATATTGGCATAAGTTTGATGTATTCCACATATCAATGGGATATAGTAAAAAGTCAAGATAAATAAATTGATTATCAACATATGTGCCAAGATAATTTTTGGAGGAAAGGCTTGCTGGACAAAATATATCTATATGGGAAGAAGAAGAAGAAACGTGTCCCCTGTATCTCACCGTACATAAACATACAAAGTACTCAAAACTGATCATACCCCTAAATGTAAAAGCAAACTAGAAAATGTTAAGATAACATAGTTAAGTCTGAGTAACATTCTATTTCATCTATATACATCTTCTTTAAACATTCATCTGTTGAGAGACACTTATGTTGCTTCCATGTACTATCTATTGTGAATAAGCTGTTATGAATATTGAGGTGCATGAATCTTTCCAAATTAGAGTTTCCATCTTTTCTGGATATATGCCCAGGAGTGGATTGCTGGATCATAAGTTAGCTTTAATTTTCTAAAGAACCTGCATGCTGTTTTTCCATAGTGGTTGCATCAATATACATTCTCACCAAGAAGTGTAGGAGAGTTCCCTTTTCGCTACACTCTCTCCAGCATTTATTATTTGTAGGCTTTTTGATGTTGGCCATTCTTACCAGTGTGAAGTGATATCTCATTGTAGTTTTGGTTTGCCTTTCTCTAATAATTAGTAAAGTTGAGCGTCTCTTCTTCATGTGCTTGCTAGCCATCCATGTCTTCTTTGGAGAGATGTCTATTTCAGTGTTCTGCCCATTTTTTGATTGGGATGTTTGTTTTTCTGATACTGAGTTGTATGAAATTGTATATTTTGGAAACTGAGCCTTTGTTGGTCCCATCATTTGTAAATATTTTCTCCCAATCTATAAATTGTCTTTTCATTTTGTTTATGGTTTTCTTTGCTATGCAAAAGATTGTAAGTTTGATTAGGTCCCATTTGTTTATTTTTGATTTTATTTCTTTGCCTTGAGTATTGCCATTGCAGCAACATGGATAGACATAGAGATTATCTTACTAAGTGAAGCAAGTCAGACAGAGAAAGACAAACATGATATCACTTATATGTGGAAATTTAAAAAAAAAAAGAATTTTTAGCAAAACAGAAACATACTCACTGACAGAAAATAAACTTATTTACCAAAACCGAAGTGAGAGGAAGGATAAATTAGGGGTATATGGGATTAAGAGATATACACTACTACATACAAAATAGATAAACAACAAGCACTGCATAGAAAAGGGAACTATATTTATATCTTGTAATTAATTATAATGGAAAAGAATCTGAAACAGAATATATGTATATATATCATTGAATCACTTTGCTGTACACTTGAACCTAACACAATATAGCTATAGTTCAATTAAAAAAGAAAGTATAGCTTAAAAAACTCCTTGTTAGTTCAGTTCAGTTCCGTCACTCAGTCGTGTACGATTCTTTTTGACCCCATGGACTGAAGCACGCCAGGCCTCCCTGTCCATCACCAACTCCCGGAGCTCACTCAAACTCATGTCCATCGAGTTGGTGATGCCATCCAGACATCTCATTCTCTGTCACCACCTTCTCCTCCTGCCCTGAATCTTTCCCAGCATCAGGGTCTTTTCAAATGAGTCAGCTCTTCGCATCAGGTGGCCAAAGTATTGGAGTTTCAGCTTCAGCATCAGTCCTTCCAATGAATATTCAGGACTGATTTCTTTTAGGATGGATTGGTTGGATCTCCTTGGTAGTTCGGATGGTAAAGAATCTGCCTACACCGCAGGAGACCTGGATTCGATTCCTGCAGAGGAAGATCCCCTGGAGAAGGAACTGCAAGCCACTCCAGTATTCTTGCCTGGAGAATTTGGTGGACAGAAGAGCCTAGCAGTCTACAGTCCATGGAGTTGTAAAGAGTTGCATATGACTAAACGACTAACACTTTCACTTTCAATTAAACAAGAAAGCATCATTTAAAAAAATTCCTTGTGAATTTAGAATAGGCAAAATCTACTTATATATTATAAAAATTAGCCATAAAATTGAAAAAGGATAAATTCAGTTCAGTTCAGTTAGGTCACTCAGTCGTGTCCAACTCTCCGCGACCCCATGAATCACAGCACTCCAGGCCTCCCTGTCCATCACCAACTCCCGATTAAACTCATGAAAATAAAAAAAAATTTCACTTAAAAAATAAAAAGCTGCTAAGATTTTGGAATACACATGATGGATACATATAGAACTCTAACAACATGAGGGAGACAAATAACCTGGTTAAAAACTGACAAAAGCTTTGAACTGATACTTAACAAAAGATGATATTACAAATGAGCAAAAGCATATAATTAGTCTATATATGTTATAATTCCATATAGGAAACCCAAGGAGCTGATGCTTTATTACACACTGCTAAAACAGGAAATGAGAATTTTTCAGAACTTGAAACAGATAAGAATTTTCAGATTCAATAAATATAGTAAGTCCTAAGCAGAATAAAGAAAAATCGAAACTACATCTTCAGATAACTTTTTTTTTTTTGATTTTTTTTTTTCAGATAACTTTTTAAGAGAGTCCAATTAGGAAACAGCATAATCACCTTATACTATTCAGTAATATTTTTTTCAACTCACTGTAAGGATTGGGAAGCTTAAATTAAAAGGTAATGTAGGTCTTCCCTGGCAGCTCTTGGTAAAGAATCTGCATGTATAACTCTGTATCTCTCTACATTTTTTTGTCTTATCATGGCATCTGGTCCCATCACTTCATGGGAAATAGATGGAAAAACAGTGGAAACAGTGTCAGACTTTATTTTTTTGGGCTCCAAAATCACTGCGGATGCTGATTGCAGCCATGAAATTAAAAGACGCTTGCTCCTTGGAAGGAAAGTTATGACCAACCTTGATAGTATATTAAAAAGCAGAGACATTACTTTGCCAACCAAGGTCCGTCTAGTCAAGGCAATGGTTTTTCCCGTGGTCATGTATGGATGTGAGAGTTGGATCGCCGAAGAATCAATGTTTTTGAACTGTGGTGTTGGAGAAGACTCTTGAGAGTCCCTTATACTGCAAGGAGATCCAACCAGTCCATTCTAAAGGAGATCAGTCCTGGATGTTCATTGGAGGCACTGATGCTAAAGCTGAAACTGCAATACTTTGGCCACCTCATGCGACGAGTTGACTCACTGGAAAAGACTCTGATGCTGGGAAAGGTTGGGGGCGGGAGGAGAAGGGGACGACGGAGAATGAGATGGCTGGATGGCATCACCGACTCTGTGGACATGAGTTTGATTGTACTCCGGGAGTTGGTGATGGACAGGGAGGCCTGGCGTGCTGTGATTCATGGGGTCGCGGAGAGTCGGACACGACTGAGCGACTGAACTGAACTGAACTGATCTAATCTATGGTATGTAGGAATAAATCAAGCACAAAATTTATAAGATCTTTATAAAAGTGTTTAATTATTTCTGAGGATCAAAAATCAGTAATGGAGAGAGAGGTCAATATGAATGAAAATTTTATTTAAATTTATCTACTAAATTATTTTGAATTCTAGTAAAATTCTTTATGAGGTCATTTTGAAATTTATATAGAACAGGAAAATATACAAAATAACAGTTAAGGAGATTTGCCACACTTGATAGTAATGTATATATTTTTAGTTTATTTTAATTGGAGGCTAATTACAATATTGTATTGGTTTGACCATACATTGACATGAATCCGCCCCGGGTGTACATATATTCCCCATCTTGAACCCCCCTCCCACCTTCCTCCCCATCCCATCCCTCTGGGTCATCCCAGTGCACCAGCCCCGAGCATCCTGTATCATGCATCAAACCTGAACTGGCGATTCATTTCACATATGATAATATATGTTTCAATACCATTCTCCCAAATCATTCCACCCTCGCCCTCTCCCACAGAGTCCAAAAGACTTCTATACATGTGTGTCTCTTTTGCTGTCTCGTATACAGGGTTATCATTACCATCTTTCTAAATTTCAAATATATGCGTTAGTATACTGTATAGGTATTTTTATTTCTGGCTTACACTTGATATTAATATTTTAAGAATAATAATGAATTCCATAGTGTGGAATGGCACAAGTATAGACAGTTGTACCAGTGGAACAGAATAATGAGTCCAGAATGTGTCATTACAAAAACATTGTGAAAGGATTGACTAACCAGTTAATTTGCTAGGGCAATAGGTTATATATTTGATAATCAAAAATTAGTTTCCTACATCACAATATTTATAAAAATAGGCTCTGCCTTAAAGCCCTAAAAATTAAAAATACTCTAACTTTTATGAAAAGCAATGATTTAGGCATTAAATTTAAGCTACAAATAAGATCAAATTGCAACATATTTTAGTCATAAGGAGATGCAAATTTGTTTAATAACTGAAACTATAAAGATCCCCAACAAATCCATAAGAAAAATTTAAAAATTTTCCTAAAAACTGAGCAATGGATATAATCATAATCATGGAATTTAGTAGTATTAAGGGAATAGTACAGTAAAACAAAGTTAAAAGTTAATTAAAATGTAGATGTCATTTTATACTCACGAATTTGGCAAAAATTTAAGAGACTGATTGTTAAGTAAGGATGTGGAAAAATGGAAATTCTCATCATTACTGATGGTGTTGTAAATGTTATAGTCACTTTGGAGAGGAATTTGGCAGTTTCTGCAGAAGATGGTATTTGAAGTATGACTATGAAAGTCATCATCTTTGACCCAAAGTTTTCATTCAGAAATAAATCTCCTAGAGAAACTCTGGCATATCAGACAAATAGACATCTGTTAGGAGATTCATTGCAGCTTTGCTTTTCATCATTTACAACTGAACACAACCAAAATACCCATCAATACAGAATGAGTAAATATGCAGTGGTTTATTTTCAGTGAAATACTACACAGAAGTTAAGAATATTAGAATCATACCTGCATGGATCAGTAAGGATAAATGTCTACATGTTTTGAATCAAATGCAAATTACAGGTATGTGCAGTATTATTTATACTACCTTTAAAAACTGTAAAGAAACACTGCATATATTACCTGCTGGTAGATGTATATGTATAGAAGGATAAAATTAATGTATCTTGGGAAGGTTATGCCTTACTTCAGGAACATCTGAGGGAAAATGGTGAGGAAAAATATTTGGGAGAAAGTGGAAAGGTAGGGTTTGATATTCTAATAACATTTAGTTTTTGCACAAAAATATTCTGGATAAATATGGGGAGATGATAAATATTTTAATATCTGGTTGTTTTTCATTGTTTTTCTTTATAGTTTTATATGGTTAAAATATTTCATAGTGTGTTTCCTAAGTGAAAAAGCCTTATGTATTACTCTAAAGGAAAATGATTTTAAAGAACTATAGAATCTTCAAGTAAATGTAAAGTTATCCTTTCATTCATTTTAATTATTAATGGATCATTGAGCTTGAAACTACTAAAATAACTACAAAGCAGTAATTTAAAAAATCATCCTGCAATAGTGGAAAGATAAGAAAAATCTTCATTAGAAATGTGGCTTTTAGCTTTTAGAAAAGTTTCATCTATGATACCTGCTGCCTTTACTGAATTTTGCATGGTAAGCAAGATAATAAAAGTGAAATCCTCAGTATCAGAGCATATGGAAGTGTGGGTAAAACAGAAATGAAGTATCATTTATCTGTTGGCTATGATATATAATAATCTTTTTATTATTTATTTATTTTTTGTCTATTTGATGCTATTTTCTTTGTATTCTTTGAATAGTCTCTTTCCACACTGCCACTATACATTTTTTCCTTTCAGTTTTCCTTAGAATGTTGCAATTTTAAAATTCTGCAGCAATATACCTCTTATATTTTTGTAACTTTTCATTTTTATTTTTATAAGAATCGTTTATGACAGTACACTATGACACTAAATCTATGTCATATATATCCAAACATTGTATATAATTTAGCATTTTTTCATGTTGATTTTCAAATAGATATATCTTCTTTCTTTCTAAGTGATATACAGAATTGCGTTGCTGCTGCTGCTGCTGCTAAGTCACTTTAGTCGTGTCCGACTCTGTGCGACCCCATAGATGGAAGCCCACCAGGCTCCTCCATCCATGGGATTTTCTAGGCAAGAGCACTGGAGTGGCTTGCCAGTGCCTTCTCCAACAGAATTGCGTTACTGTGCCATAAAACATGAAAATAACACTGTGCCCATTTTAAGTTATTTGGAAACAAACTGAAAAGGGCATGTTAAGAATGAGAAGCACAAGTCTTATAAAAGTGAAATTTGTAGAAATTAGCAAAGCAGGGAAAACCTCAACTAATTATGAAACAATTTCTTTGTTACCATGTTTTAATAAAAACAACACAGTGTAGAAAATGAATGCTTCATGGATAAGCATTACTTTCCTTAAATATGGGGAAAAGAGTGACAGCTGTGTTGAGTGCTTACTCTACCCTAGACACCATGTTTTCCATGTACCAAATGTTAATTTAATCTTCTCCCAAACCCTTTGAATTACATATTGTTATTATCCCCACCTTACAGTTCAGAAAACAAGCATAGTTGATGTCATTAATTTTACCCAGTTTGAATAGGTAGACAGTGGTAGAAACAGGTCAAAGACTTGGCAATTTGTTTTAAATCCATGTTTTACTGTTATAGTAAGGAAAAAATGGGGTAAGCAGTTCCATCTTTCTTGCTGTAAGTTGACCTGTCTTCTCTCTTGCACATGGTGAAATATTCTGATGGATCAACATTCCAATTTGATTCTTTTCATTTTCCTGTTGCTGATGATGTTCTTGTATATTCTCAATTAGGCTCTTATATTTTATATATCAACAGCAAGTATTTGATTTTCGCAGAGATCCACAATAACCATTTAATTACTGGTAAATTCCAAAAATGAAATAGCAATTCTCGGTTCCAATTGTTGAAATGAAAATATCCAACTTGTTTTCTGTTTTGGCAAGTTGAAAAATATTAACTAATTTTTGCCAACAATGGTTACTACAGAAGGCTGATAGACTCCTAAAGTTCTCACAACTATTACAGGCATAGTTCTGAGTCTTTTCCCTTCCCATAATCTGAAAACAGGTGACTTTTTCTAAGACTGGATGCATAGCCATACATTATATGATAGATTTCCTACTGTTTGTATACTTTTCCCTGTTGCTATGATAATTGCATATAGGAATTCTATTAGTCCCTTTATTAAAATGTTCAGCAACTATTTATTGATCACTACTTCAAATCAGTCACAGTTGTAATAACTGGTGAATATAAACTGGGGATACTGTAATGAACAAGGGTGGATGTAGGAAAATGTATTATGTGCTACATCTCTTCCATTCTTAACTGCTTCTCCAGTGGGAATTAGTTTAATTGAGGTATAAATTTTAGGGACTTCCTTGGCCATTCAGTAGTTAAGACTCTATGTTTCCCATGCAGGGGGAGCAGGTTTCAGTCCTGATTGGGAAATTAAGATTCCACATGTGTTGACATGGCAAAAATAAATAAGCCAATTAAAAAATTAAAGATATAAAATTTAGATAATCCTTTAAGTTTAATAGCAAGTGGTGGCTTTATCTTGGATGTTGTGATTCTTAGAATACCTATGGCAAGAGATCTCCTTGAAAGATAGTTAGAAACCTAAAAATACCACCATTTCCCTGATGCTGAGAGAGTAACAAAATTTAATAAGAAATTAAGAAAAGAATTCTTAACAATTTGGCTTCTAAAAATATTGAGAACAAGGTGGCATAAACCAATTTTCCTTGCTCTTCTTTACTAAGAACACATATAAAGCCTGGTAGTAACACAAGAGACAACCAAGGGGAGCTCTGAAAGGTGGCAGGAAAATGACAAGCTGGTTTGGGATTCTCAGGACTGGAGGAACAACACAGTGGCAGGATATCTAACATCATAGCCCCACTGAACAGAATTATGCTTACCCAAACCTGGCATTTCTTGACCACAAAACTCATAGCAGGAGGTAGCCTAAGAAAGTAAAAATACTGAAAATATGCTCAATAAAAGAGAAAATTACATGTAGACTGAAAGCTGTATTTACAGCTCATTTATTTTGCAAAATATCTTAAGATGTACACACTGTATATTTTCTAGCACAGAGTGAATTAAATACTTTGTTGAACAACTCTGTATTCTCACTGCATATTAAGGAATAAACTCATAGTATGGACATTTACTAGTGACTCTGATTTATGGGAGAATCTAGAGTACAAAAAGAAAACCTATATGGAGTATCATCTTCAATCTGAGTGTTAGCCTCAGGAAAGTTACCATTTCTCTCATATACAGACTTTCAGACTAGTCTATTTTGATATAATAAGATACTGCTATATTTATTTTCAATAATTTTCCATTTTTACTGATAATTTCAAACCTATCATTGTGGTTGATTTTAAACTAACTCTTAAAAATTTAAAACTTTATTATTAATACTTCCACACTGTGCTCATCACACATAAACTTATACTTTGCCTGTTTCTCATGTGTGGATTCTAATGAGACTTGTTAAGTTTGTCAATTTTGTCTAGTGTTTAATTTTTCAGAGACATAGGGATGTGCGAAGATTTTAAAATTATTTTTTTTTGCATTCTTAACTAACATTTTGGACATTGCTTACTTTCTCTAATGTTTTAATATGTAATTTCTAGAAGTTTGTTATTGAAGTTTATTAATCCTATTATTTGATTAGAAAACTAGAGAAATAAATTTAAAGTTTAAATTTTAAAGATAACAGAGAAGCGATTCTCAGATAAAACCTTCGAAACGTGGGTTTTTCTCACAATTTCTGGTAATTTGTGTTGGTGTTTGAACGGCTTCATTTGAAATTTATTTTTAAAGGAATCAAATTAGTATAGAAAAAGATGAAATACCAAGGGGAGTCCTTTGTGCATTGTATATTACCAAAGTACAGAAAGAATGTGGACACATTCATATTGAATTTAAATTATGTTCTTATGGAGATGTTTGATTGTGACTAACCCATGCATAGTTTGAGAAAGCTCCAGGAGATAGTGAAGGATACTGAAGCCTGCCTGCTGCAGTTCATGGGGTCACAGAGTTGGACATGACTTAGGGACTGAAAAACCACAAACCCATGCAGAGTTAGCAACATGAGGTGGGACAGTGGCAGAGAGCATGGACTCTCTCATCCTTTGCCTTGATGCCCCAGTTCCTTGTGTTCCCTCATTTAATTGGATTCAGTTCAGTTCAGTCGCTCAGTCCTGTCCGACTCTTTGCGACCCCATGAATCACAGCACACCAGGCCTCCCTGTCCATCACCAACTCCCGGAGTTCACTCAAACTCACGTCCATCGAGTTGGTGATGCCATCCAGCCATCTCATTCTCTGTCGTCACCTTCTCCTCCCACCCCCAACCTTTCCCAGCATCAGAGTCTTTTCCAGTGAGTCAACTCTTCGCATGAGGTGGCCAAAGTATTGGAGTTTCAGCTTTAGCATCAGTCCTTCCAATGAACACCCAGGATTGATCTCCTTTAGAATGGACTGGTTGGATTTCCTTGCAGTCCAAGGGACTCTCAAGAGTCTTCTCCAACACCACCGTTCAAAAGCATTGATTCTTCGGCGCTCAGCTTTCTTCACAGTCCAACTCTCACATCCATACATGACCACAGGAAAAACCATAGCCTTGACTAGATGGACCTTTGTTGGCAAAGTAATGTCTCTGCTTTTTAATATACTATCAAGGTTGGTCATAACTTTCCTTCCAAGGAGTAAGCGTCTTTTAATTTCATGGCTGCAATCAGCATCTGCAGTGATTTTGGAGCCCCCAAAAATAAAGTCTGACACTGTTTCCACTGTTTTTCCATCTATTTCCCATGAAGTGATGGGACCAGATGCCATGATCTTTGTTTTCTGAATATTGAGCTTTAAGCCAACCTTTTCACTCTCCTCTTTCACTTTCATCAAGAGGCTTTTTATTTCCTGTTCACTTTCTGCCATAAGGGTGGTGTCATCTGCATATCTGAGGTTATTGATATTCTCCCAGCAATCTTGATTCCAGCTTGTGCTTCTTCTAGCCCATCCTTCCTCATGATGTACTCTGCATATAAGTTAAATAAGCAGGGTGACAATATACAGCCTTGACGTACTCCTTTTCCTATTTGGAACCAGTCTGTTGTTCCATGTACAGTTCTGACTGTTGCTTCCTGACCTGCATACAGGTTTCTCAAGAGGCAGGTCAGGTGGTCTGGTAATTGGATTAATATTAAGTTAAAAGGAAAACTGGTTTCTGAGATAATAAAACCTGTAATAAATGATTCAGGGATCTTTTTGTGGTTCTGAAAAGCTGAGAAACCTGTGGCTTATGACCTGTCTTTGAAAATGTTAACTTGTATATATGCAAGAATCTCACATTAACCTGAGATTTGTCCTAAGTCAAATTCTCTCTTGAAAGAACTTGTAAGTATTCCTGAGAGAGGAACAAAGCAGGCAAGTGGCTTTCTGTTTTATTATTCCCATGGCTGGATTTTCTCTGCTTTAAACAGGATTTTTCCATTTTCCTTTTAGAAGGGCATTCCTCAATAAACAGAGCATGTTGAGCATAATTTACCCATTTCTTGATGACTCAGGCTCATCATAATGAACATTGGTTAGTACACTCAACTGTATTAGAAAGATGCCCCTAAGAGCTATTAAGATATATGGTACTGTTTGTCCCGACTAAACCAACTGCTCCCAGATGACCTAAATGTTCCAGACTGCAGTAGCTGCTCAGTACAGTGTACACTAAATAGAAAATATATTTTCATGGACTGCAGGGAGATATCTGTACTGTGGGGCTAGATTTGATCATGATGTCCTTATGTCTGCCTCTGTTCTTTGAAGCAAAAACCCTCCCCAAATTTTACCTGCTGTGTAAAACTCTGTGTTACCATTCCAAATTTATTGGGGTAGACATAAATGACCTTTTCCATTAGTAATTAGATAATAGGGTTTAAATGACAAATTTAACAATATATCCAGGGGGGAAGAATCACTATGATGGGGACCTAGTGCTGTCAGTGTAAAGAGCACACTACAATGAATCTCTACTCCCTAAATCATAGTCTCGATTGGATATTTAGTTCTTCATTGTGACATAGTCTCTGAAAAATTTTTGTAAAAAGTCCTTTTTAAAAATGCAAACATCCAATGAAGGGTTAAAATTCTGGCATTTATTATTATGAAGTAGATTAACTGAATTAATTTCATACTGATGCTTTTGGTCCAACTGTATAAAGGGACTAGGATTTTTGATGGGTGGTGAAGATCAGGGGAAGAGAGAGATCATGTTGAAGGTTCAAGTATTTGGAGAAGGGGTAAGTTTAAGTAGTGCTGTCTCAGTGAAAGACTTTGGACTTCCATTAGAAGGTGCCATGAGGACATTTGCACTTGAGAAGCAAGAGGAGTAGGAACAGAGGGAGGAGAAAGCAAGGGGAGAAATCAAAATCCCAGAGCAGTCTTTCTTTCAGTTTGTAAAATAAAGGCATATTTGACCATATGCAATTTTTATATAAAGTATATGCACATTGCAACTGAATAAAATAGGTCATATTTGAATGTATTAAAAGAGATCTTTGAAAGATTGCCACATTTAATATTTTATAATTCAATATAATTTATTTTCTAATTAAAGAAATTTTCTTTGGAATACCCAGGTACAATTTTTTTCCAATGTACGGTACTTTATATCATTCCTATTTCACAAATGTTGCATATATTTTATTTAAGTGTTCAAGATGGTCTAACTTTCAAGTTGGCTTTATCATAAGCTTTTCTGATTATTCTTTACCTTTTCCAATGTTTCTCATCTGTGTCATTAGTTAGAAATGAATATTTTGGCTCATGTTGAATTTTTTAAGTTGAGAAAAGATAATTTAAAAAATAGTTATCCTGAATGATAGTCTAGTGTTTAAGTTCCTTACTTTCAAGGCCTGGTTGGGTCTTTCAAGGCCTGGTTCAGTCCCCATTTGGGGAACTATGATCCCACATGCCAAGGGGAGCAGCCAAGAAACAGAAACCAAATAAACCTATAAATTGAAAAACAGAAAATAATAACAAAAACAACAGATTATTGAGAACACAGTTCAACAAAATCTTACATTTGCATGAGTTTATAGTTTTGAATGTGAATTTACAAAGTATGTTTTTTTATCTTCATAAAATCTTGGAATGTGTGAAAGCAAAATCTTCTCTCTCTCATTTTATAGGAAAAGGTAACTGAAGCCAAGAAAATGAAGTTTTTGTTAAAGCTGACACAAGTAGTGCATTGTAAATTTAGAACTATAATTTAATTCTTAGTTTTATAAAACTGATTTTTAATTGGTGATGAATCAGAAGATTCAGCCTCTGGATCCTTCTATCTGTGTCCTAGTGTAAGCTGCTACTTGTAAAGCCTACTGAGTAATACTAGTCACTGTTGTTTAGTCACTAGTCACATCGGACTCTCTGAGACCCCATGGACTGTAGCCTGCCAGATGCCTCTGTCCATGGGATTTCCCAGGTAAGAATAATGGAGTGGGTTACCATTTCCTTCTCCATGGAATCTTCCCAACCCAGGGATTGAACCTGCATCTCCTGCATGACAGGTGGATTCTTTACCACTGAGCCACCTGGGAAGACCAGTAACACTAACACACAATTTGTAAAACTTTAAATGTGAAGAAAGTTGTTAATATATAAAAATATAAAGTATAAGAAAAGATTGGGGGAATATTACTCATCTGTTGTTAAAAATACGAGCAGATTGTTATTATTCTGTTTGCTGATTCAGTTAGGTTCAGTCGCTCGGTCGTGTCCTACTCTTTGCGACCCCATGGACTGCAGCATGCCAGGCTTCCCTATCCATCATCAACTCCTGGAACTGGCTCAAACTCATGTCCATCGTGTCAGTGAAGCCATCCAACTGTCTCAACTTCTGTCGTCCCTTTCTCCTCCTGCCTTCAGTCTTTCCCAGCATCAGGGTCTTTTCCAGTGAGTCCAATGGCTGATTTTCTCTGTGGGCAACATCCTGCACCTGCATCCTTCATGAAGTGACAAACTTCATTGCTTGAACCATTCCCATTTACTTAACTGAGGAGTGGGACCCTAGAAGGAGGTTCGCTTTTTAATTTCCCCTGGATAAGAGCTCTTAGATATGGCAGTTTGCTGAACACACGGATTTTCTTCAGATTTGTACTTGCTACCAACTCTGGCTTAGAATGTGGGTCGAGAGCCCAGAGAGTTCCCTAACTTCCAAGCCAGAACAACTTTGTAATAAGCATTTGTTAGCACAACCTCTGCCTTCTATGAAGTATAACCTTTTGCCTTCCAAATTAAAAAGCTCCATGCCACTCCTTTAAAAAATAAGTGATGGGATAAATAATGATCTGACAAATATAAATAGGCACCAAATAATGTATACAGCAAATTTAGGCAAAAATAGTTTTAAAAGGGCAAGATTTGTCATTTTTGTATGAAGTGCTAATTAGGTTTATCCTTTTATATTTCTGAAGAAGAGATTTTCATACAGTATACAATTGATCTAGACTAGCAGTTGACAAACCATGGCTTATAGGCTATTTGTTTTTGTAAACACTATTTCATTGAATGCAGTCACTTCTACCCATTTATATACGATCTATGATTGCTTTAGCTCTCCAGTGACAAAGTTGAGTAGTGTGACAGAAAACAAGACTGGTAGTCCTAAAATACTGTCTCTTTAAAGAAAAGAATGTAGAGCTCTAAGGGACTTTTTGTATTAAGTTATATATCTGATAAGAAAATCTGGTCAAAGTAACATTTAAAAGATATAGACCATCTGGTTGCTGTTCAGTTGCTAAGTCATGTGCAACTAATTGCAACCACATGAATGGTAGCACACTGGGTTCCTCTTCTCTACTATCTCCCAGTTCAGTTCAGTTCAGTTCAGTCACTCAGTCGTGTCCGATTCTTTGTGACCCCATGAACTGAAGCATGCCAGGCCTCCCTGTCCATCACCAACTCCTGGAGTCCACCCAAATCTATGTCCATTGAGTCTGTGATGCCATCCAACCATCTCATCCTCTGTTGTCCCCTTTTCCTCCTGCCCTCAATCTTTCCCAGCATCAGGGTCTTTTCAAGTGAGTCAGCTCTTCACATCAGGTGGCCAAAGTATTGGAGTTTCAGCTTCAACATCAGTCCTTCCAATGAACACCCAGGACTGATCTCCTTTAGGATGGACTGGTTGGATCTCCTTGCAGTCCAAGGGACTCTCAAGAGTCTTCTCCAACACCACAGTTCAATAGCATCAATTCTTCTGCGCTCAGCTTTCTTTATGGTCCAACTCTCACATCCATACATGACTACTGGAAAAACCATAGCCTTGACTAGACGGAACTTTGTTAGCAAAGTAATGTCTCTGCTTTTTAGTATGCTGTCTCGATTGGTCACAACTTCCCTTCCAAGGAGTAAGCATCTTTTAATTTCATGGCTGCAATCACCATCTGCAGTTATTTTGGAACCCCCCAAAAATAAAGTCAGCCACTGTTTCATTGTTTAGCCACCTATGTGCCATGAAGTGATGGGATCAGATGCCATGATCTTAGTTTTCTGAATGTTGAGCTTTAAGCCAACCTTTTCACTCTCCTCTTTCACTTTGATCAAGAGGCTTTTTAGTTCCTCTTCAGTTTCTGCCATAAAGGTGGTGTAATCTGCATATCTGAGGTGATTGATATTTCTCCCGGCAATCTTGATTCCAGCTAGTTCTTCTTCCAGCCCAGTGTTCCTCATGTTGTACTCTGCACATAAGTTAAATAAGCAGGGTGACAATATACAGCCTTGACGTACTCCTTCTCCTATTTGGAACCAGTCTGTTGTTCCATATCCAGTTCTAACTGTTGCTTCTTGACCTGCACACAGGTTTCTCAAGAGGCAGGTCAGGTGGTCTGGTATTCCTATCTCTTTCAGAATTTTCCACAGTTTATTGTGATCCACACAGTCAAAGGCTTTGGCATAGTCAAATCTGTTTCTCCCTTCCACTGTATAATCACAACGGATTTGATTTAGGTCATATCTGAATGGTTTAGTGGTTTTCCCCACTTTCTGGGGGAAGTTTACGTCTGAATTTGGCAATAAGGAGTTCATGATCTGGGCCAGAGTCAGATCCCAGTGTTGTTTTTGCTGATTGTATAGAGCTTCTCCATCTTTGGCTGCAAAGAATATGTTCAAACTGATTTTGGTTTTGGCCATCTGGTGATGCCATGTGTAGAGTCTTCTCTTGTGTTGTTGGAAGAGGGTGTTTGGTATGAACAGTGTGTTCTCTTGGTAAAGCTGTATTAGCCTTTGCTCTGCTTCATTCTGTACTCCAAGGCCAAATTTACCTGTTACTCCAGGTGTTTTTTGACTTCCTACTTTTGCATTCCAGTCCCCTATAATGAAAAGGACATCTTTTTTGGGTGTTCGTCGTAGAGGGTCTTGCAGGTCTTCATAGAACCATTCAACTTCAGCTTCTTCAGTGTTACTGGTTGGGGCATAGACTTGGATTACCATGATATTGACTGGTTTGCCTTGGAAACGAACAGAGATCATTCTGTCATTTTTGAGATTGCATCCAAGTACTGTATTTCAGACTCTTTGTTGACCATGATGGCTACTCCATTTCTTCTAAGGGATTCCTGTCCACAGTAGTAGATACAATGTTCATCTGAGTTAATATCACCCTTTCCAGTCCATTTTAGTTCACTGATTCCTAGAATGTCAACGTTCACTCTTGCCGTCTCCTGTTTGACCACTTCAAATTTGCCTTGATTCATGGACCTAATGTTCCAGGTTCCTATGCGATACTGCTCTTTACAGCATCAGACCTTGCTTCTATCACTAGTCACATACACAACTGTGTGTTGTTTTTGCTTTGACTCCGTCCCTTCATTCTTTCTGAAGTTATTTCTTTACTGATCTCCAGTAGCATATTGGGCACCTACCAACCTGGGAAGTTCATCTTTCAGTGTTGTATCTTTTTGCCTGAGTTTGCTCAGTTTAAATCCTTTGAATCAGAGATGCTATCTAACCATCTCATTTTCTGCCACTCCCTTCTCCTTTTGCCTTCAGTCTTTCCCAGCGTCAGGGCCTTTTCCAATGAGTTGGCTCTTTGCATCATGTGACTAAAGTATTGGAGCATCACCTTTAGCAACAATACTCCTAGTGAATATTCAGGGTTGATTTCCTTTAGAATTGACTGGTTGGATCTCCTTGTAGTCCAAGGGATTCTCAACAGTGTTCTCCAGAACCACAATTCAAAAGCATCAATTCTTTGGCACTCAGCCTTCTATGGTCTCACATACCTACATGACTAATGGAAAAACCATAGCTTTAACTATACAGACCATTGTTGGCCAAGTGATGTCTCTGCTTTTTTTTCTTTAATATGCTATCTAGATTTATTATAGCTTTTCTTCCAAGGATGAAGCGACCTAATTTCATGGCTGCAGTCACTGTATACAGTGATTTTGGAGCCTGAGAAAATAAAATCTGTCACTATTTCCACTTTTTTCCCTTCTATTTGCCATAAACTGATGGGGCCAGATGCCTTGATATTACATTTTTTTTTAAAGTTGAATTTTAAGCCAGCTTTTTCACTCTCCTCTTTCACCTTCTTCAAGAATCTCTTTAGCTCCTCTTCACTTTCTGACATTAGGGTAATGCTATCTGCATATCTGAGGTTACTGATGCTTCTCCTGGCAATCTTGATTCCAGCTTGGGATTCATCCAGCCCAGCATTTCACTTGATGTATTCTGTGTGTAAGTTAAATAAACAATTTGATGATACACAGCCTTATCATACTATATCCCAGTTTGGAACCAGCTGTTCCATGTCTGGTTGTATCTGTTTCTTCTTGACCCACATACAGGTTTCTCAGAAGACTGTTAAGTTTATCTGGTGTTCCCCTCTCTTTAAGTATGTTCCATAGTTTGTTGTCATTCACAGAGTGAAAGGCTTTAGCATAGTAAATGAAGCAGAAGTGGATATTTTTCTGGAATTCTCTTGATTTCTCTATGATCCACTGTTTGTGGGCAATTTGATCTCTGGTTCCTCTGCCTTTTCTAAATCCAGCTTGAACATCTGCAAGTTCTCAGTTCACATACTGTTGAAGCCTAGCTTGAAGAATTTTGAGCATAACCTTGCTAGCATGTGAAATGAGTGCAATTGTGTGGTAGTTTGAACATTCTTTGACTTTGCCCTTCTTTGGGTTTAAAATAAAAACTGACCTTTTACGGTCCTGTGGCCATTGCTGAGTTTTCCAAATTTGCTGGAACAGCATCATCTTTTAGGATTTTAAATAGCCCAGCTGGAATTCTGTCAACTCCACTAGCTTTGTTCACAGTAATGCTTCCTAAGACCCTCTTAACTTCACACTCTAGAATATCTGGATCTAGGGGAGTGACCACATCATTGTGATTATCTAGGTCATTGAGGCCTCCTTTTGTATGCTGCTGCTGCTAAGTCGCTTCAGTTGTGTCCGACTCTGTGCGACCCAATAGACGGCAGCCCACCAGGCTCCTCTGTCCCTGGGATTCTCCAGGCAAGAACACTGGAGTGGGTTGCCATTTCCTTCTCCAATGCATGAAAGTGAAAAGTGAAAGTGAAGTCGCTCAGCCATGTCTGACTCTTCGAGACCCCATGGACTGCAGCCTACCAGGCTCCTCTGCCCATGGGATTTTCCAGGCAAGAGTACTGGAGTGTAGTTTTGTGTATTCTTCCCACCTCTTCTTAATCTCTTCTGCCTCTGTTAGGTCTTTGCTGCTTTTGTCCTTTATGGTGCCTATCCTTGCATGAAATTTTCTTGATATCTCCAATTTTCTTGAAGAGATCTCTAGTCTTTCCCATTCTATTGTTTTCCTCTATTTTTTTGTGTTGTTCATTTCAGCAGACCTTGTCTCTCCTCTGGAATTCTGAATTCAGTTGGCTGTATCTTTCCCTTTCTCTCTTGCCATAATGGCCACAGTGGACCTTAATCATTCATGGCTGGCCAACATCTTTGCATGTATTTTTATTTTTCTATTTGTTTCTCACAAGGGTAGATTCTGAAGTCTTACTTTCAGCTATTGAAACCACTCTACCAATCCAGTTACACCTGTGTGAGAGCTGAATGTGAAGGAACTTTTGTTTGCAACTAAGGGCACTAACTGTTAAAGGAATCATGCTTATGGATATAAAGAGAAAATTCTAAAACAAAAATGATTCAGCATATTATTAATGAACAATTGCAATTTATTTAATTATTGCAGGAATAAAGTATGGTAAGATCATGTTTCCAAAAATCCTAAAGATATTTTAATATCAATGCAAATGAGAGAAGGATATGGCTTCAATATGATAAAGAATATACGTTAAGGGGAGGAACATCTACTTTATAGTGAAACTTGAGGCATCTCTACCATATTCACTAAATATGTAAGAACTAACATTATTCTTAAATTTTAATAAACTATTATGAATATAAAATAACAGGTACATGCATTGGAAATGAAGAACTGAAGTAGCAAAACTGGTAATGGTATGTTTACAAGGAAAAGCCAACTGAGAAATCAATAGAACAGTTCAGTTCAGTTCAGTTCAGTCACTCAGTCGTGTCCGACTCTCCGCGACCCCATGAATCACAGCACGCCAGGCCTCCCTGTCCATCACCAACTCCCGGAGTACACTCAAACTCATGTCCACAGAGTCGGTGATGCCATCCAGCCATCTCATTCTCTGTCGTCCCCTTCTCCTCCCGCCCTCAACCTTTCCCAGCATCAGAGTCTTTTCCAGTGAGTCAACTCGTCGCATGAGGTGGCCAAAGTATTGCAGTTTCAGCTTTAGCATCAGTCCCTTCAATGAACATCCAGGATTGATCTCCTTTAGAATGGACTGGTTGGATCTCCTTGCAGTATAAGGGTTAAAAGTTTAATAAAGCAGGAGGTAAAATGCAAAAAAAAAAAATTAATTATATTTTCTGAATATCATTTTAATGAACATTCTATCAGGAGAGTAGAACCACTACAGTTATGGGAAAATGATATTTCATTTAGGAATTAGGGTTTACATAATCTGGGAGGTGATGGAAGAGGATGAGGTGGGTGAGGGTGAGAGATCAGAAGAACAGCAAGTAATAACAACCCCGTTCAGCATAGGCACAGAGGAGTAAGTGAGAGTTTAGGGGTAAATCTAAGAAGTTGTGTGTGACTGGGAACCAAAGTGGATCAGTTAAAGGGGAACTTTTAGAGACATGTAGAAACTGTTGCTTGCATAGATGTCGTTGCTTCTGCAAAACCATCTTTTTCTGGAAGAACTGCTGCTTCTTTGTGGAATCTCTTCTCTCTCTGTGGACTTGTTATTGCTGTTGTTTCGTCACTATGTGGTGTCCGACTCTGCGACACTATGGACTGCAGCCCACCAGGTCTTTGCTGGGTGGTAGATATGGATGGTTGACCAAGCAAGAAGTTGGAGAGGTGAGTAGAGAAGAGAGCAAAGACAAACTATGCCTTTCAGTCCTCACTGGATCTGTCAACCATGATGTAAGACTTAGTCCTTTTCAAGATCTCAGGAAGTTTTTATAGAAATTACCAAGCTGGCAGTAAAACATAAGATAATGTTATGGGCCTTAATAGCCAAATAATTTTGGGACAAAATCATGCTGGAGGACTTACACTACCTAAATGCAAATTTACTATAAAGCTGCAATAATAATGTTTTATTCTCATAGAGATAGACTTACAAATAGTTCAGGGAGGCAGAATAGAAATTTTAAAACTATACACATATAGTTAATTGATTTTTGACGGTGGCACTCAGGCAATTCAGTTGGGGAAGGAAAAGCATTTTCAAAAAGTTGTCCTGGAAACACTGATTATGTGAAGCAGGGGTTGGGGGGGGGAGAATAACTCTGGCTCAGGTCATAATCTGTATTTATTCAATATGAGTCATAGATCTACATATGAAAGCTGAAATTATAAACTTTCTAAAAGAGTAGGATTTTATCTTTATAATCTTGGAGTGGTCAAAGTGTTCTTGGGATACACACACACATAAATTATTAAAAACGCACAAAAAACCAATAAACTAGATTTCATGATAATTAAAAACTTCTGCTCATTAAGAGACACACTTAAAATAAGCCCACCATACATTGGAAGAACTGAATAGGGCAGCCACAGACTTGTAGTCTAGACTCTCATATATTGCTGCTCATGCGGAGGTTGAGCCTGTAGAACTTTTTTTCAAAATTATTTTATCAGCTGCTTTGAAAAGCAACTTTTAACCATCACTTTTAAATATGCTTTTTCTGTAACCCAAAGTACATTCAGAAGAAACTGCAGAGTATTTTGAAGAGGGAAAGCTTAATAGAATTAATGGGCTTAAAATAAAGGGGTTTGGCTAAACATATAGGAAATTTTAGCATATGGGAATAGTATACATGCCAACCCCAATCTTCAGATTTATGCCCCCCTCCCCACCTCTTTCCCATCTGGGTACTCATATGTTTGAGCTCTACATCTGTGTCTCTCTTTCTGTTTTGCAAATAAGATCATCTATATCATTTTTCTAGATTCCACATATATTTCTACTGATATATTTGTTTTTCTTTCTGATTGACAGTATGTATAAAATAGACAACTAATGAGAACCTACTGAATAGCTCAGGGAATGCTACGTAGTGCTCTGTGGTGACCTAAATGGAAAGGAAATCCAAAACAGAGGGGATATATGTATATGCAGAGGTGATTCACTTTCCTGTACAGCAGAGCTTCCCCTGTAGCTCTGTTGGTAAAGAATCTGCCTGAATGCAGGAGACCTGGATTCAATTCCCAGGTCAGGAAGATCCCCTGGAGAAGGAAATGGCAACTCACTCCAGTATTCTTACCTGGAGAATCCCATGGACAGAGGAGCCTGGCAGGCTACAGTTAATGGGGTCTCAAGAGCTGGACATGACTTAGTGACTAAACCACCACTACCACTAAAAACTAATACAACATTGTAGAGCAACTATATGCCAATAAAAATTAATTAAAGCAAAAGAGTACAGGAGTAGTAGATATATGAACAGCCATTACCCCTAAAGCTGAGGTAACATCAAAGAAACCCTGTTCCCTCCCATATCCCAGGCTGAGGTCCCAGCTTCATGGGGGTGCCTAACCATGCATGACTCACAGGATGGCCGAGAAATCTGCTGAGGTGCTGTGCCAGGGGAAGTCACTGGAAATATGCCCTTTGTTGGTCCAGGAGAAGCCTTCCCCAGAGAGGTTCTGTGTTTTGGAAGTTTGCTAGAAAGGCTTTCAAGAGAGTGCTAGGGGAAGCTGCCCACAGGAAGATGCTGTGTGCCATTGCCCCTGAGTGCTGCAGAAGCCATGTGCCCTGCCAGAGCCAGAGGACAGGCGCTCATTGGAAACATGAAGAGAAACCTCTACTGACAAAGTTAGCTTGGTGCCAGCTGACAAAGGACCAAGTATTTACAGGGCCCCACTACACTGATGCAGACTTAGAAGTGGAGGACTGTTTGGGAGCTGACTGGCAATAATTGATAACTGGTCCAACAGCCATTTTACTCCTAGATCTGTATGAAAGAGAAATGTTTTAAATGACTTTACAAAGATGACTTATAGAAGAATGTTTGTATCATTTTTCTTCTGAATGCTCCCTGACTGGAAATGTCAGACAGTGGAAAACTATACAGAAATAAAAGGGAATAAAATTCTAATACTCAACAAGGATAAATCTTAAAAATATGCTGAATTAAAGTGACCAGACATAGAGTATACAGCCTATATGATAAAACGATTTCAAGTATGGAAGAGGCAAAATGTATCTGTGGTGTACAGTTGGTGAAATGGATTTCCCATTTATTGAAATGGGGAACACCAAAAAACAGAATTTGAGGGCAAAAATCAAGAAATACAGATAGAAAAGTATGACATCTGGGTAAGAAAATATTTTGTGTTAGAAGGCTGTAGAAGAAAGTATGGAGGAAAATATTGATAGATTTTACTACATTTCAGAATTATTTTAGGGGAACACATTTTTTGAATTTTATTGGATAAAAACTAGCAGACACATATTTTGAGAACTCCTGTGGTCTGTCTTTAGGAATTACACATGTGTGAGGCTAAGTGAGCATGCACATGTGTATGCTCTCCTTGTATGTCAAAAATTGAGATATTATAGTAAAGATCACATTCCACTTATGACACAGTGAATTTAACAAGTGTTTTACCACTTAACGTGAGAGCATTTAAGTGTCTTCCCAAGAGTATAATTCTACAGCATAGTGACATGCTATTTGGTGAACAGGGAAAATAGTTATTATTGTAATGAGAGCTTTTCCTCAGCTTTCCTTGTGGAAGAAGTAGTGAGATATTCCTATGAATTTACCCATCTCAAATATGCCAGCCTAGTCCAGAGCTTTAAACAGAGATCTCTCTGAGCTGGTTTCCTGTTTAATGATCTGTAAATGAAACTGTTATTGCTTCTTTGCCTCTCATATCTGAGCACCATTATTTCTCACAGTGGGTTGTCTTTGTCAGACAATAAAGGTAGAAAAAGTTTTTAAGCTTGTCAGGGGATTTATTGATATAAATGAGAGAGAAGTTCGGTCAAAATTAATGACAGTGGTTTTCCACGTAGGAAGAGGAGAACAAGGTTTTAAAATGATGGCTCTTTTTAAGCTATATAATTCTGCCCTGGAACAATATTTTCCTTCTATTACTGCACTCTGGGTTTCAAGTTTACACATTCATTAGCTGCAGTTGTTTTTGCTATATGTAAGACAAACAAGAAGATTTTGACGACATAAACAAGCAAAGGCCATCTATCTTGAAACTCGGCATTTAAAGAATTCTGTGGGTACTATGCCATGATCATTCAAACATAGTATTTGGATCGAAAAAAAAAAAATCTTTTGTTTATTATCAGAATGAACCATGGTGGAGGCATGAGCATTGACAAAATGAGTGATTATCAGAAACCAATCAGGTTTGTATTGTTCACAGTAATTTTAGCAAATATACAACTTGAAGGCTTATTGCTCCCTTGTCTCTAATCAGCAGAAAAGAAGGAAATTGAATCTGCAGAAAAGATAAGTTTATTTGATACCTCAAATTTTAAAAAGCCCCTTTGGAGTAGTTTAGGTGATAATAACCAAGTTTCTCTAATTGGAGAAAAATCACCACTTAAATAGCTAATTAGTCTGAGAAATATGGTTGATGTTTGAGTTGAAGCAGCAAATATTGACTGGAAGAACCATGTTTCTTCCAAAACAGAAATACTATAATCCCTGGCATTTCTAATAAGTTTGTGACCTATATTCATATTTCTTTTCATTGTTACTCATGCGACCAAATTCAAAGTTATTTGAAACACTTTTTAATCCAGACTTTATAATTGATGGGAAAATGGAGTTTGATTTATTCCAAGGATAGATTTAGTGAGAATAAGGGAAAGTGGACTTACGAGCTAAAACTATTTTAATGACTCCTTAGCAACTCCTGTTTCCCCCACCTCGGACCCCCTAGAGGTCAGAGTGGGTCTCAGGATGTGGTTGC
Organism: Moschus berezovskii; assembly: GCF_049115385.1. NCBI lineage: Eukaryota > Metazoa > Chordata > Mammalia > Artiodactyla > Moschidae > Moschus > Moschus berezovskii. Next base: position 126,729,532 of record NC_142461.1, read on the forward strand.
TGCTCAGAATTTTGATGGCTGATCTTGCGACAGCAAGTTTGCAAATTAGAGGATCTGGAATTCACTTTTCTCTATAGCTTCTACAGTTGCTTAGCGTCCACTATGGTGTTTCTTATCAGTACTGACAAATGTGCTTATAAGACAAACAGAGTGTTAAGAATACAGCTTAGCTGACTCACAAAACACTATAATGTACCTTTACTTTCATGCTGTGTGATCACTGACTTACATTTCCAAGTAACTTCAGAAAAGGTAAATATCAATGTACAATTTGTTTTGAATATTTGTTCAACTAATATAATTAACCAGTAAGGTGTTAAAAGTGCTAGAGGATATATTTTTAAAAGAGAAATTAAACTACTTAAAAAGCCTATTTGATGCCTTGTGAAAAATATTAACACCTAAGAAAAAATTAAAATCTTTACTGTGGGAACTATGAAACCCAAGGAGCCAGTTTCTGGTTTTATCCAGTGAACTGTGAACATGCAATAACTCTAAACAATTGTTCATATGCGCTTTGTGTCACCTGTAATGTTGCCAAATTGTTTTTTATTAGCTGATCTCCCCACCTTTGACAGAATTTGATAATTTCATTTTACTGTTTGAAAAAGGACAGTGTGATTATACTAGAATTGCAACATATTTGTTATTGCTAAGTAGACCAGTGAAGAAGTCAAAAGCAGTTGCTGAATTTTTATACTTTGTAGAAACTTGAGTTCTGAGTTCTGCCTTGGGTAGTTTCCACAAAGTAAAACTGTATAATGGATCCTGTGGTTTTCAGACTGGAAAGCTGTACTGCTTGATGAGATGGTCGAAGTATTTGGGAGAAAATTGAATGTCCTGATGGTTTTAATATAAAATATCAGTTCAGAGTCTCTATCTCTGACTCCAAACCCCTTCTTATTCCCCAAAGCCTTCTCCTTTACACAAATAGATGTCTCTGCTTGGAATTATTAGATTCTCAGATGGCAATGAAGACTTAATGAGAATAAATGAAGAACAATTATTATGTTTGATTTTAGCTGTTGAATTTCCCATGGAATTTTGTTCCTGGTGTTTTTTGGTTCCCCTCATTTAGTTTTGATAATTGAATATAGTTTTAGCAATCTACTACAACAAAATGTTATTTAAAATGTCTTGATGTATAGAAATTTGCATTGTTATCAAGTGGTTGTGTTTTTCTATTTATCCCTTTTTTTTTGCTACCTGGTTTTGCACTTCTTATGTGACAGACATGGCTCACTTCACTATAAAATTCTGTTTAGTCAGAGAATCTTTGTTAACATGGAAATATCGTCATAAGAACCTGAACATTTTAGACTCTAGTGGCAGGTATGCAAGTGTGGGAGTAGGTTACATTTTTAAATAATACATTCTTCTTGAAAAGTTCCAGATGGAAACAAAGACATATATGTATGATTTTAAATTTTTGTTATATATTATATCCTAAAAAAGGCACTTCTCTCGTTTTAAAATATCATTTTTTATCAAACTTTTAACAGTTAATATGTGTATATAGAAAAACTGAGACATATAAGAAACAAAGAACACAAAATCATCTATAAATGTAAGGAGTTTGATGTGTCCTTGTAAGTCCTTGTGTATGTTTATACACATAACTGAGCATACATTTTTGTATAGTTGAGCTTGTATAATGTGTATTGTGCTTTTTCACATGCTGTAAATATTTACTTATTCAAAGTCTCAAAGTTATGTGTATTTTGATGACCAGTTGAGGCTTTTGAACTGTGGTGTTGGAGAAGACTCTTGAGAGTCCCTTGGACTTCAAGGAGATCCAAACAGTCCATCCTAAAGGAAGTCAATCCTGAATATTCATTGGAAGGACTGATGCTGAAGCTTAAACTTCAATCCTTTGGCCACCTGATGCGAAGAACTGACTCATTGGAAAAGACCCTGATGCTGGGAAAGATTGAAGGTGGGAGGGGGAGGGGATGACAGAGGATGAGATGGTTGGATGGTGTCACCGACTCAACGAATATGAGTTTGGGTAAACTCCGGGAGTTGGTGATGGACAGGGAGGCCTGATGTGCTGCATTCCACAGGGTCACAAAGAGAGGTATATGACTGAGCGACTGAACTGAACTGAACTGAATATACTTTAAAAGTCAACCAAGAAAAAATAATATAATCCTGTCTTTTGTAGAAACAAAACTTTCATAAAGACAGAAATGGCAACAGGCCTCTGAATAAACATGTTCGTAGAATAACATTAAAATACTGTATACTCTAAACACTTAAAATGTAACATAAAACAATAAAGTACAATTTAGAGAGAATAATTGATTGTCAGGTCTAGATTATTAAAATATCAACAAGAAAAGGTTTCCATCAAATTATTTTAAAAACTGTATTACCAAAAAAAAAAAAAGTGTATTGCAACCACAAGAGATACATTCATGCATTAGTGTGTGTGCAGGCGAGCTAAGGTGCTTCAGTCATGTCTGACTCTTTGCCACTGTATGGACCATAGCCCGCCAGGATCCTCTGTCCATGGGATTCTACAGGCAAGAATGCTGGAATGGGTTGCCATTTCCTCCTCCAGAGGATCTTCCTGACCCAGGGATCAAAACTGTGTATCTTGACTCTCCTGCATTGGCGAGTGGGTTCTTTACCACTGAACCACCTGAGAAGCCCTCATGCATCAGTGGAATGAACTCAAATTATAAACAAGAAGACAACTTCATAATCCCTTTCCTTGTATTTCTGGCTGCCAGTCCAGAGAATAAACCATAAAGTATGTACTCAGCTTGTTGAACAATTTTTTGCTCAAGATGCTTCTTTTTCTACATAAAGATACCACAATGATAAGAAAAGATATCTAGAAACTGGCTAATCCACAAACTCCTATTTTTCTTATTCATTGTCACCTTAAGGAATCAAAAAATCTTAAACAGAAAATAAGGACTGCACATTGTCCTTAAACATCGGTACTTTAGAAGATACCCAAATAAACTATGGTCTCTACTGTCTATAGCTATAGGATAGGCTAGCAAAGACCTATTCTCTTCTCCTTTCTTCTACCTCCTTCACTAGCCAAATGACTAAGTATGGAAGCAAGTCCAGCTCCAGGAGATTTGTTAACAAAGAATATTTCCAAAAAACAATCTTTTCCTCAATAAAAAAATTATATTTTTAGGAGAATTATTTCACTACCTTTACTTTTGGTCCCTTAGGACTTATCTGCCCTGGAAATATATAGCGATATTAACTAAAATACAATGACATTTTACTATATCTGTTTTTAACATAGACTAGCTGCTTCAAGCGGAGAAGGCACTGGCAAGCCACTCCAGTACTCTTGCCTAGAAAATTCCACTGATGGAGGAGCCTGGTAGGCCGCAGTCTGTGCGGTCGCTAAGGGTCGGACACGACTGAGCGACTTCACTTTCACTTTTCACTTTCACACATTGGAGAAGGAAATGGCAGCCCGCTCCAGTGTTCTTGCCTGGAGAATCCCAGGGACAGGGGAGCCTGGTGGACTTCCATCTATGGGGTCACACAGAGTCGGACACGACTGAAGTGACTTAGCAGCAGCAGCAGCAGCTGCTGCTTCAACTAAGAACTTTGTTCAATTTGTGTATAAATATATATATATCAAATCAAGTGGCCCTTAGGAAGCATCATTATGATCAAAGCTAATGGAAGTGACAGAATTTCATTTGAGCCATTTAAACCCCTAAAAGATGGTGCTATTAAAGTGCTGCACTCAATATGTCAGCAAATTTGGAAAACTCAGCAATGGCCATAGGACTGGAAAAGGTTAATTTTCTTTCCAATCCCAAAGAAGGGCAATGTCAAAAAATGTTCAAACTACCAGGCAATTATGCTTATTTCACATGCTAGCAAGGTAACATTCAAAATCCTTCAAGCTAGACTTCAGCAGTATGTAAGCTGAGAAATTCCAGATGTACAAGCAGGGTTTTCAAGAGGCAGAGGAACCAGAGATCAAATTGTCAACATTCATTGGTTCATGGAGAAAGCAAGGGATTTCCAGAAAAACATCTTCTGCTTCATTGACTATGCTAAAACCTTTCACTGTGTGGCTCATAACAAAGTGTGGAAAATTCTTAAAGAGATGGGAGTACCAAACCACCTGACCTGCCTCCTGAGAAACCTGCATGAAGGTCAAGAAGCAACAGTTAGAACAAGGGATGGAACAACTGACTGGTTCCAAATTGGGAAAGGAGTATGTCTAGGCTGGAAGAAGCACAAGCTGGAATCAAGATTGCCGGGAGAAATATCAATAACCTCAGATATGCAGATGACACCACCGTTATGGCAGAAAGTGAAAAGAAACTCAAAGGCCTTTTGATGAAAGTGAAAGAGGAGAGTGAAAAGTTTGGCTTGAAGCTCAACATTCAGAAAATGAAGATCATGGCATCTGGTCCCATAACTTTCGGACTCCAAAATCACTGCTGATGGTAACTACAGGCATGAAATTAAGACACTTGCTGCTTGGAAGGAAAGCTATGACAAACCTAGACAACTTGTTAAAAAGCAGAGACATCACCTTAGGTCCATATACTCAAAGCTATGGTTTTTCCAGTAGTCATGTACAGATGTGAGAGTTGGTCCATAAAAGAGGCTGAGTACCAACGAATAGATACTTTTGAATTGGGGTGCTGGAGAAGATTCTTGAGAGTCCCGTGGACTATAAGGTGATTCATTCAGTCAAGCCAAAAAGAAATCAATGCTGAATATTTATTGGAAGGACTGAAGCTGAAGCTCCAATACTTTGGCCACCTGATATGAAGAACCAACTCATTGGAAAAGACCCTGATACTGGGAATGATTGAAGGCAAAAGGAAAAGGGGGCAACAAAGGATGAAATGCTTAGATAGCACCACTGACTCAATGAATATGAATTTGGGCAAACTCCGGGAGAGAGTGGAGGACAGAGGAGCCTGGCATGCTGCAGTCCATTAGGTCACAAATAGTTAGACATGGCTTAGTGACAGAACAATAAAAACAACAGCATATTAATTTATGTAGTCTCTGCACAAGTGTAATGATAGTTATAATCTGAAAATGTCCTTTCAATGTGAACATTCTGGCTTAGAACCCTTCCTTTGTCTCACTCATCTACCAATCCAATGGACTATATGGCTCAAATTTTTAAATAACAATCTTTCCTATGAATTTTAACAGAAAATGTATTCTTCAATTTTCCTTTTACATAAACTGACACATCTAGAAAGACCAGATGTTGTAAAATTAGGACTCATCTGTCCATACATACACCACATAAATAGCAAAGTAGAACAAAATGCACAGACATAGGGGACAGCAGTTCACTCTAAACACCCTGGAATTGAGTCCTTGGCACCACATTGTACTCCTTCCTCCCTGGACTCAAGTGCAAAGGTCAAACATGTGCTGTTCAAAGAGGGGGTTTAGCCATTCAGCTTAACAGCAGTATTTCAAACGATGTGATTAAAAATACTTATAAAATATTTTATTTTACTAAATACTTTTGATATACATTTTAGAACATCTAGAAAAGCTAGTTGTTTCAAAAAAGTCCCTTTCATCATTAACTGCTTGTATGTGAGGCATAAAGTGCACCATGGTACGATGGTTATAATATAAACGAAGTGAAGTGAAGTCGCTCAGTCGTGTCCGACTCTTTGCGACCCCGTGGACTGTAGCCCACCAGGCTCCTTGGTCCATGGGATTTTCCAGGCAAGAATACTGGAGTGGGTTGCCATTTCCTTCTCCAGGGGATCTTCCCGCCCCAGGGATTGAACCCAGGTCTCCCACATTGTAGGCAGACGCTTTACCGTCTGAGCTACCAGGGAAGCCCCATAATATAAATATGATTTCTAAATAGTCTAATAGTCTAAATAGTCTAATAGTATGATCTAAATATGATTTCTAAACAGTCTGGCATAGGACCCTTTTTCCTCTTCATAACAGAATCATCTCTGAATAGTCTCATTTCATTTCTGTCTTTGTGTATTGAAATGAAAGTCACTCAGTCGTGTCCGACTCTTTGCGACTCCATGGATAGTCCATGGAATTCTCCAGGCCAGAATACTGGAGTGGGCAGCCTTTCCCTTCGCCAGGGGATCTTCCCAACCCAGGGATCGAACCCAGGTCTCCCGCATTGCGGGCAGATTCTTTACCAGCTGAGCTACAAGGCAGGGATATATATTTTTCTTCTCTGGTGTTTGTAATTTTATAGATTTTTATGAACCTAGGTATTATACTAGCTCTTAGCTCCTTCATATATGAATTGAGTTTACTAGTCATTCATTCTCCTAAGTCAACATTCACCAATCATAGATGAAAAATGCCTTCAATTTTCTAATCACCCTCTTCACAGCCTTGTGCTCTAACCCTTTGATCAAATGTGGAAGTGTCTCTTATGGAGATGGTCTAATAATTCCATTTCCAAAAGTCATTCCCAGAAGGTATTTTTTTCTATGATTAAAATTTTCTTTCCTTTTTTCATTGTACAAGAGTATTTACAAGCCAGGTGATTTTTAACTCTGCTTTATTGTATGCAATTGACTTTATATCTATCAAGCCTAGATGTAGAGAAATAAGTTGAATTTTAGAAGGCTGGCAGGTAGAGTTTAGAGCAGCTTTTTCAAATTATGTACACAAGCCTTCTGCAAAGAGCAATCTTCTCGAGCAGTGGTGTGCACTTTCTATTGGCCAAATATAGCCCATTTTTCTCTCCTGTCTCTCTTCCAGTATTAAGCTCTAGCTGACCATTAACCCACTTTGCTTCATGTTTCAGGGCTCCACTCATGTGCTGGGCTGCAAAGCCTTTGCCTGTTATTGTCAGGATGGGGTAACATCTCCTTCAGGTGGGGAATGGGTGGCCAGGTCTGTACAGATCCCGGCCTGAGGCAGCCAAGCTCTCCTTTATGCCAACTGACTTTCTTAGCCTGAGACGGCCCAGGCTTTCAGAGCTCCTGTTCTTGCTTTGCTAGCCTGTTGCCACCTGGTACCAGTAAGGGTATCCGGGTTCCTGGTCAAGGCTGCTGGCGGCTGTAGAAGGCTTCAGTCTGGCCTCTGCTTCTTACCTCACTCTCTGACTGAATTTGTCTCCCTTTTTTTTTATTGAAGTTTCTTTCTCCACCCCTCCCCTTAATTACCTTATAAGTCAAAAATAAAAACTGTGTGATATACAGTGTGATGGTAAAATATAAACATATATGTTGAAATGATTACTAAAGTCAGTTAATTCACACATGCATCCCCTCTCGTAGTTACCTTTATGCAGGAAGGCTGTGGTGAGAACACTAAGATCTAGTCTCAGCAAATTTAAGTATACAATGCAGTATACAACTTTAAGAATACAATGCAGTACTTTTATTTTTTTCAGCTTTACAAGTGAAAGTGAAAGTTGCTCAATTGTGTCCACTCTTTGCGACCTGATGGACTATACAGTCCATGGAATTCTCTAGGCCAGAATACTGTAGTGGGTAGCCTTTCCCTTCTCCAGGGGATCTTCCCAACCCAGGGATCGAAGCCAGGTCTCCTGCATTTAAGGTGGATTCTTTACCAGCTGAGCCACAAGGGAAGCCCAACTTTATTGTGGTATAACTGATAAAGTTGTAAGATATCTAAATGTACATTGTGATGGTTTTATATAACTATATGTATATTTATATATATTGTTGCTATTATTCAGTGGCTAAGTTGTGTCTGACCCTTTGTGACCTCACAGACTGTAGCCTGCCCAGTTCCTCTATCCGTGGAACTTTCCAGGAAAGTATATTGGAGTGGGTTGCCATTTCCTCCTCCAGGGGATCTTCCCAACCCAGGGATCAAACCCACGTCTCCTGAATTGGCAGGTGGATTTTTTACCAGTGAGTCACCAGTTGCTGAGCCCTGAGTTGGATGAGTTCTTTATATATTTGGAGATTAATCCCTTGTGGAATATATGGCTTACAAATATCTTTTCCCATTCCATAGTTCACCTTTTCATTTGGTTGTCTCCTTTGCTGCACTATCTTCTTTTTTCTTTTAAATAAAAATGTTAGGCTTGCAGATATCTATTTAGTAGAGTTCTCCAAATAATAGGCATATTACAACTGAGATTGATTTAAAAAGCCTAAGCCTTTTCATGTTTTTCTACTTATTCACAATCTTATATTAATATTGTAAGGCCAAAGAAATTGCTTAAAGCCTTGGAGAATTTCTTGAGAACTATTCATTTAAGAAAATTCATTAATAAAATTTGCATCAGAAAAAATGATGAAATATTTTTAAGTTTGAACATAATAGCCTTTTGATATTTTATACATTAAAACTTACTGTCTCTAAAAATGTGTCATTAAATATTATATCCAGACGCTTAATTTCTTCATAGTTCCAGTTTGAGTTAAGCGAGTTTATATGGCATCTGTTAACCTGGGTGATCAGTGTACCTGGGAGCCTAGACAGAATAGTGTTTACAGAGTTTACAGAATAGTGTTTAAAGTGCCATTATTAGTATTTTCAAAAATATTTATATACTAGTAACATTTGAAGTATCTGTAAACTTGTGTTCAGCAATGGGGCAGCATTGATGGTTCTGCCAGCCATCTATGAATTATTCCAAACAACTTAACCAACAGAAAGTGCAGACATTATTTAGTCCTTGAATAAATTTCAAGTCTCTACCTTAGCTGCAAACTCTTATTTAACTGCAACTTGTAATACTTATTTCATTACAGTGGAATACAATGAAAATAGTATTGATGTGGTTGGAGGGATGGGAATAGAGAAAATGAGTTCATTTTATCCTGGAAATAGTTCAGAAATATTAATAAAGTGGAGTAACTATTGGATGCACAGAGAAGCAGCAGCCACATCTCATAGGGAACAATTTTGTATCCTGCAACTTTACCTAATTCATTGATTAGCTCTAGTAGTTTTCTGATAGCATCTCTAGAATTTTCTACATAAATATTATGTCAAATAATATTATGCTACTGCAAACAGTGGTAGTTTAACTTCTTTTCCAATTTGAATTTCTTTTCCTTCTTTGTTGGCCTTGGCTAGGATTTCCAAAACTGTGTTGAATAAAAGTGGCGAGAATGGGTATCCTTGTTTTATTGCTGATCTTAGAGGAAATGCTTTCAGCTTTTCACTTTGAATATAATGTTAGCTGTGGGTTTGTCCTATATGGCCTTTACCATGTTGAGGTAGATTTCCTCTATGTCCACTTTCTGGAGAGTTTTTTTTTTAACATAAGTGAATGCTGAATTTTATCAAAAGCTTTTTTTCTGCATCTATTGAGATGATCGTATGGTTTTTATTCTTCAATTTGTTAATGTGTGGCATCACATTAATTGATTTGTGGACATTGAAAAATCCTTTCATTCTTGGAATAAATACTAGTTGATCATGGTGTATGATTTTTTTAATGTTTGTTGGATTGGATTTGCTAGTATTTTGTTAAGTATCTTTGCATCTATATGTTCATCAGCGATATTGATGTGTAATTTTCTTTTTCTTTTTTGTGGTATCTTTGTCTGGCTTTGGTATCAGGGCAGTGGTGGCCTCAAATGGACTGCCTTCCAGAATGGATATGCTTCCTGTCACAGCAAGATTTCCAGAAGAGTACAAGATAGCTTGACTAAGAAGGGGATAAAATCCTAGATGAAAGAGCAGTTTGAGAAAGGTTGTGTATGTGTGTATGTTAGTTGCTTAGTTGTGTCCGACTCTTTGCTACTGCATAGACTGTAGCCCACCAGGCTCCTCTGTCCATGGGATTCTCCAGGTAAGAATACTGGAGTGGGTTGCCATCACCTTCTCCAGGTAATCTTCCCAACCCAGGGATTGAACCTGGGTCTCCTGCATCTCAGAGAGATTCTTTACGTCTGAGCTACCACAGTATATTCTACCACAGTATCTTCTAGACAAGAGGGCATTTTGAGAAAGGTCAGAGTGTGGGAAACAAGTCCAGGAATAGAAATATGTCTCGAGAGACTAGAAAGAAGAATATATATTGGGAGTTTCCTTAAAAGGTGTGATTTTTGTGTTAATGAAGTATGAAGTAAATTCGGTTTGAGACGATAGAGAAGTATTAAATGAGAATATAAAAGCTTCATTTTTCAGAAATTCTGATCCAAGCTATAAAGGAAGCACCTCCATTTTGAAGAGGTATAAAATATAAAGAAAGTGCAGTCACAAACCCTGAATATTAAAAGTTTTAGGCAACAGTTGGACATCTGGACCCTCCTGACAGCTCTGCATGCCATGATTTGGCTTGTGAATGGGCCCTGTACACTACCCTGGGAATCACAAGGCAACTTTTTTCAGATTTGGAAAAATCTCAGGCTGTCTTTGGCCTTTATTGACACTTTATAGAACAGGAGAAAGCTCCCAAGGAAATTGGTGACCTCACTGATTTTGTGCAAATTACAAGGTAATAATATGAGACTGTAGCTTGTTTTTATTCCTTGAAAACATAAGGGGATACTGGCTGAAATGGGATTTTTTGCTCATGTAGGCTTAGAACACAGAGAGACAGGGATTGTTTATAATTTATGGCTTATATATTATCTTTGTAAATTAAAAGTACTTCTGTATAAATATTGTTAGATCTGTGTGACTGTGTATGTAAAGTGGACGTGGGTGGTGATTTAGCCTTTGAAATATCACAATCAGGTGTTAACACTGTAGGAGTAATAATTTCATAAACACATCAAAATGTAACTGAAACCTATGAAAGAGAGATTAGCTAATTTTTCACTGTGAGATAAGTAGCACTCAGGGTACATGAGTGTCATTAATGTACTCCTGTGTTAATAAAATGTAAATATCCCACAAGCTCCATCGTCCATGGGGACTCATTCTCAAGTACTAGAACTCCTTTTGTTCTGGCCTTCTCACATTTAGTGGAAAACTCTCATGTTGACTTCTGTCATAATATCTTTGTTTCCATGGAGGGGGAGGGTGTTAGATTCACAATATCACACAATCTCATTTGCTAAAGTTCTCTCCTGGTGGTCGTGGTTTAGTTGCTAAGTCATGTCCTTAGCACAATTCATATCCAAAGTTTTATGCTCCTCAGTTCAGTTCAGTTCAGTTCAGTCTCTCAGTTGTGACCGACTCTTTGCGACCCCATAAATCACAGCACGCCAGGCCTCCCTGTCCATCACCAACTCCCACAATTCACTCAAACTCATGTCCATCGAGTCGGTGATGCCATCCAGCCATCTCATTCTCTGCCGTCCCCTTCTTCTCCTTCCCCCAATCCTTCCCAGCATCAGAGTCTTTTCTGATGAGTCTTTTCCAGTGAGTCAACTCATCGCATGAGGTGGCCAAAGTATTGGAGTTTCAGCTTCAGCATCAGTCCTTCCAATGAACACCCAGGCCTGATCTCCTTTAGAATGGACTGGTTGGATCTCCTTGCAATCCAAGGGACTCTCAAGAGTCTTCTCCAGCACCACAGTTCAAAAGCATCAATTCTTCGGCAGTCAGCTTTCTTCACAGTCCAACTCTCACAGCCATACATGACCACGGGAAAAACCATAGCCTTGACTAGATGGACCTTTGTTGGCAAAGTAATGTCTCTGCTTTTTAATATGCTATCTAGGTTGGTCATAACTTTCCTACCAAGGAGTAAGTGTCTTTTAATTTCCTGGCTGCAATCAGCATCTACAGTGATTTTGGAGCCCCCCAAAATAAAGTCTGACACTGTTTCCACTGTTTTCCCATCTATTTCCCATGAAGTGATGGGACCAGATGCCATGATCTTTGTTTTCTGTATGTTGAGCTTCAAGTCAACATTTTCACTCTCCTCTTTCACTTTCCTCAAGAGGCTTTTGAGTTCCTCTTCACTTTCTGCCATAAGGGTGGTGTCATCTGCATATCTAAGGTTATTGATATTTCTCCCAGCAATCTTGATTCCAGCTTGTGCTTCTTCCAGCCCAGCATTCCTCATGATGTACTCTGCATATAAGTTAAATAAGCAGGGTGACAATATACAAAAAACAACTTATGCTCCTAGGACCTGATTTTTCATATTTTTGTCTCATTGCTAACTAATGAAATTCTAGTTATTTCCTTAAAAATTTTAAGTCATCTTAATTGTTGATGAAAACTTATATCTCATAACCAAAAATTAGGTAGTATACTCTTTTTCTCAATAGTTGCATAAAAGGAGATACTTTTTGGTAACCCTGAAGTAATTCTTGTAAGTTGATGAAGTGATTCACAAAAGTATTCATCTTACTTCCCTATTCATTGTGAAAACTTGTGTGAAAATGAATCACCAACTTCTTTTTCTGTTTTGTTTTATTAATACAATTATCCTTAAAAGTCTAATCTGTAAAAAAGAGATCTGTAAAGAAATATGTGATGATGTCAGGGTTGTTATTATGTCCTATGATGTATAACTAATAACTTCAAAAATTTGATAATTTCATAATTCTTAAAGTATGTTTAAATTGACATTTTGGTTTTCTAGATAATGTCAGGAATAGATAATTGTGAGGTTCATTTTTAAGTGCAAAATAAATTATTTGGATTGATTTATTATTTATGACAAAGACATAATTTCCACTCTTGTATTCTTTATTCAAAGAACAAGATTTAGAATCTTTTACTCACTTACTTGGGTTTCCCTGGTGGCTCAGCAATAAATAATCCTTGGGTCATGAAGATCCCCTGGAGAAGGGGATGGCAGAAAGCGAAGGAAATGACAACCCACTCCAGTATTCTTCCTTGGAAAATTCCATGGACAGAAGAGTCTGGTAGGCTACAGTAAATGGGGTAGCAAAAGAATTGGACATGACTTAGTGACTAAGAGCACTCACTGATTTAATAATAGCAAATCTCTTATGCAAAGATCTGTTGCAATACCTGAGGACAGAGAGTGAACACTTCCCTAATCTTACAAAAATTAGTACTTTGTGCATTTGACAGAAACTGGGGATCTGAGTTTTATCTATTTTGAAACAATTAATGATAGGATGTAAAACATCATATGGATAGGGTGGTCACATGTTTGCCTGGGACAATTCTGGCTTATATTTTTGTTCCAGCATGATTATTTAGAGTACCCTCTTTGAGTCTTAGAAATGTCTCCCTCTTTGGATGGTAAATTAGATGGTGTATGCATAGTCCCCCTCTCTACCCTCCTCTGCTGGCATTCTTTTGATCTCTTGAGATTTCCCCATGTGTAAGGAGAAAATATGGTATGAGATGAATAGCCAGTTTGGCTTAGGTCTATTCACAACAGTGGTCACTCACATGTTTGAGGAATACAAGAATCAAGGAAGAAGATATTCCTTCTTACTTTGAAATACTGGTTTCAGTTTACCTTGGTCATCCTTTGGTCGTTTGAAGTTTTTGTCTTTGCTTCCAATTGGAAATAATATACTATCATTTGAAGATTAAATTCCTTAGGCATGTCCAGTCATGTACTCCAAACTATACAAAAGGACAACTTTTCTAAAAGGCAGATATAGCTATGCCACTGTCTTGCTTAAAAATATTTCAATGTCTTACCACCACCTTTAAAATCAAGCCTAAACTACTGAATATTGTCATTTAAAATTTTTAAATCTCTAAGGTTCCATCTCCTTTACATTCAAATGTTCAAGTGCCTCTTCAATATCCCATTTGTATTCATCCCACAGATACCTCAATACAGAATGTGACAAACTGTTCTGTCATATTTTCCTGTAGACCTGTTCTTCCATCTGTGTTATTTCAGATGTCAGCATCACTAGTAATCCATGTTCAAATATCTCATTGTTTTCCTTTATTGTCATTTCCCAAGGTAATCCTACTGTGACAACAAACTTGGAGTGTGTACAGGCATATCTCAGAGATATTTCAGGTTTGGTTTCAGACCACCGCCATAAAGCAAACATTGTGACAAAGCGAGTCACACACATTACTGGCTCCCAGTGCACATAGAAGTTGTGTTTACGCTATACTGTAGTCTATTAAGTGTGCAATGGCATTATGTCTAAAAAACGATGTTAGTATGAAATTAAAAAATACTATCATGTGAGCCTTCAGTGAATAGTAATCTTTTTGTAGTATTAACATCAAAGATCACGGAATAGAGATAATCATAACAAATATAATAATGAAAACATTTTAATATTTTGAGAATTCCCAAAATACGATACACAGATGTGATGTGAGCAAATGCTATTGGAAAATTGATGCCAAAGACTTGCTATATGAAGGTTTGCCACTGACCTTTGATTTGTAAAACAAACAAACAAAAACCAAACAATCTCTGGGAAGCACAGTAAAATGGAGGTATGCCTGTAGTCACTCAAACATAAGTTGGTTTCCCATTCAGTGTTAAGTCTTAAATGATGTTACATTATAGGCAGGGTCATCTCTTCCAAGAGGCGATTTAGAAAGCAATCACTTTCCATCTTAAGGTTTCATTATCTTCTGTTACCCGAGGGAGAGTGGGTGAGGAAGATCTGGAAGAGGGCATGGCAACTCACTTCAGTATTCTTACCTGGAGAATCCCGTGGACAGAGTAGATTTGCAGGCTACAGTGCTTGGTGTCACAAAGAGTCGGACGTGACTGAAGTGACTGAGCAGAGCACAGTACAATGTACAGTATCATATTTAAAATATTTGCATGGTCATCTTCCTTAGTGCACTATGAAATCTTAAAGGAGATGGATTTTTTTAAAAAAATTTGTGTCTTCAATACCTTGAATAATTTTCACACAGATAATATATACAGTGCTTACTGTAATGGAGAAGGAATGGGTTGCTCTGCTGATATTACTGTTCCTTGGGGGGAATGAAAAAAAAATAGTTCATTAAAAATAGTTTATTAAAGAGTCTATTAAATAGTTTATTAAATAGTCTATTAAATAGTTTATTAAATAGTCTATTAAAATAGTTTCTGGATATGAAATCAAATTCTGAGTAAATTCTTCTGTTCTTATCTTTCATCTTTTGTCTCTGTTCTAACTGGTCTTAGTCTTTTTCTCAAGTATTTGAGAAAAAAGTATAAAAATACTTTCTTCATTATCTATCAGCCCAAGGAAACTTTTCCAGGCTCCAAGAGAGAAAAATTGTCCTTACTTATGATTTTTTTCTTCATTGTCTCTGCTCAAGTCATTATCAGGCCGTTATTCCTGCATGATATAATGTCTGATTTTTTTTGAAATATTTCAGCATGAATATTCTGTTCTGAGGCATGTACTAGCTGCTTTATATTAGTCTTCAAGAGCATTCAATTGAACTCATCTAAACATATAATCCAGGAGTAATCAGCTAACCTTGACTCAGACCTGAAGGCTATCCTTAGACTGCTTCAACTATCTTTACTTTCCATCACTATCACAGATGTCTTCATTTTCATAAAGAATGTTAGAAATAGGTTTACATTGGTGAAATAAATGGCTTATTAATTAGCAGAATGGATATTGGAAATGAGTTTTTATTAATGAAGTTAGTAGATTGGCTGTAGTATTGCAGGGGGTAGGTACTCTGCTTTTCTTACTTAAGAAGAATATAAAAACTGTCATCTCTTCTGAAGCCTATGTCTTGTAGATTGGATCTGTAGGGCGATCTATAAATGGTCCTGTAATCCTGCTCCTAGTGGGAAGGTTCCTTGGTTTCCTACTTACAGTTGATTACATCTGATACTAGAATATCGCCACATTTGCCCCAGATAAACCTTCCATGAAAGTTTTAGAGCACACCGAGGGACAGAAGATGAGACATCGTCAAGAGTTCAGTGTATGACTTGTGTGCATGTGTGCTAGGTTGCCAATAAACAGTGATGTATGTTTCAAAAATTGGGCCAAGCTTTGCTTCTGTTATGGGCTTCCCTGGTGGCTCAGATTGCAATGAATCTGCCTGCAATGCAGGAGACCTGGGTTCAATCCCTAGGTTGGGAAGATCCCCTGGAAGAGGGCGTGGCAACCCTCTCCAGTGTTCTTTTTAGGGGAGTAGTCAATTCTTAACTGTTTCTTTAACAAAGCCCTCCAAACTGAAGAACATGTATATTCAAATTGAAGTAGACCACTTTACAACACTGAGCAATTAGAATTCTAAACCCAAGAATTGATCTTTTTTTTTTTTGGTCTGTTTCTTCTTTGTCAACCTTAAGACAATTAATAAGAATTTCTAGCCCCTTGAGTGGGAAGAAGTAGAGAATATAAGGAAATATCATGAACACAAACCATTGCTTACTAATTTAAACTCCAATTCCCATTTGAATGTTTGCTGATTTAAATCTTGTAAAGACAACCGCTATATTATCTATTTGCCAGGCAAAAATCATTTAAAATATCCTTTTTTAAATGAGAATATAGTGAAAGGCATAATAACTTATGCCAGTTCTCAATCTCTCCCAATGTTTATTCTTCATGCATATATTTCTAAATCTCTCTGATACCTTTAAAATCAGAAAATATATTTCTGAGGGATTCTCTCATTTATTTTCTCAGCATTCAAAGAAATGTATAATCTATGAGTGCTCTCACACCTGTTGTTCAGGTTATTCCCTGCAAGCATTTTGGCAACTAGTGTTTTATACTTGGCTGCCTTTACATGTTCACGTTGCCTATTTAGTCCCTATAGACATTTGAATTAGCATACTTGCTCTGGAGGTACCAGGCATTTCAAATATATTACAATCATTTTAATTGTAAATTATTATTAATTTTTAAAATTTAAAATAAACGCACTACACACAGGTAAGAGCTGAAATTGTGAAGTCACTGATTTTAGGTGCATATATATCTATTGCAGGGAAATCTTATAAATACTATTTTCAGAACTGAAGAAATTCTTCCCATGCCCTGAACTTCCCAGCTGGGAATCCCATACACCCTACTAGATAACACAAATGTTTTTTTCATCAGTATAGTTTTAATATTGTATACAGTATGCTGGTATGTGATATTAGCGATTCTTTCCTAATTCAGCAGAAGGTCATGGTTTGTGTTATTCCCTTAAACATTTAATATATAAATGGAGCAACCTCCTGCTGCTTGTGGCATCAATTTAGATTTTTCATGCTTATTTCTGGTACATGTGCTACTAATGCACAAGGGTTGAGAAAAGATTCAATTTCCTCATTTGTAAAATGAGGGTGATGGTACTAGATGCTCTCTCAGGTCCCTTCAATCTCTAAAATTTTATGGTTCTAGTAAGGTAAGCTTAAGCCGCATTATTAAGAGTAATAGCTTTTCTTAGCATAGTCTATGGCACTGTTTTCTTAAATGGCCTACTTTGCTTACAAACATCCACTAAGCATCTCTGTTTATCCAGATTAAAGTGTGTTACTCTCTCTCCAGTTCTGAGATTCCAAAGTTTTGTAGAATATCAAAAATAATATTTATATGTGAAACTTATACCCCCTATCTGAGTAAATAAGCGCTTTGAAACATAATTTAATTTACCTTCAGTTCTTACAGGATATTGTCTTATCCCAGTTCAGTTCAGTTGCTCAGTCGTGTCTGACTCTTGGCAACTCCATGGACCACAGCACGCCAGGCCTCCGTGTCCATCACCAACTCCCGGAGCTTGTTCAAACTCATGTCCATTGAGACGGTGATGCCATCCAACCATCTCATCCACTGTCCTCCCCTTCTCCTCCTGCCTTCAATCTTTCCCAGCATCAGGGTCATTTCAAATGAATGAGTTCTTTGCATCAAGTGACCAAAGTATTGGAGTTTCAGCTTCAGCATCAGTCCTTCCAATGAACACCCAGGACTGATTTCCTTTAGGATGAAATGGTTGGAACTCCAAGTAGTCCAAGGGGTATTCTCAAGGGTCTTCTCTAACACCACACAGTTCAAAAGCATCAATTCTTCAGTGCTCAGCTTTTTTCACAGTCCAACTCTCAAATCCATACACGGCTACTGGAAAAACCATAGCCTTGACTGGCTGGCAAAGTAATGTCTCTGCTTTTTAATATGCTGTCTAGGTTGGTCATAACTTTTCTACCAAGGAGTAAGCGTTTTTTGATTTCATGGCTGCGATAAGGATATGAAGTGATTTTGGAGCCCCCCTCCCCCCCAAAAAAAAGTCAGCCATGGTTTCCAATGTTTCCCCATCTATTTCCCATGAAGTGATGGGACCAGATGCCGTGATCTTAGTTTTCTGAATGTTGATCTTTAAGCCAACTCTTTTGCTCTCCACTTTCACTTTCATTAAGAGGCTTCTAAGTACTTCTTCACTTTCTGCCATAAGGGTGGTGTCGTCTGAATATCTGAAGTTATTGCTATTTCTCCCAGTTATTGATATTTGGGAAAAATTAGGTATTTCTAGATTCCAGCTGTTGCTTCACCTAGCCCAGCATTTCTGATGATGTACTCTGCATATAAGATAAATAAGCCGAGTGACAATATACAGTCTTGACATACTACTTTTCCTACTTGGAACCGATTTGTTGTTCCATGTCAAGTTCTCACTGTTGCTTCCCAACCTGCATGCAGGTTTCTCAAGATGCAGGTCAGGTGGTCTGTATTCCCATTTCTTTCAGAATTCTCCACAGTATATTAGTATCCACACAGTCAAGGATTTGGCATAGTCAATAACACAGAAGCAGATGTTTTTCTGGAACTCTCTTGCTTTTTGGATGATCCAGCGGATGTTGGCAATTTGATCTCTGGTTCCTCTGCCTTTTCTAAAACCAGCTTGAACATCTGGAAGTTCATGGTTCATGTATTGCTGAAGCCTGGATTGAACAATTTTGAGCATGACTTTAACTAGCATGTGAGAAGAGTGCAAATGTGCAGCAGTTTGAGCATTCTTTGGCATTGCCTTTCTTTGGGATTGGAATGAAAACTGACTTTTCCAGTCCTGTGGCCACTACTGAGTTTTCCAAATTTGCTGGCATATTGAGTGCAGCACTTCCACAACATCATCTTTTAGGATTTGAAGTAGCTCAACTGGAATTCTATCACCTCCACTAGCTTTGTTTGTAGTGATACTTCCTAAGGCCCACTTGACTTCACATTTCTGGATATCTAGCTCTAGCTTAGTGATCACACCATCATGATTATCTGGGTCATGAAGATCTTTTTAATATAGTTCTTCTGTGTATTCTTGTCACCTCTTCTTAATATCTTCTGCTTCTGTTAGGTCCATATAATTTCTGTCCTTTATTGAGCCCATCTTTGCATGAAATATTCCCTTGCTATCTCTAAATTTCTTGAAGAGATCTCTAGTTTTTACCACTCTGTTGTTTTCCTCTATTTCTTTGCATTGATCGCTGAGGAAGGCTTTCTTATCATCTCCTTACTTTTCTTTGGAACTCTGCATACAAATGGGTATATCTTTCCTTTTCTCCTTTGCTTTTTGCTTCTCTTCCTTTCACAACTATTTGTAAGGCCTCATCAGACAGCCATTTTGCTCTTTTACATTTCTTTTTCTTGGGGATGATCTTACCCCCGGTCTCCTGTACAATGTCACGAACCTCCGTCCATATTTCTTCAGGTACTCTGTCTGTCAGATCTAGTCCCTTAAATCTATTTCTCACTTCCACTGTATAATCATAAGGGATTTGATTTAGGTCTTACCTGAATGGTCTAGTGATTTTCCCCAGTTTCTTCAATTTAAATCTGAGTTTGGCCATAAGGAGTTCATGATCTGAGCCACAGTGAGCTGCCGGTGTTATTTTTGCTGACTGTATAGAGCTTCTCCATCTTTGGCTGCAAAGAATATAATCAATCTGATTTCGGTGTTGGCCATCTGGTGATTTCCATGTGTAGAGTCTTCTCTTGTGTTGTTGGAAGAGGGTGTTTGCTATGACCAGTGCGTTCTCTTGACAAAACTGTATTAGCCTTTGCCCTGCTTCATTCTGTACTCCAAGGCCAAATTTGCCTGTTACTCCAGGTGTTTCTTGGCTTCCTACTTTTGCATTACAGTCCCCTATCATGGAAAGGACATCTTTTTTGGGTGTTAGTTCTGAAACGTCTTGTAGGTCTTCATGGAACTGTTCAACTTCAGCTTTTTCAGCATTACCGGTCAGGGCATAGACTTGTATTACCATGATATTGAATGGTTTTCCCTGGAAATGATCAGAGATCAATTTGTCGTTTTTGAGATTGCATCCAAGTACTGCATTTTGGACTCTTTTTTTTTTTGACCATGATGGCTACTCCATTTCTTCTAAGGGATTCCTGCCCACCGTAGTAGATATAATAGTCATCTGAGTTAAATTCACCCATTCCCATCCATTATAGTTTGCTGATTCCTAAAGTGATGAGGTTCACTCTTGCCATCTCCTGTTTAACCACTTCCAATTTGCCTTGATTCATGGACCTAACATTCCAGGTTCCTATGCAATATTTTTCTTTACAGCATTGGACCTTGCTTCTATCACTATACACATCCACAACTAGGTGTTGTTTTTGCTTTAGCTCCATCTCTTCTTTCTTTCTGGAATTATTTCTCCACTGATCTCCTGTAGCATATTGGGCACCTACCAATCTGCGGAGTTCATCTTTCAGTGTCCTATCTTTTTACCTTTTCATACTGTTCATGGGGTTCTCAAGGCAAGAATGCTGAAGTGGTTTACCATTCCTCTCTCCAGTGGACCACATTTTGTCAGAACTCTCCACCATGACCTGTCCGTCTTGGGTTCCCTACACAGAATGGCTTAGTTTCATTCAGTTAGACAAGACTGTGTTCTGAGTGATTAGATTGGTTACTTTTCCATGATTCTGTTCAGTCTGTCTGCCCTCTGATGCCCTCTCTCAGCACCTACTTTGTTACTTGGGTTTCTCTTACCTTGGAGAAACCTTACCGTTGTCCCAGGAGGTGTTTAATAAAGCCTGTTAATGAGTAAATGAGCATACAAATTTGTATCTCACCATCCAACTTACAAAGTGTTTTCAAGGTCTATTATATAATATCATAGAAGTATGAAATGTTAAAGTTGAAGGGATATTAATCACTGGTTCCCAAGTAGAATGGTCTTGCTACCAGTGGACATTTGGCAAAATCTAGAGAAGCTCTATACAGTCAGCAAAAACAAGACCAGGAGCTGACTGTGGCTCAGATCATGATTTCCTTATTACCAAATTCAGACTTAAATTTAAGAAAGTGGGGAAAACCACTAGACCATTCAGGTATGACCTAAATCAAATCCCTTATGATTATACAGTGGAAGTGAGAAATAGATTTAAGGGACTAGCTCTGATAGACAGAGTGCCTGATGTACTATGGACGAAGGTTTGTGACATTGTACAGGAGACAGGGAGCAAGACCATCCCCAAGAAAAAGAAATGCAAAAAAGCAAAATGGCTGTCTGAGGAGGCCTTACAGATAGTTGTGAAAGGAAGAGATGCAAAAAGCAAAGGAGAAAAGGAAAGATACACCCATTTGTATGCAGAGTTCCAAAGAAAAGTAAGGAGATGATAAGAAAGCCTTCCTCAGCGATCAATGCAAAGAAATAGAGGAAAACAACAGAGTGATAAAAACTAGAGATCTCTTCAAGAAATTTAGAGATAGCAAGGGAACATTTCATGCAAAGATGGGCTCAATAAAGGACAGAAATCATATGGACCTAACAGAAGCAGAAGATATTAAGAAGAGGTGACAAGAATACACAGAAGAACTATACAAAAAAGATCTTCATGATCCAAATAATCACGATGGTGTGGTCAGTCACCTAGAGCCAGAGATCCAGGAATGTGAAGTCAAGTGGGCCTTAGGAAGTATCACTATGAACAAAGCTAGTAGAGGTGATAGAATTCCAGATGAGCTATTTGAAATCCTAAAAGATGATGTTGTGGAAGTGCAGCACTCAATATGCCAACAAATTTGGAAAACAGCAGTGGCCACAGGACTGGAAAAGTCAGTTTTCATTCCAATCCCAAAGAAAGACAATGCCAAAGAATGCTCAAACTACCACACAATTGCACTCATCTCACATGCTAGTAAAGTCATGCTCAAAATTGTTTAAGCCAGGCTTCGGCAATACATGAACTGTGAACTTCCAGATGTTCAAGCTGGTTTTAGAAAAGGCAGAGGAACCAGAGATCAAATTGCCAACATCTGCTGGATCATTGAAAAAGCAAGAGAGTTCCAGAAAAACATCTACTTCTGCGTTATTGACTATGCCAAAGCCTTTGACTGTGTGAATCCCAATAAACTGGAAAATTCTGAAAGAAATGGGAATACAAACCACCTGACCTGCATCTTGAGAAACCTGTATTCAGGTCAGGAAACAATAGTTAGAACTGGACATGGAGCAACAGAATGGTTCTAAGAAGGAAAAGGAGTATGTCAAGGCTGTATATTGTCACTCGGCCTATTTATCTTATATGCAGAGTACATCATGAGAAACGCTTGACTGCGTGAAGCACAAGCTGGAATCAAGATTACCGGAAGAAATACCAATAACCTCAGATATGCAGATGACACCACCTTTATGGCAGAAAGTCAAGAAGAACAAAAGAGCCTCTTATGAATGTGAAAGAGGAGAGCAAAAATTTTGGCTTAAAGCTCAACATTCAGAAAACCATGATCATGGCATCCAGTCCTATCACTTCATGGCAAATAGATGGGGAAACAGTGACTGACTTCATTTATTTTGGGCTCCAAAATCACTGCAGATGGTGATTGCAGCCATGAAATTAAAAAACGCTTTCTCCTTGGAAGGAAAGTTATGACCAACCTAATTAGCATATTAAAAAGCAGAGACATTACTTTGTCAGCAAAGGTCCATCTAGTCAAGGCTATGGTTTTCTCAGTGGTCATGTATGGATGTGAGATTTGGACTATAAAAAACGCTCTGCACAGAAGAATTCATGCTTTTGTACTGTGGTGTTGGAGAAGATTCTCCGAGTCCCTTGGACTGAAAGGAGATCTAGCCAATCCATCCTAAAGGAAATCAGTCCTGGGTGTTCACTGGAAGGACTGATGTTGAAGCTGAAACTCCATTATTTTGGCCACCTGATACAAAGAGTTGACTCATTTGAAAATACCCTGATGTTGGGAAAGATTGAAGGCATGAGGAGAAGGGGACGACAGAAGATGAGATGGTTAGATGACATCACCGATTCAATGGACAGTAGTTTGGGTAAACTCCAGGAGTTGGTGATGGACAGGGAGGCCTGGCGTGCTGTGGTTCATGGGGTTGCAATGAGTTGGACACAACTGAGCAACTGAACTGAACTGAACTGGAGACATTTTTAGTTGTCATAACTGAGGTGTGGATGTTAATGGAATCTAGTAGGTAGAAACTGAACATTCTGTAAAGTTCAAAACATGATTTCTACAACAAAAAGCTATACCCAGCATGCCAGTAATGCTGAGACTGAGAAACTGCCTTCAATTTATAAGTGAGGTAACTGAAATGCTGAGAAGTCAATAAAACCTCCCAGAGGATTCCTCACTTCCAGTGGTTTTTCCTAACAAGTTGACTCTCAATATATCTTGCAAAGGAGATGGAGATATTTTCCCATTTGATAAGTGAGAAAACTGGATATTTCTCCAGTGTCACTGGAGGAGGAAATGGCAACCCACTCCAGTATTCTTGCCTGGAGAACCCCAGGGACAGAGGAGCCTGGTGGGCTGCCATCCATGGGGTTGCATATAGTCGCACACGACTGAAGCGACTTAGCAGCAGCAGCAGCAATGTCACACAAGTAGCAGGATTGAGAGCTAGCACTAGTACATGTCAGCTCTGTATTTAGGAATACAGTAGGTGATTGCATATGTGATTTATAATATATAAAGGAGGAAATTTCACATCATTTTAGTGACGATCCTGGTCATTACTTGCCAAGCTCAGTGAAATTTAGTATCATTTTGTTGTTAGTGATTTGGAATCATCATACTATAGACAAACTTCAGGATCTATATAATCATGGGAATACTGGTTAGGCAGGCAGGTTTGCTTTTAGTACATAGTGTGTAGAAAGTACATATTGTTCAGTGACTGATAGTTACCTTCTGTTGTTCTTCAGCTTCTTTTAGTTCAGTCGCTCCCCATGTCCAACTCTTGCGACCCCATGGACTGCAGCACACTAGGCTTTCCTGTCCACCACCAACTCCCGGAACTTTCTCAAACTTATGTCCACTGAGTCGGTGATGCCATCCAACCATTTCATCCTCTGTCATCCCCTTCTCCTCCCACCTTCAATCTTTCCCAGCTTCAGGGTCTTTTCCAATGAGTCAGTTCTTCGCGTCAGGTAGCCAAAGTATTAGAATTTCAGCTTCAGCATTAGTCCTTCCAATGAACACCCAGGACTGATTTCCTTTAGGATTGACTTGTTTGATCTCCTTGAATTCCAAGGGATTCTCAAGAGTCTTCTCCAACACCACAGTTCAAAAGTGTCAGTTCTTCAGGGCTCAACTTTCTTTATAGTCCAACACTCACATCCATACATGATTACTGGAAAATCCATACTTTGACTAGATGGACCTTTGTTGGCAAAGTAATGTCTCTGCTTTTTAATATGCTGTTTAGGTTGGTCATAGCTTTTCTTCCAAGGAGTAAGCGTCTTTGAATTTCATGGCTGCTGTCACCATATCCTAGGAAGGCTGAGGTATGACTTCTTCCCAGAGCTTCACAACCCAAAAAAGCACAAAATCATTCACAGAAATCTTTACTAAATGCCCATGCATGACATTTAGTGACCTTTTGTACTCATATAGGCTTTTCCATCTGAAGTCTTTCCTCTTCCACAAGAATATGTCCCAGCAGGACCTAGTAGAGCATATCTGTAACGACTGTTCTGTTGCCAGTCTATAGGAAACATAACTACTTGGTGACATGTTTCATTCTGTCTTCATTTTAGCTATTTTTGCCTTAACCCTTTCAGATAAGTGCTTATGAAAACACTTGTTACCTCTCTCATGGAGTAAGGGAACCCCAGATCTCAAAGACACAGCCCTGGATAACCTCTTGGGACAGAAACCAGAGAAAAAGAATTTCCATTATTTTGCAGTGAACCCAGCCTTCCACTCCTTAAAAAATTATCTTTGCCAGATTATTTCATCACATTCCTCTTTTAATAAATCATGAGAAAAATTAAAGAAAAATCTTGTCATTTCAGGTTCTTTTGTTTGTTCATGTATTTATTTTGGTCATATTCCCTACATGGTCTGTAAGCTTAAAGTTGTACCTCTACACATATATAGACTGAATGTATTATATCAGAGTCAAAAAAATATTATCCACATGGGTGGGTATGTACTCTCAGACTATAAAAGAAAGCTATACTGGTTTCCAAGCTGCTTTAATGACAGGAAAGAAAACAGTACAGGAGGAATGATAATGTATGTGAAAAAATGTAAAGAAAAATTTTGCAGTAGGTAGTCAATAAAAATAGGCTGTTTCACAGATACTTAGCTTTTGTATATACATTGATTTATTAAGAAGCTTTTTTATTTTATTAGACTTAAGGAAAACACCATTATAAGTAACCTTCCTAAAAATACATTAATGGAATTTTCTTGAACTCTAAAGGGTTCCTTGAAACAAATATATGCACACTTATGTGAGGATAACAATATTTATCCTCAAATGTTGTGAAAATATTTTTCTTTGTAGCCAAATGTTCTGTGGCTTCATGGTTTTCTTTTAGTTTTAATATATAATTTTTAATGCAAGAAATTATGTTAAGGATCCAATACTTTATATTGTGATAATCACTTTTATAACTGGAAATTACTTAATTCCTCATACATTTATTTTAAAAATAATAAATATATGATTTTTCCTAAATTTTTTGGTAGATCTGAGTAATGTATTTTTCCTATTTTATTTTGTTCCTGTCTGCTTCTATAACTAAGGTGTTCTTTTTTTTTTCCCCCCTTCTGGCATTTATACAGAAAATCTTTTTAAAGTGGGCAGTAAAGAAGATAAGAAACCATAGAAAGCACATTAGAAGTGAATAATGTTCCATTCTGTCAACAATGTGATTCTTCTAATACATTCGTAGGGCAAAATTGAAGTATTTAATGGATGCATAATTATGTATTATTGCCACTAGAAACAAGCTGGCATTTTTCTCTTAAAAATTTATGATGGATACAAGTGGAGGATTGTCAGCAATACAATAATACATTTTATTTGTGCACAAATCTCTTAGCTATACTTTGGTTGATAAATACCTAGCATCAAGTACAAGATGGGTTTCAAGTAACTATATATTAAATGACATGCAGGTGAATTTCTTCTTTCTCTTATTTCTTCCAGGACATAGCACTAAAATATTGGTTGCTCAAGATATCTTACATATTATCTCACAGGCAATATGTTAGAATGTTTTATTTCAAAGACAGTAAAATTTTTTCATCAATAATACTACTTTTAGTAATCTCTCTTCTTATGATTATATCACAAAAAATTCAGTCTTTTGCATATGAATGAAGATTCCTTAAAAATTGGATCTTATATACATTATCTTTGAAAAAGCAATGAACTGTATTTCCACAGGTTTTGTAGGTCCTATGCATGATTCCATAGCTGTTATACAATTATATGCATATCTTTCAGCTTAATTATTTATGACCTACCTTTTGTGATATCTATTTGGTGATGAATATAATGTAGCAATACTTTTCCTAATTGAAAATTTCAATTTAATGTAACTTAAATCATTTAGAATTTGCATTTCAAAACAGTGAAGTAAAGTCATTAAGGTGTCTGTTTCAGCTATCCCAGTTTTAATTAGCAGTTATCTCAACATAGATGCTAGACAGAAGCTCAGATATGCATGCATTAGTGTTTCTGTAAGAATTTAAAAAAAAAAAGTTAGTATGTGGCCCAGCTTTTATCTCCCTGCTTGCCCTCATTTTTCTGTCTATATTTCATTTTTTTCAGACAATCTCACTTTACCTAATCAGTCCAAATGTCCACTATCCAAGGGAAGCCCCATAGGCAGGAGGCCAGGCCTGCACCTATTTGGGGCATTTTCCTCTTCAGATGTTAGCTCAGGAATGGGAATATGCCTCTACATGAATCAGTGAGCTCCAATCCAAAATCACTGCAGATGCTGATTGCAGCCAGGAAATTAAAAGACGCTTACTCCTTGGAAGGAAGGTTATGACCAACCTAGACATCATATTAAAAAACAGAGATAATACTTCGCCAACCAAGGTCTGTCTAGTCAAGGCTATGGTTTTTCCCGTGGTCATGTATGGATGTGAGAGTTGGACTGTGAAGAAAGCTGATCGCCGAAGAATTGATGCTTTTGAACTGTGGTGCTGGAGAAGACTCTTGAGAGTCCCTTGGACTGCAAGGAGATCCAACCAGTCCATTCTAAAGGAGATCAGTCCTGGGTGTTCATTGGAAGGATTGATGCTAAAGCTGAAACTCCAATACTTCGGCCACCTCATGCGACGAGTTGACTCACTGGAAAAGACTCTGATGCTACGAGGGATTGGGGGTGTGAGGAGACGGGGATGACAGAGAATGAGATGGCTGGATGGCATCACCGACTCGATGGACATGAATTTGAGTGAACTCCGGGAGTTGGTGATGGACAGGGAGGCCTGGCGTGCTGTGATTCATGGGGTTGCAAAGAGTCAGACATGACTGAGCGACTGAACTAAACTGAACTGAGGGGAACACTTACCAGAGGCACCTTCCAGTAATTAGTCCTTCACCCTTAAAGGAGAATTATTGAACAAGATGGTTACTGTTTATCTCTGCATTTTGTTGTATGCAGAGAACAAGCCTCTATCTGAAAAGGCAATCTTGCTACTGGTCAGAGAATACAGGCTCTAGGCAGAGAAGGACAAAGCCAAGAGGCTCCAAAGAAATAAAAAAAAAACCAACACACTTATTATATAATGTCTGATTTGAACCCTATGCTTGGATTCTTTTCAACTACATGACCAGTAATTTTCCTTTATTTTTCAAGTCAGCCTGGGTTGAATTTACCTCTAAAGTGACATCTAAAGTGAAATCATGGGGTAGCAAAGAGTTGGACAGGACTGAGCGACTGAACTGAACTGAAAGTGAAACAGGCGGGAATATGTAACTTTTCAAGATATTTCCCAGCCTTTAGCTGAATTAGTTTTCTCATTGGTTTGTAAACGGGATTTTTTGAGGACATACAACAATGTTAATTGTTGTTGAGGGTAACACTGTTGCATGTCAAACTGAGGAACCTGGGCTTGGGAGACTGCACTGGGATGGGTGTAGTAGTTTGAAAGATAGGGCATGGCAGGCTTCAAGGGCATGCAGGATGTAGACTTTAGAACTCCATACTCGGGTCAATGCTTTGTTGTCACTTGAAATTCTTAACATTATTTTTTAAACAAAAGGGTTTCACATTTTCATTTTACACTGGTTTATGCCAATTATGATGTCGATTATGTACAGGTTGCTACCTGAGTTCTTTTATTCTAGCTGGAATACAGATATAAGTATTGATAGGTTGAAATAGGAAGATGTCTTTCTTTTTTTTTTTTTTAATGTGGTCAGTTGGGAAATGGCAGGAAATGTTTCCCTGGGATGGCTTGAGGAGGAGGAAAGTTTGACTAACAACTCCTGATCTCTGTTATAAGATTTTTCATGTTCTAACCATTTAGAGCCCATATTGGGCTCAGAAACTGAGATTGTCTGAGATTAAGATTTATCTCTGAAAACTAGAGGAGTCCAAGAAGAAGGAGTTAAGTAAGTTATTAAAGAGTTGTTTAGAATGTGTAATTTTGCACTTTAGGACAATCTACACTGCGACATGAGAAGAACCTGAAAACTGATTCTGTTAGCTAAACATTGCCCTGCCAAAGATTGTTTTTCTAATAAAATGTATGTGTGCATATCTTAAATTTGTAAGCCTATAGTTATAAATAGGCAAGATGTAAGAATACACTATGAATATTTTCCCATTAAAAGGGGGTTTTTAATGGGTATGAGTAGTAGGCCAAGTGGTAACCCCAAAGATACGTTCATAAACGAATCCCTAGAAGCTGTGAATATTACTCTATATGGCAAAAGAGTGAATATTACCTGAAGTGGCATAAAATGAGATTAAGGATTTTAAGGTGCTTATTCTGGATTATCCAGGTAGGCCCTTGGTGCAGTCATATGTGTCTTTATAAGAAGAAGGCAGAGGGAGTTCTGACAGAAACACACTGAGAAGAAGTCAATGTGAAGATGGAGCAGAAAGATTTGCCACAAGCCAAGGAATGATGGCAGCCATCAGAAGCTGGAAGAGGAAAGAAGCAGATTCTACCCCTTAAAGCCTCTAGAATGTAGTTCTGCTGACATCTTGATTTCAAGTTGGTGAAACTGATTTTGGACTTCTGAACTTTTGGCCTCCAGAACTGTGAGAATAATTTTCTCTTGTTCTCAGCCATCAAATTTGTGATAAATTTATGGTAGTCATAAGAAACTAATATAGTATCCCATTACTAATGATGCACAGTGATGAAATATAATATTTTATTTAAAAAAGGATAAATTGTTGATAATGTATGAGGTAGGTATGGTAGATGAATGAAAGTTGTCATTGAAAGATCAATACATTACAAGAAGGCTGAGCACTATTAAAAGTATCCACTTAATTTATTTTTTAGTTTATTTTTTAATTGGAGGATAATTGCTTTACAATGCTGGGTTGGTTTCTGCCATACACCAGTGCAAATCAGTCGTAATTATATATACAAAAGAGTCGGACACTACTGAGTGACTGAAATGAACTGAACTGAACTGAAACATATACATATACATGTGTATATATATATCCTCTCCCTCCCCGCTCCCTTTGCATTCATCTAGGTTGTCAAAGAGCAGGCTGGGCATCCTGTGTTATATACCAGCTTCCTGAAAACTGTCCATTTACACAAGATAGTGTATATATGTCAATGCTACTTCTCAATTTTTCCCACCCTCTCCTTTCCCTTCTGTGTCCAGAAGTCTGTTCTCTACATCTGTATCTCCATCCCTTCCCTGAAAATAAGTTCATTAGTACTATTTTTCTAGATGCTATATATATGCATTAATATACTATACCTGTTTTTCTCTTTTTGACTCACCTCACATATATAACAGGTTCTAGTTTCATCTACCTCACTAAAACTGATTCAAACTTGTTCCTTATTATGGCTGAGTAATATTCCATTTCGTCTTTGTACCGCATCTTTATCCATTCATCTGTTGATGGACATCTGGGTTGCCTCTATAGCCTGGATATTGAACTAGTGCTGCAATAAACATTGGAGTACACGTCTTTTTGAATTGTGCTTTTCTCAGGATATATGCCGAATGGTATGATTTCTGGGTCATATGGTTGTTTTATTCCTACTTTTTAAAGGAATCTCCACACTGTTCTCTATCATGGATGTATTGATTTACATTCCCAACAAAAATGCAGGAGGGTTCTCTTTTCTCCACATCTTCTCTGAAATTTATTATTTAGATTTTTTTATGATGGCTTTTCTGATTGGTGTGAGGTGATAACTCATTGTTTTTATGATTTTCATTTCTCTAATAATGAGCAACGTTCAGGATCTTTTCACGTGGTCAGTTCAGTTCAGTTCAGTCGCTCAGTCGTGTCCGACTCTCCGCGACCCCATGAATCACAGCACGCCAGGCCTCCCTGTCCATCACCAACTCCCGGAGTTCACTCAAACTCATGTCCACAGAGTCCGTGATGCCATCCAGCCATCTCATTCTCCGTCGTCCCCTTCTCCTCCCGCCCCCAACCTTTCCCAGCATCAGAGTCTTTGCCAGTGAGTCAACTCGTCGCATGAGGTGGCCAAAGTATTGCAGTTTCAGCTTTAGCATCAGTCCCTCCAATGAACATCCAGGATTGATCTCCTCCAGAATGGACTGGTTGGATCTCCTTGCAGTATAAGGGACTCTCAAGAGTCTTCTCCAACACCACAGTTCAAAAGCATCGATTCTTCGGCGGTCAGCCTTCTTCACAGTCCAACTCTCACATCCATACATGACCACGGGAAAAACCATTGCCTTGACTAGACGGACCTTGGTTGGCAAAGTAATGTCTCTGCTTTTTAATATACTATCAAGGTTGGTCATAACTTTCCTTCCAAGGAGCAAGCGTCTTTTAATTTCATGGCTGCAATCAGCATCTGTAGTGATTTTGGAGCCCAAAAAAATAAAGTCTGACACTGTTTCCACTGTTTTTCCATCTATTTCCCATGAAGTGATGGGACCAGATGCCATGATCTTTGTTTTCTGAATGTTGAGCTTCAAGCCAACCTTTTCACTCTCCTCTTTCACTTTCATCAAGAGGCTTTTGAGTTCCTCTTCACTTTCTGCCATAAGGGTAGTGTCATCTGCATATCTGAGGTTATTGATATTTCTCCCGGCAATCTTGATTCCAGCTTGTGCTTCTTCCAGCCCAGCATTCCTCATGATGTACTCTGCATATAAGTTAAATAAGCAAGGTGACAATATACAACCTTGACGTACACCTTTTCCTATTTGGAACCAGTCTGTTGTTCCATGTCCAGTTCTAACAGTTGCTTCCTGACCTGCATACAGGTTTCTCAAGAGGCAGGTCAGGTGGTCTGGGATTCCCATCTCTTTCAGAATGTTCCACAGTTTATTGTGATCCACACAGTCAAAGGCTTTGGCATAGTCAATGAAGCAGAAATAGATGTTTTTCTGAAACTCTCTTGCTTTCTCCATGATCCAGCGGATGTTGGCAATTTGATCTCTGGTGCCTCTGCCTTTTCTAAAACCTGCTTGAACATCTGGGAGTTCACGGTTTATATACTGCTGAAGCCTGGCTTGGAGAATTTTGAGCATGACTTTACTAGCGTGTGAGATGAGTGCAATTGTGCGGTAGTTTGAGCATTCTTTGGCATTGCCTTTCTTTGGGATTGGAATGAAGACTGACCTCTTCCAGTCCTGTGGCCACTGCTGAGTTTTCCAAATCTGCTGGCATATTGAGTGCAGCACTTTCACAGCATCATCTTTCAAGACTTGAAATAGCTCAACTGGAATTCCATCACCTCCACTAGCTTTGTTCGTAGTGATGCTTTCTAAGGCCCACTTGACTTCACATTCCAAGATGTCTGGCTCTAGGTCAGTGATCACGTTATCGTGACTATCTTGGTCATGAAGATCTTTTTTGTACAGTTCTTCTGTGTATTCCTGCCACCTCTTTTTAATATCTTCTGCTTCTGTTAGGTCCATACCATTTCTGTCCTTTATCGAGACCATCTTTGCATGAAATGTTCCCTTGGAATCTCTAATTTTCTTGAAGAGCTCTCTTGTTTTTCCTATTCTGTTGTTTTCCTCTATTTCTTTGCATTGATCACTGAGGAAGGCTTTCTTATCTCTCCTTGCTATTCTTTGGAACTCTGCATTCAGATGCTTATATCTTTCCTTTTCTCCTTTGCTTTTCGCCTCTCTTCTTTTCACAGCTATTTGTAAGGCCTCCTCAGACAGCCATTTCGCTCTTTTGCATTTCTTTTCCATGGGGATGGTCTTGGTCCCTGACTCCTGTACAATGTCACGAACCTCCATCCAGAGTTCATCAGGCACTCTATCAATCAGATCTAGTCCCTTAAATCTATTTCTCACTTCCACTGTATAATCATAAGGAATTTGATTGAGGTCATATCTGAATGGTCTAGTGGTTTTCCCTACTTTCTTCAATTTAAGTCTGAACTTCGCAATAAGGAGTTCATGATCTGAGCCACAGTCAGCTCCTGGTCTTGTTTTCGCTAACTGTATACAGCTTCTCCATCTTTGGTTGCAAAGAATATAATCAATCTGATTTCGGTGTTGACCATCTGGTGATGTCCATGTGTAGAGTCTTCTCTTGTGTTGTTGGAAGAGGGTGTTTGCTATGACCAGTGCATTCTCTTGACAAAACTCTATTAGCCTTTGCCCTGCTTCATTCCATGCTCCAAGGCCAAATTTGCCAGTTACTCCAGGTGTTTCTTGACTTCCTACTTTTGCATTCCAGTCCCCTATAATGAAAAGGACATCTTTTTTGGGTGTTAGTTCTAAAAGGTCTTGTAGGTCTTCATAGAACCGATTAACTTCGGCTTCTTCAGCATTACTCGTTGGGGCATAGGCCTGGATTACTGTAATATTGAATGGTTTGCCTTGGAAACGAACAGAAATCACTGGCCCTCAAAAGCATTCACTTTAAAGTCAAGGACTTAGCTTTGCTGAAGGTAAGAAGTACCACATTTTCAGTTGAGGGAAGCAGTCCAATACCAGGAGTTAATCCTGACTCATTGGCAATGGCAAAAACCTTATTAGATGTAGAAAGTGTTTTTATAATAGCTGTATAGGAAATTGATAATTATTAATATTTAATGGTTCATTTTATGCTTGGCAGGCTACCTACTGGGTACAGACAAGTTCATCCACAGAATAGTTTTAAGCTCTTTAAATATTTTTATTGTTTTGTGTGTGGGTATTGGAATAATTTTTGACTGAAACATTTGAAGCTCTGACTTTGTATAGACATAGCTAGTCTGAAATATTTATAACAGTATCCATTCTTATAACCTCAAGTAAATACACATAATGAATTTAATATTTATGCTTCAATTTACTGCATCATGAATTTGAAATGATTAGGAGATATCATAAAATCCAATATATATGTGTGTGCGTGAATATATATATATATACATATTTAAACTGGGCATAAAAATAAGTAACTCATAATTAGGAAAATGCAGGATTTATTTTCAGCATTATGACAGTTTATGTAACACAAATGCCCTAGTCATTTAGGGGATTTTTCACACTTTCTTTTACACCTTATCAGATTTTTCAGTTAGTTTGTTTTCTATGAAACTAAACTTATTTCTATGTATATTTCTACAGTTCTATCAGTCTTTATTTTACAATTATAAAAGTGGGAATTAAAGATATCCCTAAGATATCAGGTGGATTAATATTTAAGTGGTGAAATGGGAAATAAAACACTAGGTTCAAATAAATATCTATACTTGGTAATACCTTAAAAGAAAAAAAAAAAGGTATTTATTTAACATCTCAAGAGTGGTGGCAACAGAGATAAAGAAACAAACAAGAAATGAGCAAGTCACTGCCCTGAAGTTCACTGAGCTGTGAGTGGGTGTGGGAGAGGTGCAGAGGAGCAAGCAAACCAGTACAGATGCTTGGGTTACCTCTCCGATGTTGTTTCTTACCACACTTCTCCTCTCATACGTATATCCCTCCTTCATTACTTTTGTATTTGCCATTTCTGTGCCTGGAATGTTCTTATCCTGTGTCTTAGGTCACATGTTCCCAGAGGAAGACCCAGAGCCAGGGATTCAAGTACAAGTAATGCCTTAGTGGGAAGGAGACCCTGAGGAGATCTTCTTCCCTGCTGGAGAGTGAATTGTATCTGAGCAAAGGCAACGGACTTTTGTACCCTCACAACGTTCAGTAATGACTGGATGCCTGAAACAGGGAAAGGGGTCAGTAAATACAATCTCACTGGCACGTGGCTCTCTACATCGGAGGTGTGACAGAGTAATTTATAATATATATTTGGTATTCCTCCCTAAATTCTTGTTCCTGGCACAGAATTGCTATTATAAAATCCTTGAAATTTCCTACGTAAGCATGAAAAAGGTGTCTTGATATTCATAACAAACCTCTTTCAACCACATCTGAGTTTATGTTACTGAAGTGGCTTTTGGAAAGTAAGACTTGGGGCTGGTCATCAGAAGAAACAGCCATATAAATTAGAAGTTTATAACTTTCACTTCTATCAACCTCCAGGGAGGGGAAAGAGGCTGGAGATTGAGTTAAATTACTAGTGGCTATTGGTTTAATCAATCATGTTTATGTAATAAAGCCTCCATAAAACCCCAAGAGGATGGTGTTTGAGAGCTTCCAGGTTGATGAATGCGTGGAGATTCAGGGAGAGTGGTTGCCCAGAAAAGCATGGAAGAGCTGAGTCCATGCCCACATGCTTTATGCATCTCTTCCAACTTACTAGTAAGTGAAATGTAAGTAAGTAAAAAGGTTTAATAGTAAGTAACATGTTTCTCTGAGTTCTGTGAGTCATTTTGGCAAATGAAAAGAATCAAAAGAGGGAGTCATTGGAACACTAATCTACAGCCAGTACTGAGAAGCACAAGTGACTGCCTAGACTTATGATTGGCATCTGAAGTGGTGGTGAAGGTGGTTCAGTTCAATTCAGTCACTCAGTTGTGTCCGACTGTGCAGCCCTATGGACTGCAGCATGCCAGGCTTCCCTGTCCATTACCAACTCCCAGAGTTTACCCAAACTCATGCCCATTGAGACGGTGATGCCTTCCAACCATCTCATCCTCTGTTGTACCCTTCTCCTCCCACCTTAAATCTTTCCCAGCATCAGGGTCTTTTCAAATGAGTCAGCTCTTTGCATCAGGTGGCCAAAGTACTGGAGTTTCAGCTTTAGCATCAGACTTTCCAATGAGTATTCAGGACTTATTTCATTTATTATGGATTGGTTGGATCTCCTTGCTGTCCAAGGGACTTTCAAGAATCTTCTCCAACACCACAGTTCAAAGCATCAATTCTTTGGTGCTCAGCTTTCTTTATAGTCTAACAGTAACGTCTCTGATTTTTAATATGCTATCTAGGTTGGCCATAACTTTCCTTCCAAAGAGTAAATGTCTTTTAATTTCATGGCTGTAGTCACCATCTGCAGAGATTATGGAGCCCCCCAAAATAAAGTCAGACACTGTTTCCCCATCTATTTGCCATAAAGTGATGGGACTGGATGTCATGATCTTAGTTTTCTGAATGTTGAGCTTCAAGCCAACCTTTTCACTCTCCTCTTTCACTTTCATCAAGAGGCTTTTGAGTTCCTCTTCACTTTCTGCCATAATGGTGATGTCATCTGCATATCTGAGGTTATTGATATTTCTCCCGGCAATCTTGATTCCAGCTTGTGCTTCATTCAGCCCAGTGTTTCTCATAATGTATGCTACATATACAGTCAAAGGCTTTGGCATAGTCAATAAAGCAGAAATAGATGTTTTTCTGGATCTCTTGCTTTTTTGATGATCCAGCGGATGTTGGGAATTTGATCTCTGGTTCCTTGCATTTTCTAAAACCAGCTTGAACATCTGGAAGTTCATGGTTCATGTATTGTTGAAGCCTAGCTTGTAGAATTTTGAGCATTACTTTACTAGCGTGTGAGATGAGTGCAATTGTGCAGTAGTTTGAGCATTCTTTGGCATTGCCCTTGTTTAGTATTGGAAAGAAAACTGACCCTTTCCAGTCCTGTGGCCACTGCTGAGTTTTCCAAATTTGCTGGCATATTGAGTGCAGCACTTTCACAGCATCATCTTTCAGGATTTGAAATAGCTTAACTGGAATTCCATCACCTCTGCTAGCTTTGTTTGTAGTGATGCTTCCTAAGACCCACTTGACTTCACAGTCCAGGATGTCTGGCTCTAGGTGAGTGATCATACCTTTATGATTATCTGGGTCATGAAGATCTCTTTTGTATAGTTCCTCTGTTATTCTGCCGACTCTTCTTTGGTAGGGAGCAATCTCATAGGACCTTAATCTATGGGATCTGATGCTATCTCTGGGTATAAAGTGTCAGAACTGAGTTAATTGCTTGGTGGTATGGGGAAAAAAAAATACAGCAGAATTGGTGTCATTATTGAAGGTTTCTGCTATAAACCATACATGGTAAAGTGCTAAGAAGCTGGGATCTGGGCCCTTACCCAAAGACACCACACAGGTCTGCAGGGCACACACTCTAACTGCTTCTCTTCTCTGGTCCACTCCCACAGAGGATTTCTTTTACTCCCTTGCTAAAACTACCCCCTCATGTTTTATAGATTTACCTTGCTTTATAGTTTCACCATAGCACTGTTTGGCAGGAAGAACTTTTTCTCTGTTCCTTTAGGTTCAACTTACTCATCTAAGATTGAATTGACATGAGACAGATTAACAAGAGAAAAATCAAACACAAGTTGAATAATATGTGTATGTGGACGAGATGAAGGAAAACTGAGTAACCTGCCAAAATGGCTGAAACCTTTACTATGCTAACAGTATCTTCAGCAGCTAAAGTGAAAGGAGGATCCTGTGGGTAGTGGTTTGGATCCTGAAGAGGGAGGAAGGCAATTCACATGAAGAATGGAAAGCAAATATATGGTAAACAAATGTTTGCTGGGCTATGATGAGACAATAGTGCACAGAGAATAATTTTAACAGATTTTGCTAGGTTCTGTCCTATCTACCACCTCTAGTTCATACTATAATTGTATATAGTGGTACCTCCTTCCTGGAACAGATCTTCTATTTACATTCTTTTAGGCAGTTAAGGGGAAGGTCAAAGGTTCTTCCTGAGTCTTTTGGGCCTTAAAAATAATCAACCTAAATTAATCCTCATGTCAAAGAAACATTTTTGTGTTGGCAAATTTTGCTCTCTTACATATTCATGTAATCTGTGGCATTATATTAAACATTTATTTGTTTATTTTCTGTGTCTCCTCTACTTCCCCATCCCAGCCCCACCCCAAAGTTCCTTATACACACTAATGTAAGCTCCACAAGGGTAAGGGTTTTGTTTCTTTGATTCTTCGGTGTGCAGTGTCTAGATCAGTCTGTCTTAAATTTGTTCAAGACTTTGTTGGATGAATAAATAGGCAGACTGTGGTGGCACACAAAGTGGCACATAACAGTTTTGAGAGTAGATTAAATGTAGTTAGAGAAGATTTCCAAGCTTCTTCTAAGTTTAAGAAATCAGAGAGGAATGATAAATAGCATATTTAACTTTAGAGAGAAATAAGAGACATCATAAACCTGTAACAGACCGGCATGTGTGGAATGTTCAGTTCAGTTCAGTTCAGTCGCTCAGTCGTGTCCGACTCTTTGTGACCCCTTGAATCACAGCATGCCAGGCCTCCCTGTCCATTACCAACTCCCGGAGTTCACTCAAACTTATGTCCATCGAGTCGGTGATGCCATCCAGCCATCTCATTCTCTGACGTCCCCTTCTCCTCCTGCCCCCAATCCTTCCCAGCATCAGACTCTTTTCCAGTGAGTCAACTCACAAAGTATTGGAGTTTCAGCTTTAGCATCAGTCCCTCCAATGAACACCCAGGATTGATCTCCTTTAGAATGGACTGGTTGGATCTCCTTGCAGTCCAAGGGACTCTCAAGAGTCTTCTCCAGCACCACAGTTCAAAAGCATCAATTCTTCGGCGCTCAGCATTCTTCACAGTCCAATTCTCACATCCATACATGACCACGGGAAAAACCATAGCCTTGACTAGACGGACCTTGGTTGGCAAAGTAATGTCTCTGCTTTTTAATATGATATCTAGGTTGGTCATAACTTTCCTTCCAAGGAGTAAGCGTCTTTTAATTTCCTGGCTGCAATCAGCATCTGCAGTGATTTTGGAGCCCCCCAAAATAAAGTATGACACTGTTTCCACTGTTTCCCCATCTATTTCCTATGAAGTGATGGGACCAGATGCCATGATCTTTGTTTTCTGAATGTTGAGCTTCAAGCCAACCTTTTCACTCTCCTCTTTCACTTTCATCAAGAGGCCTTTGAGTTCCTCATTACTTTCTGCCATAAGGGTGGTGTCATCTGCATATCTGAGGTGATTGATATTTCTCCCAGCAATCTTGATTCCAGCTTGTGCTTCTTCCAGTCCAGCATTCCTCATGATGTACTCTGCATATAAATTAAATAAGCAGGGTGACAATATACAACTTTGACGCACTCCTTTTCCTATTTGGAACCAGTCTGTTGTCCCATGTCCAGTTCTGACTGTTGCTTCCTGACCTGCATACAGGTTTCTCAAGAGGCAGGTCAGGTGGTCTGGGATTCCCATCTCTTTCAGAATGTTCCACAGTTTATTGTGATCCAAACAGTCAAAGGCTTTGGCATAGTCAATGAAGCAGAAATAGATGTTTTTCTGGAACTCTCTTGCTTTCTCCATGATCCAGCGGATGATGGCAATTTTATCTCTGGTGCCTCTGCCTTTTTTAAAATCTGCTTGAACATCTGGGAGTTCACGGTTTACATATTGCTGAAGCCTGGCTTGGAGAATTTTGAGCATGACTTTACTAGCGTGTGAGATGAGTGCAATCGTGCGGTATTATGAGCATTCTTTGGCATTGCCTTTCTTTGGGATTGGAATGAAGACTGACCTTTTCCAGTCCTGTGGCCACTGCTGAGTTTTCCAAATTTGCTGGCATATTGAGTGCTGCACTTTCACAGCATCATCTTTCAAGATTTGAAATAGCTCAACTGGAATTCCATCACCTCCACTAGCTTTGTTTGTAGTGATGTTTTCTAAGGCCCACTTGACTTCACATTCCAAGATGTCTGGCTCTAGGTCAGTGATCACGTTATCATGACTATCTTCATCTTGAAGCTCTTTTTTGTACAGTTTTTCTGTGTATTCTTGCCACGTCTTCTTAATATCTTCTGCTTCTGTTAGGTCCACATACCATTTCTGTCCTTTATCGAGCCCATGTTTGCATGAAATATTCCCTTGGAATCTCTAATTTTCTTGAAGAGGTCTCTTGTTTTTCCTATTCTGTTGTTTTCCTCTATTTCTTTGCACTGATCGCTGAGGAAGGCTTTCTTATCTCTCCTAGCTAGTCTTTGGAACTCTGCATTCAGATGCTTATATCTTTCCTTTTCTCCTTTGCTTTTCACTTCTCTTCTTTTCACAGCTCTTTTTAGAATGTAGCACCCACTAATCACCCATCTTTTCAGTAAGGGTTTATTGAATATCCATTACATGAAGATGCTCCTGTACTCAAAGACAGAAAAGGTCAGTCCCTGTCCTCTTAAAACTTAAATTGTAGTGGAGCAGATATTTTCCACTGATCATAATATTAACACAATTTTTGAGTCTGTGAGCATCACACAGGAGGGCTTTTGATGACAATGCAACAGTAAGAACTAAACAAAGACTGGATAAGGGGTTGTTTAAGAAAGACTTGCATGAAGGAATGTCACCTAAAGTTAGTATTTTTATAATTGCTGGGAATAAAGCATTGAATAAAAAAGATAAAAGTCCTCCTCTTATACAGTTTGCATTATAGTGTGATGAAGGACATAATATGTTTATAAACAAATGTAACTGTAGCATGACAGCTGGATAGTTACTATGGAGGTATACAAGGCAGAGGAAATGAGATAAGGAGTCCCAGATGGTAGGCCTTAACTTGTGTTATCACTTAGTCTATGAAAAGACTCACTGATGCAGTGACATTTGAAAAGAAATAAAGAGAAAATAAAGAAATACCCCATGATTGAGGGAACTTGATTAAAAAAAAAGAGAGAGAGAGAGAGAGAGAAACAAACCCATAGGTGAGATATGCTTAACTGATTTGAGGAAACAGCAGGAAAGCCACTATGGTTGAATTGAGGGAGAGGAGAAAAATTGCAAGAGAATGATTAAATAATTGGAATCCTCCAAGCCAGGCTTCAACAGTACATGAACTGTGACCTTCCAGATGTTCAAGCTGGATTTACAAAAGGCAGAGGAACCAGAGATCAATTTGCCAACATCAGTTGGATCATTGAAAAAGCAAGAGAATTCCAGAAAAAAAAAAAAAAAAAAACCCATCTACTTCTGCTTTATTGACTACTCTAAAGGCTTGAAGCTCAACATTCAGAAAAAGAAGATCATGGCATCTGGTCCCATCACTTCATGGGAAATAGATGGGGAAACAGTGGAAACAGTGTCAGACTTTATTTTGGGGGGCTCCAAAATCACTGCAGATGCTGATTGCAGCCAGGAAATTAAAAGACGCTTACTCCTTGGAAGGAAAGTTATGACCAACCTAGATATCATATTAAAAAGCAGAGACATTACTTTGCCAACCAAGGTCCGTCTAGTCAAGGCTATGGTTTTTCCTGTGGTCATGTATGGATGTGAGAATTAGACTGTGAAGAATGCTGATCGCCGAAGAATTGATGCTTTTGAACTGTGGTGCTGGAGAAGACTCTTGAGAGTCCCTTGGACTGCAAGGAGATCCAACCAGTCCATTCTAAAGGAGATCAATCCTGGGTGTTCATTGGAGGGACTGATGCTAAAGCTGAAACTCCAATCCTTTGGCCACCTCATGCGACGAGTTGACTCACTGGAAAAGAGTCTGATGCTAGGAGGGATTGGGGGTGGGAGGAGACGGAGACGACAGAGAATGAGATGGCTGGATGGCATCACCGACTTGATGGACATGAGTTTGAGTGGGAGTTGGTGATGGACAGGGAGGCCTGGTGTGCTGTGATTCATGGGGTTGCAAAGAGTCGGTCACGACTGAGCGACTGAACTGAACTAAAGCCTTTGGCTGTGTAGATCACAACAAACTGTGAAAAATTCTTCAAGAGATGGGAATACCAGACCACCTTATCTGCCTCTTGAGAAACCTGTATGCGGGTTAAGAAGCAACAGTTAGAACAAGACATGGAACAACAGACTGGTTCCAAATCAGGAAAGGAGTATGTCAAGGCTGTATATTTTCACTCTGCATATTTAATTTATTTGCAAAGTACATCTTGCAAAATGCCAGGCTGGATGAAACACAAGCTGGAATCAAGATTGCTAGGAGAAATATCAATATCCTCCGATATGCAGATGATACCACCATTATGGCAGAAAGTGAAGAGGAACTGAAGAACCTCTTGATGAAATTCAAAGAGGAGTGAAAAATCTGGGTTGAAACTCAACATTCAAAAAATGAAGATCACAGTGTCTGGTCTCATCACTTCATGGCAAATAGATGGGGAAACAATTTTACAGTGACAGCTTATTTTTTGGGCTCCAAAATCTCTGCAGATGGTGACTGCAGCCACGAAATTAAAAGACGTTTGCTCCTTGGAAGAAAAGCAATGACCAACCTGCATATTAAAAAGCAGAGACATTACCTTGCTGACAAAGGTCTGTATAGTCAAAGCTATGGTTTTTTCAGTAGTCATGTATGGATGTGAGAACTGGACTATAAAGAAAGCTGTGCAGTGAATAATTCATGCTTTTGAACTGTGCTGTTGGAGAAGACTCTTGACAGTCCCTTGGATTGCAAGATCAAATCAGTCAATCCTAGAGGAAATCAGACCTGAATATTCATTGGAAGGACTGATGATGAAGCCGAAATTCCAATACTTTGGTCACCTGATGTGAAGGATGACTCATTGGAAAAGACCCTGATGCTGGGAAAGATTGAAGGCAGGAGGAGAAGGTGATGATAGAAGATGAGATGGTTGGATGGCATCACTGACTTGATGGACATGAGTTTGAGCAAGTTCTGGGAGGTGATGATGGACAGGAAAGCTGGGCCTGCTGCAATCAGTGGGGTTGCAAAGAGTTGGACAGGACTGAGCAACTGAACTGAACTGAACCTCATTGAGTCAGAGAGGAAGTAGAGTTTTGTAAGCTATTGCAAGGGCTTTAGCTTATAGTCTTCGTGAGATGGAATATTTTGATTGCATGAAAGACATCTGACTTAATTTAAAACATTTTCAAGGGCCAACAGGAGACAGTAAAGTAAGTACATATTGTATTCACTGCTTGGTCCTTGTGTCCCAGAAATTAAATGCCCTGAGACAGCTTAGACCTCTAGCATGGTTCAGTGACTGTTTAAGTGTCACATGTGTAAAGGGTGGGCCATGGTAGGATGGGCTGTTCTTTAGAACTGGTCTAATTATAAAACAGTATCATAATTAAGAGACCCTTCAACTGGCTAGCATTCCTCATCTTCCAAAGATACTGCGGCCATTCAGTATCACAGAAGATCAGACATTTTTTTTTTTAAACTCTGGGGATCAAAGTTGTCCCAGTTTTTTAAAATACATTTTAAAGGAGTGGTTCTGGAACTGTTAGCTCCCATCTGTAAGAGATAAAAAAGCAGCATCCACAGCTGTAGCTTCTTTCCACCGGAGGGATCCCTCCCTGCTCTAGATGGGGGTGTAGACAGACTTTCCACTGAAGCTTTCCTTCCCTGGTTGGACTTAGTCTGTCCTTTACCAACACAGGCACCTTATTCGTCCCTCCCAGTTCTACCACCGAGATGGGGGAGATGCACCAGGGGTAGACCTGATGGCATCCCAGACTGACTTAGTTCCATACCACGAAGACCTTTGTTTGATTTGCCCTTTTCCTCTGATGCCACCCAGGGTGGAGCAGACTATCTTTCCCGGAATGTTTCAAATGTTTCACACGCTAGGACTACTAGGGGAAATATCCATCTTCCATGTGACTTTGCACATTCCTGAGTATATTCCTGACCACAAGGGATGAACAACAACCAACATGTCCCTTGGTTGGTTGTGACACCGCCAGTATTTGTAATAGCAAAAGAGGTTGTGGAGGGTTTGCTAACAAGGAAAAAGTGATTTTTGTCCTCAAGTTACTAGGACCAATCCTTCCAGTGTATTCCCACA
This sequence comes from Moschus berezovskii, assembly GCF_049115385.1. Lineage (NCBI taxonomy): Eukaryota > Metazoa > Chordata > Mammalia > Artiodactyla > Moschidae > Moschus > Moschus berezovskii. Next base: position 126,772,782 of record NC_142461.1, read on the forward strand.
GATTCCACAAAAGAAATATCCAGGGAGCTGCTGGTGCTGCTGTTGCTAGGTTGCTTCGTTATGTCCAACTCTTTGCGACCACATAGACGGCAGCCCACCAGTCTCTGCCGTCCCTGGGATTCTCCAGGCAAGAACACTGGAGTGGGTTGCCATTTCCTTCTCCAATGCATGAAAGTGAAAAGTGAAAGTGAAGTTGTTCAGTTGTGTCTGACTCTTCGCGACCCCGTGGACTGCAGCCTTCCAGGCTCCTCTGTCCATGGGATTTTCCCATGGAGTACTGGAGTGGGTTGCCACTGTCTTCTCTGATTTAGGGAGTTGAGACAAAAGCTATTGGAGAGTTTTCTCTGGCCCGCTAGCAGCACTACCAAAGGAACGAAGCCATTCTAACCCCAATCTACACATTCTGCAGTTTCTGATCTGTGTCCTCAAGAACCTCATGGTCAAGAACCTCATGGTCACCAGCATTGCTTCTATCTACATAGTTTGGTGGCACAGCTATGACAAGGACTTGCTTTTAGGACTCTGGGCCCATATGGAAACAGCCAGGAGAGATGTTGCTGAAGCTAGAATTCCACCCAGTTCCCAAACGTGCTGCTGAAGCTAGAGTTCCACCTCATTCCACACGTGCTCCTAGTAAGTCTGGTTCCTCATGACTACCAAGCTTGGGGTCTAAGTAAAAGTACACAGTAATGGCATGGATTGTAAACTTTCCTTGAAAGTTTATAATCCGAGAGATTGGGTTCAGTTCAGTTCAGTCGCTTAGTTGTGTCTGACTCTTTGTGACCCCATGAACCACAGCACGCCAGGCCTCCCTGTCCATCACCAACTCCCGGAGTTCACTCAAACTCATGTCCATCGAGTCGGTGATGCCATCCAGCCATCTCATTCTCTGCCGTCCCCATCTCCTCCTACCCCCAATCCCTCCTAGCATCAGACTCTTTTCCAGTGAGTCAACTCGTCGCATGAGGTGGCCAAAGTATTGGAGTTTCAGCTTTAGCATAAGTCCTTCCAATGAACACCCAGTTCTAATTCCCCATGCAATTATGAAATGGTCAAAGAGACCAGGAAAAGCTGACCAAGAAAGGAAAGTTCAGTCCAAACACTTTGCCCATTTCTGGCCGCTCCCCTTGCAGGAACGTTGGGTGTCTCTTTGCCTTGGCAGGTAGGTATAACGCCCCAACAAGGCTCCACTTTTTGGTGCTGCCTTCAGTCATTAGGAGGCACTGTGAAACCACAGAGCAGGGCTCATCACTTGCTTCACGCAGGGCGTTTCATTCATTCACACAAGCACACTGAAGAGTTAGTAAAGTAAAGCAGAAAACGTGTATACTGCGAAAGCAGAGAGGCTAGAGCTCTGAGTGTTCTTACCTTGTCCTAAGATCCTAAACGAGCCCCCAAGATGATAGCTTACAGAGAACAGTGTTGAATTCATGATCTCCAAAGAAGAAGATTTTGCTTCAGGACCAGGGACCAGGCTTGATCACTCAAGAGCTTTTGTGGAGCAGAGTTTTAGTATAGTGAAAAAGGGGCAGAGAACTTCTGACACAGACATCAGAAGGGGGTTGGAGAGTGCCCCACTCCCTAGTCTTAGCAAGGGAGCTATATACTTTTTAAATTAGTTATTACAATAAATCAAAAAATGTCTCAATGTTGTAAAGATTCTACCAGACCCACTCCCATAATTTACACTTTAAGATAACAGGATTAGAACTTAACAATAGAAAAATCTTACCAGACCCACTCCCATAATATACATTTTACGATAACAGGATTAGTCAGAAGGTTTTCAGGAAGGAGAAACTATCCTGAAGCAGGATATAACTGTTATATAATCCTTACTAAGGAATTTAGGGAAAAAAGTTTGTCTTTTCCTTCTCCTTGAGAATTCCGAATACCTATCTCCTCCTCGAGAACCCCAGACCCCTCTCTCCTCCTCAGGGTTCCCAGATTTCTTATCAACCTGCCTAGGAGTTGACTCTCTCATTGCCCCTCTTTTCTTTTGGGAGAATTAAGGTGCCAAGGGAAAGAGGTATCGTTTTCATTCCATAACTACTACTTTCTGTTGAGGGGTGTTGTCCCTAAATTACTGAGGCAACATATTCTCCTAACCCTCATATTGATGGTCTCTGATCCAGGGGCCCCATGTAATAGTTGGAGGAGTTTGTGGTAATTGTAGGAGCCTGAACAAACATTTATAACCTAAAAGCTTTCAGACGATTAGAAACAAACCCCGTTTTACAGTTACAAATGTAAGGCAAAATAGTCATTAAACCAAATTTAAACATAATCAAAATTAAAAGTTACATTGTGTCCATAGTTTTATCTGTCCATTTTAGGATTGTTAGATATCATCTCAGAGTTGAGGAAAGTCCTTTCCTTGAAGCAGAGAAACCCACCATTGGAAGTCTTCAATTAATCGGGATTGAGAAGCTGAAAACCATTATATCTACTACTGTGGGCAGGAATCCCTTAGAAGAAATGGAGTAGCCATCATGGTCAACAAAAGAGTCCAAAATGCAGTACTTGGATGCAATCTTAAAAATGACAGGATGATTTCTGTTCGTTTCCAAGGCAAACCATTCAATATTACAGTAATCCAGGCCTATGCCCCAACCAGTAATGCTGAAGAAGCCGAAGTTAATCGGTTCTATGAAGACCTACAAGACCTTTTAGAACTAACACCCAAAAAAGATGTCCTTTTCATTATAGGGGACTGGAATGCAAAAGTAGGAAGTCAAGAAACACCTGGAGTAACTGGCAAATTTGGCCTTGGAGCACGGAATGAAGCAGGGCAAAGGCTAACAGAGTTTTGTCAAGAGAATGCACTGGTCATAGCAAACACCCTCTTCCAACAACACAAGAGAAGACTCTACACATGGACATCACCAGATGGTCAACACCGAAATCAGATTGATTATATTCTTTGCAACCAAAGATGGAGAAGCTGTATACAGTTAGCGAAAACAAGACCAGGAGCTGACTGTGGCTCAGATCATGAACTCCTTATTGCGAAGTTCAGACTTAAATTGAAGAAAGTAGGGAAAACCACTAGACCATTCAGATATGACCTCAATCAAATCCCTTATGATTATGCAGTGGAAGTGAGAAATAGATTTAAGGGACTAGATCTGATTGATAGAGTGCCTGATGAACTCTGGACGGAGGTTCGTGACATTGTACAGGAGACAGGGACCAAGACCATCCCAATGGAAAAGAAATGCAAAAGAGCGAAATGGCTGTCTGAGGAGGCCTTACAAATAGCTGTAAAAGAAGAGAGGCGAAAAGCAAAGGAGAAAAGGAAAGATATAAGCATCTGAATGCAGAGTTCCAAAGAATAGCAAGGAGAGATAAGAAAGCCTTCCTCAGTGATCAATGCAAAGAAATAGAGGAAAACAACAGAATAGGAAAAACAAGAGACCTCTTCAAGAAAATTAGAGATTCCAAGGGAACTTTTCATGCAAAGATGGGCTCGATAAAGGACAGAAATGGTATGGACCTAACAGAAGCAGAAGATATTAAGAAGAGGTGGCAGGAATACACAGAAGAACTGTACAAAAAAGATCTTCACGACCAAGATAGTCACGATAATGTGATCACTGACCTAGAGCCAGACATCTTGGAATGTGAAGTCAAGTGGGCCTTAGAAAGCATCACTACGAACAAAGCTAGTGGTGGTGATGGAATTCCAGTTGAGCTATTTCAAGTCTTGAAAGATGATGCTGTGAAAGTGCTGCACTCAATATGCCAGCAGATTTGGAAAACTCAGCAGTGGCCACAGGACTGGAAGAGGTCAGTCTTCATTCCAATCCCAAAGAAAGGCAATGCCAAAGAATGTTCAAACTACCGCACAATTGCACTCATCTCACACGCTAGTAAAGTCATGCTCAAAATTCTCCAAGCCAGGCTTCAGCAGTATGTAAACCGTGAACTCCCAGATGTTCAAGCAGGTTTTAGAAAAGGCAGAGGCACCAGAAATCAAATTGCCAACATCCGCTGGATCATGGAGAAAGCAAGAGAGTTTCAGAAAAACATCTATTTCTGCTTCATTGACTATGCCAAAGCCTTTGACTGTGTGGATCACAATAAACTGTGGAACATTCTGAAAGAGATGGGAATCCCAGACCACCTGACCTGCCTCTTGAGAAACCTGTATGCAGGTCAGGAAGCAACAGTTAGAACCGGTCATGGAACAACAGACTGGTTCCAAATAGGAAAAGGAGTGCGTCAAGGTTGTATATTGTCACCTTGCTTATTTAACTTATATGCAGAGTACATCATGAGGAATGCTGGGCTGGAAGAAGCACAAGCTGGAATCAAGATTGCTGGGAGAAATATCAATAACCTCAGATATGCAGATGACACTACCCTTATGGTAGAAAGTGAAGAGGAACTCAAAAGCCTCTTGATGAAAGTGAAAGAGGAGAGTGAAAAGGTTGGCTTGAAGCTCAACATTCAGAAAACAAAGATCATGGCATCTGGTCCCATCACTTCATGGGAAATAGATGGAAAAACAGTGGAAACAGTGTCAGACTTTGTTTTTTTGGGCTCCAAAATCACTGCAGATGCTGATTGCAGCCATGAAATTAAAAGACGCTTGCTCCTTGGAAGGAAAGTTATGACCAACCTTGATAGTATATTAAAAAGCAGAGACATTACTTTGCCGACCAAGGTCCGTCTAGTCAAGGCAATGGTTTTTCCCGTGGTCATGTATGGATGTGAGAGTTGGACTGTGAAGAAAGCTGATCACCGAAGAATCGATGCTTTTGAACTGTGGTGTTGGAGAAGACTCTTGAGAGTCCCTTATACTGCAAGGAGATCCAACCAGTCCATTCTAAAGGAGATCAATCCTGGATGTTCATTGGAGGGACTGATGCTAAAGCTGAAAATCCCAATACTTTGGCCACCTCATGAGACGAGTTGACTCACTGGAAAAGACTCTGATGCTGGGAAAGGTTGGGGGCGGGAGGAGAAGGGGACGACGGAGAATGAGATGGCTGGATGGCATCACCGACTCTGTGGACATGAGTTTGAGTGTACTCCGGGAGTTGGTGATGGACAGGGAGGCCTGGCGTGCTGTGATTCATGGGGTCGCGGAGAGTCGGACACGACTGAGCGACTGAACTGAACTGAACTGAACTGAGAAGCTGAAAACTCAGTCACATAGCTAATTCTAAGGCTTCAGGATCTATGAGAATACCTGTGTGCAAAACCAGTCTGCCATAGAGACAGTCCCATTTCCTTAGGAACAGTTCAAGCACTTTTTGAAGCTATGGGTAAAACTTTAAACCAACTGTCTTGTGTTTCTTGGATTAATTTACATAGATGTCTCAATAATGTCATTAGCCTTTTTAACTTTTTCTGAAGACTGGAGTCTCCAGGAACAGTGTAAGTGATAATTTATTACTAGAGCTTTTGAGTTTCAGCAGCTTTAAATGTGGAGCGTTGGTGCTCTGAACTTTAAAAACCTGCTTACATCATGAGAAGTCAGTATAGTAAGATCTTGGAGCACGGAGTGAAGCAGAGCAAAGGCTAATAGAGTTTTGTCAAGAGAATGCACTGGTCATAGCAAACACCCTCTTCCAACAACACAGGAGAAGACTCTACACAAGGACATCACCAGATGGTCAACACCGAAATCAGATTGATTATATTCTTTGCAGCCAAAGAGAAGCTGTATACAGTTAACAAAAACAAGACCAGGAGCTGACTGTGGCTCAGATCATGAACTCTTTATTGCCAAATTCAGACTTAAATTGAAGAAAGTAGGGAAAACCACTAGACCATTCAGATATGACCTAAATCAAATCCCTTATGATTATACAGTGGAAGTGAGAAATAGATTTAAGGGACTAGATCTGATAGATAAAGTGCCTGATGAACTCTGGTCAGAGGTTCATGACATTGTACAGGAGACAGGGACCAAGACCATCCCCATTGAAAAGAAATGCAAGAAAGCAAAATGGCTGTCTGAGGAGGTCTTAAAAATAGCTGTGAAAAGAAGAGAAGCAAAAAGCAAAGGAGAAAAGGAAAGATGTAAGCAGCTGAAAGCAGAGTTCCAAAGACTAGCTAGGAGAGATAAGAAAGCCTTCCTCATCGATCAATGCAAAGAAATAAAGGAAAACAACAGAATAGGAAAAACAAGAGATCTCTTTAAGAAAATTAGAGATTCCAAGGGAACATTTCATGCAAAGATGGGCTCGATAAAGGACAGAAATGGTATGGACCTAACAGAAGCAGAAGATATTAAGAAGATGTGGCAAGAATACACAGAAAAACTGTACAAAAAAGATCTTCACGACCAAGATAGTCACGATAACGTGATCACTGACCTAGAGCCAGACATCTTGGAATGTGAAGTCAAATGGGCCTTAGAAAGCATCACTATGAATAAAACTAGTGGAGGTGATGGAATTCTAGTTGAGCTATTTCAAATCTTGAAAGATGATGCTGTGAAAGTGCAGCACTCAATATGTCAGCAAATTTGGAAAACTCAGCAGTGGCCACAGGACTGGAAAAGGTCAGTCTTCATTCCAATCCCAAAGAAAGGCAATGCCAAAGAATGCTCATACTACCGCACAATTGCACTCATCTCACACGCTAGCAAAGTCATGCTCAAAATTCTCCAAGCCAGGCTTCAGCAATATGTGAACCGTGAACTCCCAGATGTTCAAGCAGGTTTTAGAAAAGGCAGAGGCACCAGAGATAAAATTGCCATCATCCGCTGGATCACGGAGAAAGCGAGAGAGTTCCAGTAAAACATCTATTTCTGCTTCATTGACTATGCCAAAGCCTTTGACTGTGTAGATCACAATAAACTCTGGAACATTCCAAAAGAGATGGGAATACCAGACCACCTGACCTGCCTCTTGAGAAACCTGTATGCAGGTCAGGAAGCAACAGTCAGACTGTACATGGAACAACAGACTGGTTCCAAATAGGAAAAGGAGTACGTCAAGGCTGTATACTGTCACCCTGCTTATTTAACATATATGCAGAGTTCATCATGAGGAACGCTGGGCTGGAAGAAGCAGAAGCTGGAATCAAGATTGCGGGGAGAAATATCAATCACCTCAGATATGCAGATGACACCACCCTTATGGCAGAAAGTGAAGAGGAACTCAAAAGCCTCTTGATGAAAGTGAAAGAGGAGAGTGAAAAGGTTGGCTTGAAGCTCAACATTCAGAAAACAAAGATCATGGCATCTGGTCCCATCACTTCATGGGAAATAGATGGGGAAACAGTGGAGACAGTGTCAGACTTTATTTTTTTGGGCTCCAAAATCACTGCAGATGCTGATTGCAGCCAGGAAATTAAAAGACGCTTCTTCCCTGGTGACTCAGAGGTTAAAGCGTCTGCCTCCAACGTGGGAGACCCAGGTTCTATCCCTGGGTCGGGGAGATCCCCTGGAGAGGGAAACGGTAACCCACTCCAGTATTCTTGCCTGGAGAATCCCATGGACGGAGAAGCCTGGTAGGCTACAGTCCACGGGGTTGCATAGAGTCGGACACGACTGAGCGACGGAACGGAAACGGAACGGACTCCTTGGAAGGAAAGTTATGACTAACTCGATAGTATATTAAAAAGCAGAGACATTACTTTGCCAACCAAGGTCCGTCTAGTCAAAGCTATGGTTTTTCCCATGATCATGTATGGATGTGAGAGTTGGACTGTGAAGAAAGCTGATCGCCGAAGAATCGATGCTTTTGAACTGTGGTGTTGGAGAAGACTCTTGAGAGTCCCTTGGACTGCAAGGAGATCCAACCAGTCCATTCTAAAGGAGGTCAATCCTGGGTGTTCATTGGAAGGACTGATTCTAAAGCTGAAACTCCAATACTTTGGCTACCTCATGTGACGAGTTGACTCACTGGAGAAGACTCTGATGCTGGGAAAGGTTGGGGGCGGGAGGAGAAGGGGACGACAGAGAATGAGATGGCTGGATGGCATCACCGACTCGATGGTCATGAGTTTGATTGAACTCTGGGAGTTGGTGATGGACAGGGAGGCCTGGCGTGCTGTGATTCATGGGGTCGCAGAGTGTCGGACACGACTGAGGGACTGAACTGAACTGAACTGAAACTTAAGAGCTTTAGGCATTAGCAAAACAATAGTAGCAATTACTCTTAAGCAATGTGACCATAGCCTGTTTTTTCTGTAATAAACAAACTGAGCTCTGGTCCTGTGGACAAGTTCAAAGCTGAAGCCTGCAAAAGAGCAGTTTGAAGGGCCTTAAGAGCCTTTTGAGTATCTGGAGACCAAACCAGCTTGTCGGTTTGGGCCTGCTGAGTCTCAGTTATAAGTTTATATAAAGGCCAGGCAGGTTCCCCATAACCCAGAATCCAAATGAAATAGTAGCCTGTGATACCCAAGAATCCTCTCAATTGTCTTAAAGTCACAGGTAGAGGATGATTTAGTATAGCTTTAACTCTAGAAAGTATCCTTCAAATCAGTGACTGAAAAATATTTGGCTCGCTTGGGAATTTCAGACAATAAAGTATAAGGATTAGGCACTTATTATTTGTATATCTTGAGCAAGTCTCCATTTATCATTTGACTTTTCTTACACCCAAAATAGGAGTGTTGCATGAACTATTATAGGGAATTAAAAGCCCATGTTCCTTTAAATTCTCAATAATGGATTTTAACCCTTCCTTAACCTCAGGCTTTAAAGGATACTGCTTTTGATGTGAAAATAGGTGAAGGTAATTGCGCTTGATAATGACAGGAACAGTATTTTGTGCTTGACCCACATTTTTTTTTTCATCGGCCTACACTTTAGGATTTACATTTTCTTCAGTTAAAAAAGCAGGTTCCATATTCATGAAAACAGAGGCTTGGACCTTGTTCAGTATATCCCTCCCCAGAAGGTGTGAGGGAGAATTTGGTATCATTAGAAACTCGAGAAAATAGCAGAGTCTCAGTTGTGACTTAGAGGATGACTGAAACAATAATGTTTGGCTCATCCTAAAAGGCCCATTATAGTAATGGATTGGGAGGACAGTGGACCAGGAGCTTCGGTTAGCACAGAGAAATTTGCCCTAGTGTCCAAAAGAAAATCGACTGATTGGTCCCTCACAGCTATTAATACCCGGTGTTCCTCAGGTGTTATTAAGATGGGGACTTGTGTGAGGACCCCTGGGCACCTTCAGTCCTGATTGCCTTGAGAGTCCAACCTCTGGGGCCTATGCCTCGGAGGGCAGTCTCTTCTCCAGTGTGGTTCTTGCAGACCTGACATGGGGTAGCTTAGACAACTGAGGGTAATCCCCCTGAGATGCCCCTCCTTTCCACAATAATAACAAGTCCTTCCCTTTCCACCTGAGTCCCTCTGGTCATTTTTCCTCAGGCTATTTCAGAGCACGTATAACAGCCATTGTTTCTGCATCACACTTTTAATATGTTCTAAGGAGGCATTCCGGAAGGCTCTTCTCCCAAGTCCTTTCATGTATGAAAATACGTGTATAGTCATCTAATATTTAATTTACATTTGGTTGCAGTTTCTGGACTAAACATAATGTCTCTTATATCTTTGGAAGTATTGTCCCATCTTCCTGTAGCATTTCATGTTTCTGGTGGAGGAGTCATTCTCCTTAGTAGTTGATCTGTTTTTTTGTAATTCTTATGGAGATTTTAGGAACTTTTAACATCCCTTTGGATTTTGAACTCTCCCTTTTGATTGATGAGAAATGGGCCCCCTTTCCCACCATTATTTCCTAGTTTCAGTACATATTCTTTAATTTTACAGATTGATTTCTTATGCTTCACTTCGGAAAATTGTGTGCATGTGTGTATATTTGAAAATTTCCTCCTCCTAATATACCCTTACATCTTTTTAGAACTTATATTATGATGTTACTGAATCTCCTGGGTTGATCTTTTACTTTATTGTCCCGCAGGTTGTCCAACATTTTGATGTCTTTTTGCCTTCTGGGATAGTTTATTAATTTTGAACTCTTATGTAGAATTTTAATTTTGGAAGATCCTCTTCACTTTCTAAGAGCTCAGTCTAAGTCACTGAGTTTCTGTTTTATAGCCGCCTTTTTATTTAAATGAGTTTTCTAAATCATCTCTGGAGACACCAGTGTGAAGACTGTGAAGTTCTGTGTTCGCCCTTTGCTATTGTTGTTGTTCAGTTCAGTCCAGTCGCTCAGTCGTGTCCGACTCTTTGCAACCCCATGGACTGCCCCATGCCAGGCCTCCCTGTCCATCACCAACTCCCAGAGTTCACTCAAACTCATGTCCATTGAGTTGGTGATGCCATCCAGCCATCTCATCCTCTGTCATCTCCTTCTCCCTCCTTCAGTGTTTCATGGCATCAGGGTCATTTCAGATGAGTCAGTTCTTTACATCAGGTGTTCAAAGTATTGGAATTTCAGCTTCAGCATCAGTCCTTCTAATGAATATTCAGGACTGATTTCCTTTAGGATGGACTGGTTGGATCTCCTTGCAACCCAAGGGACTGTCAAGAGTCTTCTCCAACATGACAGTACAAAAGCATCAATTATTCAGTGCACAGCTTTCTTTATAGTCCAACTCTCACACCCATACAAGACTGCTGGAAAAATGATAGTTTTGACTAGGTGGACCTCTCTTGGCAAAGTAATGTCTCTGCTTTTAATATGCTGTCTAGATTGGTCATAACTTTCCTTCCAAGGAGTAAGTGTCTTTTAATTTCGTGGCTGCAATCAGCATCCACAATGATTTTGGAGCCCCCAAAATAGTCTGTCACTATTGCCACTGTTTCTGCTGTTTCCCCATTTATTTGCCATGAAGGGATGGGACCTGATGCCATGATCTTAGTTTCCTGAATATTGAGTTTTAAACCAACTTTTTCACTCTCCTCTTTCACTTGCATCAAGAGGCTCTTTAATGCTTCTTCACTTTCTGCCATAAGAGAGGTGTCATCTGCTTAACTGAGGTTATTGGTATTTCTCTGAGCAATCTTGATCCCAGCTTGTGCTTCCTCCAGCCCAGCATTTCCTATGATGTACTCTGCATATAAGTTAAATAAGCAGGGTGACAATATACAGCCTTGACATACTCCTTTTCCTATTTGGAACCAGTCTGTTGTTCCATGTCCAGTTCTAACTGTTGCTTCCTGACCTGAATACAGGTTTCTCAAGAAGTAGGTCAAGTGGTCTGGTATACCCATTTCTTTCAGAATTTTCCACAGTTTATTTTGATCCACACAGTCAAAGGCTTTGTCAATAAAGCAGCAGTATATGTTTTTGGTGGCTCAGAGGTTAAAGCGTCTGCCTCCAATGTGGGAGACCCGGGTTCGATCCCTGGGTCGGGAAGATCCCCTGAAGAAGGAAACGGTAACCCACTCCAGTATTCTTGCCTGGAGAATCCCATGGACAGAGAAACCTGGTAGGCTACAGTCCATGGGGTCGCAAAGAGTCGGACACGACTGAGCGACGGAACGGAACGGAACATATGTTTTTCTGGAACTCTCTTGCTTTTTCCATGATCCAGTGGATGTTGGCAATTTGACCTCTGGTTCCTCTGCCTTTTCTAAATCCAGCTTGAACATCTGGAAGGTCACAGTTCATGTATTGCTGAAGCCTGACTTGGAGAATTTTGAGCATTACTTTACTCGCATGTGAGATGAATGCAATTGTGCGGTAGTTTGAGCATTCTTTGACATTGCCTTTCTTTGGGATTGGAATGAAAACTGACCTCTTCCAGTCCTGTGGCCACTGCTGAGTTTTCCAAATTTGCTGACCTATTGAGTGCAGCACTTTCATAGCATCAAATTTTAGGATTTGAAATAGCTTAACTGGAATTCCATTACCTCCACTAACTTTGTTCATAGTGATGTTTCCTAAGGCCCACTTGACCTCACATTCACGGATGTCTGGCTCTAGGTGAGTGATCACACCATGATTATCTGGGTCATAAAGATCTGTTTTGTACAGTTCTGTGTATTCTTGCCATCTCTTCTTCATATCTTCTGCTTCTGTTAGGTCCACACCATTTCTGTCCTTTTTAGAGCCCATCTTTGCATGAAATGTTCCTTTGGTATCTCTAATTTTCTTAAAGAGAGCTCTTTTCTTTCCCATTCTATTTTTTTCCGCTATTTCTGTGCACTGATCCTGGAGGAAGGCTTCCTTATCTCTCCTTACTATTTTTTGGAACTCTGCATTCAAATGGGTATATCTTTCCTTTTCTTCTTTGCTTTTCACTTCTCTTCTTTTCACAGCTATTTGTAAGGCCTCCTCAGACAGCCATTTTGCTTGTTTGCATTTCTTTTTCTTGGGGATGGTCTTACCCTCGATCTCCTGTACAATGTCATGAACTTCCTTCCATAGTTCATCAGGCACTCTGTCTGTCAGATCTAGTCCCTTAAATCTGTTTCTCACTTCCTCTCTATAGTCATAAGCAATTTGATTTAGGTCATACCTGAATGGTTTAGTGGTTTCCCCCATTTTGTTAGTTCTAGAAGGTCTTGCAGGTCTTCATAGAACCATTCAACTTCAGCTTCTTCAGTGTTACTGGTCGGGGCATAGACTTGGATTACCATGATATTGAATGGCTTGCCTTGGAAATGAACAGAGATTATTCTGTCGTTTTTGAGATTGCATCCAGTTGCTGCATTTTGGACTCCTTTGTTGACTGTGATGGCTACTCCAGTTCTTCCAAGGGATTCCTGCCCACAGTAGTAGATAAAATGGTTATGTGAGTTAAATTCACCCATTCCCATCCATCTTAGTTCGCTGATTCCTAGAATGTCGATGTTCACTCTTGCCATCTACTGTTTGACTACTTCCATTTGCCTTGATTCATGGACCTAACATTCCAGGTTCCTATGCAATATTGCCTTTTACAGCTTTGGACCTTGCTTCTATCACCAGTCCCACCCACAACTGGGTGTTGTTTTTGCTGTGGATCCATCTCTTAATTCTTTTTGGAGTTATCTCACCACTGATCTCCAGTAGCATATTGGGGACCTACTGACCTAGGGAGTTCATCTTTCAGTTCCTATCATTTTACCTTTTCATACTGTTCATGGGGTTCTCAAGTCAAGAATACTGAAGTGGTTTGCTGTTCACTTCTCCAGTGGACCACATTCTGTCAGACCTCTCCACCATGACCCAGCTGTCTTGGGTGGCTCCACATGGCATGGCTAAGTTTCACTGAGTTAGACAAGGCAGGTTGTGCACCCCATCAATCCCACCAGAAAAAGGTTTCTTTTTCCTACAACATTTAGGACGAGAGAGGTTAAAATGGGAAGTTTCAGAAGAAGGAATAGAAACAGAGTTTTGAACTATGAAAATAGGACATAGAATTAGTTTGCTAGGACTATCAGAGCAAAGTACCACCAAACTAGTTGTTTAAACAACAGAAATTCATTGTCTCATAGTTCTGGAGGCTAGAATTCCAGGGTCAAAGTATTGGCAAGACAACACTGAAGGCACTAAGGAAGGATCTGTTCATGCCTTTCTTCTTACTTCTGGTGATTTGTTGGCAACCTTTGGCTCTTGTATACACCATTCCAATCTCTGCCTTGGTTTTTACATGGCACTTTCTCTGTGTTTGTCAGATTCTAAATTTTACCTTTTTATAGAGACACCAGTCAGACAGGATTAAGGACCCACCCTATTCCGGTATGACCTTATCTTATCTAATTATATTTTGAGGTACTGGGGATAGGACTTCAATATATGAATTTTGAAAGCTCACAGTATATCTCATAACAAGCCTATACAGTGAAGAATAAGTCTAGGAAAATATAGAAGGGGTTTTAATCATAAGAACAGTTGGAAGCTTGGGTCACAACAAGAAAAGGGACATCTTTTCTTAACCCTGAAGGGTCAGAACAAAAGGATATTGTCATGTGAAGAATTGGGGGGGGGGGGTGAAGATTGAAGGAACTGAGAAAATGCCTGGAATTCTGCAGTGTGGGGTTGAAATCCCTTAGATAGGAGACTATGAGAATAATGAATAACTCATGTCAGAACTTTGGTACTTCACCTATTTTGAAGAGTTAGTGAATATAGCAGGTAAACAACAATGAAGGAGAAGAAACAATGGATAAGGTGTCTTTGGTTGTAACAGGTGAGATTGATCTCAGATTAGACCCCCCCCATCCCCCTCAATGGAGGACAGCCATTATGAGGCTTTAAATTACCACTAGTTTGTCAAAATAACTGGCCTGAGATTTCAGTTTGATAATTGGCAGCATTTTGAGAAAAAGGTATGAATAATGTTCCAGTTAAATGGGGTTATGCTGACATGCTTTCTGATTGGAACAGAGTGTCTTTCTGTGTGAATATTTATGTAAATACATTGTTAATATAAAAGTCAGTGAAACCCATGTGTTGTACATATCAGCAGCTGAAAATAAAGGAGGATACTCTGTGGTTTGATTTGCAATAAGTTCTTACCCTTCAACCCCTGTAATTGTGCATACAACAACCAGTCAATCTAACTTTATTTTTATTTAAATTATTATTCTGACTTTTCTGAGTGCTATAGGAAAACCTTGGAGTTTCTAAATTTTTGCATAAGAAAGGGAAAAATCAGTTTAAATGAAGATTTTTAATGAAACTTCTGTTTGTTGAGAGTAAATAACCCCATGAGGACCAAACAGTAGCTTGGTAGATAATGTTTTTACCTCATCTTATCAGATGTTGTGGCTCAGACGGTAAAGAGTCCACCTGTAATGTGGGAAACCTGGGTTTGATCCCTGGGCTGGGAAGGTCCCCTGGAGGAGGACATGGCAACCCACTCCAGTATTCTTGCCTAGAGAATCCTCACGGACAGAGGAACCTGGCAGGCTACAGTCCATGGGGTTGCAGAGTTGGACATGACTGAGCAACAAAGCACACAGCACACACATTGAAGTAGTGCTCAGCACCGTGTCATTTTCCTGTCACTCCAGCCAAAGACTTCACTGTCTAAAAAACCAGACTCTGCACCTGATTTTATTGACTCTTCTTTCCATAATCACCCTTTTCTTTGTTCAGTCTACCGCTGTTTGGTTTTTCCCTCTTTTCATTCTTATTAATAAGAACAATTCAAAAGCATGTCAATAAATACTAAGTTTATTCTTAACATTCATAACTGTTCTTTGAATTTTCTCCAGTGGGTCAACCATTGTCATTGCCTTTAATCTCATTCTTTGTTCTTTTCTTTGGTGTACGATATTTGGTTTTCAGTCACTAAGAAGTTATTTATAATCAGGGATTAGGGCTCACAGAAATTAGAGCTAAAATCTTGCTAGCTTTTTTAACATTAAAATCAGATTCATTTCTTTTTTACCATGTAGTCTGAAGTAGTCTAGAGATCAATCCTTAGAGTCAAAATTCAGTGCTTCTAGTAAGAATAGAAGAGTACATACACTTGATTTCCCTTCCCTGAATCATTTGAAATGGAAAAAAAATACAAAAAATTAAGAATCAGCAGTATCAGTGTACCATAAATTATGAAGAATATGAAATTTAGACTAAATCGTTGAGATATGATAAGCACCTCCCAGATACTGCTATATTATGACATTTCTCTCTCTCTGTCTCAAAAAGAGGTCAGCCAAACAGTATCCATAGGCATATAAGTATGCTTGTGAACACACACAAGCACGTGCACACGTGCGTGCACACACAGAAAAGGAAAAGAAAGGCAAGAAAATGAAAAAAGAGATGTAAGTTTCTGCAGGCAGAGAACCAGAAAAAAGAAAACCAGCTTGAAATTGATAGTGTGACAGAAGAGACACAGGAGTGTGAAACATATCCATGAACTGCTGACCACAATTACCTAAGCAGAAAATTTTTGAAAGTTATTAAAAACAAACAAAACCAAAACACATATAGCCACTGAGATCCACACTAGCCTTAAGAATTCAGGGATGTAAAACCTAAATTCTGAGGTGAGAGCTAAATTCTGAGCTCTTTTGGTGTTGCATTCTTCTGAGTACCAAGGAACAAATAAAATTTAATGACAAAAGATGAAAAAATGATAAATCTGAATTGGAGCTGCTCTGTTTACTTAGCCCATTAAACATTCTGCTTCTCCCAAGCAAATTAAAAAACTAAAAAATGATCATAAACCAACAATCTCCTCTCCTACAATTCAGATTACAAAGATACAGTTAAAATAGTACTCAGCCATGAAGTCAGGGATAATGAAGCCTCACTTTTTTTAGGAGATTGCCAAATCTATCTGCAATTTTAAGAAAGTGAAGAAAATGGATATAATAAATAAAAGACAGACCTTACAAACAGGCATTCGCAAATATATTATTCCAGGATAATTAAAGAATAGTTTAAATAATAAGAACAATATTAACAAAATTAAAAAATTGTGAACTTTCATAAATAAGAGATAAATTAAGAGATTAAAATAATTATCAATGAAGGGGTAAAAAGGAAGAGATGGAAAAACACTGTCAAAAAAAAAGTAATGTATTAGAAAAAAGAAAACATTTTTTGACGCTGTGCAAAGCAGGATTGTTATAAAAGAAAGTATTTGGGAAATAAAAGAATTTGGTGGAAAAGAACAAAGGTATAATTTACTCCAGGGAAGTTGATAGATGTAATAGCCAGAAAATGACTGATCACCGTAAGCATTCTTGGCATTTGTGAAGAAGAGAATAGGTCAAATGGAACAAGCAAAATGAACCCAATTTTCAGTTCAGTTCAATTGGTCAGTTTTGTCTTACTCTTAACGACCCATGGACTGCAGCGTGCCTGACTTCCCTGTCCATCACCAATTCCTGGAGCTTGCTCAAACTCATGTCCAATAAGTTGGTGATGCCATCCAACCATCTTTCCTCTGTCATCCCCTTCTCCTCCTGCTTTCAATCTTTCCCAGCATTCCAACGAGTCAGTTCTTCGCATCAAGTGGCCAAAGTATTGGAGCTTCAACTTCAGCATCAGTCTTTCCAAGCAATACTCAGGACTGATTTCCTTTAGGACTGACTGGTTGGATCTCCTTGCAGTCCAATGGACTTTCAAGAGTCTTCTCCAACATCACAGTTCAAAAGCATCAATTCTATGGCACTCAACCTTCTTTATAGTCCAACTCTCACCTCCATACATGACTACTGGAAAAACCATAGCTTTGACTAGATGGACTTTGTTGGCAAAGTACTGTCTCTGGTTTTTAATATGCTGTCTAAGTTGGTCATAGCTTTTCTTCCAAGGAACAAGCATCTTTTAATTTCATGGCTGCAGTCACTGTCCACAGTGATTTTGGAGCCCAAGAAAATAAAATCTGTCACTGTTTCCGTTGTTTCCCATCTATTTGCCGAAGTGATGGGACTGGATGCCATGATCTTTGTTTTTTGAATTTTGAGTTTTAAGTTAGCTTTTCCACTCTCCCCTTTCACTTTCATCAAGCGGTTCTTCAGTTTCTCTTCACTTTCTGCCATAAGGGTGGTGTCATCTGGATATCTGAGGTTGTTGATATTTCTCCCAGCAATCTTTATTCCAGCTTGTTCTTCATCCAACCAGGCATTTCATGTGATGTATTCTGCATGTAAATTAAATAACCAGGAGACAATATACAGCCTTGATGTACTTTCCCAGTTTGGAACAATTTTTTTTATTAATTATCCGGTTCTAACTGTTGCTTCTTGACCAGCATGCAGGTTCTTCAGGAGGCAGGTAAGGTGGTCTGGTATTCCCATCTCTTTAAGAATTTTCCACAGTTTGTTAGAAAACAGCTTATACAAAATTTAGAAAACAGCTTATACAAAAAAATTCAATCAGTGCACAGAAAGGATTTATAACAATAAAATAAAACTGAAACTCCAATACTTTGGCCACTTCATGTGATGAGTTGACTCTCTGGAAAAGACTGATGCTGGGAGGGATTGGGGTCAGGAGGAGACGGGGACAACAGAGAATGAGATGGCTGGGTGGTATCACCGATTCGATACACATGAGTTTGAGTGAACTCCGGGAGTTGGTGTTGGACAGGGAGGCCTGGCGTGCTGTGATTTATGGGGTCGCAAAGAGTTGGACACGACTGAGCGACTGAACTGAACTGAACTGAACTGAGAGGTTATAATACATCCTCGAAAATGGACTAATAATCTTTAAATATAAAGAATCCTAAAAGCATACAGGAAAGATTCCTGTATCATCTGCTGTGGAAGAAAAATACCATGTTGGTTTGTGAACATCATGTTGATATATTAAAATACAAGGAAAATCAAATTATTAGGTAAAACATGCCTAAGTTAAATAAAGAAAAATGTTGAATTCCTAATTTGCTTCCCTTACCAAAAAATGCATTTTTTGGTAATCAATGAAGAATACTTTAAAAATGAAATTATAAATAACCTAGAATAAAAATGTGGAGAACTTTTGTAATATTATTTTAGAAATTAAATTCTAGAAGACTTAGCATAAAAATTGAGCTATTTTGTGTGAGTGCTTTGTGCAGGGACAAAGTGGGGTTCTTCAAAATATGGTGAAATAACCAGAATATGAAAGAGAAGAAGTAGGTTAATTTGATGACAGAATCTTTGAAAATATTCCAAATGATCAAAATTTATGTAAACATATTCAATAGACCTACAGAAATTCTACCTACCTCACATAGAACACAAAGGTATTTTTACTACTAGATATGGATATCTTGGGGCTTCCCTGTGGCTCAGTGGTAAGGAATCTGCCTGCCTCCCAAGCAGGAGACACAAGTTCTATCCCTGGGAAGAAAATGGCAACCCACTCCAGCCTTCTTGCCTGGGATATCCAAGGACAGAGGAGCCGGGCAGACTACATTCCATGGTTTTGTAAAAAATTTGTATATGACTTAGCAACTAAACAACAACACAGAAATCTTACAAATAAAAATGAAAGAGGTGAACAAAACAGAAAAGTAATATAAATGAGCAAGTCACAGATAAAGAAATACACATGGCTGGATAACATAAAATTATTTAGTGTCCTGCATCTGGTTAGGAGACTAAAGAATTAAAAAAAAAAAAAAAGTGGCAAATCTTATAGAAAATTTAGGGACCAGACATGACTGGAAAATATACTATTTCTGCCAATGTGTCCTTTTCCAGAACTGGTCACATGAATCCACCCAGATGCAATGGAGCTGCAAAATGTAATCTTTTTGTATGCCTTAATGAAAAGACATGTTTCACTGGTAATATAGCTGTTTTATATGCTATTTCATTCTAGGGGTTTATTTATTTTTCTAGGGGAAATTCTCTCCAGAAGATTTAGATACAGAATTTTATCAATTAGTATAGTTTTTATTAGTTAAATAATAAACTTTAATACCCTCAAATCTTGGTACATTATGTGTATAGCACTTTAAAAGAAGGCAATTGATTTATAATGAATATAGTCAAGATATGTTATTGAGAAAAAAGTAATTCAAAGCAATGTATACCACACGACTGCATTAAACTAAGCTGATAGAGAGTGAGAGAGATGACTTTTACAAATATAGAACTTTGTCTTCTGTTTTCCCTTTCCCTTTCACCTCGTCAGTGAAAGCTCTAGTGATTATTTTGTATAAAACATATATGAAAACTAGTGTAATTCATCTCCTCATTGTTATCATCACTATCATGAGTATGATAGCGATAATCTCTAACATTTGTAGAACTGTGTTTGATTACGTATAACACCTTTTTTCCAGTTCATGTGAAATTGCATGGAAGAAACATAATAATTTTATAAAATATCAAAGGGGCACTTTAGAATTTGAGAGAAATACAATGACCTTCCCAAAGCCACATGATTGCCAAATGGTGATAATTACTCAGCTTTCTTAGCTGCTAATTTGGGGAATCTTTGAACAAAAGGTAATTATCAGTCATCTGTTAAGAAGCACCTTCAAGATTTGATTAAAATCTTCAAGTTTTTAGACGTTAATATAATAAAAAAGCATGATTCTGAAAAAAGAATGAAAATAAGATGAAGATTAAATGCCAAAATTATGTTCTGACATCTGCATTAATTTTATCCTCAACCCAGCTCAATTTCTGGGGAACAGATATATGGCCTTGTTCTTTTTCTAAGAATTGAGTCCTTCTGGCTTACTGTTTTTACTTAAAGCTTTTAGCGTTAGGAAAGACCATGCTAATTATTTTACTTTCAGTTCAACTAACTACACATCTTTTAGGCAAATCAGTCACCATTTAGAAATAAAAATCCTGCTTATGCCAAGCTCATACTTCCCTGCCACTTTTTAACAATTTCTGCTCTTTACTGGGACCATGTGTCAATACCATCATTCTATCACTCGGAGCCTTTTAAGCACCTATTCACAAACAGCATTATATTTGGCGCTGTTCAGAGTAAGTTAAAACCTAATGGATCTTGCATTTGAGGAGTTTAAAACAGAAAATGGAACAGTAACCTAGACGGAAAGTAAGAATTAGAAACTTGAGTGTGACAAATTGTCTGCAAGTCCAAAAAACAAACAAAAGAACCCCAAACTCTTTGCTTAAAAAAAAAAAATACAGGTTTTGAGAATATTAGGCTACAGGTCTAATGCTTCAAAGTGGGGGAACAATGATTTTGAAAGCTTCTGCTTTTGAATATAAGCCAAACTGAACTTTCATGAGGTATTTTTTCCTTATGTAACTGTTTCAATCAGTGGCAGATCTAAGTAACTATTCATTAGCTATTTAGAGATATGATTAGTAGGTAGAATGTGCCCATTCTGTCTCTGAGAGTGTAGATGTGGCTCCGGGGAGCTTCGCAGCTCCAGAGCTGTGTTTACTTTTCAGCTCTGCCAGATTCATCCCTCTCCATGTCATCAGCAAATTGCCTTGTGCCTTGCTCTGTACTTTACTAAATTTGATAATAAGATTATTACACATCCAGCTGGGATTTTTGCTGATTACTTAAAAACATTATTTCTTCAGAAAATCGTGTTATTTTTAACCACACAACTTTTCATACTTGCATAATTAAGACAACATATTCAGAGACAATTCTCTTGTATTTTTGCTGCATTTAAAAATGAATTTTGGGCAGTTGAATTTTCTGAAGATTGAGAAGAAAAGGCTAGCAATTGTTAACTAGCATTTTCCCCCAAATCATAGCACTGTACATAGAATATGTTTCTCTAAATAGTAATTCTATTTAGATGTTCATTCTCCAGCAAGACTTTTGGATTATCTTGAATTTAACCTAGTTTTGTGAAATGATTCACAGGCTTTCTGAAAATTTTAGGCCAGATTATCCATGGACCAGCAGTTGCTGTAAAGAAAATGCTGATGATGTTGAAGAAGGAGGTCAAGGTATCCTGAAATAGAAATGAATACAAGTGTATATTTTAAAATTTGCCAGTCATTAAATATTTTTTCCAAATACCCGTTTATATTTTTGGATCATTTTATATTGACACCTCTGTGAAAGTCCATGTAGAATTAGGATGAAATGTTTTAGTGGTTTATTATTATATTTTTTCTAATTATATATCAGAGTTTCTTGAATTAATTTTAAGTTAGATGTGGATTTATGACTCAATTATTAATGTTTATATGTATTTACTTTGTATTACTTAGTAATAAGAGGATGAATGAGTCCTGAAAAGCCAGATGTTTGGGATATCTTCTCCTGGAAATTTGTCTCTGCAGGGGGTCCATCCATAGTGATAGAGCTGATAATGAGGAGATATATAGTCTTTTGGACCTGGTGTGATATGAACATAGATTTCTAATGAGAACAATATCGTCAACAAAGGAATGAAAATTTGTTCTTGGTGAGGGGAGAGGGATTAAAAAAAAAGTGTTTTTATTACAATATTATGTAGCCCTCCAAAGCTCCACTGTATCTACAGAGTTTTGTTTCTTAGTATTTAATTTCTCTCTTAGGAATTTTTTGAGTAACACAGTAGTAGTATTGGCATTGAGTCCTTGGAAGATACATAAAATGTGGTTAAGAACATGTTACAAATTATGGTGATTTGATGACTGCACTGGGAGGGCTTTCTCTCAGTTCTTTGCTCAATCTGGAAGGCCTATCATGAGAGGTGGCCTGCAGGCATCTATTGGTTGTCACTGCCTTCTGCTTTGTGGATCTAGGGGTTTATGTTTGATTCTCAGTGCATTTGGGTGAGGTTGGCTCTGGGAATTAAAATAGTTCAAAAAATAAAGATAATTTATTATTTATTTTTACAACTTTAGTCAGACCCAGAATTCAGTTCAGTTCAGTTCAGTTGCTCAGTCGTGTCCAACTCTTTGTGACCCCATGAATCACAGCACGCCAGGCCTCCCTGTCCATCACCAACTCCCGGAGTTCACTCAAACTCATGTCCATCGAGTCAGTGATGCCATCCAGCCATCTCATTCTCTGTTGTCCCCTTCTCCTCCTGCCCCCAATCCCTCCCAGAATCAGTCTTTTCCAGTGAGTCAACTCTTCGCATGAGTTGGCCAAAGTATTGGAGTTTCAGCTTTAGCATCAGTCCTTCCAGTGAACACCCAGGACTGATCTCCTTTAGAATGGACTGGTTGGATCTCCTTGCAGTAAAGTACTAAAAAAAACCCAAAAAGCGACTTTGTAATATCTGAAAGACTACCTGTCTAGTGGATAATTTAAACTTATTTTCTCATATAAAGCAGAAGTTAAAAGCTAAATTTGGCTTCCCTGATAGCTCAGTTAGTAAAGAATCCACCTGCAATGCAGGACATAGCTCAGTTTATAAAGAATCTACCTGCAGTGCAGGAGACCTGGTTTGATTCCTGGGTCGGGAAGATCTGCTGAAGGGATAGGATACTCACTCCAGTATTCTTGGGCTTGCCCGGTGGCTCAGCTGGTAAAGAATCTGCTTGCAACGTGAGAGACCTGGGTTCGATCCCTGGGTTGGGAAGAGCCTCTGGAGAAGGGAAAATCTACCCACTCTAGTATTCTGGCCTGGAGAACTCCATGAACAGTATAGTCCATGGGGTCGCAAAGAGCTTTTATGGTCCAACTCTCACATCCATACATGACTAATGGAAAAACCATAGCTTTGATTAGATGGATCTTTGTTGGACAGTAATGTCCCAGCTTTTTAATATGCTGTCTAGATTGGTCATAACTTTTCTTCCAAGGAGCAAGCGTCTTTTATTATTATGGCTGCAATCACCATCTGCAGTGATTTTAGAGTCCAGAAAAATAAAGTCTGCCACTCTTTCCACTGTTTCCGCATCTATTCACCATGAAGTGATACGACCGTATGTCATGATCTTAGTTTTATGAATGTTGAGTTTTAAGCCAACTTTTTCACTCTCCTCTTTCATTTTCATGAAGAGCTTCTTTAGTTCTTCTTTGCTACTTCCATAAGGGTGATTCCATCTGCGTATCCGAGGTTATTGATATTTCTCCTGGCAATCTTAATTAGTTTCTCATGATGTACTCTGCATATAAGTTAAATAAGCAGGGGGACAATATACAGCTTTGACGTACTCCTTTCCCTGTTTGGAACCAGTCTGCTATTCCATGTCCAGTTCTAACTGTTGCTTCTGACCTGCATACAGATTTCTCAGGAGGCAGGTACAGTGGTCTAGTATTCCCATCTCTTGAAGAATTTTCTGCAGTTTGCTGTGATCCCCACAAAGGCTTTGGCATAGTCAATAAAGCAGAAATAGATGTTTTTCTCGAACTCTGTTGCTTTTTTGATGATCCAGTGGATGTTGACAATTTGATCTCTGGTTCCTCTGCCTTTTCTAAATCCAGTTTGAACATCTGGAAGTTCATGGTTCACATACTGTTGAAGCCTGGCTTGGAGAATTTTGCACATTACTTTACTAACGTGTGAGATGAGTGCAATTGTGTGGTAGTTTGAACATTCTTTGCCATTGCCTGTCTTTGGGATTGGAATGAAAACTGACCTTTTCCAGCCCTGTGGCCAGTGCTGAGTTTTCCAAATTTGCTGACATATTGCGTGCAGCACTTTCACAGCATCATCTTTTAGGATTTGAAATAGCTTAACTGGAATTCCATCACCTCCACGAGCTTTGTTCATAATGATGCTTCCTAAGGCCCAGTTGACTTCGCATTCCAGGATGTCTGGCTCTGTGTAAGTGATCACACTGTTGTGGTTATCTGAGTCATGAAGATCTTTTTCATGGGGAGAAACAAGAAAACAAGTGTCTATTAAAGCTCCTAAGCCTGGTGAGCTGCTGTCTATGGGGTCGCACAGAGTCGGACACGACTGAAGTGACTTAGCAGCAGCAGCAGCAATAAAGGTGATAATGAAAAAAAAAAGCTGGAATACACAATTGTGGAAACACAGGCATTTGGTATTTGTTTCAGGCACAGAGGTCTCAGTGACAGGTAGCATGTTAGTGCTAAATAAACAATGTAACCAGATTCCATCCTGTGGAAGAGACAAGATAGGAAGTAAGAGTTAAACAAACAGGAAAAAAAAAAACACTGAGTTCCAACTGAAATAGAAAACAATAACATTAAGATAAGGCTAGTACTGATGAGTAAAACTATGTAAATTTGCTCAGGGATTTCTGTGCTTGGTTTTAATTACTCTCCCTATGTTGATGACTCCCAGGTATATAGAACTCAGGTCTCTTTCCTAAGCTCTACTAATTGTAGAAACTTCATGCCTTAAAGACATTTCAGACTTTAAGACTGAACTCCTATGGTCTTTTCTCTAATCTCTTCCTCCCTTGTTTTTTCCCTTGACTTTTCCATCTCAGAATTTTGCAGAAATATTCAACCAGTTGCTTAAGCCAGAAGCTGGGTTGTTGGATCATCTATGATTCTTTCTGTTACTTCATTCCCATATTAAATTCAGTAGCAAATATTTGTGTTGTCATAATACTTAACTTTATATGTTTCATGGGTCCGTAAACCATACTAGTTTCCTTTCATTCTGTTTCTCTTGCGATCATTTCTCTATTAACAATAAGAGTTATCTGAATACAATTTAATAAAGTTTTGCTGTGTAAAACTCTTCAATGATTTCCCATTGCAATTAAAACAAATATTAATTCTAGTTCCTTGCTGTGTGCTATAAATTCCTTCATAATCTGGTCCTTGGTGTCTCTAAGCACTTATCTTGCCTCCAAGTTGCAAACGGTCATTCTTTTAGCTTCTTGCATAAGCCCAGCTCTTTGTTCTTCTATAAGACCTTTTATTCAGTTTGCTTCTGTTGCCTGTAATGTCATTTTGTGCCACCCTTTCTGTGGAATTATATAATTTTGTTCTTGAGGTCTCATCTAGAAAGTAACCTCTTGAATGTTATCCTTCCAGACTATCCTCTTGACAAAGGTTCTTACCTTCACCCTACTCACTTCTTATTTTCTCTAAATTGGCATCCAGTTTGTTCTTTACATCATTTACCATCATTTGCCATTTTTAATTTATTGCTGTGCTTGTTTTAGTATATCTCCTCCACTAAATTGTGAGCTTCATGAGAGCAGCTTTGTTTCCTTTGGCTCACTTCATGTCATCAGATCTTAGCTTCCAGTTTTTCCATTTTTGTGCTTAGTCGCTCAGTTGTGTCCAGCTCTTTGTGACACTATGGACTGTAGCCTTCCAAGTTCCTCTATCCAAGGGGATTCTCCAGGCCAGAATACTGGAGTGAGTTGTCATGCCCTCCTCTAGGGGATCTTCCCAGCCCAGGGATTGAACCCAGGTCTCTCACGTTGCAGGCAGATTCTTCACAGTTTGAGTCACCAGGGAATTGTTCCATAGTAAAAAAAAAAAAAAACCAATAGTATGTATAGAAAAATGTCCCTTCCAGACAATGACTGAAGGGTTCATAGAATACTACCTCAGAAAATCTTGTAGAAAAGACTTTGTAGTTATGAGGCATCATTAACTTATCAGGTTCTAGAAATTGATGTACTTAAGCAGTTCTCAGAATTCTACTTAAAATTTATGAAGATATCATGCATGACTGAGACAAATATGTATAGTCAACTCTCTCTAGGTTTTTTTTTTCCTTTTGACAAGGTGTATCTATATAACAGAGGTATTAGTATACATGCCAAAAATTTAGGTGAGTAATGGTCAAATGAATTTTTATAAAATTTCTAAAATTGGAGTGATAGAAATTAAGACACTGTGATATAAATTAAAGCACATATGTAATTAATTTGTTGTCTCATTATACCTTAGTTATATGAACTGTCCTCCGAACAGCTAAAGCCAATGTATCAGGAGAGGCCTACGTAGTAGCTGGTAGGAGAGGACTGCAGTGTGACCAGAAGGGAACGATGGCTCCAGTCTGAATGCTGCATCAAGAAGAACAGAAGCAACCAACAGACAAATGGGAGGGTGGACAACATCACTGAGCATCAGGGACAGTCAAGTCAGAGCCATAATGAGAATCCCCCCTCACACCTGTCAGGATGGCTAACATCAATAAAACAGGAGACACAAATGATGTTGAGGGTGTGGAGGAAAAAGAGCATGTTTGCACTGTTGGAGAAATTGTAATGTGGTACAGCAATTGTGGAAAACGGTATGACAAATCCTCAGAAAATAAAGAGCTACCATATAATCCAGCATTTCAACATATGGGCATTTATCCAAAGAAAATTAAGATACAAATTTGAAAAGATGCATTCACCACTGTGCTCATTGCAGCATTATTTGCAATGTATGGAAGCAGTGTAAATGCCCATCAATAGATAAATGGATAAATAATATGTGATATATACGTACCATGGAAGCTTAGCCATAAAAGAGAATGAATTCTTGTCATTGGTGACAATGTGGATAGGCCTGTAGGGTATTATATTAAATGGAATAAGTCAGACAGAAAAAGTAAAATATCATAAGATTTTACTTATATGTAGACTCTAAAAAACAAATGAGACAGAAATAGACTCATAGATACAAATACTCATAGATACAAAGTGATGATCTCCAGAGGCACCCTTCCCTGGAAGGCAGTTTGGGGCAAAAATAGGTAAAGAGGATCGAGAGGTACAAGCTTCCAGTTGTAAAATAAATGTCATGGGGATAAAATGTATAGCATAGGGAATAACATAGTCAGTAAAGTTGTAATAGCTTTGGTAAACCAATGGTTACTACTCACACTATGGACTTCCCTGATAGCTCAGTTGGTAAAGAATCCACCTGCAATGCAAGAGACCCTGATTTGACTCCTGGGGCAGGAAGATCTACTGGAGAACGGATAGGATACCCACTCCAGTGTTCTTTTGCTTCCCATGTGGCTCAGCTGGTAAAGAATCTGCCTGCAATGTGGGAGACCTGGGTTCGATGTTCCCAGGGTTGGGAAGATCCCCTGGAGAAAGGAAGATCTACCCACTCCAGTATTCTGGCCTGGAGAATTCCATGGACTGTATAGTCCATGGGGCCACAAAGAGTCGGACACGACTAGGTGACTTTCACTTTCACTCACATTATGGTGATCAATTTGTAACATATAAATGCCAAATTACTATGTTTGACATCTGAAACTAATATTGCATATTAACTATATTTCAATTTAAAAGAAAGAAAAAAAGTAAGAATAACAAAGGCAAATGCTTTTAATAGCAGATTTTTATTTGAAATCAGACTGTTTCTCACATAGACAATGGTAGCACCACTAGGGTTATTTATTTAATCATGACTCTGTAGAGCAATTCCAGGAGGCCAATTTACTCACCATAAATACTGAAAAAATGGCCAAGTTGATTGGATGTCTGAAATTTTCTTGTTGTTTTTAGTTTGCTTTTATGATGGCTATCATTAAACAAGAGCTTTGAGATAATTATGTTTATTCCAAAGAAACATGCTTTGTATAAACCCTTAAGAAAATGTTTGACCATATTTAAATAATTTAACTAATTTTAGAATTTCCAAATTAAGAGAAATCAATATTAGAAATTTTCTTTAACTTTGAATTTTTCTGTACTACTTGATTAAATATGTCAAAGTCCAAAGAAGTGGGCAATCTTTTCTCATCAATTATTTTTAAGAACGTCTATTGTCTACTGGATGCATGTTACAATTCATCCAACAATTTGTGGTTAAGCCATGCAATTTGACCTTTGTTTTGTTTTTAAAATATGTCAGATACTGTCTTTACATTACAGACAAAGGTCTAAGGATAAAATAGAACTGTTTTGTTGGACTCTTGATACTTAAAAAGTGAAAGGAGGAAGAATTGTCTTGTAGGCCTTTCTTAAAAGTTATTTTTTAAAGGTTAGAATTTGAAGCTGGTATTAAAGATATTTTTTCACAATATAAACTTTTCAGACTTTAAATCTCTAAAAACAAAATATTTTAACTCTATAAAGTCTTTGTATGTGATCAGTATTTTATAAAGCAGCTGTATTCACCATTTATAATATAGGTAATGGGGGCAGGAGGAGACAGGGACGACAGAGAATGAGATGGCTGGATGGCATCACTGACTCTATGGACATGAGTCTGAGTGAACTCCGGGAGTTGGTGATGGACAGGGAGGCCTGGTGTGCTGTGATTCATGGGGTTGCAAAGAGTCGGACAAGACTGAGCAACTGAACTGAACTGAACCATATGTATAGATATGAGATTATAGAATTCCCCTAGGATATAGTGCATGTAACTGGACATTTCTAAGGGAAAGAATTTTTGACAATTGATCTCCAAGTGGTTATAAATCTCTATAAGCAGTTGCTTCTGGGTGTTACAGATAATTTACTGTAGTAGTTTATGGAATGGAGGTGACAGAACTACCCTGAGAGGAGTATCTATCCCACTCACTCCCTCATCCATAAATGGAATAATTTTTTAAGTAATTGGAATACTGCAAGTACATGTGAACTTAACTGTCTTTATCATGACCAGAAAGACACCTAATTAAATGATCCCAATGCAAATAATGTTAGATGAATGATCTGAAGTGCTTTCTAATCTCAGATGGTATATGTAATCTAGCTCTTAGGACGTCAAGATATTATTCAGAGGGAAGTATATGGCTGTCTGGCTGAGTTACCACATTTGGGGTGTGTAATGGATCCAAGGCACATGAAAGAGTACAAAGTGGAGACACAAAGATATGGTGGGGGAAATGATAACCAGCTCAACTGAAGGAAAATGTTCAGATGACTTGAAAAAAACAGTGTACCCATTCTTATGACTGAAAACACCATGTCGGTTTTATTCTAGCCTGGAGAAATTGCAATCCAGTTATGAGAACTGTGGTTGAGAATGAAATATCCTTGGATAAGGGGCTGAATCCACCTTTAGATTTTAGACAGATTATCTGAGAGGCTGAAATCGGCTTGCAAAACCTACAGAGAGGGCTCTTGGGCCTTTTGCAGTGATCTGACATCTGGCATTTAAAATTTCTTAGAATTGCCAGATAAGGGTGCTCAATAAATAGTAGTGGCTCTCAGTCTAGTGCAACTGGTAGTTCAGAACAATTTATTTGGTACTGCAGGGAGACATCACAGTAGAGTGGCTACTACTGACAGCTGATGGGTAGAGAGGCCAGGGATGTTGCTAAACATCCTACAGTGTACGAAACAGTCCTCTCCACAAAGAAATATCTGGCCAAAAATGTTTACAGAGTTGAGGTTGAGAAACTTTGATGTTTAGTCACGTCTGTGAGGGATATAGATGATGCTCAGAAAGACCTGGATTTTAAAAAGGAGAGTAGAAAGCACCATGGTAGAGGCATTCAAGATAAGAGTGACATTATGAATTAGGAAATTTGATCAAACAGATCATCTAGTGATTATGTCACTTTTGTCAAAGTGCATACTTTAGAGGATTATTATGCATGAAGGAAGCATGTTGCCTTTTTCTTTTTCTTGGGAGTTATGGATAAAATTTAATATTCACTCAGTTTTATCCAAGACTCACCTATTAATCTGGATTGGAGAGCACATTCCCCATGTGAGAAGAAAAATCTAGAGAACAAGTGAGATGTCCAAATTTCTCCGTGCTTTGTCTGCCTTTTCCTTCATTTTGTATTTGAAATTACTAGTAAAGCTTGTTACTGGGTATGGCTTCTGATTTGTGTGAGTCTTATTTGATGATATGATCCTTTGTATTAGCTCAGCCACCATGATTGTTTATTCTGTAGTGTTATGAACAATCATCAATATGACAATGATTCTTCATCACTGACATATAATGATAAATTACTTTTAGAAATTGAGATGGTAATGTATGCTTACCCTTCAGAGAGAAATTTAACATTGGAAACCAAATATTTCCTGATGTGCAGAGCTGACTCATTAAAAAAGACCCTGATGCTGGGAAAGACTGAAGGCAGGAGGAGAAGGGGATGGGAAAGGACGAGATGTTTGGATGGCATTACCAATTCAATGGACTTGAGCCTGAGCAAACTCTGGGAGATGGTGAAGGACAGGGAAGACTAGAATGTTGCCATCTATGGGGTCACAAAAGTTGGTCACGACTGAGCAACTGAACAACAATTTCATTGTATGTCAATGCAATGGGGATGCACTGGGGAAAAATACATGCTTTCAAATACAAAATAGCTTACAACTAATACCTATTCAATGTCTTCACTATTTTGGATGATGTTATTGTTGTTTAGTCACCAGTCATGTCCAACTCAGTGACCCCATGAACTGTAGACTACCAGGCTCCTCTGACAATGGGATTTCCCAGGCAAGAATGCTGAAGTGAGTTGCCATTTCCTTCTCACGGGGATCTTTCAGGCCCAGGGATTGAACCTGCATCTCTTACATTGCAGGCAGATTTTTACCACTGAGCCACCAGGGAAGTCCTTACTTTCAATACATGGATTATATTTAAGAAAAAAACAAGGTCAAAAATTATGATTTTATGATAGAAGCTCTGCTCTGTAGTTGTTACTTTATGTGAGAATTTACTGTGTGACTTTTTGTTTCTGTTCTTGTTACTAGATGGAGAGAATAGGAGTGTGGGACACCTATTATGAATGTCTTTCTTTCCAAGTTTTCCCTTCAACCCACCCTGTAAGTGAATTGAATAAAAAAGTTTGTTGTTGTTGCTGTAGAGAAAAAAAGATTTTGTAAGATGGTGAATAATTCTCCAACTAACCCATTTCAGAAACACTATGTGAAGTGCTTCCCTGGTGCTTCAGATGGTAAAAAATTGCCTGCAATGCAATTTTTCCGACCCCTTGGTTAGGAAAATCCCCTGGAGGAGGGTGTGGTAACCTATTCCAGCATTCTTGCCTGGGGAATCCCCATGTACAGAGGAGTATGGTAGGCTACAGTCCATGGGGTCACAAAGAGTCGGACATGACTGAGGGACTAAGCACAGTATGGCACACACATAAAGTGAAGCTGTGGATTCTGCTATAAAAGTTTGTATGGGATTTTTGCAAAAGTAGATTTTTTTTTTCAGTAATTACTTCTGGCATATAATTTTAATGATATATAAAATTTCTATTATGAATAACTGAGATTTAATTAGACTTAATCTAATTAGTACTTATAAGCATAATTTTGATTTATACATTCAGAATATAGTTTTAATTTAAAATATTGAATTCCCTTTACAGAGATTTGATTAGAATTTAGATTAGGATGATCATGTTTTTAATCTGTTCTTATTTGCAAGTTTTAAAAAGTCATATTTTAGTAAATAATGATAATCATTTAGGCTTTCTAAAGCTCTATTTTATGCCAATAATCAGATTTTAAGGTCATGATAATGATCAATTACAAAGTATAGAAATATATGGAGGTGATAAACCCTAATAATGTATACATACTACATTTTAATTACTTATATCAATGTCTAAAACAAATTTCGGGATTTTTTTTTACTCATTAGATAAACATAATAATCTACTGGCTGTATATCTTTTGAGCTTGTCGGGGGAGTGTGTAATTTCCTTGGTTCTGTCTCACCACTGCAAAGATTTGAAATGGTGGACCACTGTTATAGTTAGGTTACAGTTCAGAGTTTTATTGGGCAAGCAAAGGAAAGTACATCCTTGAGGCATGAGGCGGGCCAAACTCAAAGAAGAGGTGTCAATCAATCTTTTATATCTTTTATACACTTTGTCTGCCCTGCCCCCCACCCCCACCCCCAGCCTGCACTATGCAAACTGGGCTAGCCAAGAAGGGGCATGTTTATTTCACTTGAAGTTCTCATTGCAGTGTGAGCATTTTCTTTTGTTCATTTTCTTGGGCTTTTCCCTTTCTTTGTCTTTTAGCCACTGCTCTTTCAGATTCCTTTTTCCTATTCTAACTACCTAACCCTTCCCCCTTAAGAGATGGGAGGCCCAATTCTTTGGGAATAGGGGCATTGTGGTCTCTCTGTCTACTTCCTGCTGAGCTGGGATGGTGAGGGGCATTGGGCCTCTCCCTTTTGCTAGTCTCAAGCCACAGAGTCCTTATAATGGTGTTCATGTAAGGGTGAGTGATATTCTGTGGCTGGGTGTACTTTTATATATCCTTGTTGAACTGGCTTGCGTGTTGTAGTTTGCTGACCTGGGCAGAGAAAAAACAGGTTAGACAATTGATAATACATGGAGCAATCATAAGCAGTATCAATATGGTGATAACAGGGGTTAGTAGGGTCATTAGCCAACTCCAAATTACATCTCGCCAGGAGAAGGATCCCATAAAGAGAGATTGTAGCCACTCTGAGAACTCTCCAGTTGGTTCTTTGAGATCCCGTAGGGGGTCTGAATGCTTTTTTTTTTTTTGGACTGTGAGACTTTCTTCAACTTGATTGGAGGTATTTACTCAGAAACAACACATTTCATTCAAGATAGCTCAAGTTTCTCCTTGTTCATGGATCAGGAGATCTATCGCCTGTCTCTTTTGGAGTACAACCTCTGCCAACCTGTGTTGGCTCTTCAGAGCTATCCTGAAAAATCTTATCTCCAGAAACTTAATTTTGGGGGTGTTCATTAGAATGGCACTCATTTGTAGTCCTGTATCTGAGCTCTCCCAGGGGCTCACAGGTGTATTGAGTGTTCTCTTCTGTTTTCTTCCATGGCTTGACTCATGAGTAGTGAATACAGGAGTTAGATCCTGGTACCTTGACTGCTGTGGGGGTAGAAAGGACTACAGGGTAGGGGCCCTTCCATGTGGGCCAGAGTTGAGCCATTGTGGACCCATCTTTCCAGACTTTAATTAGGACTTGAGTCCCTGGAGCATATAGTGGTGGCTCTTTAGAGTCTTTTGGGTCCTGGTTGACACCCACAAGCATATAACTTGTTGGATCTGATCACCATACTTGACTGGGTATCGTCGGGTGGTCAAGTGGCCTCTTTCCAAAAAGCAGCATGTGCATTTAGCACCAGAAAGTCATACTTGGAGTCAGTGTAAATGGCTACTCTTTTTCCTTTTTCCAGCTCTAAAGCTCAAATCAGGCCTATGAGCTCAGCCAATTGGGCTAAAGTACTTGATGACAAAGGTTTAGCCTCTATGGTCTCGAAATTGGAGACTACTGCACATTTAGCTCTTCTTTTTCCATCTAAGACAAAGCTGTTCCATCAGTGTACCAGATTTCCTGAGGATTGGATGGAGGATCTTCTGACAATTCCTCTAGGGGTTTTGTCCATTGGTCCAAGCTTTCTAGGCAGGAGTGAAAGTGGAGAGAGCCCTCGGGGGTAGGCAGGAGGGTGGCTGGGTTAAGAACCTCACAGGGAGATATAATCAGGCCTGGATTTTCCATCAGCACTACTTGATACCCGAGGCTCCTTTGATCAGAATCCATAAACGGCCTCTCCCATTCAGGAGTTGTTTCCCTCGGTGGCTGGTAAAAATAGTTTGCCCCCAAGAAAGAGTTTTAAAGCATCTTCTATCAGGTCTGCAATAGCTGCAAGATTTCGAAGGCAGGGAAAGATCTCTTCCTAATAAGAGAGGAGGACACTCAGGGACCACCAGAAACTGGTGGGAAAATATTTGTCCATCCCATCAAGAAGTGCTCGGGTGAATATTTTGTAATTGTTTTTCCTGTAACACCTAAAATGGTACAGGTTTGGGAGAAGAAGGCTCTGGAGTAGGAGGTCAGGACAGAGTAGGTAGCCCCTGTGTCAACCAAGAAATTCTCGA
This sequence comes from Moschus berezovskii, assembly GCF_049115385.1. Taxonomy (NCBI): domain Eukaryota; kingdom Metazoa; phylum Chordata; class Mammalia; order Artiodactyla; family Moschidae; genus Moschus; species Moschus berezovskii. Next base: position 126,806,671 of record NC_142461.1, read on the forward strand.
ACCTACCTGCCACATCCAGTCTCACCCTTGGTTCCAGCCCTGTGATGATTATCTGTGACAGGAAGGCTGGCTGGAGCAGGCCACTTCAGTCCTGTTGAACCATTGTGAGGGAAGGCTTGGCACTTGACCTTGAGGCTCTTGAGTCCCCAGGGCAGAGTGCCGCTCAATGTCCCAATTGAGGACATTTGTAGCAAATTGTTTAAGGAGACTTGCCATGGTTTGGACACTCTTTTGCCAATGTCCTGCCTGTCTACAGATTAGGCATTTGCCTCATGCCTTGTCCTTCAAGGACTCGAGGTTTGCCATAGGGCTTCCCTAGAGATGGCCAGCATCTGGTCATGCCTTATTTCTTTCCTTCTCTTCCTTTCCTGGGCCTTGGCCTCCTTCTCCTTCCTTTGTTATAAAAGGTGTTGGTGGCTGTCTGGATCATCTCATCTAAAGAGGCAGCAGGGTCCTTCTGCTGTAGCTGTTATAACTGTATCCTGATGTCTGATGCACATTGGGACAGGAATTTGTTCTTTAAAATCACCTTTCCCTTGTAAAAGATTGATAAACTTTTGGAGGGCCTTTTTAGACTTTCCAAAAAGGCACTGGGGTTCTTGTTGGACTCTGGAGTTATTGCTGGACTGGGCACAGTCCCACAAGTAATAGACTTCCTTCTATTTCCATTGGTGGACTTCCTTAGGAATGAGTCTTTCTGAAGTTTACCCTACGCAGTACTGTTGAAACCTGAGAGGTGGGCATCCCCAGGTTAGGGTGCAGATCCCCAGGCAGGCTGAAGCATGATAGTCTCCTGGAGATCAAATCCCCAGCCTGGTTGAGGCATGTCAGCCTCCAGAGATTTGGGTCCTTGGGAAGGTTGAGGCATGTTGACCTCCTGGGACCCCTGGACTGGCAGATCCCTGAGTAGGTTGAGGCATGACAACATCCCAGAGAACAGATCCCTAGGCATGTCAAGGCAGATCGATCTCCTGGGACCCCCCAGGCTGGCGGATCCCCAAATAGGCTGAATCATGACAACCTCCCGGGACCAGCCCTAGGCAGGTTGACCTCATGGGAGACTCCTAGGCTGGAATTGGATGTCCCCAAGGTCTCCAGCATGACTAGTGCTGGGTAGGATTAAGGGGTTGTAATCTTAACTCATTTCTGGCTTGTCCACTGTGGAAGGGAATAGATACCATGATGTAAAGCAATCAAAGCCTGTGCCCTGAGACAGAGAACCTGGCAAAATAGCCATAAGCCTTATCCTGTTATTGCTTTGAGGGAAGGTAAGTCATTGATTTCCTCCCCTAGTCTTCCATAAGAGGTTCTATGAAGACCTACAAGATCTTCTAGAACTAACACCCCAAAAGATGTCCTCTTCATTATAGGGGACTAGAGTGCAAAAGTAGGAAGTCAAGAAATACATGGAGTAACAGGCAAATTTGGCCTTGGAGTACAGAATGAAGCAGTGTGAAGGCTAAAAGAATTTTTGCCAAGAGAATCCACTGGTCATAGCAAACACCTTCTTCCAACAACACAAGAGATGACTACACACATGGGACTACAAGACCTCCTTACCTGCCTCCTGAGAAATCTGTATGCAGGTCAAGAAGCAACAGTTAGAACAGGACCTGGAACAACAGACTTGTTCCAAGTTGGGAAAGGAGAGTGTCAAGGCTGTATGTTGTCACCCTGCTTATTTAACTTAAATGCAGAGTACATCATGAGAAATGCTGGGCTGGAGGAAGCACAAGCTGGAATCAAGATGCTGGGAGAACTATCAATAACCTCAGATATGCAGATAGCACCACCCTTATGGCAGAAAGCAAAGAACTAAAAAGCCTCTTGATGAAAGTGAAAGAGGAGAGTGAAAAAGTTGGCTTAAAGCTCAACATTCAGAAAACTAAGATCATGGTATCTGGTCCCATCACTTCTTGGCAAATAGATGGGGAAACAATGGAAACAATGAGAGACTTATTTTGGGGGGCTCCAAAATCACTGCAAATTCTAACTGCAACCATAAAATTAAAAAAAACACTTGCTCCTTGGAAGAAATGTTATCAACAACCTAGACAGCATTTTAAAAAGCAGAGACATTACTTGGCCAACAAAGTTCCATCTAGTCCAAGCTATGGTTTTTCCTGTAGTCATGTATGGATGTGAGTTTTGGACTATAAAGAAAGCTGAGCACCAAAGAATTGATGTTTTTGAACTGCAGTGTTGGAGAATACTCTTAAGAGCCCCTTGGACTGCCAGGAGATCCAACCAGTCCATCCTAAAGGAGATCAATCTTTAGTGGTCATTCGAAGGACTGATGTTGAAGCTGAAACTCCAGTGCTTTGGGCACCTGATGAGAAGAACTGGCTCATTTGAAAAGACCATGAAAAGATGAGGGCAGGAGGAGAAGGGGATGACAGAGGATGAGATGGATGTTCAACTCATTGGACATGAGTTTGAATAAACTCTGGGAGTTGGTGATAGACAGGGAATCTGGTGTGCTGCAATCCATGGAGTTGCAAAGAGTCAGACAGGATGGAGGGACTGAGGGACTGAACTGAACTGAACTATGATATTTCCAAGAGTAAATATTTCATTTTCATAGACCCACTCTAGGTAATAACAGTAGTAACAAAGGAGTGGGTTATCTTGTCCTGATGGGGGCATTAAGAGTACTTTAATAATAGGCTGGGTAGAGTGATATTGTCTCCAGAGGGGACAGGGTCCTGGTTTTCAGAGTTAGTAAGTGGCTTAAGAACAAAATGGTAAGAGTGAATTCTTTTTGCAATGAGACATCAGGAACCTGAGCTTTATTAGGTCCTGAAATCAGGCACTGTGGGTTTTGGCTGGGCTCAATTCCCAGCCAGACATGACTGAGTGACTGAGCATAGCACAGAGTCCCTGCCACATGGGTTCAGATCCCAATCTTAGGTAAATGGTTTCAAACACAACTTTTAGAAATGGAAAGATGATGACCTGCCCAGTACTTTGTGTCATAGATGGAGAGAGAAGCTGAAGGAGGGGAGGAAAAAGCAGCGGAAAACATGTGCTGAGGAACCCCCTTCATAACCTGCCAGAAAAACTGGTAAATGCCTGACCTGTTCCCACAATTCTCATTGGCCTGATCCTTGACACAAAGGAGGTTAAGGAAAGAAGAGCCCTCACCCACTTGGGCAACAGCTACTAGGGTGCAGCATATAGTGGAGTCTTTGGGACACACTGAGGAGTAGCCCCTGTCTGAGTCCCTCAATTGCACCCACTACCACTCACCTGTTAGCAGGGGGTTCAAGGAAACAAGAAATGAGATATTGTGAAGGAATTAAGATTTTGTTAGCTATATGTCCTTCCAGTCATAGGGATGAGGATCTCCTACCTTAATTGGAGGTGTTCTGGAATCTGAGACTGATCTGCGTGAGCTTTCTGCTGAGTTTGTTTCCATTATCCTGGTTTCCAGGATGCTCGGCTTCTTGTCATTTCCACTGCACTGGGTTTCCTTTGCATTCAGTTTCTACCACGTGAGCTTTCACCAAGTTGAGCCACTGCTGTACTTGGCCTCCACTTTACTGGGGCCGAATTGAGGTTGTTTCAGACAGGTTAGATCTGAGTCATGGCAACAGATATTTTGGGGGAATGTGTAATTTCCTCGGTTCCATCTTTCCACAGCAAAGATTTGAAACAGTGGATCAGTGGTACAGCTCTGTTACGGCTCAGAGTTTTATTCTGCTTGCTAAGGAAAGTACACCCTCAAGGCTTGAGGACAGGCCAACCCCAAAGCAGAGGCATCAATTTGTCTTGGCTTCCTCCTTTAACACGTTTTGTCTCCCCCTATCTCCCTATCCAAGCCTGCCCTATGCAAACTGGGCTAGCCAAGAAGGAGGCATGTTTGTTTCACCTGAAGTTCTCACTCCCATCTGGGATATACTTTGTTGCATTTCCACAGGCTTTTCCCTTTCTTTGTTTTTTCAGTTCAGTTCAGTTCATTTCAGTCGCTCAGTCGTGTCCAACTCTTTGAGACCCCATGAATCACAGCACGCCAGGCCTCCCTGTCCATCACCAACTCCCGGAGTTCACTCAAACTCATGTCCATCGAGTCAGTGATGCCATCCAACCATCTCATTCTCTGTCGTCCCCTTCTCCTCCCACCCCCAATCGTTCCCAGCATCAGAGTCTTTTCCAGTGAGTCAACTCATCGCATGAGGTGGCCAAAGTATTGGAGTTTCAGCTTTAGCATCTTTGTCTTTTAGCCACCACCATTTTGGACTCCTTTTTCCTATTCTAACTACCTAACAAACTGATGAAGGAAACAGTTAATTCTTATTTACTTCCAAAATGCTCTTTTTTGGGGAGGGGAAATTATAGGTGAAATAGATATTCACCAAAGGCAACCTAAAATGCAAACTGAGTTTTTCATATAAGACTGGGGTTATTTAAAGTCAAAGAATACATGATTTCAAGTGAATCTTGTCTTTTATCTTACCCTTCCTTTCACCAGTGACAGGTTTGGATTAAGTGTATGCTTATAACTTGTCTGGATTATGGATTAAAAATCAAAATGCCTTGATGGACAAGTTTTGTAACACTAACAGAGAAAGATATTCCTGAGATCCACAACAATACATATTTTCTGCCATTTGGTGAAGAAACAGTCTACCCTCCTGTCTCATACTATTTTATTTATATCAAAATCTAAAAGACAAAAAGCTTTAAAAATTGCAACACCGGAAAAATAACAAGTTCAGATGGCACTAGGTCTCAGATAAAAGAAGATTTAAAAAATGAAGGAAATTGTGGCAAAATGGAAAGCACTTGTTTTCTTACTAAAGGAGATATATACTACTCAGTTTACAGAAATAAGTCCATTGTAAATATTTTCTTTATAGACACCAAAACTGCTAATTTTCCTTAATTTACCCCAAAGGGCCTTCCTCTACCTTTTTCTGCTCTGCACTGCACTCTGGGAAACTGCCTTCTGTAAATTGCACCTACTGAAATCTGTTTTCCCTCTGATTCTGGTTGGATTGTGCAACAGGAGAGTTGATTGTGAGTGGGATGAGGGATCAAATAAATTCATTCCTCCTCCCTTTCCCTGCCAAAATGAGGTTTGGGCAGTACTTCCTGCTTCTGAGGAGCTCATCACTTGCAGTTCTAGTCTTTGCTGGTATTCCCTCACTCCTCCCCTTTCCCACCTAGTCTGAGGGGTGGTAAGAACTTTCCACTGTTGCTAGTTCCCAAGTGCATTGATTCAGTTAACTCTACTTAGACTTTTGTAGATTCCTTCTTTCTAAAACTTCTTTCAGATAACCTTTCCAGTCCAACATCAGTTTCATGGTGGGAGTCTGAATGATGCAGTAACACTACTCAGTGTACTTCTTTTTTTTTTTTTTTCTTTTTCAAGTAATTAATTTATTTTTTATTGGAAGCAAATTATTTTACAATATTATATTGGTTGGTTTTGCCATATCTTGCCATATATTGACATGAATTCGCCCCGGGTTTACATAAGTTCCCCCACCTGAACCCCCCTCCCACCTCCCTCCTCCCTTTATCCTCCCTCTGGGTCATCCCTGCACGCCAGCCCCGAGCATCCTGTAACATGCATCGACCCTGAACTAGTGATTCGTTTCACATATGACAACATACGTGTTCCAATGCCAATCTCCCAAATCATCCCACCCTCACCCTCTCCCTCAGAGTCCCAAAGACTGTTCTATACATCTGTGTCTCTTTTGCTGTCTCGTATACAGGGTTATCATTTGCATCTTTCTAAATTCCATATATATGCGTTAGTATACTGTATTGGTGTTTTTCTTTCTGGCTTACTTCACTCTGTATAATAGGCTCCAGTTTCATCCACCTCATTAGAAATGATTCAAATGCATTCTTTTTAATGGCTGAATAATACTCCATTGTGTATATGTACCAAAGCTTTCTTATCCATTCGTCTGCACATGGACATCTAGGTTGCTTCCATGTCCTGGCTATTATAAACAGTGCTGCAATGAACATTGGAGTACATGTGTCTCTTTCAATTCTGGTTTCCTCGGTGTGTATGCCCAGGAGTGCGATTGCTGGATCATATGGCAGTTCTATTTCCAGTTTTTTGAAACTCCACACTGTTCTCCATAGTGGCTGTAGTAGTTTGCATTCCCACCAACAGTGTAAGAGGGTTCCTTTCTCTCCACATCCTCTCCAGCATTTATTGCATGTGGACTTTTGGATAGCAGCCATTCTGACTGGTGTGAAATGGTATCTCAAAAAATGGGCCAAAGAACTAAACAGACATTTCTCCAAAGAAGACATAAAGATGGCTAACAAACACATGAAAAAATGCTCAACATCCCTCATAATCAGAGAAATGCAAATCAGTGTACTTCTTTACAGTCTTTCTTATGCAGGAGTAACAGCTCAATTTTTTCATGCCTTCTATATTTAAAAAAATATGTGTACATTCAACATTTTTAATAGAAGAAAGTGCATGTGTCTCAGATACATATTCAGCTTTGTAAATTTCTACAGGTTATATACTCATACAGTAGCAGAGGATTACCAGATCCCCAAAAGTCCCTTTATGCTTTTCTAGGTCCTACTCTCTCAAGTGTACCCAATATCCTAACTTTGCTTTTTTTTTTTTTCTTTCTTTTTTTATGATTCTAGAAATGCTATTTTTTTTCTTTCCAGTTTTATTTATTTATTTTTTTAGTTTACATTATTGTATTGGTTTTGCCATACATTGACATGAATCTGCTCCCGGTGTACATGTGTTCCCCATCTTGAACCCCTCACCCACCTCCCTCCCCACTGCATCCCTCAGGGTCATCCCAGTGCACCAGCCCCAAGCACCCTGTCTCATGCATCGAACCAGGACTGGTGATTTGTTTCACATGTGATAATTTACATGTTTCAATGCCATTCTCCCATATCATACCGCCCTCGCTCTCTCCCACAGAGTCTAAAAGACTGTTCTATAAATCTGTGTCTCTTTTGCTGTCTCACATACAGGGTTATCATTACCATCTTTCTAAATTCCATATATATGCATTAGTATACTATATTGGTAATATATATATATTGGTGTATATTGCCAATATCCTAAGTTTGAACAGCTTGAATTTGTCGCAATCCATTTTGAGCTTTATATAAAGGAATTTTATTCAACATGTAGACCACTTTAACATCTGGTGTCTTTGTTCAACATTGTTTCTGAGATAACACATATTATTCATTACAGCTGTAATTTGTTCATTCTCATTGCTAAGTAGTATTTCATTCAAGTACATAAATTTTTATGCAAAGTCCAGGGGGTGACAGACTTTGGCTTGCTTCCAGTTTGGTGTATGATGAATAAAACAGCTATGAACATTCCACATTAATCCATAATTATCTTATAATGGATATGTATTGTCTTATTTGACTCAGTGGAAAAGAGTCTGATGCTGGGAGGGTTTGGAGGTGGGAGGAGATGGAGATGACAGAGAATGAGATGGCTGGATGGTATCACTGACTCGATGGACATGAGTTTGAGTGAACTCCAGGAGTTGGTGATGGACAGGGAGTCCTGGCGTGCTGTGATTCATGGGGTTGCAAAGAGTCGGACACAACTGAGCAACTGAACTGAACTGAACCGATTGTCTTATTTATTGGATATAAACCTAGAATGGAATTGTTGGGACACAGGACAGTTGTAGATTTAGACAAGGAACTTCCAAAGTGGTTGTATCAGTTTATTCTAATATTAACAAGCGATGAATGTACCATTTACTCCACAATCTAGCCAAAATTTGGAGTAGTCAGTATGTCTAAATTGACCTCTCATGTTTTGTGTGAGTTTGATAAAGTATAAAGATCACCAAGAACATACCTAGAATCAAAGTAAACTTACTTTCCTGGTGGCTCAGATAGGAAAGAATCTGCCTGCAATATGTGAGACCTAGTTCGATCTCTAGGTCAGGAAGATGCCCTGGAGAAAGGATTGATTACCCACTCCAGTTTCCTTGCCTGGAGAATCCCATGGACAGAGAAGCCAGGCAGGCAGCCATGGGGTCATAAAGAGTTGGACATGACTGGGCAACTGATACATTCAACTTGTCATAAGGTGACTGCAAAAAAGGGAACAGTAGGTTGTCTCCATACAGTATAGTATGAATTTATCATAGGTGATTTTTTAGAAGGACTAAGGAAAGAAGAATTTATTCTATTTTAGGATTTGTCAAGAAATGATGTCAATTTAGTATGGGCATATCCCTTACGATTATACAGTGGAAGTGAGAAATAGATTTAAGGGACTAGATCTGATAGACAGAGTGCCTGATGAACTATGGACGGAAGTTTGTGACATTGTACAGGAGACAGGGATCAAGACAGTCCCAAAGAAAAAGGAATGCAAAAAAACAAAATGGCTGTCTGAGGACGCCTTACAAATAGCTGTAAAAAGAAGAGAAGTGAAAAGCAAAGGTGAAAAGGAACGATATACCCATTTGAATGCAGAGTTCCAAAGAATAGCAAGGAGAGATAAGAAAGCCTTCCTCAGTGATCAATGCAAAGAAATAGAGGAAAACAATAGAATGGGAAAAACTAGAGATCTCTTCAAGAAAATTAGAGATAGTAAGGGAACATTTCATGCAAAAATGGGGTCAATAAAGGACAGAAATCATATGGACCTAACAGAAGCAGAAGATATTAAGAAGAGGTGGCAAGAATACACAGAAGAACTATACAAATGATATCATCACAACCCAGATAATCACAATGGTGTGTTCACTCACCTAGAGCCAGACATCCTGGACTGTGAGGTTAAGTGGGCCTTAGGAAGCACCACTACGAACAAAGCTAGTGGAGATGATGGAATTCCACCTGAGCTCTTTCAAATCCTAAAATTTGATGCTGTGAAAGTGCTGCACTCTATATACCAGCAAATTTGGAAATCTCAGCAGTGGCCACAGGACTGGAAAAGTTCAGTTTTCATTCCAATCCCTAAGAAAGACAATGCCAAAGAATGCCCAAACTACCGCACAATTGCACTCATCTCACACGCTAGTAAAGTCATGCTCAAAATTCTCCAAGTTAGGCTTCAGCAATATGTGAACCATAAACTTCCAGATGTTCAAGCAGGTTTTAGAAAAGGCAGAGGAACCAGAAATCAAATTGTCAACATTCACTGGATCATTGAAAAAGCAAAAGAGTTCCAAAAAATCATCGATTTCTGCTTTATTGACTATGCAAATGCCTTTGACTGTGTAGATCACAATAAACTGTGGAGAATTCTGAAAGAGATGAGCATACCAGACCACCTGACCTGCCTCTTGAGAAACCTGTATGCAGACTAGAAAGTAAAGGTTAGAACTGGACATGGAACAACAGACTGGTTCCAAATAGGAAAAGGAGCACCTCAAGGCTGTATATTGTCACCCTGCTTACTTAATTTATATGTAGAGTACATCATGAGAATTGCTGGGCTGGAGGAAGCACAAGCTGGAATCAAGATTGTCGGGAGAAATATCAATAACCTCAGATATGCAAATAACACCACCCTTATGGCAGAAAGTGAAGAAGAGCTAAAGAGCCTCTTGATGAAAGTGAAAGAGGAGAGTGAAAAAGTTGGCTTAAAGCTCAACATTCAGAAAACTACGATCATGGGATCTGGCCCCATCATTTCATGGCAAATATATGGGGAAACAATGACAGACTTTATTTTTGGGTATCCAAAATCACTGCAGATGGTGACTGCAGCCATGAAATCAAAAGACGTTTACTCCTTGGCAGTAGTTATGATCAACCTAGACAGCTTATTATAAAGCAGCGACATTACTTTGCCAACAAATGTCTGTCTAGTCAAAGCTATGGTTTTTCCAGTAGTCAGGTATGGATGTGAGAGTTGGACTATAAGAAAAGCTGAGCACTGAAGAATTGATGCTTTTGAACTGTGGAGTTGGAGAAGACTCTTGAGTGTCCCTTGGACTTCAGAGATCTAACCAGTTCATCCTAAAGAAGATCAGTCCTGAGTAGTCATTGGAAGGACTGACGTTAAAGCTGAAACTCCAATGCTTTGGTCACCTGATGTGAAGAGCTTTGTCTTTTGAAAAGACCATGATACTGAAAGATTTAAGTCAGGAGAAGAAGGAGATGAGAGAGGTTGAGATGGTTGGATGGCGTCACCAACTCCATGGACTGGCATGCAGCCCATGGGGTCACAAAGAGTAGGGCACGACTGAGTGACTGAACTGTACTGAACTATAATAATTTTTAGTCTTAAGGGAAAATGAAAAATTAGAGTTAGAATTGTCATATTAAAAGAAGCAAAGCTCAGGAAAAAATGATATTTATTAATTTTTGTAATTATGTGATGTGTTTATATTCTATTTTGTTTCATTACAATCAGGGAGTAATAGCATTGGATATTGATTTTTTATTAAATTTTTTATATTCAGCAGGGATCACCATGGACTGTTATTTAACCAAGCCAGCTACTGGCTGTCAACTAATAGGGCTATATTGTTATTTTTCAGTTCACCATCTTGGCCAAATGTAGTTAAAGTAAGACTCCATGATATTAACCTGTGCTGTTCAGAACTGTACTGTTGCCAAAATTCTATCAACTAGGAGTCTATTTAAAAAATATTATTTGTGATTGGACTAGAATTACTATTACCTGTCCTTTTGCTTTGCTGTGAACTGTTGAATCATCCTATATGACAAGAACTATGAAAATTCATATAAACTCTGGATACAACATATTAGCAAGCTGTAATACAGGCAATACCAGAAATAAGATGATTATTAGTCTTTACAATAGATCATGAACACAGGGGCTTAGAAGACCAAACCCCATTGTTAAAAAACTTTGTAAAAAAACATTGTAAAATCTAGCTTGTATGTTCTAGAGATTCATTTTGTATATTGTATGAATCCCTTTTCCTTTGAATTTGCAGTAGTGAAGAGTCTAGGATGAAATTCGTAAGCAGTTGAGAAGGCAGAAAAAAATGGGTGGTCAATAAAATATTGAGTAAAAAGGCAAGAGTTTGAAAACATTGAGAAATAACAGTTCCAAGGAAATGTGTATCTGCTCAATCTGTCTCTTTTATTCTTTTTTAGCTTATACTTGATTGAGGACAATTAGTTCAGCTATTTGGAAGAGATTGTATATTGAAATAGATGATAGCACTGCAAGTTTGGAATTTTTAGTGTCTATTATAAAGTGTGAACTATTAGCATAAAATTATCAAATCAGAATTATAAAAGGTAGTTTTCAAGGTTGTATGAGGGATATATTATTTCCTAGAATAAGTTATCATTTTTCCTTTCTGAGAAAGGAAAAGGAAAGTTGCTGAATTCAGGATGCTGCAGGAATGGATAGTGATATTTGAAGGGGAGAAATATAATGAGGGCATTGACATGTGTAATTTCTTACACATACAATTGTAGGAAAGATTATAGAGCCATCCTGAATATTCTTCACTTAATTTCCCCCAACAGGAAATCGACATTGTTATGACACTGACTTTATTCAGGTTTCATCAGTTTCCCACCCACTCATTTGTGCCTGTGTATATATTTATTTCTATGTAATTTTATCAAGCGTGTAGGTTTATATCACCACCACCACAGCTGAAATACAGAAAAGTACTATTTTAAAAAATCCCTTGTGGTACTATTTTATAGTTACATTCACCTTCTTTTCTGTCTTCCCCCTTAACTTCTGGCAACTGTATAATTACCCAGCATGTAACATTTTTCCCCCTACTCAGCATGATTCCCTGATATCCATCCTTGTCGCATATATCAGTAATTTGCTCCTTTGTATTACTGGGAACATTTCCGTGGTGTGTTTATACTAAATGTCTATTTTCTCTTCTTTGTGCTGTGCCTGGAATTTCTCTCCAGGTAGTAAGATGAGTTAATTGTAGATTTTACCTCATTTTTTAATTTTCTCCCAGAAATTGCTTTACTGCTGATTGTCCTGTGTCTAAAAATGTTTGCTTCAAATATCTTGTCTGATTTTCTAGATGTTTTAAAGTGAGAAAGCATTCCTTACTCCATCATGAACTAGTGAAATTTCTAATAGTGTAGGTTAATTGATAAAAATTTCTAAGTTAAATACTTTTTTCTATATTAGTAATTTTTACATTAATATTGTTGTCCTGTTTTATAAAACTTTGTCTAATCCAAGATCATAGAGATATATATTTATTTCTATCAACTGCATTTTTTCATATTTAGACTTATGGTCTATTTCAATTGATTTTTGTCTATGTTAGTTTCTATAGTGATTCCATCTTGGATAACTTTTCTTTCAGCCCCAAACTTACCTTAAGGTGGTAGTTTTACCATTTTATAAATAATGAAAGACGTGATAGCAATTTAATTCCATTTATTCCTATGTTCTGCCCACCACTAGAAGCCATTAGAAACTTCCAATCTTAGCTATAAAGGAGTAAGACAGACTGAATTTTCCCTCCTACCTTGAACATCTAGAAAAGTGAACAAAATATATTGATCAATTAAATTAAAAAAAAAATGTTGTGTTTATTCAGTTCAGTTCAGTAGCTCAGACGTGTCAGACTCTGTGACCCTATGGACTACAGTACACCAGGCTTCCCTGTCCATCACCAACTCCTGTAACCTGCTCAAACTCAGGTCCATCGAGTTGATGATGCCACCCAACCATCTTTCCTCTGTCATCCCCTTCTCCTCCTCCTTCAGTATTTCCCAGCATCAGGGTCTTTTTCAATGAATCAGTTCTTCTCATCAGGTGACCAAAGTATTGGAGCTTCAGCTTCAACATCACTCCTTCCAATGAACACTCAGGACTGATTTCCTTTAGGATGGACTGGTTGGATCTCCTTGTAGTCCAAGGGACTCTCAAGAGTCTTCTCCAACACCACAGTTCAAAAACATCAACTTCAGTGCTCAGCTTTATTTATAGTCCAACTCTCACATCCATACCTGACTACTGGAAAAACCATAGCTTTGACTAGACAGACCTTTTTTGGCAAAGTAACGTCTCTGCTTTTTCATATGCCGTCGAGGTTGGTCATAGCTTTTCTTCCAAAGAGCAAGAGTCTTTTAATTTCATGGCTGCAATCACCATCTGCAGTGATTCTGCAGCTCAAATAATATTTTGGAGCCCCAATAAATTTTGGAGCCCAGATAATAAATATGTGTTTATCACCTTGATCCTATTGACTGAAAAAGAAACACATGAGAGTAAAATGAAGATGGTATTTGGGGCAAAGTGAGGACTATAGCCTGGGAGACACTATCTCAGATAGCTCTGAGGAACTGCTCTGAAGAGGTAACAGGGATACTCAATATATATAAATGATTTTGGTGAAGGAAGATATGCTCAATGAAGCACACATTTTGGCATAAGGTCACTGCTAGTAGCAAGAAGTTTGCAGCCAGTTGAGAGAAGCAAATGTCTCCATTAATGATTTTAGTACTTTTCTGGATATGAGAAAATGCAAGAAATTGGGCTAATCACATCTATTTTTTAAAGTAATTGATTAATTAACTCTAATTTGAGGTCAATTACTTTACAATATTGTGGTGGTTTTTGCCATATGTCGACATGAATCAGCCACAAGTGCACATTTCCCCCTCAGTGCACCCGGGCTGATTCATGTTGGTGTATGGCAAAAACCACAACATTGTAAAGTAATTATTCTCCAATTAAAATGAATGAATTCATTAAAAAATCTTCTAACTATCTAACTGGCATGCTCTGCCAGTTTTTCCCAGAGAAGAGAGTGTCTCATTCCTGATTTCTGCCCTGAACTCCTTTCAGGGTGTGTGGAAGGTCAGTGACTGTGGTGGCTGGTGATTAAATCCTTGTAGAGGAAGATGGCAAGTGACAAGTTTTAGTCAGCAATTCCATTTCTCTTATACTCTGTGTGGGTCTAATAGCTATCATGATGTAAGTAACTTCCTTATCTTTTATTTTGTTGATACTTTAAGCCAAGTCATTTTTTCACTAAGATATTTAACCAGAATTGTATTTGACAGTGTATTTTGTTGTACGAAATGGCAACCCACTCCAGTATTCTTGTCTGGAGAATTCCATGGACAGAGGAGCCTGGTGGACTACAGTCCATGGGGTTTCAAAGAGTCAGATATGACTGAGTGACTCACACTTTCACTTTTCACTTTCATAAACCACATGGATCATCCTGAAGCATTACTTGTTCAAGAAAATCCTATTTTTCTGTTTCTATTAATTTTTGGTATCACACTTACTGACTTGTAATAACGATATCTAAAAGAAAGTTGTCTCAATTCTCATGTTAATTGAAGATAACTTAAATTTTATTATTTATTTATATTTTGACCTTAAGTTTGACTAAAATCATTGTAGAAGAAAATTGGAAGTGAATAAAATGATTTGAAGGCAAATATTAAAAATTCTGAGAAGCAAGCACTAGAGTATCAGAAAATGCTTTAAGAGAAATTCAAGGGTTTCAGTATCAGACTTTTAAATCTGGACTCTACCTAAGATTACTTTTGTGATTTTAGGAAAGTTACTAAACTTTTCAGCTCCGACTTCCCTCCGATAAAATGGGAGAATAATTACACAAATCTCACGGGTCATCATTTAGAACTGTTCCTGGTTCACTGCAAGTGCTGTCTTAGCTATTTATGAATCCTAGAGCAAAAGTTTCACAGGGGAGAATATCAGGGAAATAAATCCTTATGTTTAAAAAAATTTTAGAACACATTTCAGGAGGTATTTTTCAGGGGCAACCTATTGACTTCAAATTGAGTCAAGACTGCTAAAATACTTAGTCCAAAGAGTATTTTAAAATCTCCCTCAAGTGGATCATTGTATAGTCTAATTTAAATGCCTGACTCTTTTATTGGAGGGTTTTATTAGCATAAGAGAGATCTTGATTATCATCACTATTATTATTATTGGCATTGGCTTTGTCTGAATGGTCATTGTGGGTTGGAAGAGAAATAAAGAAATACCACTGAGGACTTTATTCTCATTGTTGGTTATTCATAACTTACTAAAAAATGTTTTTCTTAGCTTCATAATAACCTTTTATACTCAAAATTTGGAAAATTTGAAAATTTAACAATAATATGCTATAAAACATTACATAGCATATAATACCTTTTACTTTACTTTGGATAGCTTTTGTTTTACAGTTGTGGATTGCAAAGCATGCTACTTACCAAGCTCAGTGTCTGATGAATCACAAAGACTGGCCTCAAATGCTGTTATTATTAATTCATAAATCATTTAACTCTTTTTGTAGTGAATTATATTATTTTTTTACATGCAACATTCAAAAATGTATTAAATCAAGAATAAGTAAAGAATTACTCTCAGTAACCTTTTTATCGTTAACTTTGGAAATCTTGCAAATTAATTACCATTAATTCAGCCATATAGTTATTTCTTTCTATTGTGAAAAATACTTGTGATTATTTATTTAGCAGTCTATTATCTTTTTGTTGACTGAATTTTTTAGCTGTCTAAAATCATTTATTGTACACATCCTATCTCTCTCTCATATATGTATTTGCTGTGAATGTATACATACATATATATGTGTATGTCACATGTATATATTTGCATATGTACACATGTATATATTTGTATTTATATATATATATACACACATACGTAGGACATCTTACACATACACAGTGAGAAGTTAAGAAGTCTGTAAATAAAGTATAACTCAGATCTTCCATTTCTGCTTAAATGTAGTTTTTTTAAGAACACCTGTCACTTCACTGTTGTTGTGGCCTGGAAAACATAGGTTGCACGAATAGCAACAAGGAATGCTTTGGGGTAGGTGTGGCGGTTTAATTGGGTCAGAAATAACTTTTCTTTTGGCTTCAACTGTCATTTTATGCCACAAAGCCTCTGAATAATAAAGTTATTTTCTGTAGATTGGGAAAGAAACAAATGGGATTATAACACATGAAATGTATTAATTTTAAATTACTGAAAAATTTAGCTATTCTGAAAGTTAATGGGGAAAGACATCAAAGGATTGAATACTTCATATGATTGTCCCCTCAAAGATATAGCCTATTCTAAAACTTACAGCCACTTTCTCTTGTCTAATGTCTTAATAGTTCTATCTTCTAATCTAAGCTGTGAAATTCTCTCACCTTCTTGAAAGGCCTACAACCTACAGTGCTACTTATGGGTTGCATTTCCTTCAGTTTCCTTTGTCCACTTCCAACAAGAATTTTGCCTTTGGTAAGATTGCAAATGGGCTTCAAGTATCTCTAGATGTAAGCTTAGCACTCTGTTGAAATCCACCCCTACACTGACAGAATAAGGGCTGAGAGCACTCACTCTGTTGCCAGTACTATAAGCAGGAAACAAATGGTACTGAAACAGGAATCTGAGCTCTTATCTGCAAAGCCAAGGAATGGAATCCATGGACATGCAATACTCACATAGGCAGATTTTTATTTCAGAGAGTAGAAGTACAAAGCTCTCAGCATAGACACTGAGAGGGGAAAAAGTGTCCCGAAACAGCGGAAATCACGACAGTTTATACCTTTGCCAATACTGACCTGTTCATTTTTGGTTAGTTCAGGGGTCCGGATGTATGTAATCCCTGACCAATCAGTTTAGAAATCATCATGCATAGTTTGAAAATTTTATGGCTTTTTAAAAATCTCTTAGTCCTTGAGTTTTCCTAAGACATTGAGTCTCCATCCCCTGACTTTTTCTCATGACCTCAGGCCATTGTTTAAGGACCGGTGTGTGCTCAGTCACCTCAGTGGTGTTTGACTCTACGACCCCATGGACTGTAGCCTGCTAGGTCTCCTGTCCATGGGTCCATGGGGATTCTCCAGGCAAGAAACTGGAGTGTGTTGACATGCCCTCCTTAATGACCAGATGTCTGTTAATGTTGATGGTTCGCCTGGTGTGTTAGTTCTCAATAGGTTGGACATCAGTTACTGATTGTCCTGTCATGGGTTTGAGTGTTTTATGGCCTCCAGTCCAGAGAGGCATTTCCCATGAATACCAAGGAACTGGAACAGCAAGTATGGTTATAGTTTAATGGAGCAAGATAATTGTGTGAAAGAAAAAAATAAGTGGAAATTAGAATTGTATTTTTAAAAGGAGAAAATGAGGGCTTAACTCTGCACTGACTACCTAATAATTTTATACCGTAGTACCTGGGATAAAGAAGGTCTTTTACTAATGACAAAGTTATAAATTCAATCAAATAAATTAGCAATCTTAAATGTTTATAAATCTAATAAAAAAGTTTCAAATTATATAGAGAAAAAACATTAGAAGTTTAAATAAAAATAGACAAATATATAGCTATAGTGAGATATTTCAATACTACTCTTTCAGTAATTGAAATAACATTTAGTAGATAGAAAATCTCTTGCTTTCTCCATGATCCAGCGGATGTTGGCAATTTGATCTCTGGTGCCTCTGCCTTTCCTAAAACCTGCTTGAACATCTGGAAGTTCACGGTTCACATACTGCTGAAGCCTGGCTTGGAGAATTTTGAGCATGACTTTACTAACACGTCAGATGAGTGCAATTGTGCAGTAGTTTGAGCATTTCTTGGCGTTGCCTTTCTTTGGGATTGTAATGAAGACTGACCTTTTCCAGTCCTGTGGCCACTGCTGAGTTTTCCAAATTTGCTGGCATATTGAGTGCAGCACTTTCACAGCATCATCTTTTAGGATTTGAAAGAGCTCAGCTGAAATTCCATCACCTCCACTAGCTTTGTTCGTAGTGATGCTTTCTAAGGCCCACTTGACTTCACAGTCCAAGATGTCTGGCTCTAGGTGAGTGATCACACCATCGTGATTATCTTGGTCATGAAGATCTTTTTTATACAGTTCTGTGTATTCTTGCCACCTCTTCTTAATATCTTCTAATTCTGTTAGGTCCATATTATTTCTGTCCTTTATCAAGCCTATCTTTGCATGAAATGTTCCCTTGGAATCTCTAATTTTCTTGAAGAGATCTCTTGATTTCCTATTCTGTTGTTTTCCTCTATTTCTTTCCATTGAATGTTGAGGAAGGCTTTCTTATCTCTCCTTGCTATTCTTTGGAACTCTGCATTCAGATGCTTATATCTTTCCTTTCCTCCTTTGCTTTTCACTTCTCTTCTTTTCACAGCTATTTGTAAGGCCTCCTCAGACAGCCATTTTGCTTTTTTGCATTTCTTTTCCATGGGGATGGTCTTGGTCCCTCTCTCCTATACAATGTCATCAACCTCTGTCCATAGTTCATCAGGCACTTTGTCTATCAGATCTAGTCCCTTAAGTCTATTTCTCACTTCCGCTGTATTATCATAAAGGATTTGATTTAGGTCATACCTGAATGGTCTAGTGGTTTTCCCTACTGTCTTTAATTTAAGTCTGAATTTGGCAATAAGGAGTTCATGATCTGAGCCACAGTCAGCTCCTGGTCTTGTTTTAGGGATTGGGGGTGGGAGCATAAGGGGGCGACAAAGAATGAGATGGCTGGATGGCATCACCGACTCGATGGACATGAGTTTGAGTGAACTCCGGGAGCTGGTGATGGACAGGGAGGCCTGGCATGCTGTGATTCATGGGGTCGCAAATAGCCGGACACGACTGAATGACTGAACTGAACCGAGATAGAAAATCAGTAAGAATAAATTAGCCAATGACTCAAATGACATACTCAGAACACTTCAAGTAACAGCAGATAAACAAATTATGTTCAAAAATAATTATACAACATAAATGATATTTCTCATAAGACATCATATTCTGGTCTGTAAGAAAGACTTCAACATATTTCAGAAGTATTCAAATCATGCAAAGTATCATTCATCAATGATACAATGACTATAATGGAATTAAATTAGAAATCAATAAAAGCAAGATATCTAAAAATGTTCAAATATTTGCAAACTAAAAAGAAAGCCACACATACATCTAAATAAAACTATGAGTCAAAAAAAATCACAAAGGAAATATGAAAATGTTTTTAGTAAATTTTTTTAAATGAAATATTAAATCTTATGAGATGATTTTTATTTCAGTCAGTTCAGTCGCTCAGTTGTGTCTGACTCTTTGCGACACCATGAATAGCAGCACACCAGGCCACCCTGTCCAACACCAACTCCGGGAGTTCACACAAACTCATGTGCATCGAGTCGGTGATGCCACCCAGCCATCTCATCCTCTATCGTCCCCTTCTCCTGCCACCAATCCCTCCCAGCATCAGGGTCTTTTCCAATGAGTCAACTCTTCGCATGAGGTGGCCAGATTATTGGAGTTTCAGCCTCAGCATCAGTCCTTCCAAAGAACACCCAGGACTGGTCAATTTTAGGATGGACTGGTTGGATCTCCTTGCAGTCCAAGGGACTCTCAAGAGTCTTCTCCAGCACCACAGTTCAAAAGCATCAATTCTTCGGTGATCAGCTTTCTTCACAGTCCAACGCACACATCCATACATGACCACTGGAAAAACCATAGCCTTGACTAGATGGACCTTGGTTGGCAAAGTAATGTCTCTGCTTTCTAATATGCTATCTAGGTTGGTCATAACTTTCCTTCCAAGGAGTAAATGTCTTCTAATTTCATGACTGCAATCACCATCTGCAGTGATTTTGGAGCCCCCAAAAATAAAGTCTGACACTGTTTCCACTGTTTCCCCATCTATTTCCCATGAAGTGAATGGACCAGATGCCATGATCTTCGTTTTCTGAATGTGTAGCTTTAAGCAAACTTTATCACTCTCCTCTTTCACTTTCATCAAGAGGCTTTTTAGTTCCTCTTCACTTTCTGCCATAAGGGTGGTGTCATCTGCATGTCTGAGTTTATTGATATTTTTCCCATCAATCTTGATTCCAGCTTGTGCTTCTTCCAGCCCAGCGTTCCTCATGATGTACTCTGCATATAAGTTAAATAAGCAGGGTGACAATATACAGCCTTGTCCTACTCCTTTTCCTATTTGGAACCAGTCTGTTGTTCCATGTCCAGTTCTAACTGTTGCTTCCTGACCTGCATATAGACAGGTTTCTCAAGAGGCAGGTCAGGTGGTCTGGTATTACCATCTCTTTTAGAATTTTCCACAGTTTATTGTGATCCACACAAAGGCTTTGGCATAGTCAATAAAGCAGAAATAGATGTTTTTGCTGGAACTCTCTTGCTTTTTCGATGATCCAGCTAAGTGCTAAAAAAGAGCAATGAATATATGCAAAAACATGAATGAATTTTCAAATAATTATAAGTGAAAGGAGGTAGAAAAGAAACCAGTATGATTCTAATTGTATGAAATTCTAAAAGGTGGGTAGTGTCAAAATGCAGACCAGCAATTTTGTTGCAGGAGAGGGACTATGAGGATGTGAATTACACAAGGGCATGAGAAAACTTTTGAATGTGATTGAAATGTTTGTCATCATGATTGTGGTGGTGATTTCATTGATATATATATCTGTCAAATACCAAGTTGAATATTTTGAATACGTGCAGTATTCATATGTCAATTATATCTCACTAATTGATTCTTTGAACTGTGGTGTTGGAGAAGACTCTTGAGAATCCCCTGGACTGCAAGGAGATCCAACCAGTCCATTCTAAAGGAGATTAGTTCTGGGTCTTCTTCGGAAGGACTGATGCTGAAGCTGAAACTCCAGTACTTTGGCCATCTCATGTGAAGAGTTGACTCACTGGAAAAGACTCTGATGCTGGGAGGGATTGGGGGCAGGAGGAGAAGGGGACAACAGAGAATGAGTTGTCTGGATGGCATCACTGACTCGATGGACATGAGTCTGAGTGAACTCCAGGAGTTGGTGATGGACAGGGAGGCCTGAAGTGCTGTGATTCATGGGGTCGCAAAGAGTCAGACATAACTGAGTGACTAAAATGAACTGAACTGAATGGTATTAAGTTTTTGTTAGAGTTATCCATAAAATGTTTTTATGGATCAATTTGAAGAAAAATGACATCTTTATCACATTAATCATTCTACCTATGAAAATGCAACATCCCATGATTTATTTAGCTTTCCTTAGTATCTGACAGTAAGTGCTAATTTTTTTTCACGTGGAACATTTTTATAGATTTATTTTTAGAATGTTTATTTAGAATGAAAGTTAAGCTGCCACACTAAAGAGACCAACGCAACAACAACATAAGTTAGAATTACATTTATTTTTCTTACACATTCTATGTTGTGTCAGTCATCAGGAAAGGTTATTGGAAAGTACACCTTTCATGAGGACTAGTTTAGTGATCAGAAAATTGTACTTTTTGCCATCAAGCTTGCTCTTTCCTTCCTTCTTTTTGTTTCTTTCTTTATCAAAGCAATTCCCTCAAATATTTCATAGTTTTCTGGACTACTGACCTTTGGTCAGTACCAATTTCTGTACCCTTAGGTATTTTCATGGGGGTTTCCCTGATGGCTCAGTTGTGAAAAATCGGCCCCAGTGCAGGAGCCATGGATTCAGTCCCTGGGTTGGGAAGATCATCTGGAGAAAGGAACAGCAACCTACTCCAGTATTCTTGCCTGGAGAACTCCATGGACAGAGGAGCTGGATGGGCTACAATCCATGGATCACAAAGAGTCAGACATGACTGAGCAACTAATACTTTTGTGAGTTTAACAGCTTTTCTGAGTTCTGTGAGTTCTTCCAGCAAATCATTGAGCCTGAGAATGGCCTTAGACTGTACCTTAAAGCTGCTGACCAATTCTCACTGAGTCCTCTTCATATATCCTACTCTGCAATGGCATCATGTCTCTCAGCTTGATAACTCCTGACAAGTTTCTAATGTTTTCTTGCTCGTTTTTTCTTTCTTGCTACAGTATTTCAAAATAATTCTTAAAAAAATTATTTTCTTCCTTCATTTACCATACTCAAGAAAAAACATATAAATGTCTTATAGACGTATCTTGTTATTATTATTATTATTGTTTTTACATGATCTGGTCCAGCATCTATCTCTCCTTTTTCCTCTACTCTCTCTCATTCAGGTTCTTGTTTGTTCTCACACTTAGCAAGCACTCAACAGCCCCAGGGTCTATGCACTCACTGTTTCCTATGCTAGATATTCACAGGGATTGAGCTCCCATTATTTAAACTATTATTATGCAGGGATGGAATTCAATGAGTGTAACCAGTAAAGCCTGCTTAATACCATGCAGCAGGCTTATCTCCATGAGTCATCAGGGATCTTTCTAATTGATAAATGATCTTGTGTTACAGGGTGCTAAATATTTGAATATTGTTAGTACCTACTTGTTAGCTTACCTGGGAGGTTCAAGACAGGCCACTCCAAAATATGGGCCCTTGGAATAATAAATAATTGAAACTAAAGGAGTTTGAAAAAAATGGTAGAAGCAGGAAGATCTGACCTCCTCTTCCTTTTCCCCTGAAACAAATCATAAAAACCTCATGTGAGAGTTGCCCTCGCTATACCAGGAGGAAAGGAGCATCCTTATCTCTGAAAACAAAAGGACACTGAGAAGAATCTGAAGAGGGCTTTCTAAGCTCCCCCAGTTTGCTTCACTTACCTCATACTCTCTCTTATATTCCTCCACCACTGTCCATTCTTCATCAAACCTAGCATAAAAATACTCATGGGTATTTTTAAATAAAGACCCCACTCTTTGGGGGCTTCATTTCCTCTCAAAGGTGCCTATGTCACATAAACTTATATTAAATAAATTTGTATGCTGTTATCCTGTTCATCTCTCTTTGTTAGTACTTTTCAGAGCCATCCAGGAACCATAAAAACATTAAGAAAAACATTTTGCCCTTCCAGAGGTCTTCTCCATCCATACTATATAAACTAGCATCTGGACTCACTCTGAAGATATGCTTATCCATAGCCTTTTTCCTTATCTATTTTTATTCATAGCACACCATTAGATATCTATAAATGTATAAGTATAGTGATCTCTAGTTTTGTTCTTAATATAATAGATCTTCAGTACATATTTGTTGATCAAATGGAAGAACCTCTGCTATCTCCTTCTATCCCAAAGCAAATTTTCCTCAAAATGTTAATAGCTTAATCACTTTAGAATGATAAACCCGGTAGTAATTTTAAGGTGTTCTTTAACAGTTTGATCCAATGTAACTATCCAGGGGTGGGAATGAGCTTACTAGGTCACCTATTCTTCAACATTTTTCTACCTGTGGGAGTGACAGATATGTCTCTGTTTCTGTAGTATCCAGCATCTGACTGTTTTTTTTAAAACATGTTCACATCACACATGCTTTTATCCTGCTGCTGCTGCTGCTAAGTCACTTCAGTCGTGTCCGACTCTGTGCGACCCCATAGACAGCAGCCGACCAGGCTCCGCCATCCCTGGGATTCTCCAGGCAAGAACACTGGAGTGGGTTGCCATTTCCTTCTCCAATGTGTGAAAGTGAAAAGAGAAAGTGAAGTCGCTCAGTCGTGTCCGACCCTGAGCGACCCCACAGACTGCAGCCTACCAGGCTCCTCCGTCCATGGGATTTTCTAGGCAAGAGTACTACCAAGTGATAATTTTCAGTAGTAACAGAGAAAAATAAGGAGGAAAAGAGATACAGTATTAATAATGGACTTATGATTTTATTTATGAATATAGGGAAGTTTTAGTTCTCTTTATTTCCCTCTTATCATTCTCAAATGATAATTGAAGAGACTTTCCTCAGTTCTCATGATATTCCCATTGTAGCCTCTTGCTGTTGGGTTCACTTTGCTTTCACATGTAGCTCCCTTGGGCCTGTTCCTCCAAAGTTGTTTCAAGCTCAACTACTTTGCTTGGTACCACTGTACTCACAGAACTTCTGGACTGAGTCTCGGAAAGGAGAGCTTCTCCCAACACAGGTGTCTCTCTTGACTTTGAAGATCTGATTAGTCTTGTGCTTTTGTCTAATTTTCAGAAACATATTGGGCATTGGGTTCTGTGTCCTTCAAATTCCAGGTGGCATGGATCTCTGTTCCACTTGCTTCCCTTCCCTAGGGCTATCCACTCAGCAAACTCTGCATGGAGTATCTAGTGTCTGATGTGGGGAAGAAAGTTAAGGTTGTTTTAAGTTCACTTCTTGAGAAGACAGGAAACTTAGAATTTTTCATCTCATTAAGATGACAATAAAGAGCATTTTTAATTTGTAAACCCCTAAGTAATGACTTAGAAACAAGTTGTCATTTCATTACAGCACAAACCTTTAGAATTGATTACAACGTTGTGGATCTTGGTAATTGAGGGAGCACCAGTTTGTGAAAGATTAATTTCTTTACATTACTCTTTTTAACACATTGTCAATGCTATTAGTTTTTTCCCTTTTGATTTCATCCTGTTTTTCACTGAAGGCTGTTGTACCATATTGATTAATATGATTATAATATTTTGAAAACATGGAGATTTCCATGTTTTCTGGGGTGCTATGACTTACATGACTATCCCTTTGAGATGTAGATTCCATCTGGCAATTTATTACATTGACAAATGCTAATAGAAATTTCATCTTCCAGCAGTCTTACTATTAATTATTACACACACTGTTGATGAAAAATGTATTATGAATATTTGCTGTATAAATACACTGTATTAAGTACTTAAAAATAGATAGTAGAAAAATCAAAGATATGGTCCAAATAAGTCATGTATGAAAGCATCTCACACAAGTGTTAAGAATATAGTAAAAACAAAGTGCTTTAATGTTGTAGGGAAGAGTTAGAAAGCTGATAATTTCACTCAGGAAAACACTTGTACTCTAAACATGAGTTTCTGTGTGAGTCATACGTAAGGAAAAGGGAAGACGAAAAACCAAAAATGTTCCTTACAATTTATATGAAAGGAATAGAAAATAACTGATTCTTTGATTTTGGAGAGTGATAAATTTTTGAGTTAGCCTTATAAAAGACTGATCGTTACAAAACTGTTCTGAATCAAATTTAAATTTTAACATTCTCTCCTCTGATTGAAGATTACATTTTTGACAAAAACACAAATAGCATATACCTGTCTGATTTCCTCAGCTGTGAAATAGAAGTAATAACAGCATCATTAACCCTGTGCATTATGTTACAGTATTTTCTGCTGCCTAACTTATGATACAGACATTTAAGGATAGTGTCAAAGAGTAAAATATTGCGTTACTGCTCTTGTTTTTTTCTCAAATATTTAGAAAATAGTTTTGCAACTGACTTCTCTAAATTAATCCAAGGAAATTTCATTGTTTTTACTTAACTTGGAATGTGTAATAGTTATTATACCATTGGTGAGTATTTTCAAACACTATAAATTTTAAATACTTTTTAATTCCATAGCTCAGAGAAATTTTAGCATTTCTCTTGCTTTAAATTTTAAGCTAATAAGGAAAATTCTGAAAGAGATGGGACTACAAGATCACCTTACTTACCTCCTGAAAAATCTGTATGCAGGTCAAGGAGCAGCAGTTAAAACTGGATATGGAACAGTGGTCTGGTTCCAATTTGGGAAAGGAGTACGTTAAGGCTGTATATTGTCACCCTGCATATTTAACTTATATGCAAAGTATATAATGTGAAATGCCAGGCTGGATGAAACAAAAGCTGGAATCAAGATTGTGGGGAGAAAAATCAGTAATCTCAGATATGCAGATGACATCATCCTTATGGCAGAAAGTGAAGAGAAAATGAAGAGACTCATGATGAAAGTGAAAGAGGAGAGTGAAAAAGCTGGCTTAAAACTCAACATTCAGAAAACTAAGATCATGGCATCCAGTCCCATCACTTCATGGCAAACAGATGGGGAAACAATGGAAACAGTGAGAGCTTTTATTTTCTTTGGCTCCAAAATCACTGCTGATAGTGACTGCAGCCATGAAATTAAAAGACACCTGGTTCCTGGAAGAAACGTTGTGACCAACCTAGAGAGCATATTAAAAAACAGAGACATTACTTTGCCAACAAAGGTCTGTCTATTTAAAGCAATGGTTTTTCCAGGAGTCATGTATGGATGTGAGTGTTGGACTATAAATAAAGCTGAATGGTGAAGAATTGATGCTTTTGAACTGTTGCATTCGAGAAGACTCTTGAGAGTCCCTTGGATTGCAGGGAGACCAAACCAGTCAATCTTAAAGAAAATCAATCCTGAATATTCATTGGAATGACTGATGCTGAAGTTGAAACTCCAATACTTTGGCCACCTGATGCGAAGAACTGACTCATTGGAAAGACCCTGATGCTGGAAAAGATTTAAGCAGGAAGAGAAGGGAACAGCAGAGGATGAGATGATTGTATGGCATATGGCATCACCAACTCAATGGATACGTGTTTGAGCCAGGTCCATGTTTTTGTGATGGACAGAGAAGTCTGGCATGCTGAAGTCCATGGGGCCACAAATAATTGGACATGACTGATGACCTAACTGAACTGCATTTTGGACTCTTTTGTTGAGTACGAGGGCTACTCCAGTCCTTCTAAGTAATTCTTGCCCACAGTAGTAAATATAATTGATATTTGATTTCAATTCACACATTTCAGATCATTTTAGTTCACTGATTCCTAAAATGTCAGTGTTCACTCTTGCCATCTCCTGTTTGACCACTTCCAATTTGCCTTGATTCATGGACCTAACATTCCAGGTTCCTGTGCACTATTGCTCTTCACAGCATCAGGCTTTCACCAACAGACACAATCACAAGTGCGTATTTTTCCTGCTTTGGCTCAGACTCTTCATTCCTTCTGGAGATATTTTCTGCTCTTCTCTAGCAGCATACTGAACACCTACTGACCTGGGAAATTCATCTTTCAGTGTCATATTGCTTTGTCTTTTCATACTTTTGCGTAGGTTTCCTAGGGAAGAAAACCGAACTTGTTTGGCATTCCCTTTTTCTGTGGACCACGTTTCATCAGAACTCTCCACCATGACCTGTCCATCTTGGGTGCATGGCATGGCTCATAGTTTCACTGAGTTAGATAAGGCTGTGATACAAGTGATCAGTTTGGTTATTTTTTTTGTAATTGTGGTTTCCATTTTGTCTGCCCTTTGATTGATAAGGATAAGAGGCTGTGGAAGCTTCCTGATGGGAGGGACTGGCTGTGGGGAGAGCTGGGTCTTGCTCTTATGGGCAAGGCCAGGCTCAGATAATCTTTAATCCAGTTTTTTTTTTTTTTTTTCTGATCAATAGGGCTGTTTTCCCTTCCTGTAGTTTGGCCTATGGTAAGGGTAATAGGGATATTTTAGAGTGGCATATTCTACAACACTTCAACAGGATTTAGTGTGCAAGAGATGTATCATAGAAAATTTCTTGGAAGAAAAATGAGGATAGTTAGAGGAGGAGAAATATGTTAGCACTGGAGGACAAACACCTGTGAAGGAGATAGGTTTGGATGGAGGGTTGGGAGGAAGAATCTGTGATTGTACTGTAACTCTAAGAAAGTTTTCGTGAGGCTACTGGGAAGTATACAGCCAAAGCTGCTCACCGGAATGGACCTGCCTTAGTACCCTTGCCACACTCGGCCATTGGCTGGAGCATCTTATGAGAAGCGTGACTTTGACACAAAGATGAGATGCATTCCAGGGTAATGGTCAGTCATGGCCTCTAGCACAGTTTCATGGCTGCCACATTCCATTTTCAGTTTGTTGGAGAGAATCTTTTTAATCTCTTAGAATATAGCTAGAATTCCACAAGTATTTTTCCATTCCCATCGAATAGTATTCGAGTCATGGAAAAGCTTCTTATATCTAAGGACATAACTTATAAAATATAGTATGAATACCTATAATCAAAATTTTATATCTTGTGAAGAAGGTTTGTAGGAGATAATCCAATTTGGCATGATATTTGAAAGGCATAAAATACCTAAGGGGGTGGTTTTGCTGTTGTTTGTTCAGTCACTCAGTTGTGTCCAACTGTATGAAGCCCCACTGGACTTCGATGTCCTTCATCATTACCTGGAGCTTGCTCAAACTCAAGTCCATTGAGTCGGTAATGCCACCCAACTATCTTGTCTTCTTATACCTTTCTCTTCCTGCCTTCAATATTTTCCAGCATCTGGGTCTTTTCCAGTGAGTTGGCTGTTCACTTCAGATGGCCAAAGTGTTGGAGTTTCAGCTTCAGCATCAGTCCTTCCAGTGAATGAATACTCAGAACTTGTTTCCTTTAGAATTGACTGATTGGATCCTCTTACAGTCCAAAGGAATATCAAGAATCTTTTCTAACACCACAGTTGAAAAGCATTAGTCCTTCAGTGCTCAGCCTTTTATATGGTCCAGCTCTCACACCCATACATGACTACTGGAAATGCCATAGCTTTGATTATATAGACATTTGTCAGCAAAGTAATGTCTCTGCTTTTTAAAATGCTGTCTTTTTTAAAAAAAATTATTTATTTTAACTGGAGGCTAATTACTTTACAATATTGTATTGGTTTTGCCATACATTGACATGAATCTGCCCTGGGTGTACATGTGTTCCCCATCTTGAACCCCCCTCCCACCTCCCTCCCCATCCCATCCCTCTGGGTCATCCCAGTGCACCAGCCCCGAGCATCCTGTCTCATGCATCGAACCTGGACTGGTGATTCATTTCACATATGATAATATACATGTCTGAATGCTATTCTCCCAAATCATCCCACCCTCGCCCTCTCCCACAGAGTCCAAAAGACTGTTCTATACATCTGTGTCTCTATATAAATAAATTTAAAAAAAAGAAAATGAAGGAAAAAAAAAAACACTATGACCAAGTATGTTTTCTCTAAGATCAGATTAATATTACTTTGACAGTATCTTTTTAAAAGAATAAAAAAGTTTTTAAAGGACTCTAAAAAAAATAAAATAAAAATAAAATGCTGTCTGGGTTGATCATAGCTTTTCCTCCAAGATGCAAGTGTCTTTTAATTTCATGGCTGCAGTCCCTGTCTGCAGTGATTTTGGAGCCCAAGAAAATTAAGTCTGTCATTATTTCCATTTTTTCCCCATCTATTTGCCATGAAGTGATAGGACCAGAGGCCATGATCTTAGTTTTCTGAATGTTGAATTTTAAGGAAAATTTTTCACTCTCCTCTTTCAATTTCATCAAGAGGCTCTTTAGTTCCTCTTCGCTTTTTGCCATAAGGGTGGTGTCATCTGCATATCTGAGGTTGAGATTTCTCCCCACAATCTTGATTCGAGCTTGTGCTTCATCCATCCCAGCATTTCACATGATGTACTCTTCAAATAAGTTAAATAAGCAGGGTAACAATATACAGCCTTGACATACTCCTTTCCCAATTTGGAACCAGTCCAATTCTAACTGTTGCTTCTTGACCTGCATGCAGGTTTCTCAGGAGACAAGTAAAGAGGTCTGTTATTCCCATCTCTTTAATAATTTTCCACATTTTTTTTTTTTTTGTGATCCACCCAGTCAAAGACTTTAGTGTAGTTAATAAAACAGAAGTAGAAGTTTCTGGAACTCTCTTGCTTTTTCAATGATCCAGTGGATTTTGACAACTTGATCTCTGGTTCCTTTGCCTTTTCTAAATTCAGCTTGACTATCTGAAAGTTCTCAGTTCACTTACTGTTGAAGGCTAGCTTGAAGGATTTTGAGAATGACCTTGCTAACATTTGAAATGAGTGCAATTGTGTGATACTTTGAACATTCTTTGGCATTGCCCTTCTTTGGGATTGGAATGAAAACTGACCTTTTCCAATCTTGTGGCCACTGCTGCATTTTCCAAATTTGCTGGCATATTGAATGCAGCACTTTAACAGTATCATCTTTTATGATTTGAAATCACTCAGCTGGAATTCTATCACTTCCACTAGCTTAGTTTATAGTGATGCTTCCTAAGGACCACTTGACTTTGCACTGCAGGATGTCTGGCTCTAGGTGAGTGATTATACCATTTTGGTTATCCTTGTCATTAACATTTTTTTTTTCCTATAGTGTTCTTTCCCATTCTATTGTTTTCCTCTATTTCTTTGCATCATTCATTCAAGAAGGCTTTCTTATCTCTCCTTGGTATTCTTGTGTCTCTGCATTCATATGAGTATATTTTTTCTTTTCTCCTTAGCCTTTCATTTTTCTTCTTCCCTCAGCTATTTGTAAGGCATCTTCAGACAACCATTTGCATTTTTGTCTTTCTTTTTCTTGGGGATGATTTTGGTCACATCACTGCTTCCTGTACAATATTATGGACCTTGGTACATGGTTCTTCAGGCACTTTGTCTACCGGATCTAGTCCCTTTAATCTATTTGTCACTTCCATTTAAGAAATTTGATTTAGGTCATATCTGAATGGCCTAGTGGTTTCCCCTACATTCTTCAATTTAAGTCTGAATTTTGCAATTAGGATTTTGTGATCAATAAGGGATAGTTATCTTCACAAATAGACCATGCCAGCAATCCAAAAGTCCTACAGACTACAGAAATGGAAAACCGAGGAATAGGAAGCATATTTGGGATCAGGGAAACATCATGTACAGGCTCTCTTCTATTGTACTAAGAGTCAAGGACACGATCTAGTTCCTGAGTCATGAACAGGTTGAGTAAAGGCAGGACATGGATTCAATCCTAAAGTCTGGAAAATCATCTTTAATGCAAAGATTCAGAGTTTTAGGTACAGGGAACAAAGTTAGATTTCAACGATACAGGACAGACAAAATTCATTCACAAATTAGAAGCCCAATTATCCAAACAGACCAGTTTGTAAGATTAGTCCTTACATATGCTGTGCTTAATCACTCAGTCGTGTCCGACTCTCTGTGACCTTGTGGGCTGTAGCCTGCCAGGTTCCTCTATCCATGGGGATTCTCCAGGGAAGAATACTGGAGGGGTTTGCCATGCTCTCCTCTAGGGGAGCTTCACAACCCTGGGATCGAACCCACATTGCAGGCAGATTCTTCAGTGTCTGAGCCTCCAGGGAAACCCTGTAAGATTAATAGTGAGAATAATTTGACCATGTGTCCCATCATGTTGGGCTGTGGTTGTTTAGTCACTAAGTTGTGTTTGACTCCTTGGAATGTAGTCTGCCAAGCTCCTCTGTCCATAAGGATTTCCCAGGCAAGAATATTAGCTAGTTGCCATGTCCCTTTGCATTCCATCTTCTGATCCAGGGATCCAACCCTTGGCTCCTTCATTGGCAAGAGGATTCTTAACTGCTGAACCACCCAGGATAGGATTTCTTAATGTCTTTGTGCTTGAAGTTATCAGTAATCTTAGAGACCTGGTCAGAAATGAACTTTGTTGGATTTAGAGTTTTCCAGTCACTTTAGATGCTAAAGCTTAGGAATAAGGCAGGACCAGATTCCCAGTTTCGCTAGTTCAGGCTATTACAACCTTATCATTCTTCTCCCTGATTGCATCTTAGATTCTATCACACTGTTGCTGAGAAACTTATATAAACTTAAGATAAAGATCTTGAATCTCCTAGTCTTCATATTATCTCAGAAGTTGTCTAGATTATATCCACTAATGTTAATGTTCTAGCATCACTGTTTAAATTTTTTTTATTCAGCACTATTGCAGGAGTAGCTAATCTGTTCTGTTGAATGTTACAGAAGTCTGTTTATGTTTCATATTTCTGCAGCATTTCATAGATGTTTTGTCTGAGCTCATCTTGGAAATTTTCAATCAAGAAGTTCTCACCTTTCTTCATTAGTAAAACATTATTTTATTAATCAATTTTGTTGAAGCTTAAACCAAAAAATTCAGCAGCTGTAACACTGGGAAATCATTAGAACTTTTGGTTACCATGTGTAATTTTTAATAATATTTTCATCACTTTCATTCTTCAGAAATACTAATTTGCTACTATAATAATGAGAAGTACTTTCTAGGAATCATAAACTATTTTATTACTTATGATTTTTTAAAAATTTAGATAATGTTTATATCATATTCATTATGCATGACTGGGACATTGATGTAAATTACCCTCAAAAAACTAAGAATTAATTCTGAAAGTCTCTACTGACATTAATTTGTTGGTGTAAACACATTCAAAATTTTTAAAATCAAACACTTGGTTTTTGGTAACTACAATAAATATTTCTTAATTTTTATATTTGAAATATTACTATAATTTCTGCATCAGCTAATAACTACCTTCAGTCTTTGAAAAGTGATGTCTGCTCAAGTGAATAAAATCTGTTATGGTTTGCATAAAGCATTTTCATTTCTAAAGTAACTTTTTAAGTTTAATACAACCTCCATTCCATTTAAGTTTAATGCAACTTCCAACTCTATAAGTAGAAAATGATTTGTGGTTTTTTTTCATTTCTAACTTCATATAAAACACAGAATTACTCACAATAAAAATAATTGTTTTAAAAATCTCTCTACAGGATAATTTCCAGACCAATATCATTCCCAAAGAGGGAAGGTTGTTTAATAATGAGTCCCAATGTCATTATTATACAACTTGTGCTATCTGGAGATCAGCCCATTGGGTGAAATTGATTAGGAGAATATACTTAGATCAACTTTTGGGCTCTCAATATAGAAGCCTCTATCTAATGAATATGGTAGATGGGCTAAGGGGGAGCTAAAACACAATTTATTAAAGATGATTATTTGAGTTTGAAACTTTTTGGAAAGTGCATTTATTATCTTTTGCTAAATCCCCAGGAAATAAGAATTTCTGACAAGATCTTTTATTATAATGTATAAAAACCTACTTAAGACTTGCAAGCAGAAAATGAGAAATTAAACAGCTTAGTTGTGAATTATTTTCTTTCATAGAGCATTAAACATTAATAGGATAATATTTCTATTTAGAACCAAGAAACAGTTTTAACTAATTAATATGCTAACATATTTATTCATGCGCTTCATATAAATGTTTTAATAACATTTTTCTAGATCTCTAAAGAGAACACTTTATTAGCAGTATTTTATCCAAAAAGTGAACTATTTCGAGTTGTGTAAGCTTATAGTATTTTTTTAAAGAAATGTATTATAAAATATTTTAATATTGCCACCATAAGGCCAAGACATATTGATATATTCTGTTGAGGCCCCATTGCAACACCCTCTCAAGTGATGAAAAAAAGCAAGGAGAGTCACTTGTATGAAGCGGGTACTTAGATTGAATGTAGCCAGTCCTCAGGGAACCAGGCTCAGTTCAGTTCGGTTGCTCAGTTGTGTCCAACTCTCTGCGACCCCATGAACTGCAGCAGGCCAGGCCTCCCTGTCCATCACCAACTCCTAGAGTTTACTCAAATTCACGTCCATTGAGTCAGTGATGCCATCCAACCATCTCATCCTCTGTCGTCCCTTCTCCTCCCGCCTTCAATATTTCCCAGCATCAGAGTCTTTTCAAATGGGCACCAGCCTAGGGAACTTCTGTCTCATTCTGATCTTAGTTGACTCACAGCCATCAACCTGGAGGAGAACAGGTGAGAAAACAGACAAGAGTAACTACACGATTTATTGCATGTGCTGAATTGACCAGTATCAGTAACCATCGGTCTACAGTTCACAGTTGCTCTCTAGAGCAATGTTTCTTTACTATACATGCAAATCCCCTTGAAATCTTATTAAATTGTAGATTCTGATTCAGTAGGTCCCACGCAGGAGGGTGGGGAGGGTGCTGAAATTCTGCAGTTCTAACAGTCTCTTGAGTGATCCACATCCTGTTGGTGTAGAGTCCACACTTGGGAGTAGACTGGTCTGGAGCACTGCAGACTCAGAATTCTTTACCTCAGTCATCATCACTTCCCGTATCACATTTCCAAACTTCCCACAAGATGGAGCTAATCAGACTCATCTGATATGCGTTTTTCTCATTATAACACCAATACTGTAGGTGAAAGATTTTGCAAAGGCAAGACAGACGTATTTAACTCTGTTAAGAGAACTATTTGTTTGTTGGTCAACCCCTGCTTTTCTACATTTCCTTTTGTTAAAAAAAAAAAATTGGTATCATCTCTTTATTATATGCTTTTTTTCTTTATATTGGTTCTTTCTCTGTCTTTTTCTGCCCAAAGTTTTTCCAAAGCTCTGAAGCTTTTTATTTCTACCAAGCTAATTCTGATGACTTTCCCTTAAGGTACTCAATAAATACTTCTGGATCAATATTTCAGGTTCAACTTAATCTGTTAAAGATTTGGGAGAAGACCATGTTCATTTTTAATGTAAACTCTCTAAATGTTTATCAGAATGGAATTGGAAGAATGATGGGAGTAAAACTCCTCCAAACACTCCTAATCTAGTATACAGACACAAAATAAGCTTGAGCCAAATATAAAATAGAAATCATTTTCTAACTCTCTGTTCACCTCTAAAGTGGCTTCAAGAGTGTCTTGGTGTGTATCCCTTTCTAGATGCAGAGATGATAACAAATTTCTAGAATGATTTTTATGCCACAAAGACCCTTCCTATAAATTATCTTTTTTATTTGAAACCCTTAATGAGGAAAGTGGGCTCCGTCTTTGCTCAGATAATATACTTTGAATGATGTTGAAAGTTACTTCTGCCTCCATATATCTTTTCTATTAAACTTGTAATAGTGCTCCAGATGACACCATTGGGTTCTTTTCTGTGAATAAGACATATAAGTCTTGCAAGTTATTATTTAAAGACAATTGCACACTAAAACAGTACCTTGAGAATTTACAAAGTTTATTCTAGTTATGTTCTTCAACCAGTGTCCCTTCTGCCCTATGCTTGTTTTCTGGTTCATACATCCTCTAAATGCTAGAACACCCCAGGATTCTTTTTTGATTTTCTCTTTTTTCTTTTTTTATTATTAGACCTATTAACCCAGCCTCATTTTCTTTGGATAGAAGCTTTTCAGTTATAAACAGCACACTTGAGACTGAATTCTTACTTAGGCTTAGATAGCTTTCTTAAGCTCCAGAAATATATTTCCACTACCTATTTGCATATGCCTGCAAAATATGTAAAAACCTAGGTGAGAATTAGGTCTTGTGAGTGGCTACATTAAAGAGGCTAATAGCATGTATATATAACACATTTAGGTTAATAAAGTTGCTATTATATATAGTTTTGAAGTTAGTGATAATAAATATATTCATTACTAACAACTCCCCACCTTTCAAATGCCCAAATAAACTTGTCTATTATTAATTTCTTCAGAATGTTCTTCTCACCAGGAATGGAAAATATAACTCAGAGAAGGTCATAAAATACATGAGTTTCAAAAGGATAAGTAATTCTTTTTCACATTTATAATCCATTGTAAATTCTTACAATTTCTCAAACACAGATTATCCTTTTAAAGAAAAACTCTGCTGCATGTTTTAAAAGCTACCAGTAAATTAAATTAAAATTTGAAATTGAATAAATATTCATTTAATCAATAAAACTCTTGCCTGTATTATGTTATTTTGGCATAGCCTGTTTGTAAATATTCATGTCTGTTGTTGAACATAAAACATATTTTCTTGATAGTCTTCAGAAGCTCAATGAATTTTTTTTATTCTTAGAATTGGTTTTATTTTGTATTTATTAAATGATTATATCATCTCTCTTAGGAACTTGTTTCATTTGCTGTTATAAATACATTTTTTTCTGATTTACCATGATAATATTTATATTCTCACTATTCAATTATTTAATTTTATACTAATATGTCTAAATTACAGAGTAGGGCTTCTAGAAGCATTTAATTCTTATCCTATAAACCTTGCTACAGTTTAAATAAATAATTTAATTAAATAAGTGATTAAACAAATGTAAGATAAGAAATTAAGCCATGTTATTATTTTAACTACTTCAGAAATTTGAATTAATTATGATCTACTAAATGAATACATGTGATAATGTATAGGATGGTAATGAGTTAAACATTTCTGAAGTATATCCTATAGAGTGTCATGGTTAATGGCCCAACAAATTATGAAAAAATAAGGAATAGTAATTTCATTGTCCAAAAGCTAAAATATATTTAGAGAAATAAAAGGGAACAATTTTAAAAATGTCACATATTAATTAGGAAATTTTACTAATATAACAATAAAAAATAAACTGAGTTTGCTGAGATTTTAGAACCTTTGTAGCTACATCAAATTTCCATCTTACATTAATGATAGGTATTTCCAATCTGAAATCAAATGAAAGTTGCTCAGTTGTGGCTGACTCTTTGAAGCCCTCTGGACTATATAGTCCATGGAATTTTCCAGGCCAGAATACTGGAGTGGGTAGCCTTTCCCTTCTCCAGGGGATCTTCCCAACCCAGGGAATGAACTGAGGTGTCCTGCATTGCAGGAGGATTCTTTACCAGCTGAACTAGTCCAGAAACTAGAAAATAGCTAAAGTTTGGAGGTCAGGTCTTTTGACCTGACACCAAGGACTGTAGCACGGCAGACTTGCCTGTCTTTCACTGTTTCCCAGAGTTTGTTCAGACTCATGTCCATTGAGTCAGTGATGCCATCCAATCATTTCATGCTCTGTTGCCCTTTTCTCCTCAATATTTCCCAGTATCAGGGTCTTTACCAATGAGTTGGCTCCTTACATCAGGTGGCCAAACATTGGAGCTTTTGTTTCAATCTCAGTCCTTCCAATGAATTACAGAGTTGATTTCCTTTATGACTGACTGGTTTGACTCTTTGCCGTCCAAGGGACTCTTAAGAGTCTTCTCTAACACCACAATTTGAAACCATCAATTCTTTGGTGCTCAGCCTGCTTTATGGTCCAACTCTCACATCTGTACATGACTACTGGAAAACCATAGCTTTGACTATACAGCCCTTTGTTGGCAGAGTGATGTCTCTGCTTTTAAATATGCTGTCTTGGTTTGTCATAGCTTTTCTTCCAAGGAGCAAGCATCTTTTAATTTCTTGGCTGCGGTCACCGTTCGCAGTGATTTTGGAGCCCAAGAAAATAAATTTTGCTACTGTTTCCACTTTTTTCCCATCTATTTGTCATGAAGTGATGGGACCAGATGCTATGATCTTAGTTTTTTGAATGTTGAATTTTAAGCCAGCTTTTTCACTCTCCTCTTTCACCTTCATCAAGAGGCTGTTTAGTTCCTCTTCACTTTCTGCCATTTGAGTGGTATCATCAGCATATCATCTGAGATTATTGATATTTTTCCTTGCAATCTTGATTCTAGCTTGTGCTTCATCCAGCCTGGCATTTCTCATGATATATTCTGCATAAAAGTTAAATAAGCAAGGTGACAACATATAGCCTTGATGTACTCCTTTTCCAATTTTGAACCAGTCTGTTGTTCCATGTCTGGTTCTAATTGTTGCTTCTTGACCTGCATACAGGTTTCTCAGGAGACAGGTAAGGTGGTCTGGTATTCCTTTCTCTTTGAGAATTTTTCAGTTTGTTGTGATCCACACAGTCAAAGGTGTTAGCATAGTCAATGAAACAGAAGTAGATGTTTTTCTGGAATTGCCTTGCTTTCGCTATGATCAAATGGATATTGGCAATTTGATCTCTGGTGCCCCTGCCTTTTCTATGTCCATCTGGTAGTCCTCAAACTGCTTAAATCTATCTCGAAGGATTAATCATTTTTATAACGTATTTTATTGAAGTATAGTTAATTTACAATGTTGTGTTAATTTCTGCTGTATAACAGTGATTCATTATACCCACACATTCTT
Organism: Moschus berezovskii; assembly: GCF_049115385.1. Lineage (NCBI taxonomy): Eukaryota > Metazoa > Chordata > Mammalia > Artiodactyla > Moschidae > Moschus > Moschus berezovskii. Next base: position 126,844,100 of record NC_142461.1, read on the forward strand.
TTTCATATTCTTTTCCATGATGGTTTATCATAGGATATTGAATATATACTTCCCTGTGCTCTATAGTAGGGACTTTTTGTTTATCCATCCTATATATAATATCTTACATCTACTAACCCCAAACTCACAGTTAATTCCCTCTGTACCCCTGTCCCTCTTGGCAACCACAAGTGTGTTTTCTATGTCTGTGAATCTATTTCTGCTTAGTAGATAAATTCATTTATGTCATATTTTTGATTCCACATATAAGTGATATCATGTGGTATTTGTCTTTCTCTTTCTTTTATGATTTAGTATGATAATGCTTAGGTCCATACATGTTGATACAAATGACATTGTTTCATTTCTTTGTATGGCAGATTAATTTCCATTGTGTATGTATACCACATTATTTTTATCCATTCAGTTTTCATTGGAGGTTTAGGTTGTTTTCATGACTTGGCCATTGTGAATAGTGCTGCTATGAACATAGGGGTGCATGCACCTTTTCTGAATTATAGTTTTATCTGGATATATGCCAAAGAGTGGGATTGCTGGTTCATATGGCAACTCTATTTTTAGTTTTTTGAGGAACCTCCATGATGTTTTCTATAGTGGCTGCACCAATTTACATTCCCAACAACAGTGTAAGAGGGTTCTCTTTTATCCACACCCTCTCCAGCATTTGTTATTTGCAGACTTTTTAATGGTGGCCATTCTGACTGGTGTGGTAGGTACCTCACTGCAGTTTTCATTTGCATTCCTCTAATAATCAGTGATGCCAAGCATCTTTTCATGTATCTATCACCCATCTGCAGATACTAATCATTTATTTATTTCTCATTGTAAACTTTATGGAATATTTAGTATTCGTTTGTACGTTGGAAAATAGAGACTTAAATCCAGCACCCTATCTCTTTTCATTCTGGATTTATTGAATAATATTTTGCCAGAGCTCTCAATGACATGGGATATAAACTCTGACCCTGGACATGGCCAGGATCTTGACTACCTTCATAGTTGCAGATCTTGCCCGGCATTAAATTCTAAATTTAGATTTGATTTGATCAAACCTGTATGCCTTTTTACTCAATATTCAGCTGAAAAGAGATAGAAGGAAAAATAAAATGCTAAGTAATTCTATTGTTATTATAAAGGTATGCCAAAAAACTATCAAATCTGAGATTTTACCATACTTGTAAGCTAATATATTAGACTGCCGCAGTATTCATGAATGTTGGCAGGACAACGTGAGAAGACTGGATCAGAGATGAAGGATTTTTTTATTCAATGGCTCAACCAGCAGAATGTTAATCAGTGTACTTGTGTCCATCCCCCTTTTGTCAAATCCCATGGAAGTGTTGGAGTTGGATTCAGATGGATATCTACACTTAAAATTGGTTACATGATAGGGAACCCTGATCTTTTGTAAGAGACAGTGAGCAATCCTGCATTTGTTCAGAGGGAGACACTATTTCTATCCTCCAATGTAGAAACTGCAGAGGAAAAAAAAAAGTACTTCACTTAGAAAACATGTAGCAAATTGTTTTCCAAAAGAATGAAAAATATGCCATTATTTGAAAATTATTGAATCCTTGTCCACCATCTTGTTTATGTCACCTTTTCTAGCTCCTATTCTTCCATGAATATCAATTTGTAGATTAAGAGAAATGCATTTTATAGCATGGATTTTTAGGAATTCAGAAAAATGATAGTAAATTTTACAAAGAGATGCAAGAAAAATGTGGTTATTAGGGTGTGAGGAAACCAAAGTACTTTACCTATTATTGTAATAAAAACTGCTGGCCAGAAATTCTAAAGGATAAACATTTTGAAGACTTGAGTACTTAAAATAGACTAGTTTATTATACTTTATATCTATGCACCTACATTTATACATTAATGTGTATTTAAACAGACATAGTAATTTATAATTTGTTCTTATATGTTTGATATAAAGTTATGTCAAAATTAGAAATAATTGCTTAATTTTTAAGAGCTTTCATTTGTCACAGAAATTACAGAAAACTCCTTGATTAAATGTCTATATCATACGAATAAATGAAAAAGCCATTGGGTATTTCAGAACTTAACCTAATAATTATTTCAAAGTTCTAGTTCAAAATTGTAAGGAAAATATTTGAGTAAGTTATATAAATCTTAGTAATTTGACCATTATACTATCAGTTTTCTTTCTTTTTCTTTTTTTGGAAGTAAGGGTTCCTATTTTCATTGAATAGGAAAAATGATAGTACACCAAATACTATCCTTTTTCATTTTCAATTTTTTTTAAAATTTGAACACAGCAGTGTTAAAACTAGGGCTTCCAAGCTATGACAAACATAGACAGCATATTAAAAAGCAGAGATATTACTTTGTGACAAAGGTCCACACAGCCAAACCTATGGTTTTTCCAGTATGTATGGATGTCATGTATGGATGTGAGAGTTGGACCATAAAGAAGACCAAGCACTGAATAATTGAAGCTTTTGAATTGTGGTGTTGGGAAAGACTCTTTAGAGTCCCTGGGAGTGCAAGGAGATCAAACCAGTCAAGAAAATCAACCCTGAATGTTCACTGGAAGTACTGATGCTGTAGCTGAAGCTCCAGTACTTTTGCCACCTGATGTGAAGAGCTGACTCATTGGAAAAGACCCTGATGCTGGGAAAGATTCAAGGCAGAAGGAGAAGGGGACAACAGAGGACGAGATGGTTGGATGGCATCACCAACTTAATGGATATGAGTTTGAGCAAGCTCTGGGAGTTGGTGATGGACAGGGAAGCCTGGTGTGCTGCAATCCATGGGACTGCAGAGTCAGACACGACTGAGTGGCTGAACAGCAAGGTGGCACTAGTGGCAAAGAGTCTGCCTGCTAATTCAGGAGACTCAAGACATGCGGGTTGGATCCCTGGGTGGGAAAGATTCCCTGCAGTAGGGAATGCAACCCATTTCAGTATTCTTGCCTGGGAAAAATCATGGACAGAGGAGCCTGGCAGGCTACAGTCCATGGATCCACAAAGAGTTGGCCATGAATGAATACAGCACAGCATGCAAAGTTAACTTAAGCAATTGTGGTTAGTTCTAATAAAAATCACAGAAAGACATTATCAGACATAATAGTGAATAAGTGTTTCGGGTTTCTATACCTTCTGAACTAATACTAATGAAATAATTAGAAATTAAAAGTGTTATTTGAAATTGGTAAGTAAGTTGTGAAAACGAAGCTGTTAGAAGCTCTAAAATTTGACAGAATATTTTTATACCTTTGAAAGAAGGCAACTGATGCAAAAGCAAGGGCCAAAATGGAATCAAGCTTAATACTGGTATTATTAAGTAGTCTCTAAAATATTTTTCACAGACAAGTTAAAAAAAAAGTAGACACTGAAAAATTCATAAAATAAATCTGAGAGACAGAATGTAAGCAATAGGTCCTACTGAAGGAGAAAAAGGAACAGGAAGGAGAGGAAGCAAATGTTCCAGAAAAAATTTTTAAATGAAAAACGTCTTAATTTGCAGATTTAAAATGTCACCTAAGTTATAGGCTTCATTGAAGGAAGGCTGCACTGAAGAAAAAGAAAACAATGACACTCATAGGCATATCCTAGCAAATGAGCTAGAGAAGATAGCTTAGAAGTTTTCAGAAAATTAAAGGAAAGAACAAGGCTATATACAAATGGGGAAAAAATCAGACCCTTGTTGAACTTTGTACCCCCAGCTGTAGAGGTAGGAGGCTGTTATTGTTTATAAACTGGTGAAGGAAAATGACTGCAACTTGAGAATTATTTAACCAGGGGAAAAGTCATTCACCAGTTAAAGGGAAATAGAACTGTGCAATAAATCAAAGATAGTTCTTGAAAATAAAAGGGAAAAAATGCTTTCAGGTAATCTACATAGCACAGAATAGAAATTCTTTAGAGAACACTTCATTGATATCAGTTCCAATTAAAACAGGACACAGTAAAATTTATTCTTAGAGGAACATGTATATGGATTAATTACCCACTGCTGTATGTATAAAATTATCCCCCAAACTTACCTTCTGAAAAATTCACCTAATTTCTTTAAGTAAGACAGGGCTTGGGTAGAAAGTTTGGTTCAGAGTCTCTCATGAGATTGCTGTTACATATCACCTAGGGATGAAGCTATATGAAGGCTTGATTGGAGTTAGAGGATTTACTTACAAGGTGGCTTTCTCACATGGCTGACAAGCTGTTACTGACTTTTGTCAAAAGGTCTCAGTTTCTCTTCATTACCATCTTTACACTGGGCAGCTTGAGGCCTCCTGTCAAAAAAGACATCAAGGGAAGTTAAATTCGTATTGCTAACTGAAAGAAGGCAATCTGAACATGCTTCAAACTCTATGACATTATGAACTATGAAGACAGTAAAAAGATCAGGGGTTGACAGAAGCTGGAGGGAGTGAGGGAGGGAAGTATGAATAAGTGGAGCAGAGGGTATTTTTAGGGCAGTGAAACTATCTTGTATGATACGCTAATGGTGATTAAATGTTACTATTGTTCAGTTACTAAGTTGTCTTGACTCATTGCGACCCCATGGACTGCAGCATGCCAGGCTTCCCTGTCTTTCACTATCTCCCAGAGTTTTCTCCAGCTCATGTCCATTTAGTCAGGGATGCCATCCAACTATCTCATCCTCTGTTGCCCCCTTTTCCTCTTGTCTTCAATCTTTCCCAGGATCAAGATCTTTTCCAGTGAGTTGGCACCTTGCACCAGGTGGTCAAGGTACTGGAGCTTCAGCTTCAGCATCAGGCCTTCCAATGATTATTCAGGATTGGTATCCTTTAGGATTGACTGGTTTATCTCCTTGCTGTCCAAGGGACTCTTAAAAGTCTCCTCCAGCACCACAGGTTGAAAGCATCAATTCTTTGGTGCTCAGCCTTCCTTATGGTCCAACTCTCACATCCATATGTGACTACTGAAAAAAAACATACCTTGACTATATGGACCTTTATTTGCAAAGTAATGTCTCTGCTTTTAAATATGCTGTCTAGGTTTGTATTAACTTTTCTTCCAAGGAACAAGAATCTTTTAATTTCGTGGCTGTAATCACTGACTGCAGTGATTTTGGAGCCTGAGAAAATAAAATTTCAATGTTTCTACTTTTCTACTTTTTTCCCTATTTATTTGCCATGATGTGATGTGATTGGATGTGATGATCTTCGTTTTTTGAATGTTAAGTTTAAGCAAGCTTTTTCACTCTCTTCTTTCACCTTCTTCACGAGGCTTGTTAGTTCCTCTTCATTTTCTTCCATAAAAGCCATAGAGTCTGCATATCTGAGATTGTCGATATTTCTCTCGGCAATCTTGATTCCAGCTTATGAGTCATCCAGCCCGGCATTTCTGCATGGAAGTTAAATAATCAGGGTGATAATATGCAGTCTAGACATACTCCTCTCCTGATTTTGAACCAGTCCTTTTTTCAATATGTGGTTCTAACTGTTGCTTCTTGAACTGTATGCAGATTTCTCAGGACACAGGTACTGTGGTCTGGTATTCTCATCTCTTAAAGAATTTCCCAGTTTGTTGTGACCCACATAGTCAAAGGCTTAAGTGTAGTCAATGAAGCAGAAGTAGATATTTTTTTGAAATTGCCTTGCTTTTTTATGATCCAATGGATATTGGCAATTTGAACTCTGGTTCCTCTGCCTTTTCTAAATCCAACTTGTACATCTACAAGTTCTCAGTTCAAGTACTGTTGAAGCTTAGCTTGAAGGATTTTGAGCACTATCTTGTTAGCATTGTATGGTAATTTGAACATTCTTTGAATGGCCTTTCTTTGGAATGGGTATGAAAACCAACATTTACCAGACCTGTGTCTTTGCTGAGTTTTCCAAATTTGCTGGCGTATTGCATGTAACACTTAAACAGCATCATCTTTTAGGATGTACATTGTCTAAACCTGTAGACTGTACAACACAAAGCATGAGGCCTAAGGTAAACTATGGATTTCTTTAATAAAAATATATGAGTTATCATCAGTTGTAGCAAATACACTATACTGATTCAATATAGTAATAATAAGTGAAACTCTAGGGGGACAAGAGGAGTGTTGGGAAGGAGAGGGAAGATATATGGGAACTCTGTACCCGCATTTCAATTTTTCTATAAATCAAACACTGTTCTAAAAGCAATCTATTAAACTGGAAACTTAGAGAGAAAGAGGGCTTCCCAGCTGCCCCAGTGGTAAAGAATTCATCTGCCAATGCAGGATATTCAAGAGACATGGATTCAATCCTTGGGTTAGGAAGATCCCCTGGAGTAAGAAATGGCAACCCACTCTGGTATTCTTGCCTGGAAAATTCCATGGACAGAGGAACCTGGTGAAGTACAGTCCGTGGGGTCGCAAAGACTCAGATGCAGTTGAGCACACACACATGCATGCAATATAAACCTAATTTGAGTAGATTAGACATGTACAGTGTTTTTTTTCTCCCACTACAAGAAGTCTGGATGTTGCAGTCTAGGCCTGGAATAGTAAATCAACAGTGCCAGGTAGTCTCAGATTCCTTCTGTCTTTTCTTTTGATACTTAATATTTTGTATTTGTCTTCAGGCTTCCCAGATGCATTCCTAGGCATTACCAGTAGTTAATGCAGAACGCAGCATCCTCCATTTGAAGTTTTATCTTTATAATAGGAAACAGAACATTCTAATAAGCCTACATTTATTTCATTCCTGTTGGAATGAAAGTATTCTGTTCATCAATAGTCTTAGTACTTCTTATACTCATCAGCTATTTGCAATAACATATAGCAGCAATTCTCAAAGGTTTACACCAATAAACATTTATTTCTGCTTGATATTAAATGTTGATGGCTGTTGACTGTTTAATCTCTTGCATGTATCTTTTTCATACTTGGAATTAGGTAAGACTAGCAAACTGCATTTTTCACGTGCTGTTCTCAAGGCAGAAGGAAAGAGCAATTGGTAGAAACTTTCAGTGTCTCTTAAAGTTTGTGCTCAGACATAACACACATCACACATGTTCATGGCTAATGGATTAAGGTGAGTAACGTGGATAAGCCTGATGCTTAGTAAGGAAGTATATTTCGTCCCCAGGGAGCTGCTGTGAGTCACATGGCAATGGATAGAACTGTATAGTTCTCTTAGAGGAAATGAAAAAAGTAGCTGGGAATGATAATTTTTCCCATCAGTATAAGTCTATAATTAGGAGACAGTTTACTACAGTAAATACAATGGAATTGGCTTTGGAGTCGAACCTGATTCAATTCTGTCTGGCTCTGTTGATGTAGATTGTCTCCAAGCCTTAGATTCTTACTGATAAAATATGTTAATATCTGTGATAAATGTTCTACTATAAAGCATTTGTGTTTTAAATTGCCTTTAAAATGACTGGCGAATAGTAGCTGCCCAACAATTTGTTACCATTTCTTAGACAATATGAAAATGATGAATCTTAATTTTCAATGGAAATCTCAACCAACTTGCTGAGGCTTTGATAGATATACCCATAGACACTCTAAAAATTATCTTGATTTTCATTGTATACTTTTTTTAGACAGGAAAGGGTGAAATTTTGACATTTCTGTGTGAGAGTGGAAATGCAGTATAAGCACATTATGTTAAATTAAAAAAAAAAACGAATATTTTACGCACTCATATTTGGCCTAACACAAGTATGTATATAGCTTATGAATTTTCATGAAGTGATATTATTTCAAGAATTTAAAGACTGATTTTTTTCAGGTTGTGAAAAATCAGTTAAATATGTTATCGTATCTCATTATTCTCTGATCTTGCAGAAGATATCCAAAACATATTTATAAATCTAAGAAAAAGATGTTATTGATTATTTAGGATTTTAGCCCATTTATTCACCTCCATGATAACAAACCTCTATAACTTTTCAAAGTAACAAACAATTTTTGATAAAAATGAGATGAGATGAAATAACTTTGTGGCTTCAGATCTTAGAAAGGCAGTAAACTGTTGATGCCATGATCTTTGTTTTCTGAATGTTGAGCTTCAAGCCAACCTTTTCACTCTCCTCTTTCACTGGCCACCTCATGCGAGGAGTTGACTCACTGGAAAAGACCCTGATGCTGGGAGGGATTGGGGGCGGGAGGAGACGGGGACGACAGAGAATGAGATGGCTGGATGGCATCACCAGCTCGATTGGCCATGAGTTTGAGTGAAATCCGGGAGTTGGTGATGGACAGGGAGGCCTGGCATGCTGTGATTCATGGGGTCGCAAAGAGTCGGACACGACTGAGCGACTGAACTGAACTGAAGACTGTTGATATGCTATCTTTTAAGTTTCTTTATCAGTTGGTCTATTTGCCTTAGTCCACTTTTTTGACATAGTTTCTTTAATTGACAGAAGTGTTTTAAGAAAATATACTGAGATTGGATTAAATCTTTGATCAGAATTCTTTTTATCATTATTAATTTTTCACTCTGTGGTACCAATATCTCTTATTCTCTGATTTTTGCAATTCATTAGATCTCCAAAGCTTTCCCTTTCCTTTCCCAGAACAATGATTTAAATTCCAGATGTATGCAGTCCTAATTCTCTATCCAAACATATCTAGCTTATCATATTAGCATCAAAAATGAAATATAAATTTTAAATGAGTACAATCATTTTTTTTAAGAATGTAACTCTCTAGACTATTTAGGTACTGACTTGTGAACATGTTTATAATATACATTATAGATAATTAGAGAAAGAAACATTTGGTATAACAAAGCAGACTTCATATAATAATAAACATCCCGAGGGCCACAAAGTAGCTATTGTATTGATTGTCAAAGGTAGTTTTCTCTCATTTTGTTTCCAAAATCACTGCAGATGTTGATTGCAGCCATGAAATTAAAAGACGCTTACTCCATGGAAGGAAAGTTATGACCAACCTTGATAGTATATTAAAAAGCAGAGACATTACTTTGCCAACCAAGGTCCGTCTAGTCAAGGCAATGGTTTTTCCCGTGGTCATGTATGGATGTGAGAGTTGGACTGTGAAGAAAGCTGATCGCTGAAGAATCGATGCTTTTGAACTGTGGTGCTGGAGAAGACTCTTGAGAGTCCCTTATACTGCAAGGAGATCCAACCAGTCCATTCTAAAGGAGATCAATCCTGGATGTTCATTGGATGGACTGATGTTAAGGCTGAAACTGCAATACTTTGGCCACCTCATGCGACGAGTTGACTCCCTGGAAAAGACTGATGCTGGGAAAGGTTGGGGGCGGGAGGAGAAGGGGACGACGGAGAATGAGATGGCTGGATGGCATCACCGACTCTGTGGACATGAGTTTGAGTGAACTCCGGGAGTTGGTGATGGACAGGGAGGCCTGGCGTGCTGTGATTCGTGGGGTCGCGGAGAGTCGGACACGACTGAGCGACTGAACTGAACTGAACTGAACTGAAGAAGAGATTCACTGGTAGAACTGTAGCTATAGATGTGTGCTCTAGGTTTGGCCAATTGTAGGAATTCAGCTTCTAGGGAATGATAAATATCCTAGAGGTAAGCCTCAGATGCAAACTTCTAAGATTACTATGCACACATTGGAAAAAGAATATTTATTCCTCCTTGGATTGCCTTGCTGAGGGAAGTGTGTCCCAAACCTTTTTTCAGTTGACTATCAGTTCAGTGCAGTTCAATTCAATTGCTCAGTCGTGTCTGACTGTTTGTGAACCTATGAATCGTAGCATGCCAGTCCTCCCTGTCCATCACCAACTCCCGGAGTACACTCAAACTCATGTCCATTGATTCGGTGATGCCATCCAGCCATCTCATCCTCTGTCATCTCCTTCTCCTCCTGCCCTCAATCTCTCCCAGCATCAGACTCTTTCCCAATGAGTCAACTCTTCGCATGACGTGGCCAAAGTATTGGAGCTTCAGCTTTAGAATCAGTCCTTCCAATGAACACCCAGGATTGATCTCCTTTAGAATGGACTGGTTGGATCTCCTTGCAGTCCAAGGGACTCTCAAGAGTCTTCTCTAGCACCACAGTTCGTTCAAAAGCATCAATTCTTCAGTGATCAGCTTTCTTCATAGTCCAACTCTCACATCCATACATGACCACTGGAAAAACCATAGCGTTGACTAGATGGACCTTTGTTGGCAAAGTAATATCTCTGCTTTTTAATATGCTGTCTAGGTTGGTCATAACTTTCCTTCCAAGGAGTAAGCATCTTTTAATTGCATGGCTGCAACCACCATTGCAGTGATCTTGGAGCCCAAAAAAATAAAGTCAGCTGCTGTTTCCACTGTTTCCCCATCTATTTGCCATGAAGTGATGGGACCAGATGCCATGATCGTTATTTTCTGAATGTTGAGCTTTGAGCCAACTTTTTCATTGTCTTCTTTAACTTTCATCAAGCGGCTTTTTGATCAAGTTCAAAGCGTTTTTTTTCATCAAGTTCCTCTTCATTTTCTGCCATAAGGGTGGTGTCATCTGCATGTCTGAGGTTATTGATATTTCTCCCATCAATCTTAATTCCAGCTTGTGCTTCTTCTAGCCCAGAGTTTCTCATGATGTATTCTGCATAGAAATTAAATAAGCAGGGTGACAATATACAGCCTTGTCGTACTCCTTTTCCTATTTGGAACCAGTCTGTTGTTCCATGTCCAGTTCTAACTGTTGCTTCCTGACCTGCATACAGGTTTCTCAAGAGGCATGTCAGGTGGTCTGGTATTCCCATCTCTTTCAGAATTTTCCAGAGTTTATTGTGATGCACACAGTCAAAGACTTTGGCATAGTCAATAAAGCACAAATAGATGTTTTTCTGGAACTCTCCTGCTTTTTCCATTATCCATTGGATGTTGGCAATTTGATCTCTGGTTCCTCAGCCTTTTCTAAAACCAGCTTGAACATCTGGAATTTCACGGTACACGTATTGCTGAATCCTGGCTTGGAGAATTTGAGCATGACTTTACTAATGAGTGAGATAAGTGCAATTGTGTGGTAGTTTGAGCATTCTTTGGCATTGCCTTTCTTTGGGATTGGAATGAAGACTGACCTTTTCCAGTTCTGTTGCCACTGCTGAGTTTTCCAAATTTGCTGGCATATTGAGTGCAGCACTTTCACAGCATCATCTTTCAAGATTTGAAATAGCTCAACTGGAATTCCTTCACCTCCACTAGCTTTGTTCATTGTGATGCTTTCTAAGGCCCACCTGACTTCACATTCCAAGATGTCTGGTTCTAGGTCAGTGATTACGCCATCATGATTATTTTGGTCATGAAGATCTTTTTTTACAGTTCTTCTGTGTATTCTTGCCACCTCTTTAATATCTTCTGCTTCTGTTAGGTCCACACCATTTCTGTTCTTTATCGAGCCCATCTTTGCATGAAATATTCCCTTGGTATCTCTATTTTTCTTGAAGAGATCTCTAATCTTTCCCATTCTATTGTTTTCCTCTATTTCTTTGCATTGATTGATGAGGAAGGCTTTCTTATCTCTCCTTGCTATTCTTTGGAACTCTGCATTCAGATGCTTATATCTTTCCTTTTTTCCTTTGCTTTTTGCTTCTCTTCTTTTCACAGCTATTTGTAAGTCCTCCCCAGACAGCCATTTGGTTTTTTTGCATTTTTTTCCCTTGGGGATGGTATTGATCCCTGTCTCCTGTATCTTGGTTCAAATCTTTGAGGCCCTGTAACTTGCTGTGTTGCTTTAGATTTTGTGAATTCCTTCCCAATGAAGCGAAGCAACGTATTTCTCTTTTTGCTTAAGCTGATTCTCTGCCATTTTTAACCAGTGTATTCATTTTCCAAGTTAAATGTAGGGGTCCTTACTTTGATAAATAAAAATTTTAAAAAAGATGTTTTTTAGAACGTAAAGTGTCTCTGCTACTTTTGAGAAATTGAGCATGCTTGTGTTTTAGGCCTGGTTAGGGCAAACACTGATGCATTTGTGGTGTGTGGCACTGTTGTCTTTGCACTGTGATGAGTAGAGGATGGGCAGTCTCTGAATTCTTAAAAAGAAGTGTTTTATTGTTCAACTGAGAAGAATATAATGTCATAAGGCTGTGTCATAGACTAACTTACACTGATTCAAGTATACCTGTCTCTCCACTCCTTCTTCAGGTACACCAGTGATGAAACAGGTAAGAAGGAAGAGAAGAAGGGAGAAAGAAGATGAGAAATGGATTAAGAGAGGTGCTTTGTTATTTGTGTGTGTCCAAAAAATGTTAAGCTAGAGGGAAGCAAGGATATGGCTAATCCAGAAGTTTTACAAATACTGAACATTTTGTCTTACTGTTCTGACTTTTCTGCTCCTTCTCTTTCTCTTTTATGGGATAAAATATACTTTAATATTTATTTGGTATATTTAAAACCATTACTAAGCAGGGCAGGAAATGGCACTCCACTCCAGTACTCTTGCCTGGAAAATCCCATGGATGGAGGAGCCTGATAGGCTGCAGTCCATGGGGTCACTACGAGTCGGACACGACTGAACGACTTCATATTCACTTTTCCCTTTCATGCATTGGAGAAGGAAATGGAAACCCACTCCAGTGTTCTTGCCTGGAGAATCGCAGGGACGGGGGAGCCTGGTGGGCTTCCGTCTATGGGGTTGCACAGGGTTGGACACAATTGAAGAGACATAGCAGCAGCAGCATTCTCAGTTAAATTGAAGATGAAATTTTAAGAAATTAAAAAGGGTAATTAATTTTGACTCTGCCTTTTGAACTAATTATAAAATATGAAATATGACTTCACTATTTCTAAAGTTATTTAAGTTTTCTGAGTCCATGTTAAATGAAAGCATGGAGAAGGAAAGGAGTGGAAGTAAAAGTATGGGAAAGAAACATTATATTTTGTTTGACTGAATTTAGATACATTTTAATTAGGCATTGTTCACTCACAGCAGAGAAGGCTTGCTGTGAGCTTTCTTTTATTATGTGCCAGAGTGGAGAAGACATCTAAAAATGAATTTATTGAGAAATACTTAGTCATGACAATCCAATTAAAATGTTCACTATTGCTTAATAAGAGTTAATGTTTAAGAAAAAAATGTTAAAAAATTTTTTTTCTTATGATTCTTTTCATCTAGTGTTTGTTTTCCAGTCAATGGAGAAGGGGAGTGAATAAACAGATTAGCTACATGCTCGGACGTGAGTTTGAGTGAACTCCGGGAGTTGGTGATGGACAGGGAGGCCTGGCGTGCTGTGATTCATGGGGTCGCGGAGAGTCAGACACGACTGAGCGACTGAACTGAACTGAACTGATACTGTGTGGATCACAATAAACTGTGGAAAATTCTGAAAGAGATGGGAATACCAGACCACCTGACCTGTCTCTTGAGAAGCCTGTATGCAGGTCGGGAAGCAACAGTCAGAACTGGACATGGAACAACAGACGGGTTCCAAATAGGAAAAGGAGTGCATCAAAGTTGTATATTGTCACCCTGCTTATTTAACTTATATGCAGAGTACATCATGAAGAACGCTGGGCTGGAAGAAGAAGAAGCTGGAATCAAGATTGCCGGGAGAAATATCAATAACCTCAGATATGCAGATGACACCACCCTTATGGCAGAAAGTGAAGAGGAACTAAAAAGCCCCTTGATGAAAGTGAAAGAGGAGAGTGAAAAAGTTGGCTTAAAGCTCAGCATTCAGAAAACAAAGATTATGGCATCTGGTCCCATCACTTCATGGGAAATAGATGGGGAAACAGTGGAAGCAGTGTCAGACTTTATTTTGGGGGGCTCCAAAATCATTGCAGATGCTGATTGCAGCCATGAAATTAAAAGACGCTTATTCCTTGGAAGGAAAGTCATAACCAACCTAGATAGCATATTAAAAAGCAGACACATTACTTTGCCAACCAAGGTCCATCTAGTCAAGGCTATGGTTTTTCCAGTGGTCATGTATCGATGTGAGAGTTGGACTGTGAAGAAGGCTGATCGCTGAAGAATTGATGCTTTTGAACTGTGGTGCTGGAGAAGATTCTTGAGAGTCCCTTGGACTGCAAGGAGATCCAACCAGTCCATTCTAGAGGAGATCGATCCTGGGTGTTCATTGGAAGGACTGATGCTAAAGCTGAAACTCCAATACTTTGGTCACCTCATGCGACGAGTTGACTCACTGGAAAAGAGTCTGATGCTAGGAGGGATTGGGGGTGGGAGGAGACAGGGACGACAGAGAATGAGATGGCTGGATGGCATTACCAGCTCGATGGACATGAGTTTGAGTGAACTCCGGGAGTTGGTGATGGACAGGGAGGCCTGGCATGCTGTGATTCATGGGGTCACAAGGAGTCGGACACGACTGAGCGACTGAACTGAACTGAACTGATACTGTGTAAAGCTTTCCTAGATTGCTAAATTGTCAAAAAATCTTTAAAAGTTTTTAGCTAAAACATGTTTAAATAAAGCTTCTCATAAAATATAAAGATGAGTAATAATTTCTCTAATTTTTTTAAACCTTACTATGAAAAATTTCAGACCTTCACTAGAGAAGTAGTAAAATTAACTACCATGAAGACATGACCGAGCTTCAACAATTATGAACATTATGTCAGGAGAAAGAGAGAGCAGAGAAGTGGCACACATGGCCACTAACCATTTTTAGAAGAAAGAGACATCACTGCACATATCCAGGATCAGTTCTAGTTGGCCTAATGAGAGTCACAGTTGTTAGAGACAATTTGATCCATTTTTAGGAGTGCTCTTGAGTACTGGTAAAGAGTTAAGATCAAGAGAAGGATAGAGAAGGATTTTAGGTACAGTGCTATATATCATGGAAAAAAAAGTACCAGTCATTTAGGATGCAGTGACCTAATTCATAGTATTATTTTTTGACTCTGATCTTAGATACCAATCATTGTGAAAGTTACCAGTAGGGAAGAGAGTAAAGCAGGAATTTCAATGGGAATTGAGAGAAAAACAGTCATTAATTACAGAACATCATATGAAAGAGAGAACAGTAAAAGAATAACATTTCCATACTTTTCCCCTTCTCTTGCTTGTTCCAGAGGTGTTTTTTTCTTTCCAAGTTTGAATTGTAATTTTGAATTGTATTAGAGAATCTGGGTTATAAAAAGATTTTGCTTAAGCTCATTAAACTGTAAAACTACTTGAGTACTGATATCTTCTCCAATTTTCAATCGAAAATCTAAAAGGCAGATCTTGCACTAAGAAAAATGAGTAAGATGACTGATTGAACTTGAGCACACTGTTCCCAGACCTAGAGAGTCTGTGGATACCCTTAAAATATATACTAAATGCCTGGACTAAGGCTTTCTATCATCTCGACTTCTTGGTCTATGCTGTTCACTCTCTGTGTGGTGCTTCTTGCACACGACAGTTCTGTTCAAGTGACAGAATAAAAACATCAGAGTGTTCTCCTCTGAGGAAAGTTATGATTCTCCGAACAGCCTCAATATGTTGGTGTAAAGATATTGCAAGGAAATATCATTTACTTGGGTCTCTAGATAGTCTTCTGAAAAATTTAGGTAGTACATTTCATATTATGATTTTAAAATAATTAAGATTTTATATTAGTATGCCCGGTACTATTCCAAGTATTTTATATTTAATAACTTATTCAATACTCATATCAATCCTATAAGTATAATACTATTATTTTTTCCCTTGTATAAATAATGAAGCATTCTAAAGCACAGAAATGTTAATTATTTCCAAAGAGTACAGAATTAGTAAGTGGCTGAGCCGAGATTCAAATTCAGGAAGTCTGGTTATAGACCCTGTGCCATAAGCACTTGCCTGCAAAAACAAACTTAAAGAATCACCAAATAGAGCAGACAATTGGAAATTTAAAACATTTTCAGCTGGCTGCAATTTATATATATCGCCATTGGCTTTTAATTTTTTTGGCATTTTTCAAAATTTCTGTGGTAGTTAAATACTGATTTAATTTTTATTTTTAGCATGTTTTTAAAATTTATTTTTTCTTGAAATATAGTTGGATTACAGTGTTGTTTTAATTACTACTGTATAGCAAAGTTGTTCAGATTTACATATATAAGTTATACAATCATTTTTATGTTCTTTTCCATTATGATTTATCACAGGATATTGAATATAGTTCATTATGCTGCATCAGTTCAGTTCAGTTCAGTCGCTCAGTCGTGTCCGACTCTTTGTGACCCCATGAATCACAGCACGCCAGCTAGTAGGACCTTATTGTTTATCTGTTCTATATATACCTCTTTCCATCTGCTGATGCCAAACTCCCAATCCAACCCTGTCCCACTCCTCAGCCCTTTGGCAATCATCAATTTTTTGTGTCTTTGATTCTGTTTCTGTTTCATAGATTAGGTTCATTTGGCTTTTAATTGTTCTTAACTTCAACGTAGTAAGACTGGGAACTAAAATTTGTAAATATAAAAATTTATGGCTTTTTCTGTTTTGGTGAAGAGAGTATGCTTTGTTTTATAATTTATAAAAGCTGATAAAAAAAACCTATCAGAACAATACTGCTGCTGCTTCTGCTAAGTCACTTCAGTCGTGTCTGACTCTGTGTGATCCCATAGATGGAAGCCCACCAGGCTCCCCCTTCCCTGGGATTCTCCAGGCAAGAACACTGGAGTGGGTTGCCATCTCCTTCTCACAATACTACAAAGACATTAAAAAATAATGAATTTAAATAAAATGAATTCAGTAATTTCTGCCTTTTGGTTCTTCAAAAAATAAAAACATATATACCAAGCAGGATTTCATAGAAAAAAAATACTAGAATCAGGATCAGGTGAAGTGGAATTTTTGTGAGATTTATTTATTGGTTTATTTATTTGTGGTTGTGCTGGGTCTTCATTGCTGTGTGTGGGCTTTCTCTGCGTGAACGGGGGCTACTCTGTTGTGATTCAGGGACTTCTCATTGCAGTGGTGTCTCTTGTTGCAGTGGGCCTTTCTGGTGGCTCAGATGGTAAAGAATCTGCCCACAATGCAAGAGACCCTGGTTAGAGCCATGGGTTGGGAAGATCCCCTGGAGAAAGGAATGGCAACCCACTCTAGTATTCTCGGGCTTACAAAGAGTGGAACACGACTTAGTGACTAAACAACATAGGTAAGATCATTAGCCGAGTAGTCTAAAAAACAGTTGCATCATGAATCAAGTTTTTCAAACTCTAATTCCATTGTTTTTGTCACTGTACCTAAAATGAAATAAGGAGAATAACCTGAAAGGAGTCATTTAGATAAAACTAAGATTAAAATTGTACAGGAGACAGGGACCAAGACCATCCCCATGCAAAAGAAATACAAAAAAGCAAAATGGCTGTCTGAGGAGGCCTTACAAATAGCTGCGAAAAGAAGAGAAGCGAAAAGCAAAGGAGAAAAGGAAAGATGTAAGCAGCTGAGTGCAGAGTTCCAAAGAATAGCAAGGAGAGATAAGAAAGCCTTCCTCAGTGATCAATGCAAAGAAATAGAGGAAAACAATAGAATAGGAAAAACAAGAGATCTCTTCAAGAAAATTAAACACTCCAAGGGAACATTTCATGCAAAGATGGACTCAATAAAGGACAGAAATGGTATGGACCTAACAGAAGCAGAAGATATTAAGAAGAGGTGGCAAGAATACACAGAAGAACTGTACAAAAAAGATCTTCACGAGCAAGATAGTCACGATAACATGATCACTGACCTAGAGCCAGACATCTTGGAATGTGAAGTCAAGTGGGCCTTAGAAAGCATCACTATGAACAAAGCTAGTGGAGGTGAAGGAATTCCAGTTGAGCTATTTCAAATCTTGAAAGATGATGCTGTGAAAGTGCTGCACTCAATATGCCAGCAAATTTGGAAAACTCAGCAGTGGCCACAGGACTGGAAAAGGTCAGTCTTCATTCCAATCCCAAAGAAAGGCAATGCCAAAGAATGCTCAAACTACTGCACAATTGCACTCATCTCACACGCTAGCAAAGTCATGCTCAAAATTCTCCAAGCCAGGCTTCAGCAATATGTGAACTGTGAACTCCCAGATGTCAAGCAGGTTTTAGAAAAGGCAGAGGCACCAGAGATCAAATTGCCAACATCCGCTGGATCATGGAGAAAGCAGGAGAGTTCCAGAAAAACATCTATTTCTGCTTCATTGACTATGCCAAAGCTTTTGTCTGTGTGGATCACAATAAACTGTGGAAAATTCTGAAAGAGATGGGAATACCAGACCACCTGACCTGCCTCTTGAGAAACCTGTATGCAGGTCAGGAAGCAACAGTCAGAACTGTACATGGAACAACAGACTGGTTCCAAATAGGAAAAGGAGTACGTCAAGGCTGTATATTGTCATCTTGTTTATTTAACTTATATTCAGAGTACATCATGAGGAACGCTGGGCTGGAAGAAGCACAAGCTGGAATCAAGATTGCTGTCAGAAATATCAATAACCTCAGATATGCAGATGACACTACCCTTATGGCAGAAAGTGAAGAGGAACTCAAAAGCCTCTTGATGAAAGTGAAAGAGGAGAGTGAAAAGGTTGGCTTGAAGCTCAACATTCAGAAAACAAAGATCATGGCATCTGGTCCCATCACTTCATGGGAAATAGATGGGGAAACAGTGGAGACAGTGTCAGACTTTATTTTTGGGGGCTCCAAAATCACTGCAGATGCTAATTGCAGCCAGGAAATTAAAAGATGCTTACTCCTTGGAAGGAAAGTTATGACCAACCTAGATAGTATATTAAAAAGCAGAGACATTACTTTGCCAACCAAGGTCCGTCTAGTCAAGGCTATGGTTTTTCCCGTGGTTATGTAGAGATGTGAGAGTTGGACTGTGAAGAAAGCTGAGCGCCGAAGAATTGATGCTTTTGAACTGTGGTGCTGGAGAAGATTCTTGAGAGTCCCTTGGACTGCAAGGAGATCCAACCAGTCCATTCTAAAGGAGATCAATCCTGGGTGTTCACTGGAAGGACTGATGCTAAAGCTGAAACTGCAATACTTTGGCCACCTCATGCGACTAGTTGACTCCCTGGAAAAGACTCTGATGCTGGGACAGGTTGAGGGCGGGAGGAGAAGGGGACGACAGAGAATGAGATGGCTGGATGGCATCACCGACTCTGTGGACATGAGTTTGAGTGAACTCCGGGATTTGGTGATGGACAGGGAGGCCTGGCGTGCTGTGATTCATGGGGTCGCAGAGAGTCGGACACGACTGAGTGACTGTGCTGAACTGAACTGAACTGAAGATTAAAATGTAAGTGCTAAAGTATTTTTTCTCCCTGAGTAGACAAACTCAACTCAATTTCAGAAATTCTTTCGTTTTTCGTATTTTATCAAATACGAAATTTGTCAATTAACATGAAATCAAAGGTTTACTAATTGACTTACTCAGCTACGTAACAATACGTACAAAGCATTCCTGATGCTTAGTTTGAACTGTACAGGCGATAGGAAAAGGAGAATTAACTTTTGGTACGTATTTCCTCTGTTCCAGAGACTGCGTGATTAACTTTTTCTGTTCTTTTATTTAATCCTCCCTATGTAGGTAATATCTACATTTTTAGATGAAGAAAGTAAGGCTTTATAGAAAGTAGGCATTCTAATGCAGTCCATCGGGCTTCAGAGCCAGACAGATTCAACTACACTTTTTCCAAGGGTTAGAAAATATTTAGTGGTGGTTTCCCTGTGGAGGAAATGAATTGCAGGCTCAGGATACCATGAGATGCTTTTGCCCTGCCAACTAGTAGTTATAGTGCCCTGCTGGGGAAGTTGAAGCAATTTTCTTCTGCCTGATAGGTCCCTACATTTTATTATTATTTTTAAACAGCTGCTATTGAGGTCAAGTTTGAACTACTCCTGATATGATTGTTTCTCTGCTTCTGCATCTTCTCTGTGGCTGCCTTTATTGTTGACTGTCCAGGCTTGTGAATGATTGCTTTTTGTGTTGTAAGTACTCATAATCTAGCTCTTTCTGCTCTTGCTCTAAAGTTTATTTTGCTTCCAATACAATTTTACAACTTTAACTTTCCAGATAGAAACAGTTGATGAAAAAATCTAATTACGCTAACATGAATTTATTGATTTTAAAAATTTGTTGCCAATATTTTGGACCAAAAATTATATATCTATATCACTGTTTTAAATGACATTTACTTGATTACCAATAAAGTTGAGCATCTTGCATATTTATTTTCCAACATTACTCCTTTTTCAAATTGCATTATTTTATTCATATTCTAAAATTAATTTGTAATATCTTTATAGCAAAGAAATTTGTATTCTGAGATGTGCTGCATATCTTTTCTCATAATCTGTTATTTGTCTTTTAAGTTTGTTTATGATATATTTTGTCAATGAATAATTTATGATTTATGAGATTTACAATATCAATAGGTTACTTTCTGGATTACGATTTTTCTATTTTAAAAATAAATGACAATGTAATGCAAATGTTCTTTTATTTATTATTAAATTGAAATATTTATTCATATGATAGTGATATAGTATTTTCCCTAATCTCTAGCTAATTTTAACTTTTTAAGTAAACTATCCTGTTCCACGGAGAAGGCAATGGCAAGCCACTCCAGTACTCTTGCCTAGAAAATCCCATGGATGGAGGAGCCTGGTAGGCTGTAGTCCGTGGGGTCGCTAAGGGTCGGACTCGACTGAGCGACTTCACTTTCACTTTTCACACATTGGAGAAGGAAATGGCAACCCACTCCAGTGTTCTTGCCTGGAGAATCCCAGGGACGGGGGAGCCTGGTGGGCTTCCGTCTGTGGGGTCACACAGAGTCGGACACGACTGAAGTGACTTAGCAGCAGCAGCAGCAGCATCCTGTTCCAATAAAATAAAAATTTATTTTAAAATTGTGACCTTAGTTTCCTTATATCAAAGGATATATTCCCATATACTTCCCACTATCTCTGGTTGCTAGTCTGTTCTAGCTACTTCTCTATTCTAGTGGTCATAAGCAGTGTGAGTGCGCACACGCATGGATTAGTGTAGCATAGTGAAGACAGAGCTCTTATAATAATATTCATTTCATTAGGGGAATTTGCAGCTATAAATCCCTCAAAAACATTGCTTTATCTGCTTTGGTATTTTATATTTTCATTATAATTTGGTTTCAGACATTAAAAAATTTCCATTATGGTTTATAATTTGATCCAGGGATTCTTTGTGTGTTTTAATTTCTTTATAAATCATTTTATTTATTTATTTTATTTTTTGGGTATGATGTGGTTTCATTGTTTTAAAGTCCATTTGGAAGCCCTCTCTTCCCTTGTGGTCCTGCCCCTCCATCTGTTTTTCAGTCTTTTCATCAAGAAGTTATCCAGTATTTACTATGTGCCAAAGCACTACTCTGGGTGTTTGGGAGACAGTAGGAAACAAAATAAAGATCCCCTCTTTGGTGAAGCCTTCATTCCAGGGGAAGGAGGGTTGGAGATGGGCAATAAGTCATATAGAATGACAATTTCTTTATAAATCATTTTAATTTGGTCTCTTTGGTGAGAGAAATCAAATTCTGTGTGATTTTAATTCTTTTAAATATATTGGAGCTTGGATTATGACTTAGCATACAGTCTGCCTAGGTGAATTTTATGCATACTTAAAAGTGTGTGTATTCTACAGATGCTATCTATAATATTCTATCAATATTAATTAGTCCAAGCTGATGGATAGTGTCCATTTTAGTGTATTAATTTTCTATATTTTTCTAGTCATTCTATCAGTTGCTGAGAGAAGGATGTTAAAATCTACTATTTTGCGGATTTATATATTTCATTCAGTCTATCAACTTTTGTTTTTAGGAGTTTTGAAGATTTGTTATTAGATACATAAGCATATATGATTTTTATGTCCTTGAATTAACCTTTCACCACAAAATATTTAATTTCGGTGTGTTCTTTGTCTTGAAACCTATTTTATCTGGCGTTAATATAACCACTCCAGTGCTCTTATGCATTCTATTTGCATGTACAGTTTTTTTTCTATCAATTTCCTTCTACCTTTGTCTTTATATTTAAAGTTAATCTCTTACAGACAACACAGAGTTGAACCCTGATATTTTTTATTTCTGATAATCACTGCTTTTCAAGTTGGAGTGATTAGACAATGTAAAATTTAGCTGTTGTTATGTTCTGACTTCAGTCTACCATTTTACTGTTTATTGTTTGTCACTCTATTTTTTGTTTCTCTGATCCTATTTCTGCCTTCTTTTGAACTAGTCAAATATTTTGAGACTTTTCTTTAATATTGACTATTTAGATAAATCTCTTTGAATTATATTCTTAGTGTTTGATATACATCCTTAATTTTTCTCCAACCTACTTGGAATTATTGTAATATTGTATCACTTCCCACAAAATATATGCTTGCAACCATACTTCTGCATGCCCTCTTTATATTATTTTTGACATACATATTGCATTTACAGACATTATAAGCCCCATGCTATGATGCCATAATTTTGGCTTTCAAAACTTGTATACATTTTAAAGATATTGAGTAAATTATTTAATATTTGTTTTCAAATTTACAATACCTGGTTGTATTTATTTCTTCCCTCAAATGCATATTCCCATCTGATGATATAAATTCACATCACTCAGAATTCATTTTGTATTTTTTGTGAAGCTTACTTGCTGGTGACAGATATCTTCATTTTTTTGTATCTTTTTTCCTATTTTACTTTTATTTCACCATCATTCTTGGACAGTTTCTTCCATTATTTTTAATGTGTCATCAACTATCTATCACCTTCCTCCTTAGATAATGTGTTATTTTTCTCTAGCTGCTTTCGAGATTTCTCTCTTTATATTTGGTTTTCAGCAATTTGACTATAATATGTCTAGGTGTCCTTTTCTTTATATTTGCATTTTATCATAATTGAAGTTTATTGAACTTCTTGAGTCATATATTTATGTCTGTCACCAAAATTCAGGTTTTATTAGACATTGTTTCTTCAAAAGAAAAAAAATTTTCTACTCCTTTCTCTTTTCTTTTTCTGGAACTCCAGTTACATTTTTGTTAAATTTGTTGATATAGTCCTACAGCCCCTTAGTACCTTTTTGTTTTAGAACAATGTATTTTACCTGCTTCACAGTGTCTGCTGATCAGTGTGTCAGTTTGCATGCCTTAAAAAAAAAATCCACTCTGTCATTGTGATCATTCTCTGAATTTTACGAATTGATATTATATATTTGTTTCATAATTTCATGTGGTTCATTTTTATAATTTCTGTCTCTCAGCTGAGATTTCCTGTGTGTTCACTGTGAGCATATATTGCTCTAGTCTTTGAACACAGTTATGGTATGTGCCTATTTTAACATCTTGGTCATCTCAGAGTCGTTCCTTTTTCTTACATTCTCCTTTTTCTTCCTAAGTCTAGAGATCTGAACTGTCTCCTGAATACTGTGATATATTGGGAAACCCAGGATTCTGTTTCTAAAGAGTAGTGGTATTTGCTTTATTAAACAACGATTGGAGTTGAACCTGTGCCTCTCCCGCACTTGGTAGCAGAAGAAATCTCTGTTTAGTTCATTTAATTTCAGCTGGACTGCCTGGTTTCTGCCTCATACATGTGAAATCAGCGGCTACTCAGAAATGTGGGTAGAGTTACACATATAGTTATGGACTTCCACTCGGAATGTCTTTTCTAAGATGTCCTTCCTTGATTTTCTGTTGCTGTATTGCTTGAACTCTATCCGTTGTTCTAGATCATCTCGCTTGACATGGACATGGATCTAATCCTAGTTGAAATACTTTAACAACTTTACTCCTCCAGTGTCTTGTAATAATTTTTAATAGATGGTAGGTGTAGTAGCTATCGTATTTTCAAAAATGTTGACAATTTTCCACATTTATTATTTTGTAACATTTTCAATCATTGTAATCCAGTGTTAACATATTAAAGTCAAATAAAAATTGTCTTAAATGAGTATTATTTGAAAAAAAGTGATATTTATGTGTCCTATATTAGAGCATGCTATCTCTTTTCTTTTATTTAGTTTTTATGGGTTCAGTATATTTATGTTAATTTCTTTTTCTTTTTTCTTTATATAAGGTTTATAGCTTGTGTTAAATTTATTCTTAGATATTTTTATATTTCTATGTTTTATTGCAAATGGATTATTTTTCCAATACCATTTACAACTGGCTTATGCTGAAAAACAGCTTAAATTTGCATATTTAGTTTGTATACAAACACATTACCAAGTTAATTATTAAATCTAATGTTTTTAATAGAATCTCTTGGGATTACTAGATATACAAAATGATACAATATAGTTAAATATTGAAGAGTAGTTTAAAATATTTTGCCCTTCTGTTTACAAATTTTTGCTGTCAGTTTTCCTATCTTGTTCTATTAGCTAAAGTCTACCTAATATGTTAAATAATAACTGAATAGCAATTACATATTATTATCAGTAATATACGAATGTGTACAAACTTTTGGAAAATATTTGACAATACTTAACAATAATTTTTCCAGTTTCTAATGAGGTGGATGAAACTAGAGCCTATTATACAGAGTGAAGTAAGCCAGAAAGAAAAACACCAATACAGTATACTAACGCATATATATGGAATTTAGAAAGATGCAAATGATAACCCTGTATACAGACAGCAAAAGAGACACAGATGTATAGAACAGTCTTTGGGACTCTGTGGGAGAGGGTGAGGGTGGGATGATTTGGGAGAATGGCATTGAAACATATATATTATCATATGTGAAACGAATCGCCAGTTCAGGGTCGATGCATGCTTCAGGATGCTCAGGGCTGGTGTGCGGGGATGACCCAGAGGGAGGATAAGGGGAGGAGGGTGGTGGGAGGGGGGTTCAGGAAGGGGAACTCGTGTACACATGGAACGGATTCATGTCAATGTATGGCAAAACCAACCAATATAATATTGTAAAATAATTAGCCTCCAATAAAAAAAAACACAATAATTTTTGGAACATGTATATCTTTGACACAGTCATTTCACCCTTTGAAAATCTTTCTTAGAGATTTAAATAAGAATATTAGCACGTAGGGACATATATTTGGATGTGTTTATTTCTGTATTACTTTTAATGCGAAGAGTCCCACTGAGAATAACTTCAATGTCATAAATATGAAAGCAGTTGAATAAGTTATGATATAGCATAATAAGAAATACCATACTGTAATTAAAAGCTGATTAGATCTGCTCTTGTTCACTTAAGAGATGTGCATTTTACCTGATGAAGCAGCAAGGGTGACTGAACTTTGTGTATATTTTTACCAGTGTTTGGAAGCAACTAAAAGTATAAGCATATATTTTCAAATGTTTGTCTGTATGCAAAGAAATATATGGAATAATATATAGTAAATTTAGTGATAAGTGTTACATTTTCGGGAATACAAAATTCAACCCGAGAAGAGAGTTGTTTCTTTATATGCCACTACATTATTTGATCTAAATGCATTAGTTTGGTAGTTCCAGTGTCAATAAAGCAAATGTAAGCTTAAGAACCTCATTATAAACATAAAAATTCAATAAGTAAAAGAAGTCTTATAGATTATATTTATTTCACAGTTCCCATTCTTTTATATTATAAATAAGAGTTTCTAAGTTAGTTCCTTGTAAACCCCAAATTAGAGAAGTTATATAATGATTTATATGAGTAATATGAATTGTTAAGAATAACTGTGAATCTACAGAGCCATGTTACTGAATAATAGAATGTGCCGGGATTATTGAAAATTCACATCAGTTCAGTTCAGTCGCTCAGTCGTGTCCGACTCTTTGTGACCCCATGAATCACAGCACGCCAGGCCTCCCTGTCCATCACCAACTCCCGGAGTTCACTCAAACTCATGTCCATCGAGTCGGTGATGCCATCCAGCCATCTCATTCTCGGTCGTCCCCTTCTTCTCCCGCCCCCAATCCTTCCCAGCATGAGTCTTTTCCAGTGAGTCAACTCGTCTCATGAGGTGGCCAAATTATTGGAGTTTCAACTTTAGCATCAGTTCTTCCAATGAACACCCAGGATTGACCTCCTTTAGAATGGACTGGTTGGATCTCCTTGCAGTACAGTCCCATCACTTCATGGGAAAAAGATGGGAAAACAGTGGAAAATTCACATAGCCATGCTTAAAAGTAAACAACATTTTTTTTAAACTTTCATTTATTTTTTTTAATTTATTTTTTATCAAAGGATAATTGCTTTACAGAATTTTGCTGTTTTCTGTCAAACCTCAGCATGAATCAGTCATAGATATACATACATCCCCAACCTTTTGAACCTCCCTCCCACCTCCCTCCCATCCCGCCCCTCTAGGTTGATACAGAGCCTCTGTTTGAGTTTCCTGAGTCATACCGCAAATTCCTATTGGCTATCTACTTTACATTTTTTTTTTAACTTTTAATTAGCTTCAGTGACTTCCTAGATATCATTTTAGTATTTCTTCAAAGTATTTGTATGAAATATTTACAATTTTTTGATTCAATGCAAGATTGGTTTTGAAACATTTCTTGCAAATGCACAAATGTTCATTATACTTGACAGTTAATATTGAATATTGCACAGAGAACACTGGCCTTCTGGTTGCTTTTGCAATTAACCTCTAGCCTATTGACAATAACACTTTTAATTATTATGCCCCATATTTATGAAATAGACTGTGTCCTCTGAGATAATGGGTTATTGATCTGAATAGTCATTCTGAATGCAATTGAAAATCCAGTCATTTTTGTAAAGCTAGTGAATATTCATTCATTGTTCTGTATGTTCCATCAACGCAGTCTTTGCTTCATGCTAGAAGTTTGACAGCATTTTTTCAGGATCCATTAGATAGCAAACCCTTGGGCCCATTATTTTGTTATGTCAACAGAAGTTGAGCATATTTCATGGAATATTTTATGCAATTAGTTTATGTTCTTCTTTGTATAATTCATCAAATTATATTTGAGAGTGACATTTAGAGGCAGAAAATATGTCTACTTAATAAGCTGAACTCTCCATACTCAGTTTGATTGTATAGTTAGAGGACTAGATGTTGGGTTATTAGAGTTATTTCATGTTTTGTGCTAAAGGTATTATGCTTGGGTAATTTAGGGAGTGATTATTAGAAGATAAATTCTTTCTTTTGTATTTCCTCTATTTGTTCTAGATGATCACATATTACTTAAAAAGAACTATGTTTGAGTTCAGTTACTACTTTATGAAAGTAAAGTTTCTAATGTATACTTTTAGATAACTGATATCACTCAATTGCAGTTTTTTGAGAACTTAACACATATTCTTATGAGCTAGAATGTGTTAAATGTTGTACAGAGTGCTTCATTTAATCATAATTTGAATATGTTAATTATAGCAATTCAAACTAAAATACCTAGTTTTTTTTCACCTCAGTAAATTTAAGGAATATATAGTAAAATTAAAATAAAACTCTTACTGTTAAAGGCTAGTGTTACTTTAAGGAGTAGGAAGCAAAATACATTTATAGTTACTTATGACAGGGGAACTGACACAGATTCAATTTCTTCCTGTCTGTATATTGAAGTCCAAAACATATGAGACTTTTCATTCATCCAGACATCCATTTATTTATTTATTCAGTAAATATTTATTGTATGCCTATTATGACATTCACAGTCACTCCTTAAATGAATTTCAGTCCAAGATCTGAAGGAACTTACATCCAGTAATGTAAACAAAACCATAATTATAATTAATTTTGAGAAATGACATGACCATAATATGTACAACGGTCACAAACAAAGAAATAACCATATAGAATGACCGTTTGTATTATGGCTACTTTAAGAAATGAATTCCAAGGTAAAGACAAGGACGAAGAGAATCTAGATGTATGCAGTGATGTGTGCGAGGACACTGAAATATGAGAAAGCATGGGGAATTTCAAGCAAGCAAATGTGACAGAAGAATCAGGTTCAAGAGTCAGAGTGGCAGGCAAAGGATTATGCTAAATGATTAGGAAAAGTGAGGTCCAGAAATGCTCTGTTTGTCAAACCTAGGGATTTACATTTATCTTATAGGCGTTAAGGGAATTGTTTCATAGTAGGTAAATGGATGGAATTTGAGTTTGAGATAACTCTGAATCTTTAATATGTTTTAAAGAGGACAGAGAAGAGAAGCAAATGAAAAAAAAAATAGGACAAATTTTAGCCACCCAAGTGAGATATAATTAAGACTTCAATGAAAGCAGTTTTAATTCACAGAAAGAAATGGGATAAGGAGACTTTAGGAGGCAGTATATATTAACAGAATTTGGTCATGAATTGGATAGAAAAAAAATGGAATACAAGCGTGAACTAGAGAACAAAGTCTAAGTAAGATGATGTTACTTTTCTCAGTTCAGTTCAGTTCAGTTCAGTTGCTCAGTCGTGTCCGACTCTTTGCGACCCCATGAATCACAGCACGCCAGGCCTCCCTGTCCATCACCAACTCCCGGACAGGATATAATTGAGCCATCCGAGAATGGCAAGTGTTAGTATCTCATAAATGATGTAGGAAATTCAGGAGACAGTGACGGGGATGAAAAGAGTTCAGATTTGGATATACTTAATTTGACAGGTTGATGTGAAATAAAACAGATGTGTAGTAAAACAGAAACTTAATCTTGTAACTGAAGGTATATGTGAATGTGGGTATATAGATTTGGAGATCATTGAAATGTAGATGATTATTGGTAGATGTATGCGTGATCAGTTTGTTAGGATATAGATCAGAGAAATAATACAAATGTCATTGTAGCTTTTAATTGACAGGTATACAAAGTGGTACCAGTGGTTAGGAATTGCCACATAAAGGAGTGATGATATCCATGAGCAAAGCTTGCCATGAGAGTAAGTGGGAAAAGAAGGTTTCAGATGAGAGGCAGGGGAGTGGAAGTGATGACAACCTGAACCCCAGAGACAAACTACTTGGATTCAAGACTTGGCTCCAATTCTAATCCACTACCAGTGTGAGCTTGTGCGCAGTGTCATAGAAAGTGATTTTATCTGAATCTCATTTCCCTCAGCTATGAAACTGGAATACTAAGAGAATGATACTTCTTATAGTTACTTTAAGAATTGGTAAACCACAATCTTTGATACATGATAAGAATTCAATAAAAGTTTTCAATATTATTATAGAAATAGCTAGCTGATCAACTAGTCCAGTATTTGATGCAAGCAACAGAGGCATTCATCTGATTTTGTTCGAAAGTGGAGATAGGTGGTTATTTATTATACTTTATCTTGCTGATACAACTCAAACAAATTTAAGAATTGAAATATATAAATCTAATATATTTACTTATTTATTTGTTTACTTATTTGTTTTGGAGGCATAGAGGCTAATTCTCATTCTAACTAGTCAAAAAGATACAAAAAATCTCTTATAGGCACTGAAGGAGAACACATTAGTGATAGAATACAGAAAATTATCTATTTGCATAGATATCTCAAACGTTGTAAGGACCAGGATAAATATGTTGGTATAGTTTCATGTGATATCAGTTGACAGTGCGTTCCATGATGCTCTGAAGAGAATACAAGGCAGTGTCTAGATAAATCTAATATTTCTGCTCTGGTTGTTCAGTTGCTAAGTCATGTCCGACTCTTTACGACCCTATGGACTGAAGCACACCAGCCTTTCCTGTGCTTCACTATCTCCAGAGTTTGTTTAAGCTCATGTCCATTGAATCAGTGATGCCATCCAACCATCTCATCCTCTGTCACCCCCTTCTCCTTTCACCTTCAATCTTTCCCAGCATCAGGGTCTTTTCCAATGAGTCAGCTCTTTGCATCAGGTGGCTGATGCAAAGTATTGGAGCTTTAGCTTCAGCATCAGTCCTTTAAACAAATATTCAGGGTTGATTTCCTTAAAGATTGACTGGTTTGATTTCCTTGCAGTCCAAGGGACTCTCAAGAGTCTTCTCCAGCACCACAATTCAAAACTGTCAATTCTTTGGCCTTTAGCCTTCTTTGTGATCCAACTCTCACAACCATACATGACTACTGGAAAACCATAGCTTAACTATATGGGCATTTGTTGGCAAAGTGATGTCTCTGCTTTTAAATAAACTGTCTAGGTTTGTCATAGCTTTTCTTCCAAGAAGCAAGCATCTTTGAATTGCATGGCTGCAGTACTCTTGCCTGGAGAATTCCATGGACAGAGGAGCCTGGACGGATACAGTCCATGGTTCTCAAAGAGTCAGACATGACTGAGCAACTAAGCACAGCACAGTCATTGTCCACAGAGATTTTGAATCCTAAGGAAATTAAATCTGTCACTGCTTCCACTTTTCTCCCGTGCTATTTGCCATGAAGAGATGGGACCAGATGCCACAATCTTAGTTTTGAATTTTGAGTTTTAAGTCAGCTTTTTCTCTTCTTTTTCACTCTCATCAAGAGGCTCTTTAGTTTCTCTTCGCTTTCTGCCATAAGGGTGGTATCATCCTCATATCTGAGGTTGTTATTTTGTCCAGCAATCTTGATTCCAGTTTGTGATTCTTCCAACCTGGCATTCACATAATGTTCTTCTTATAGAAGTTAGATAAGCAGGGTGACAATATACAGCCTTGCTATGCTCTTTTCCCAGTTTTGAACCAATCCGTTGTTCTACCTTCGGTTTTAAGTGTTGCTTCTTGACCTGCATGTGGGTGTCTTAGGAGGCAACTAAGATGGTCTGATATTCCCATCTCTTTAAAAATTTTCCAAACTTTCTTGTGATCCACATAGTCAAAGGCTTTAGCATAGTCAATGAACAGAAGTAGATGTTTTTCTGGAATTCCCTTGCTTTCTCTTCAACAAATGTTGGCAATTTGGTCTCTAGTTTGGCTGTAGTTTCTTGTTACTTGTATTTCTACTTTCATCTGAAATTTAAATTGTACAAGGCTTTGAGAAAAAAAAACCTTGTTTTATTGCTTGACTGCCTTATAAAGGTGATTCCTACTACAAGACTGTCCACAGCTTATTTTCTTTTGTCAAGGTTAAGAAAATGGAAAGTAGAGGGGGCAGCTACATTGTTAAGACCATCCCAGATGAAAGATGGAGAAATGGCCTTAGTATGGCTAGATATCATTTAATATCTTTGAGGAAGATTCTTCCAATCAGTTCAGTTTAGTTGCTCAGTCGTGTCTGATTCTTTGCAACCCCATGAACCACAGCACTCCAGGACTCCCTGTCCATCACCAACTGCAGGAGTCTACCCAACCCCATGTCCATCGAGTTGGTGATGCCATCCAATCATCTCATCCTCTGTAGTTCCCTTCTGTTCCTGCCTTCAAACTTTCCCAGCATCAGGGTCTTTTCCAATGAGTCAGCTCTTCACATCAGGTGGCCAAAGTATTGGAGTTTCAGCTTCAACATCAGTCCTTCCAACGAACACCCAGGCCTGATCTCCTTTAGGATGGACTGGTTGGAACTCCTTGCAGTCTAAGGGACTCTCAAGAGTCTTCTCCAATACCACAGTTCAAAAGCATCAATTCTTCGGCGATCAGTTTTCTTAATAGTCCAACTCTCACATCCATACATGATTACTGGAAAAACCATAGCCTTGACTAGACAGACCTTTGTTAACAAAGTAATGTCTCTGCTTTTTAATATGCTGTCTAGGTTGGTCATAACTTTCCTTCCAAGGAGTAAGCGTCTTTTAGTTTCATGACTGCAATCACCATCTGCAGTGATTTTGGAGCCAAAAAAAAAAATAAAGTCAGCTACTGTTTCCACTTTTTCCCCACCTATTTGCCATGAAGTGATGGGACTGGATGCCATGATCTTAGTTTTCTGAACGTTGAGTTTAAGCCAACTTTTTCACTCTCCTCTTTCACTTTCAAATGCACATAGATTTTCATCAGGAAGTTAAAATTTAATAAAATTTAAAAAATATAAAATATACTTTCTAGTGGTAATGAATTATAAGCATCTTTTACAAAAAAGGGAAGCCCCAAATTTGATAATACATCATTCAAAATCACTAACACTTATCTGTCCATTCTATGTATCAGAATTTGAAGGTTAGAATAAATTGGTCTTCTTCAGGTCAGATAGCTATATAAAATTATACCTTTAAAACATTTCAAGTTAACCAAAGGATTAATGAAATGACTAAATCAATGAATGGAATGAGAGTAGTGCACCATCCGTGTAACATAATTATTTGTCTAACAAATTGTAAATATTATTTATGACATTTTAATGTTCAATTTTAATGTCTTCGTACTTTATATAAGCTGAAATACCTAATAACTGGTGTGGGTAAAACTGGGGTCTTTGTTCTCATCTTATCAATCTCCATTTTCCTCATCTTGCAGGTTTTGGGTGATGCATTTTTGTAGCCCATGGTACTCTAGTAAAACTGTGTCATTTTGGTTAGCGATTTAAGAGCACTGGTTTTGGTGTCCATTTTTCTAGTACTGACTCTGCCACTTACTGGTTTGGTGATCTTGGACAAATCACCATCCATTGTAAGCCTTGGTTTTTGCAAGAGTGGATAATAGATTTAGCTTAAATGTTCAAGAACTGAATAAAGTAATGTTTATGAATTGTCTACCACATGTCTGATATATTTAAAGGTTTTATCATAAGTAGGTATCATCACCAACTCCATCATTTTCTCAATTGCACAAAACTTAACCTTTGTATAAGTGTAGGCTCAGAGTCTAGACTTTTAAATGACAAAGTCTTCGTTCTGTTAATGCTTAGGGTTACTTCTTATAATGCTTTCTCTAATTGCCTAATACAACTTACCTGTTATTTATCTATGAATTCTTTCCAAATCAAGGCCCAGCCCTTTAGCTATTTGTGTCTTTTTTTTCTGATCCTTTTTTGAATATTTCCTTTTTGATAATTTTATCAGTGCTCTGTTCCCTCTGCAGCGGTTTCCTGTAGGCTTTTCTTTGGGGCAGAAGGAGTAACTTAGCCAGTTCCTGTTCCTAAAGTCAGTTTCATCATGTTGAAGAACCCTGGTTGTCTTTGTATTCCCTATATATCAACAACACAGCATTTCACTGTTTAATCATTTCATATTTATAATGAAATGTCTGCATATGCAGATCATGTAAAACACTTTTTCAATAATATTTTCTTCATTTAAAGATTTTAGTGTTTTTTATTTTTCAGAAACAAAGTAAGAGAAGAAAGATGCGGAGACCAAGAGAGGAGCTCAGAGTGAGTAGAAAGCGTTATTTTCTCACTTTGTTCTCTATAAGCAGCAATATTACTCCAGTGAAACATCGGATTTTTTTTTTAAATTCTGAATTTTCTGGCAATGATACTGCTTTAGATTCCTAGGGGATAAAGGGCCATTTTATAAGGATGATGATTTGACTATAGCAAAGGAATAACTGGAGACTCACTTGAGACATAATTGATGATGGTCTTTCAGGGAGGAGCCCAAACATCATGAGAAAGACAACAGGTGTGACTTTTCTATTGCTTCTGTAGCTGGATCAGAAAATTACCTGATGGGATGCGTCATTATAAACTGTTGATTCTCATGCAAAAAAAATAGATTAAGAATTCTGGCAGTTGTGCCGAAAGTAAGTAAATGGACTGTTGAAAATTTACAAAGTTAAACAAGAATTTTTTTTTAATTGGGAAATTGAGGTTAAATTGAAAGTTGAGTGATCAGCTTGTTCAATATTAATAAACTAATTGTATTTCCCTGAGTGGATATAGGTTGGGTTTTAACTGATACTGGTCTGCACTTGCACCACTTTTTAAATAACATCATGACATTTCTTTTACTTTCCTTGGACAGTACTTAATATAATCACTGAAAAAATTTGTAATCAAATACATTTTTATAGATTCTTCTAAAAATGCACTTTCCTACAAAGTTTTCTCAGTGATTCTTAATTATGAAAATGGATTATTGCAGTCAGAAGTAATATACCTCAAAAATTTATACAAATAATATGCCTCATTTGAGTACTTATATATTTAATAAGTTTTTTCTATTGACACTGTAGTACTACATATCAGCAATCCAAGACCTGCTAGTAAATTCATTTACATGTTTATGAAACAGTGATCACTTTGACTTGTCTTCTATTAATTGTTAATTAATATAAGTACACTTTCATTCTTTGCCCTTTTCATAGTCAATGAGTAACATTTTTGCAAAGGAGATAATGTTTTGAGCAAATCACATTGTCTCAACAGAAGTTACTTAGAAAAAATTGTCGGTAAGATTAACCAATAAAAGCAATGTTATATGTAAAATCTTTATATACAACTCAGGTGTTAATTTTATGTGTAGTTTTATTTAGCTGTAAGAATTTGCTTACACACATTGCCTTCAAACTGTAATTGAAATGTCTATAGTGCATATATTTGTTAATGAACATTTTCAAGATTTCTACTATTTTCTAGATACTATCCTTTATAAATCTTTAAAAATACAAATATTAACTTTTTTAATCAAAATAGCAACCATAAGAGGCAATGAGTCTTAATTTACAGTTGAGGAAACTGAAGCACACAGATGGGAAAAAATTACCTAAGGTAAGTAGTAGATCCAGAAATCAAAGTGTGTTCGTTTGGCTACAGACTCTTTGTTCTTAACCACTATGCTGCATTAATACTATATTAAAATAGGCTGACACAAATTTTTGGAAACCAGACTTAAAATTGGTGCATCAGAGTTGCATTCAGGTGTTTTGTTGAGATACTTGCTGTCAGTTCTCTGAATTGATGGTAAAAGCAGGGTTTAATTCTCTCAAGCATCAAGCATTGGAAGTTTATGTTCCACAGAAAAAGAAACACTGCATTTGTGACTTCAGTATTCCTGTATAACCAGCATGGCACTTGCATCAACTTCAGTCATGCATGATTTCTGAAATGAAATGGTTTTTCCTGTGTTGTATTGGATCATTCTGAACTCAGATTATTATGAGGAAAAAATTCCGGATCTGAAACTGTGTTTTACACCTTGATTCACTGTGCACTTGAACTTTCCTAACTAAGGGTATATAACTTTTTATTGTTGTGTTCAATGATATCCACTGATGGTCCTCTTGGCTTCAGAAACTACACAGCACCCTTCCAGACTTTTCAATGACCTCCTTCTCAGGACTTGTTCTACAAAGATCAAATCTAATCTTCCCAATAACCTTGTATCCATATTTTTGCAAAGTGATTGAGAATGCCTTTAAATACAGATTATTAATTGAGGGTAATGGCTCTTTTTTTTTAACATTTATATGTGATAATTTCTTACACAAAAAAAGCAAATGATGCAGTAGTATTAGGGAGCAAGATTGCTGCAAAAATGTAGAACAATGATTATTAACATTTTCAGTGAATCAGAATCATTAGGAGGATTTGTTCAAATACAGATTGCTTGTTCCCTACATGAATTTTTATCAAATTGCCAGGTCATGCTTATACTAATGATTTGGGGAAGTGCATATTGAGAGTTCCTGATCTAGAGCTTCATATATTAACAGGACTCAGAATAGGGCCTGCACCTCCCTCTTACTGTCTTCTTGTAATTCAAGAGAATTGAAAATTGCGTAACATCTCATTTGTATTTTGTGTAGCAAAAGTAAAATTCAAACTTCTCTTAGTGAGTTCTTATCCACTTATCTATCATTTTTAGCCACAGAAGTTTACTGAAAAGAAAAGAAATTGAGCTTTAGGGTGTGGGCAGAAGTGAGTCAGAGGTGAAATGGCGGATAATGATATGTCTTAAGGTTCTTTAGAAGTTCACTGAATTAAAATGTACTCAATAAGTGGGAGGTTTGCAAGAACCAGAAAAGATAACTTCTTGAGATTGTTTTATCAGTGTAATTTTCTGTAAGATATGGTATAGTAAAAGCTCCTGCTGCTGCTGCTAAGTTGCTGCAGTCGTGTCTCTGTGCAACCCCATAGACGGTAGCCCACCAGGCTCCTCTGTTCCTGGGATTCTCCGGGCAAGAACACTGGAGTGGGTTGCCATTTCCTTTTCCAATGCATAAAAGTGAAAAAGTGAAGTCGCTCAGTCGTGTCCGACTCTTAGCGACCCCATGGACTGTAGCCTAATAGGCTTCTCTGTCCATGGGATTTCCCAGGCAAGAGTACTGGAGTGGGGTGCCATTGCCTTCTCCAATAGTAAAAGCTAGGAAATATGTATTGGATCCAAAATGCAATTTTGAGAAAAATAAAATAGGATAAGATAATATTTGGATTAAAAAATTATAATGCGTTTTCTGCTAATAAAAGTATTTTGCCATATTTTCTATATTGAATGGCAGCACAGAGAATAAAACATCCGTTTATGACTGTTATTGGTTTCAAGAGTCTACTGTTAACAAATTTTTCAAATTTTAATTTGAATTCATATCATTCAGTTAATACCTTTGACCCACTACTCTATCAGGAATTATGATAGAATCTGGGCCAATA
The DNA here is from genome assembly GCF_049115385.1 of Moschus berezovskii. Lineage (NCBI taxonomy): Eukaryota > Metazoa > Chordata > Mammalia > Artiodactyla > Moschidae > Moschus > Moschus berezovskii. The sequence goes on from NC_142461.1 coordinate 126,880,335, forward strand.
TTCTCAAAATATCTGAAATCAAACTGTTGTATATCCAGCACTCGGAAGCGTGTCTGAACCATGGTAGCTGCTTAATAAATACTTTTGAATGAAGTAAAGAATAAAGAGTGGAACCAAGCATTTAAAGGAATACCCAGTCAATTCCTTAAAGGCAGCATATTAAAAAGAAATATTTCTAAAACTATAGTTTCTTCTTGAGTACAGACATACTGGAGCAGGATGCTGCTGTACCGTCTGGCAGGATAAATAGCCCTCATCACCAGCACATTTTACAGTTAGGCCATTCCCAAGAGATGTCATTTCCAGTGTCTACATGAATCCGCAAAATTCTGATGACAGATTCCAAAGCAGGAGCTACATTTATGCTTCTGTGTCAAGGCAGTTGCTTATGTACCATTTTAAAATTGGAAGCTAACCTTTTCAAAATGTCAGTGCACTTATTTCACCATCTTTATAATTACCATCAATTTACATTTATTCAGTAGCTTCAAAGTTTGAGTACTGTGTAAAATTCTGTTATTCTTTGAGAACCTATGTTCCAAGGAAGGTTCATCTATCCTGTGTTTAAGGTAGTTACAGACAACTGGCAAATATACCTGGACAAACATTATGGTCCATTTTTCAACATGCTTCTCACCTGGAGGTAGAAGAATTCTGTTATTTTTGTTGATAAGTGAGTCTTTCAAAATGACTGTCTACCCATAAGTTAATTGCAAGCATATGGAAAGTTGACTTTGATTGAAGCTGGTGTGTATGTCTTCCTAAGTCTGTATTCTTATGATGCAAGCCCCCTGCCAAGATTATTGGAAGATATTTAAAGGAAAATATCTATAAAACTTTATAGCACATGGTTATGTAATTCAATGTTTACTGAATTAAGCTATCTTGGACATTTGACTCATAGTTGTATAAATGTTGGAAAGTTAAATTACCTCAGGTTGTTCAGGCAAACAATCATTAAATAAGATGTTAACAATTTAAAAAAGAAATATCTGCTTCCCAAAGTGTTCAGTTTTATAGAAACTAAGTACCACAAGTATTTATATTACTAAAGGACCTAAAATAAATAATATAAAGATCATCCTTAACATATGTTCAAAAATTTAAGGATATTTTCTAAGGTCGGAATTTCAGTTATATTCTTTTTTTTGTCCATTGAGAGGAAGCCTGGACTTTTTTGTTACCTTGATTTGAGGATCAAATTTCATTGGGCAGTGTGGGAAGGGCCGTGTACTTCTGCCTTAACTCAAAATCCTATTAGATTAGATTCAGAATAAACAGATCTCATAGCCAACTTGGTCTATTTTTACGCTCTGCATTTGCTCACCCCAAAATACTTTTTTTTTTTTTTTGGTCCTAAGGGAAGTGAAAATTGGAGCTAAAAAGCAAAGCAATATGTCTGCCAGTGTTGAGTGTCCTCTTATTTCCAAAATCAGTGATAGCACAGCCCTTGGCTTTTATCAGGCTGGTTACTCCAGCTCCAACAGAGGAAAAACAGTCACGGTATCAAAATAATTATGTCATGAAAGAGTCTTTTCTATAACCTGCCATATACACTTTAAAGATAGTGAAGGCATCAGTTTTACAGAACTTTTATAAAACTGACATAGCAATTTAATAGAGAAAGCTTATTTCTTATCTCTTTTCCCCTTGGATTTTGATGTGCCAATTAAAACAGGAAAAAGTAACTACTTAGGTTGATCATACGTTTTGTAAGGAAGTCTAAAAAATGTATAATCATTTTCACTTTTCCAGGAAGAATAACATACAGAAGATATCCTTTAACCATTTTGAAAGCTAATTAAGAAAAGAGGAATAATTCAGTTCTTTGCACATTTTGCATAATCTGGAAAAAGAAAATTGATATTATTATACTCTGCCTAGGAGAATATCAGTCTGGTTCCTAACAGCAGCTTTTGCTATAAGTTTAATCATGTCACACGGTCATATTTCCAGGGGATCTGCAATTAGTAATATTTAATTGCAGTCCATGGGATCGCAAAGAATTGGATGCAACTGAGCGACTGAACTGAAGCTACCTTTAAAACATGGTTTTCTTATATACTATAAAACTGATATAAAATTGGAAACTACTTTTAGTGTTATATCTATTCACTTGATAAATTGATAAAGTGGCATACAAAGAAAAAACTATTTCTGCTCATAGAGAAATTTGAAACATATATCAATTTTTGTCTGATTGTCAGAAGATAACTGCATTCCCGGTCCCCTCTGTTAAACACAGAGGAATTTGGCATGTTGACTGATGGCTGTTTTCCAATCACAACTACTTAAAAAGGTACAGAACAAGACTTGGGTTTTACTTGATTTGTTTTTGCTGTTTCAAAAGGGAATACGTGAATAGTAATACTTCTCTGTGAAAGTAATATAAGGTTGCATAAAAGCCAGTGCATTTGAGTTAGAGAGCCCCATGGGCGATTTCCTATAATATATACATCTGTATATCTGTCTGTGAAATAAATGGCATTTCCTAGCAACTACCAACTTCTGTTTAGGCTCACCATGAAAATCTGAAACTTGAAGAAAAACACAAGGTCATTTTTCAGTTGATCTTCACTAAAATATTCCATTTTCATTTTAATCTATATCAAAAGATATCATATAAATGATTTTTAACATAAAAATTCCTCCTTCAGAAGAGATATAAGAATCGAGTTGGAAAGTTTGCTGTTCTTGTTGTCACCTCATCACCAGATGTCTTACTGAGTTGGTGTTTGAGGACAGGATGTATTCCTCTTGTGTGCACTAAAAATGCTCTGGCAGCCTGGATTTCACCTGAGTGGGGACTGTGGGGGTCATGCCCTTCAACAGTTAAATGTATCATTAATGCTCAATGATAACTGGATGCCCAGAGCTGAAAAATCACTGGAAAAATACAAATATCCAAAATTGTTTTACCTATAATAGGACATTGTTTCAAAAGAAATCCATACCAGTAAACCTTTATATCATTTTCTCACTAGGTTTCAGGTCTATGTTATGGCTAGATTCATTGTCTCATAAATGACATTATTGGCTAATAGTCAAATAAAATGTTTGAAAACTTTTAAGACATTCAGAAAAGAAACTCCAATAATTATACGGTAACAAATTTATTATAAGAACAGTGTCAAAATGGAGCAGAGCCTAATTTTCAATTGGAAAATTATTCTGATCTCCAGTTTGAACTTTGGGCTCAAATTTCAAAATGACTCTTCGTGTTTCAGGTGTGCCTCATACCTGCCCAGCTGAGTAAAGAATGTAAATGTCCAAAACACAGCGCCCTATAACACAGAGTCTCTCAGGAGCAGAGGAATGAATGATTTCAGGAACATTGTGCCACAGCTCTATTGACTGTATTTCCTCACACAGGGAATTAAATTTGAAAGAGGTGAAGAGTAATGGTGAAAGCTGGAGAAAGCTATGAAAAATTGTTCTGTGTTTTCAATTTCATCTCGTTCTCCATTCTTGGACTTTAAAGTGATTTATCCATGTGTAAAAAAAAAAATAAAATCCTCAGATTCACATTTCCTGATGCCCAGTTGAATTTTAGGGACTGCTTTTCCAAATTCCAACCATCAAAAAACAGATCAGACCGTTAGACTTTACCAAAATCAAATAAATATTTGTTATTAAAAGTGCATAACATAAAAATTACATATTTTGGTAATCTTAGAATCTCTAGATTATAAAATATAGTATTTTATTATTTTTAAAACTTCATATTATTTTTACCTGGGGGGCACTTTTTTAAGCAACTTTCAAATAAGCAATACGGTATTGTTAATTGTAGTCAGCACTCTAGTTAAATAGCTAAATAGTGAGGAAACTTAAAAGATATTGTGGTAGGGACACATCATTTATATGATCATGATATGTTCCTCTTGCTTTGCTTCTGCTGTAGTTATGCAACAGGAAATCAAACAGGAGGCTTCATACTGTCATCACAATTTGCTTTAATTGTGATGACATTGCTTGACATTGGTGTTTAAGTCATTGTTTATCAGTGAAGACACAAGGTGTAGTCTGGTATGGTAAACACTGATTGCTCTCAGGGGAAAAAATAACTGTCAGTGAAGTTGAATGGAACAGTGGGAACTCAGAAAGGACAAAGATTCTCTGGCAATAATGCAGAATAAAATAGAGAATAACCAAAGCAAAGCCAAAATCAGCAGCTGTTATATCTATGTGAATACATAAACATTTATAATTGTACTTAGTACCCCATTAGAAGAATAGCTGTATTTATGTCTATGAAATCTAGCTATAAAATGACACTCTTATGAAAAGGCATTTCATAGGAGAATGCAAAAGGTTTTTTTCCCTAATAATCTTATCAGTTGCATTCTTTTTGAACAACATTCCAAATATCAAATACCACTGTGTTTCAGTGATGGCATACACTTATATTTAAGCCTCAAGGCACAGTGAAAGTGCTGGATGGTTTAATCAAGTAGACAGTATTAGAGCATATATCTAAGCAACGTTTCCGTTTAAAATTTCTTATTCTTGCACAGATCCCTACTGTGGTGTTGATCTGACTCTTATCTATCTCTGAAAAAACCAGTGATTTTCCCAGAATGATCTCATTTAGGTTGACACTCTTTGGAGGCTGATTCTGTTCTCAGCATGATGTTGTTAGGAATGTCTACACAAGTGAGTCTAGTGTGACCTTCTCTGTCAGGGTTTTTCTTTTTTTTTTTAACATTAACTTTACCTGTTTGATCAAAATAAAAATTAGTTTATGTTTTCAATTCCTAAGCTTCTGTTAATTAGCAGCCTACTTAGCTCCAGTAATGACGGCCATACATTTTTATTTCAAAGTCTCGTGTAAGCCTAAGGAACTGCAAAAGAAGAAACCATTACTATTTGATGATAATAATTTTTAACCTGAGTGGTATATTTGTGATATTCTTCCCATTAATGGAAAATTGTTTTTGAAGGCTTAAATACTTTTAGGATTGATAAAATAAATCAGAGTATATTGGTATACTTCTAAAATGTATAAAGATTTTATAAAAAACATACATTGGAACTAATCTTATGGAACTGAATTGAAACTAAAACAACTTCATTGGCCATATACTGGCTGAATGGTAAGTCTAGTTTGAGTATTATTGAAATGTCTATAGATTTGATGAGTTGAAAGTACAGTACTTTCTATTTACTAAACTTTCAGTGATATTTGCAAGACTTTACAATGTAGACATCATAATAAAATTAATGAGGAGGATGAAAAGTAGGAGAGTTTTTAAAAAAGGCAATATTTGAAATCATATGGTTATTGTAACACTTTATTCCATGCAGTTTTATGGGTATCAGCATGCAGGCTGTAATTACATATCCTTAAAATCAAGTGTGACAAGAAATGATTGCCACGCAAGGTAATTTCTTGTCATAAAGAAGGCTGAAAAAAGAACATATTACCCATGAAGTTTATAGACAGTAGTCCCAAAACAGGATCCAAATACATACAGAGAGCACAATTAATTCATTAGCAGTTGTCAAAAAGTGGTGAGAGTTTTATTCAAATTCATTTTTCTTTGTTTCATAATGAAGTATAATCAAGCAATTAATCAAGAAACAAACTGTTTTTAGTAATTGCTACCATGTTAATTTCAGTTTATGCTGGTGTGCCAGTTAATTCTAGGTCTTAGTAATTTTAGCAGTGGATGATGGTACTTTACAGTTACTTCAAAGACTGTAAGTGGTTGATTTAGTATAATAAAATGACAGTGCACTAAGAATCAAGGTAAAGGCATTGGCTTGTACTGTTGTTACCTGGAAGATTCACTAATACCCAGCATAGTAAAAATATCTATATCTTCTTGTCTTAAAAACATTTGACTTTTGCAGAAAAGTGATATTAGAAGACAAAAACAATTTCTAGAGCTCAATTTCAACCTTATTTTTGGCCAGAATTACATTTTATTTTAAAAGCAGAAGGAAAAATATATTACAGGAAAGTGTGACAATACAATGGATTAACATGAGAATAGCTTTTCAAACTTCTGCTTCACTTTGACTGGGAGATCAGTGCTGTGCTGGCTTGACTACAGGTTCCAGTTTTCACTCTGACTTGTATTTGGTGCTCATTCATTAGGTGGCTTGTATTTGTTGAATAATAATATAAAAATAAAGAATATTTTAAAAGCAGATTAACTTGTTAAAGAATCTACATCCTTAATATGTTAACTCTGTGCTCGTTCCTTGGTGAATCTTAAAATTTCCAAACACCATATTATGATATAATTCTTTTTATCCAAAGACCTAACAATATAAAATATGGGATTTTTTTACCTTTACAAATAACTGAATTGATATACCTATTGCCTTCACTATATCACCCTGATCTAACCATTTTCTCCTGGCTAGACATCCACAAGTTTTGTCCTAACCGTTGTAAACTGCTGCCACCAATACATCAATGACATTACAGATTCTTGTTTTTGGTCACCCTATTGCCCCATCACTTCATGGGAAATAGATGGGGAAACAGTGGAAACAGTGTCAGACTTTATTTTTGGGGGCTCCAAAATCACTGCGGATGCTGATTGCAGCCATGAAATTAAAAGACGCTTACTCCTTGGAAGGAAAGTTATGACCAACCTAGATAATATATTAAAAAGCACAGACATTACTTTGCCAACCAAGGTCCATCTAGTCAAGGCTATGGTTTTTCCTGTGGTCATGTATGGATGTGAGAGTTGGACTGTGAAGAAAGCTGATCGCCGAAGAATTGATGCTCTTGAACTGTGGTGCTGGAGAAGACTCTTGAGAGTCCCTTGGACTGCAAGGAGATCCAACCAGTCCATTCTAAAGGAGATCAATCCTGGGTGTTCATTGGAAGGACTGATGCTAAAGCTGAAACTCCAATACTTTGGCCACCTCATGCTATGGGTTGACTCACTGGAAAAGACTCTGATGCTGGGAGGGATTGTGGGCGGGAGGAGACGGGGACGACCGAGAATGAGATGGCTGGATGGCATCACCGACTCGATGGACATGAGTTTGAGTGAACTCCGGGAGTTGGTGATGGACAGGGAGGCCTGGCGTGCTGTGATTCATGGGGTCGCAAAGAGTCGGACACGACTGAGCGACTGAACTGAACTGAACTGATTGTAAGCCTTACACATTGTTGTCCCAGATGGCTATAATAGCTTTCTCTGTAGCTTTGTTCCCTCTCTTCAAAATGGTGAGCTAATTCCTAAAATGGTTGTAACTAATTGAAACTTTGATTCATTTCAGGTTTGCCTTTAAGTCTCAAAGTTTATATTTGTGTTGTTCCTGCAAACAACTAATTGCATTAGGATCAGATTACATATGAATACCTTACTAGGCCCAAGAGATCTTTCAAGTCATTAGGAACAGAACTGTCTGCAAAGTAGAACTCTTTCCTGGTCCAAAACATTAGATCCTTTAGATCCTTTCTACCACCTGTAGGTTATTATTCATTATTTTTCTAGATACATATCCATTGTAATCTGCCCAAACTTCATCTGCAAGCTTATATTTTCTTTCATATACATTTTTACTCATAGTCCTTTATTCTCTAAGTAGTATCCAAACACCTTCCCCTTTGAAGCATAATGAAACCAGCCATCCTCTGTAAATGATAAATTCTTTTTCAATCTAGTTCTCCTAATACTTTTTAAGTTATGTTTCCTAGTTTTCACTCATATGTATCTGCATATTAATTGATATTTTAATGTCCCTGAAAGGAGGAAGAGGGAAATGAGCCAATGAAAAGGGACTTACATATTTATAGTATTGTAAAAATATTGTGATTTATAATATTGTATTATTTGGTCTTAGTTCCAGTTTCTAGTATAGCGCTCCTAAAGTCATTGAAATATCCAGTGAGGAGAGTAATTAATGTGCCTTTTCTATGTTAATTAGGGGACTTTTAGAACCAGTCTAAGCATAGGGGCTGCTTGCCAGTAGAATCAACCACATAATCAGACAGTATGAACTTTCAGTCTTGCCCGCAGACCTCCAGGGAGGGAGGGGAGGGGAGAAGGGCTGGTTGAGTTCAGTTACCAATGGATATGACTTAACCAATCATTCCGACGTAATGAAGCCCCTATAAAAAGTCCAAGAAGGCAGGGTTCAGGGAGCTTCTGGGTTGTTGCACATGTGGAGATTCAGGGAGTGTAGCCTGTTCTTAAAGAAGGCATGGAAGCTCCACTTTCCTTCCCCATATTGCCCTCTGCATCTCTTCCATCTGGGTAATAGTAATTAGAGCCTTTTATAATAAACCAGTACTCTGGGGCTTCCTTGGTGACTCAGAGGTTAAAGCGTCTGCCTGCAATGCTGGAGACCCAGGTTCGATCCCTGGGTCAGGAAGATCCCCTGGAGAAGGAAATGGCAACCTTCTCCAGTATTCTTGCCTGAAGAATCCCATGGAGGGAGGAGCCTGGTAGGCTACAGTCCACGGGTCGCAAAGAGTCAGATACGACTGAGCTACTTCACTTCACTTCAGTACTTTGGTAAATAAAACATTTCTGAGTTCTCTGAGTCACTCTAGGAAAGTAACCAAACCCAGTTTGGAAACTCCAGTCTATCGGTAATTGTTCAGAGGAGGGGAGACAACCTAAACTTATCTGAAGTGAGACAGTTTTATGGCACTGAGCTGTTTTCAAGTAGATGGTGTTAGAATTGGTGTGAGAAACCACCTTCCCCACGCCTATTCACATATACCTTGGAGTTGGTTGTAAGAATCATTAATTGGAATTAGTTAATTGGAATGGAATTGATTGTCAGAACCATTAGTTGGTGGTCAGAAGTGGAATCAGGGTCAGAATCAGTAATATTTATATCCTAACTCCTTGGATCTTGAAGCCAAGTATCTACTTTCATTCTTTGGGTTAACAGTAAGCCAGTGTGTCTTAAACATTTATTCTATATAAAAATCCAGTCCTCCAAATAGGAGGCCTTGTTTAAAATGTAGACTCTGTTCCATCTTCAGAGATTACTGTCTGGGAATCTGTATATTTAATGTCACTTCAGGTACTCTAGGTTGAGAGGTACACTCAAGGTCGCTTGATATCTATTGGAAGAACTGCGACTCAAAAACAAAAGAAGCAACTTGAAGTTTAATGTACATGAAGTGTTCAAAGGAACATGAACATATTATTTGTATATGTGTGCATGTATACATTTTGACTGATCATTTTGGTGCATGCTGAGTCAGTTTGCTTGTCTCATTTTCCATTATAAATTATAATTTCCTTAGAGGATATTATCTAAACTCTAAAAAAGTATCTCATAATGTCATGAAATGTGTTGTGTACACAGTGGGCTTTGAATCCTGTGATTATACTCATGCTTTGCTGAGCATCTCTTATGTATCAGACTTATTCAATGTACCTAAATATTATCTCTAATTGACACAAGAACCATGTGAGATAAGTCATATAAATTCACTCCATTCTATTGATAAAGATATTGGAGTCCTTAGAAGTTCATTAACGTATCTCAAGAAAGCATATTTAGTAAGTGGCTGAGCCATAATTCAAATCTGACTCCTAATTTTCTCCATACAGTCATTAGTTGCTTTTGTTCATTACTTCCCCTTGAGCGTGAGTGGCACCTGTACCTGTAACCAATGGCATGCACTGATATGGATAGATGATTAATTACATAAGACTGTGTTGCCTGTATTACTGGAGTTTCTCTCTGTTGTTGGTTTTGTAAAAGCTACTTTCTGCACAACAACACAGAAATGAGTTCTCCCAAGAATCTGAGGAAATTTTAAAGTAGATTCCTCCCCAGTCCAGCCTCTGATGAGAACCCAGCCCTGGCAAGCTCCTTAACTGCAGCCTTGTAAACCTTAAACAGAAAACCGATTTAAGCCATGCCTGATCTCTTGACCCACAGAAACTGTGAGGTAATAAGTGTGTGTCTGTTTAAATCTATTAAGTTTTTGGTAGTTTGTAGCAGCCATAGAAAATGTATAGTTTTTTTTTTGTTTGTTTGAATCTAACGATGGATTATCTAACTTGATATGGAAGTTTTCTGTTGCTTATATACTGAGAAAGAAGTTTTTTTTCCCTAAGACCTAAAATAATTATCTGAATTAATATTTCTGTGTTTTATTTGGCTACCACTGGGTATTGTAAGGAATTAATTTTTTGGGTAACTTTCCCCCTTTGACTCCCTATAAATCCCTTATTAATTGAATGGACTAAACATAGCTCTATGCCTCAGTGAGCCTATTTTAGATTAGAATGTTATATGTTTCTCTGAAGTGATTTTTTAAAATGATATTTTTAAAAGACTCTTGAGAGTCCCTTGGACTGCAAGGAGATCCAACCAGTCCATTCTAAAGGAGATCAATCCTGGGTGTTCATTGGAAGGACTGATGCTAAAGCTGAAACTCCAATACTTTGGCCACCTCATGCTATGGGTTGACTCACTGGAAAAGACTCTGATGCTGGGAGGGATTGTGGGCGGGAGGAGAGGGGGACGACAGAGAATGAGATGGTTGGATGGCATCACCGACTCAATGGACATGAGTTTGAGTGAACTCCGGGAGTTGGTGATAGATAGGGAGGCCTGGTGTGCTGTGATTCACGGGGTCGCAAAGAGTTGGACATGACTGAGCGACTGAACTGAACTGAAAGGTGTCCATATTGCATTTTTTTCTATTATCTAAGCTGACAAACATTTCCTCATGTTCATTTAACTAGAGTTCAGGATAGCTCTTGTTTATATGGCACTCAGTTCTATGATTTTACTTTTCAAATGACTGAGAGGGAAGAGGCTGCCACCAGTGATGCTCCTGACCTTTTTCAACCTTTCTCATGACCTCAAACATTTCTCCCAATGCATTCTCCCAGTAGAATATGGTATTTAATAACCCAATAAATTGTAGGTAGAACATGCATGCATTTGCTATACGTGTGCACTACAAACTCTCACATACTCACTTCTGAGGAAAAGCTGGCTGGCTGGTTTAGTTCCTCAGTCATGTCCGACTCTTTGCAACCCCATGGATTGTAGCCCACCTGGCTCTTCTGTCCATAGGGATTCTCCAGGCAAGAATGCTGGAGTGGTTTGCCATGCCCTCCTCCAGGGGATTTTCCCAACCTGAGGATAGAACCCAGGTCTGTCACATTGCAGGTGGATTCTTTACCATCTGAGCCACCAGGGAAGCCCTTGAGGAAAAGACTGCTGACTAAATTTAAGACAAAATTAAACTGCCTAGCACAGTAAGATAAACACAGTGATCCTTTGGTGTGGTTTTCTTTCCCCACCATCAATCATTTTTTGTTTCTGTTTTTGTTTTTTATATGCCCTTTTATATAACCTCTAAGTCCTAGACTTCACAATTATAAAATGACTACAACATTTATCCCCTACCACCCTCATGGGCAAAATGGAATACTGATATACTAAGGATTTTAATATAAAGACTACAATGTATTACAGTCAAAGAAAACAAACGAGAGTGTTTTGTCACTTTAAGAGTGAGAAGATCTTAAGAATGTATGCTCAGAAAACATACAAGAGATTTTCTTGTTTGACTACTTATTTAAAAAAAGCAGAAGACTGACAAAGTCTGTAGACAAAGGGAAGCCATATGGCAAAAGATTAATGTCTTTTGAAACAAAGAAGTTCTATAAATTTGTTGTTAAATATAAACATAGAAATGAAATGTAAATAATAATTCACAGAATAGAAAAAGCATGTCAGCAATAAATATATAAAAACGTGATCAACCTCAGTGGTTGGCAAAACACAAATTAAATCTAAAATGGAATATCATTATTTTATCAGTAAGATTAGAAAACTTAAAATATTTGAAAATATAAATACTGAGATACTTGTTGGTCAGAATAAATTGCTCTAACCTTTTGGGAAGACAACTTGGTAATATTTATTACTATTTAAATTTCTTATTCTTTGACCAACATTTGAGAAATTGCATCTATAGGTTTATTAGTATATAAAATTGTACGTACATGACTGTGTTTGCTATTGTCTTGATGTCTGATCCTTTCCAGCTAAAAATAGGCATTCAACCTTTGGTTGTGATGATCTATTGGTAGTGTGAGAAAATGGTTGGATCTTGGGAAACAGATGAAGAGTCTAAGCAGGGATTTATTTGGCTGTAAAGTTTTATAGTTGTATAAGACATCTCTTTCATGTCACACATGTAGCTATTTTGTTCGTTTATTTGTTTTGTCTTCAGGGAATGGAGATATATTCTAGGATGAGCTTTCTATGTCCAGCTTGGGTAAAGAATCCCAGAAGTTGCCTTTGTAAATAGCAGAATTATTTTCAAATCGTTGGTTCTTTCTTTCTGTACTCTTCTGTCCATCATCTACATTACATCTTTAGTCTTTCAGAAGAGAACTTATAGGCTATAATCTCTGATTATAATTCCAATAAAACCATAAATTTATATTAAAGCTATAAATAAAAATGTAGTTATTTAAGAAAAATCTTATTAATGATGCCCATTAACATTTCTTCCATTCAGTTCTGTCCTAGAGTTCCCATTCAGTAAAATGAGAAATGGCAAAAGTAAAGTTTATAATTTGGAGAAAATAATGCAAAAATGTCATTATCTGCATGTGACATAATTGTATATGGAAAAGTTTTAAAAACTCTACAGCAAAACTATAGGAATTATTAAGTTGATGCATCAAAGTTGCTAGATACAGAGATATATAAAACTCAATTGTGTTCTTATATAGACATAATAAAATATAGAAAGTGAGATAATTGTAAGTCCTTGTCATAGCATCTGAATATTTAACATACCTAAAATGAAGCCACCTAAGCATATATAAAACCCCTAAACTGAAAATTAGAAAACGTTTCTGAGAAGCAAACATAGGAAAGTATCCTTATGACCTTGGGATAGAAAGCGATTTGTTAAATGGGACAGAAAGTCAGTAACCATGGAAGGAAAAAAGTCATAAACTACTTGAAAATTCAAAACTTAAGCTTATTAGAAGATACTGTTTAAAGAGTGGAAAGGCAAGCCATGGAGTAAAAGAAGATATTTGCAATACCTAGATCCAGTGAAGAAAGTTTTTGTATCCATTGAAAAGAATACAAATTACTCATCAGTTCAGTTCAGTTCAGTCACTCAGTCGTGTCCGACTCTTACATATCATTAAAAAAAGGAAGACAACCTAATAGAAAAAAGATTTAAATAGTGTATATGATGAAATAGGAAGTATGTATGATGCATGCATTGAAGTATGGTGGTTATCACAAGGAAAAACCCTGGAGTGATTTGGTTCTGAGCTGAACTAGCCAATTTTTCTTTTTTTTTTTTTCATGAAATACCATTTTCATTTCAGAAATTGCTAGCAGACAAAGTACAGTTATTCTAATTCAGATATTTTGTATAAATTTTCTTAAAATAAACAAAAGTATCTGTTTTAATAAAAAAATGTCAATTTTCAAAGAAAAATAAGAATTTTGGAAAATTTTCATCTTCCACTGTAACCTTGAAAAATTACAATACTTGAGATTTTCTGATGAGATATTATCAAATATGTGGTTTTTTAAATATATAGCATAATATATGTACCCAAATTTGAAATATCTGCCTAACTCAATGAACAAATATTTTACAAATGACCAATGCAAGAGGTAATAAAATCTTGCAAGGGCAAAGACTCATTAAATGAAAGATAAACTAAGAGATTTTGATGTAACAGTACAAAAAGTGCATTGATGTTTTCTGATTGTGCATCACAACAAAGTTTGTGAAACCACTTCCTGAGTCTGGACGTATTATGAAAGATTATTCACCATTATATGAAAGGGTTTCACATTTTCTAGCAATATGTATGTGTGCTGATGCTTTTGAACTATGGTGTTGGAGAAGACTCTTGAGAGTGCCTTGGACTGCAAGGAGATCCAACCAGTCCATCCTAAAGGAGATCAGTCCTGGGTATTCATTTGAAGGACTGACACTAAAGCTGAAAGTCCAATACTTTGGCCACCTCATGAGAAGTGTTGACTCACAGGAAAAGACTCTGATGCTGGGAAGGGTTGGGGGCTTGGGAAGAAGGGGACGACAGAGAATGAGATGGCTGGATGGCATCACCGACTCAATGGACATGAGTTTGAGTGAACTCCGGGAGTTGGTTTTGGACAGGGAGGCCTGGCGTGCTGTGATTCACGGGGTCACAGAGAGTTGGACGCGACTGAGCGACTGAACTGAACTGAACTGAGGATATTATTTTCATGAACTTCAATCAAACAATATGTTACAGCTGACTGAATGCAGATGAAAGAATCTGCTCATCAAGCAAGACAGTAAGGAAACTTGTAAAAGTATAAAAGCACTCCTGGGAATTCCCTGGAAGTTCAGCAATTAGAACTCCAGCTCTCACTGCTGAGGGTCTGGGTGTGCAGCCAAAAACAACAACAAAAAAAAACCCACTAAAAAATAAATAAATAAAACTGTCAGGCCAGTGTATTCTCCTCAGTTCTGTCTCGTCACAACAAAGATTTGGAGTGACGGACATTAAAGCCCTTGGCGCGTCATAGCTCTCAGGTCTTGGACAAACCATGTTGTAGCTCTTAGATAAATCAGAATTGTGGCTCTATTTTATTTAGAAGATAGCAGGAGAATCCATCCTTGAAGCGTGAGGGCATGCCAACCCAAAGACGTGAAGAGGAGAGAGTGGAGGAGCGTGCCAGCGAGCGAGGGAGAGGGAGAGAAAGCGCACACAGCGGGGCGGGGGAGGGAGGGAGAGAAAGCGGTTTGGATCCTCCTTTTATATGTTTTTTCCTCCCCCTGGGCCTGCCCTATGCAAATTGTGCTTAGGCAGGAGTGCTGTTTGTTTTCTGTTCTGTTCTCTCGCTCAGTCGTGTCCGACTCTTTGCGACCCCGTGGACTGTAGCCTACCAGGCTTCTCCGTCCATGGGATTCTCCAGGCAAGAATACTGGAGTGGGTTACCGTTTCCTTCTCCAGGGGATCTTCCCGACCCAGGGATCGAACCCGGGTCTCCCGCATTGGAGGCAGACGCTTTAACCTCTGAGCCACCAGGGAAGCCTGCTGTTTGTTTTACCTGAGGTCTTTACTCAGGTCCTTGGACCTTCCTTTGCTCTATTTTCGCGGGCTTTTCCCTTTCTTGTGTTTTAGCCACCACCATTTTGGACTCCTGTTTTCTATTCTAACTACCTAACAAAACCATCCTGTCTAGCTAGTTGCAATGGCATTATTCCTGATATTTTAAATAGACTAATAAGCAAATATTTTAAAATTTCTGTTTTATTTTCAGATATAGTTAACCCATACAGACAAAAGTTCTTCAGAGTACTTGCTGAATTTTAAATTCTTAAAATCCTGAGACCAAAAGTTTTGAGAACCATTGCTGCAGAGCTGTGAAATTAAGATAAAGATGCTGAGAGGTGTGCCATGAAATTCTGAGAGTAGAAGGCAACAGAAAAAAAACTCTAGTTCTAAAATTGTAAAGACCAGCGTTCTGGTGGGCCTCTAGACCTGGATCGCTTTTTGAATGACAGCACAGACTTCCTTGAATGACTATTCAGTGCAGAGATGTTTTCCTGTGTTTCACAAACAGTGAAAAAAAGTAATGATCATTTATTGAAAGAAATCGTTAACTGCCATGACCATTAAATCATGTTATTTTCTTCATTGACTCTCTTCAATGCCTCCCTGTTTGGTATTTAATCTTGACACAGTGGCTTCTCTGTGATCTCATCTCTTTATCTGTTCATTTACATCTTCCTGCAATGCCCTTTTCCATATTGTTTTTCATCCATTTGTTTATATTACTCAAATACTTTTCTTTAAACTTTATAACGTCTTTTTATATGCTTTTCTTTCTGCTTGAAATTCTGTTTACTGCATTAAAAAAAAAAAATTCATCACCCTTTCTTTACACTGACTTACCTAAAGCATCTCTTCCTTTTGAAGTCTCCTTATGTGGAATTTGACTTTCCTTTCTCTGTTATCTTTGCATATCACATATTCCTCCAAACAAGCAATAACTTCAATAAATCCAGTTTATCTTTATCCCTGGAATTTAAGAACCTCATGCACAAAAGTAGTTCTTTTGATGTTAGTATCCCTATTATCTAACATATTCCCTGGGGCATGTTAGGAATAAACATAAGTGAATAAACCAATTGTGGTAGATAAAAGAAAGGACATAGTTATGTTAAACTTTGGGATTCACTATTGTGCAGAAGTATCTACAAAGGAAAGATGTAGGAGTAGGAACAGAAACTATAAATTGAATTTTGTCACCTTTCTACACTTACTCAACAACATGTAGTGGAATTGGGGATAATGAAATATCTGATTTGAAAGAGAGATCCTGCTGTCTAGTTAAGATAACAGAGCAAATTGAATAAAGGAGACAAAATTGGCATGCTATTGAGAAACTGTTCCTTCTGAATTACAAGGTCAGTTAAGTCTACCGAAAGCAATACTTAGGTCACCACATTTTCTTCACTAGAAATAAATTTATTTGGAATCTTTCCTAGAGAATTTTAGTTATAAGTACTCATGAAAATGAGTTG
Organism: Moschus berezovskii; assembly: GCF_049115385.1. Taxonomy (NCBI): domain Eukaryota; kingdom Metazoa; phylum Chordata; class Mammalia; order Artiodactyla; family Moschidae; genus Moschus; species Moschus berezovskii. The sequence continues at coordinate 126,896,860 of NC_142461.1, forward strand.
TGTATCTAAAATGTTTAGATATAAGTTAATATTTATAAACTTCTGTGATTTGTGGGGCTTTTTTTTTTTTGCCAGTTTTTTTTTTTTTTTTTTCTCACCCAGTTTCCTCCATCCCATTCTTGATCTTAAATATTTTCTGCTATAGGTCTCTCTTCTTTGTCATGTCTCCAGCTTATTTCTGTATAATACCCTTGGAAACTTCCAGATTTCATTGTTTCATAGTTAACTGATTTAGTAATTTTCATCTCTCACATGAAGCATTGAAATAACCTTCTAGGTAATCTCCCTTAAATTTCCTCTTGTCCACTTTGGAAAATTGTATTTTTATTCAAAATATTTGTGTGACTTGAGGTTTTTCTCCTCCCAGTGGAAGGATTATAGATTTCTTGTCTTCTGATGTCAGATTTGACCCAATGAACTGTAGTGGTCAATGAGATGGGATTGGAAATAATCTAGAGAGTGCACTTCTGAGCAGGATCTTTGAGATCTTGGTCAGCCTGTCTCTCTTTCGCCTTTGCTATGTGACTGGCATTGTCCCAGAGAGCAACTATTCTATCAGCCTGATGCCAAAGAGAAGGCAATGTTGGAGCAGAGCCACAGCTTAGCCCAATGGCTATGTGACGTGAGTGAGAAAGAAACTTTTCATTTTTTGTTGGTTTTTAAGCCTCTGAAAGTTCAGGGTTGCATGCTACCACAGTACTGAATTTAGTCTACACTGATTCAAGGTTCCTCGCTATACCCTGCCTTTTCTCAACAGATTAGGCAGAGTGATCTTTTCAAAACTGTAAATCAGCTCATGTGATTTATCTCATTTCACGAATAAAATGTCAAAGTGTTCCAGTGACTGAAGAGATGCTGCCTGATGTGACACCTCACTCGCACCCTAGGTTTATGAGCATAGCATCAAGCCACCAGGCATTTTTGTTCTTACTTGAGTGAGCTCCATCTTTTGGAATTTTGCATCAACTGTCACTTCTTCCATTTGGCTCACTCCACCTGCTTCCAGTCTTGCCCAGATATTACTTTCTCAATGAGTCTACCTTGAGCATCCTATTTAACATTGCAATCTGCTAACCAAACCCTACCCCGTGACTTGCACATTCTGTATCCCCTTTAGACCTGACTTATGTTTTCCTTTCTCTCTATTACATCTCACAACTTTGAACACACTCTGCAATATGTAATTGTTTACATTTAGTATTTATTGTCTGTTACCACTCAGTAGAATGTACATTTTGTGAAGTCAGGAATCTTGGTCTGTCTTGTTCATACAATAGTAAAATAGAGTTGAAATTGAGACTGAAGATTAGAACTATTTGGTGCAGAAACAAAAGTTCTAGCTATTCGTGACTTTTTCACTTTTATCTCAACTGACCTATGAAGTCCTCATCAATGCATCTTTATTAAGATCTGTTTGCTGGACAGGATATTGCATGTAAGATCACACTATATGGCATACATGTAGCATTCAGTGGTTTGAAATCTGCTGTCATGACAAGAACCCAATAAAAAATGTCAGATAACTAAAACTGGCATTTGACTTTTCCCTTTCTTTTCTATGCTCATTTTTATTTGAAAAATGAGGGAAAAATTAAAATTTACTCAGGTGTTCAAATATAGGTAACCTATTTTATTTCCTTATTTCACACATAGCAAATTGCTGTTCTTTCCTGTCTCTAACTCAAAAGTCAGCAAAATAAGTCAGGGAGAAGGGGGAGAAGAATAAAGTGGGGAAACAGTGAAAATCCAATCATGGCCTCCCAGATTAAAGATTTCTCAGCCTGAGACAGGCTCAAGCAGAGGGAGCAAGAGGGCTTAGAAGTGTAAATGAAATACTAATGCCTTGATATTAGATCAGAATAAATTTTTACTACCAGAAAAATCATTTGGCAGAGCTAGTTTTAAGGATGGTGATAAAAAATGATCAAGTTGTTGTTTTTGAATATTACTGATTTCAACTTATTCAATAATATTGTTGTTGCTCAGTTGTGTCCAACTCTTCACGACCCCATGGACTTCAGCATGCCATGTTTCCCTGCCTTTCAACATCTCCTGGAGTTTACTCATGCTCATGCCCATTAAGTTGATGATGCCATCCAGCTATCTCATCCTCTGTCATCCCCTTCTCCTTCTGCCTTCAATGCTTCCCAGCATCAGGGTCAGGCATTGAACCTTCTTTTTATAGACTGTTTTAATACCAACTATATCCCATTTTAATGAATACCCTGTATAATTATAGGACCATATTTTCTTAACTTTGTTTGATGTTTGATAACTCTATGTGAACTATTAGAAAGTATGTTTAAAATTTTCCTTTTTAGTTATGTTTTACCCATTTTATTGTTACTTTTGGAGAGTAATCTCTGTCAAGTTATTTAAAATTCCTGGGACACATCAAATGTTATGCTTTCCCTCTGTTGCTAGATTTCACAGTATCAATTGCATAGTACTGCCCTATGACTTTAAGAGATCATTTTTTATGATTAAGGAAATGTCTCTGAAAAAATAAAGTTCAATTCAGAAAGACAAGTGTGCAATTATAGTGATTTTTGCCCGGATGTGGAAAGAAAATGTTATTTAGTTAGTTCCACTTAGATCTTTCTGCAGTGGCACTTCCAGGCTGTGGGGAACTGGTCACTGGGAAATAAAAATCCATAAAGCTAATATTTTTGCTTAAGAGTTCTCCAAGAATTTTTTTTTTTTTTTTTTTGCTTAGAGTCAGGGTCTAATCACATTTAAACATTTTTTATTTTATTAAAAAATAGGAATATTCTTAAGATGGTTAATGATAGCTTCTCATATTTGTCAAGTACTTTATGAGACAAAGAAAGATTTTACATTCATTGCTGGGATCTGTTTCACAATCATCAGTTAAAGAGTGGCTGTTTTGAAATGTACCTACATTCTATCGGGAACTCAGATGCTCTGCTTTTTGCTATACTTAACTGCTTTCTTTCTCTTGGAAAGGAAAGTGGGGATTCCCAGAGTCCTGCATCTAGGGGAAAGGCTCACAAAATTTGGTTCTGTCAACCATGAAATTTGACTGCATCTGAAAGATTAAAGTATACTCTATAAAGCATGATTTGAATATTCCAAGTACCTTAGGCCCTTGCCTGATACAACATATTGAAGTGTGTTTGCTTTCCAAAATATCAACGTAAAATCATCTGTTTATGTCTCCCTTTTTATAAAGTTAATTAAGATGAATATGCCTTTACTTAATCAATCTTTCTTGGGGCATTTTTAGATTTTAGTTAGTTTAATATACAAATTGAGATTACTGTTTAACTCATTTTTTCTCCATAAAAATTACTCTCATGCACAGTTTGACAAAAGTATTAAAGATAATACATACACTTCTAATGAGACAGTACATTAGCACTCTCAGTGTTATTTAAAGTTACTTTAAGACAAAGAAATGTTAGCAAGCAATTTAAGAGGAATTTGAGGTGATTGCTGAGTTTTTCTAAATTTCTGAATTCATATCACAAAATAAGTTACCTAAATGATAACCCTGTATGCGAGACAGCAAAAGAGACACAGATGTATAGAACAGTCTTTTGGACTCCGTGGGAGAGGGTGAGGGTGGGATGATTTGGGAGAATGGCCTTGAAACATGTATATTATTATATGTGAAACGAATTGCCAGTCCAGTTTCGATGCATGAGACAGGTGCTCAGGACTGGTGCACTGGGATGACCCAGAGGGAGGATATGGGGAGGGAAGTGGGAGAGGGGTTCAGGTTGGGGAACACATGTACACCCGGGGCAGATTCAGGTCAGTGTATGGCAAAACCAAAACAGTATTGTAAAGTAAAAAACAAACAAATAAATAAACAAAAAAATATAAAGGGGATATATGGCTGTACTCATCAAATTCTTAAGTACTATCATTATGGGTATCCCTTGTACCACAACAAAGGCCAAGTTAAATGAAATAAAAAGAATTTCTACTTTGTATTTTAAAAAAAAATAAGTTAAACTATTCTGCTCAATATTTCTGGCCTGTGTTCAGCAAACAATCATTTTGTCCCAGAGATTTGTTGAGAAATCAGGAAGTTCTGAAGCAATTAAAGAAAAGAATCAAAAGATCAATGATCTCAATAGAAGCAAACAGGCACACACATTACAAAAGACCATATGGTAACTTGTATAGATGACTCAAATAATTTGTTCTCTCTTGCCTGTTAAATTGCATATCCTTCCCCATTAACTTTGCTCTGCTATATAATGGTAAAATAAATGGCATTTATTTATTATATGGAAGAAAGAAAGCACTTTTTAGATGAAAGTGTATGAGTTCATTTCTATAGGAAAAAAGTAGACAATCATGAGATATTTATATAGATAAATATTTCAAAATGCATACTATACCTGGGCACCGATTACTTCAGAGATAGTGGAACTGGAGGTGGGAAGGTAACATTATTAACATTTTCTTTTCTTGTATATTTGCACCATTTAATTTCTTGAAATAAAACTACCTTTCTTTCATAATTAAAAATTCAATAAAATGTAGGACATACAAACAAAATGAGAATAAAATGAAATTTTTCATATTAAAATGACATTTGGTGACTGACGTGAACAGGACTGAGGGAGCAAATATACCCAAATAGTGGCTCTGACTAATCACTTCTTCCCAAGCAGTTTCCAAGCAGAGCATATGAAAAAAGTGTGTCAGTTTTCTCTGCCTGTGAACGAGAATTCTGATTTGTCTGGTTTGGCTTAGTATCTCCCACCTAGTTCTCCAGGGAGATCCTTGTTTGCCAAAACATTTTATTTTCTACTTTGTCAATTAAGTAAGAAAGGAAACAGATCATAGATTAAGGATTAAAGACAGATTAGGGTGAGGTATGTGGGTTTTCAGAGACTATAATATTTGATGTGAGAAGTGTGAGGCCAACTGTACGATATGAGGAAAAAAGGGAGGGTTTATTAAAAATCCTCATTGACTTCAACATCAACTTCAAAATGTAGGAAATACGCAAATAATTGAGTATTTAATTTAATCTTGAGTTAGTTTAATCTTACTTTGGCTTTCAGACTTAATAAAAACGATTTTAATATTATAATAGTACTCTGAAAAGAGACAATTTGAATCTTGGCTCTAAAGTTTTAAAAGAGCGTTTTTATTAGATTTGTCTCTGGCATAAATCATAATGTAGACAACTTCTACAATGTGTTGTTTTAATCAGTTTGGGGTGATAGATCTGCCTAACAAATAGCCGGACAATCCCAGTGACTTACAGTGAGAGCCTTACAATGATCACGGGTCTGGGAGTTGACTGGTTGGCTGTTTTTCAGTCTGCAAGTCAGTTTCATATCTGTTCCACATATCTTTCATTCTGAGACCTAGGCAAGATCTGATGACAGATGACAGAAGCCCCAAACCTCAAGCCAAGCACAACAGCAAGTTTAAAGCGTCTGATTAGATGCGGCACATACAGTATTCACTGGTCAAAGCAAATGATGAAAACAGTGAAGTGAAAATGAAAGTCGCTCAGTCGTGTCCGACTCTTTGCAACCCCATGGACTATACAGTCCATGGAATTCTCCAGGCCAGAATACTGGGAGAAGGGTAGCCTTTCGCTTCTCCAGGGGATCTACCCAACCCAGGGATCGAACCCATGTCTCCCGCATTGCAGGTGGATTCTACCAGCTTCAGTACTAATTCTAATAAAAACTGCACTCTTTTTTCCCAGATTTTCCCTCCTCAACAGCAAAACCTTTGCTTGGCTCTTACCATTGTGAATTAAGGTAGCACAGGAAAAATAGACTAGAGAGAAATTGAGAGAAAGCCTGAGAAATCTAGGTCTTCCTCCATTTTGAAAGCAGATCTATCACTTAGCATTTCTGTCCCTTGGATAGAGAGATAGTTAGAAGAGAAACGTGTCCATGCAAAATCTAGTACCACACAGTGATTCTACCTACGATTTGAATGTATTCCTTCCTGTCAGCTTAGTAGAAAATAATTCGTAACAACTTCTTATGAGGAATAAAGAGGAAGAATCAGAAAGGAAATGGTCCTCAAACTTCTCTCTCTGTTTAACAAGTGCACTACAGTGAGCATCTGTCATTTTTAACATGCCCAGTAGTGATGGCTCAGATTGTAAAGAATCTGCCTGCAATATGAGAGACCTAAGTTTGATCCCCGGGTTGGGAAGATCCTCTGCAGGAGGCAATGACAACCCACTCCAGTATTCTTGCCTGGAGAATTCCCATGGACAGAGGAACATGGCAGGCTACAGTCCATGGGGTAGCAAAGAATCGGACACAACTGAACAACTAAGCACAGTACTCATTTTCATATCTTCTGACAAAACCAATCTTGATTTGAGTGAAGTTCAAACCCTATGCCCACGGGGCCAAGGCTTGAGAAACTAAAGCATCATATCCCAGGGGTTAATTTAAAGGTAAGCAGGTGATGAAATCTGAGTCCTAGAGACTGTATTTAGAACTTTTGTTGAAATTACTGGAAATAAAGTATTCCCCCACTGACATTGTGGTTCAGTTCAGTTCAGTCGCTCAGTCGTGTCCGACTCTCCGCGACCCCATGAATCACAGCACGCCAGGCCTCCCTGTCCATCACCAACTCCTGGAGTTCACTCAAACTCATGTCCACAGAGTCAGTGATGCCATCCAGCCATCTCATTCTCGGCCGTCCCCTTCTCCTCCCTCCCCCAACCTTTCCCAGCATCAGAGTCTTTTCCAGTGAGTCAACTCGGATGATGTATAAGCTGAAAAGTGTAGGCAGCAATCTTTCCATCATGTGGAGGAGAGTTGAGAATTTTACCATGGTATAGCAATACAGAGAACATAATGGCATAAGTCAAAGTCTTGTGATGTTGTTTTATTCTCTGTCTTTCAAATTACATGCCTCAAGAAATTCATAGTTTAGGTCAATTAGTTTTGGGTGATTTTTCTGTCATTTGCTACCAAGTGACTTCCTGATTGTTAGTATTTGCATTTTATGTAGCTCACAGTAGTATCTAGAAAAATTTGTAGAGTATACACCTATAAAAAAAAGGGGGAGGCTTTCCTGATAGTTCAGTTGGTAAAGAATACACCTGCAATATAGGAGACCCCATTTTGATTCCTGGGTCAGGAAGATCCACTGGAGAAGGGATAGGCTACCCACTCTAGTACTCTTGGGCTTTCCTAAAAGATATGCTTGAAAAGTGGGAGACCTAGGTTCAATTCCTGGGTTGGGAAGATCCCTTGAAGAAGGGAAAGGCTACCCACTCCAGTATTCTGGCCTGGAGAAGTCCATGGACTGTACAGCCCATGGGGTTTCAAAGAGTCAGACATGAGTGAGAGACTTTTTCATAATAAAAAATAAAGGTGCACACAACTGGAAAGAAAAAAAAAATTCCCTGCAAAGTTAATTATTTCTTGCAGTGCTTTTTCTGTAATTCCCACTCTGCTCCAACCCCTCTGTATAATTAAATTATTTTTTAATAAAAATGGAAAGTCCATGAGGGTCATAATAAGGTGTGAAAAACTATTCAAAAACAAATTACTATCTCAAGTTGTGAAATTATTTTCTTTATAGTAATAGGATGCTGTATATTTCAAATAATAAACGTTTGAGGAAAATATGAATGTGATTATATAACAAATATTCTCTGACTAAAATTTTTTATAGAAGATGATAAAAGCATTTTTTTCTCAAAAGTTCAGTTCAGTTCAGTAGCTCAGTCATGCCCAACTGTTTGCGACCCCATGGACTGAAGCCTTTCAGGCCTCCCTGTCCATCACCAGCTCCCAGAGTTTACTCAAACTTATGTCCATTGAGTCTGTGATGCCATCCAACCATCTCATCTTCTGTAGTACCCTTCTCCTCCTATCTTCAATCTTTTCCAGCATAGGATATTTTCAAATGAGTCAGTTCTTCATATCAGGTGGCCAAAGTATTGGAGTTTCAGCTTTAACATCAGTCCTTCCAATGAATATTCAGGACTGATTTCCTTTAGGATGGATTGGTTGGATCTCCTTGCAGTCCAAGAGACTCTCAAGAGTCTTCTCAACACCACAGTTCAAAAGCATCAATTCTTTGGTGCTCCGCTTTCTTTATAGTCCAACTCTCACATCCATACATGACCACTGGAAAAATCATAACCTTGACTAGACAGACTTTTGTTGGTAAAGTAATGTCTCTGCTTTTTAATATGCTGTCTAGGTTGGTCATAGCTTTTCTTCCAAGGAGTAAACATCTTTTAATTTCATGGCTGCAGTCACCATCTGCAGTGATTTTGGAGCCCCCTGAGAAAATGTCTGTCACTGTTTTCACTGTTTCCCCATCTATTTGCCATGAAGTGATGGGACCAGATGCCATGATCTTTGTTTTCTGAATGTTGAGTTTTAACCCAACTTTTTCACTCTCCTCTTTCATTTTCATCAAGAGGCTCTTTAGTTCTTTGTCTTCTGCCAAAGGGTGGTGTCATCTGCATATCTGAGGTTATTGCTATTTCTCCTGGCAATCTTGATTCCAGCTTGTGCTTCATCCAGCCTAAAGTTTCTCATGATGTACTTTGCATATAAGTTAAGTAAGCAGGATGACAATACACAGCCTTGACGTACTCCTTTTCCTATTTGGAACCAGTCTGTTCCATGTCCAGTTATAACTGTTGCTTCCTGACCTCCATACAGATTTTTCAAGAGGCAGGTCAGGTAGTCTGGTATTCCCAGCTCTTGAAGAATTTCCCATGGTTTATTGTGAGCCACACAGACAAAGGCTTTGGCATAGTCAATAAAGCAGAAATAGATTTTTATTTTCCTGGAACTTTCTTGCTTTTTTGATAATCCAGTGGATGTTGGCAATTTGATCTCTGGCTCCCCTACCTTTTATATAACCGGTTTGAACATCTGGAATTTCACAGTTCACATACTGTTGAAGCCTGTCTTGGAGAAGTTTGAGCATTAATTTACAAGCGTGTAAGATGAGTGCAGTTGTGTGGTAGTTTGAACATTCTTTGGCATTGCCTTTCTTTGGGATTGAAATGAAAATTTTCCTTTTCCAGTCTGTGGCCACTGCTGAATTTTCCAAATTTGCTGGCGTACTGAGTTCAGCACTTTCACAGCATCATCTTTAGGATTTGAAAAAGGTCAACTGAAATTCCATCACTTGCACTAGCTTTGTTGGTAGTGATGCTTCCTAAGGTCCACCTGACTTCACATTCCAGAATTTCTGCCTCTAGGTGAGTGATCATACCATTGTGATTATCTGGGTCATGAAGGTCTTTTTTGTATATTTCTTCTGTGTATTCTTGCCACCTCTTCTTAATATCTTCTGCTTCTGTTCGGTCCATACCATTTCTGTCCTTTATTGAACCCATCTTTGTATGAAATGTTCTATTTGTTTTCTATTTGTTTCTCTAATTTTCTCAAAGAGATCTCTAGTCTTTCCCATTCTATTGTTTTCCTCTATTTTTTGCACTGATCACTGAGGAAGGCTTTCTTCTCTTGATAATTTACCTGCAAATTTGGGCCATCTAGGGCCTGAGTCTAACATAATTCTAATGCTTTGTGACTGGGGCAATCACTCAGCTTCCTGGTTAACAGCATCAACCACAAAACAAAGGGGCCAAATTAGCTCACTTCTAAAGATGCTTCTCTTTGAAAATATTATAAGTTCTGCCATATAGCTTGCATTTGTTTCACTTTTAATATCATGCTCTCCTACATGAATGGAACCTTACCTTTGTACATTTATGAATGCTTATATTATCCACAGAGTAAAAATCTGTCCTTGATTTTACTTTTGAAGAAATAGCTACATTTTAAAGCATACAAAATAAAGTAAGAGAATCAAAAAATGATAAAGTATTTAAATTTACATAATCTCAACTTTGTCTCCTAAGCATAACCAAGTGAAGATAATGCTGACTAACTCACTATGCGTACTGCATTGTATAAGTCTATGGCTTGTGCTGACACATTCATAATATTTATTTGAAGAAGAGAGAAAAAAATTATTATGCAGTGTGTTGATGCCTTGAAAAGTATATTCCCAAGCATTTCAAGTGCTCAATTATAAGCTGAATATTGAAACCATGGTACAGAGAGGTTACTTACTCTGGGACCTCTATAAACTTATATTATTATTGAACAAACTGGAGAGGTTTGAAAGTGGATTACCAAGAGATTTCTTAAGAACTAATTTTCTATACTGGATTAGTGAAGCTGCTTATGGTTTATTAATTTGTACTCCCTTTAGAAATCTATTTATTTATCTTGTTTGTTACATTTGCTTGAAAAATCCTTATGAGTATATGAACTAAATGAAAAATCAAGGATTTTGAACATTTTTTTCTTCTTTCCTAATTCAATAGAAATTGCAGATTAGGCCAATGCTATTAAAAGAGCTTTGAGTGTCTTTATTCTTGTACAGACTCAAAGAGTATTCAAATTCATATATGCACCGACACATATATCATTAAAGGAGTTAGATAAAAACAGATAACTTAGTAACAGAATTTCCTTTAAAAGCATCAGGCCTGATCAAGTAAACATTATTCATTTATATTTGTTTCACAAAGAAATTGGAGTTGCTTAAAATAGTGGATACCATGAAAATAGTTAAAATAAAGAGCTGATAAATTAAGTAAATTTAAAAAATGATAGGAAGATAACAAAAACTGGAATTCATGAAACACTGTCTGAAATGCACAGCATAGGTCCCACATAGCTATGAGAGATGGGCTATATATTTAGCTATATTTAGCTCTAATTACTTAAAGCCAGATAGAAGTGCAAATCATAATTCTATATAATTTAATTACATAGCAAGATAAATTCAAGCCTATTCTCAATGAGAAGATAGGCATTTATGGAACTGAAACTTGAAACAAATTTCTTCTATGAAATCCTTTGGACAATGCATGATATAAAATGATACTGTGATATTATAATAGATAATATACTCAACTAAAGCCTTATAATAAGTACAATAATGCATGTGATATGACTTTCAGTTCAGTCACTCAGTCATGTACAACTCTTTGTGACCCCATGGACTGCAGCATGCCAGGCTTCCCCATCCATCACCAGCTCCCAAACCCTTCTCAAACTCGTATCCATTGAGATGGTGATGTCATCCAACCATCTCATCCTCTGTCACTCCTTCTCCTCCTGCCTTCAGTCTTTTCCAGCATCAGGGTCTTTTCCAATAATTCAGTTCTTCACATCAGGTGGCCAAAGTTTGGAGCTTCAGCTTCAGCATCAATCTTTCCAATGAATATTCACTGTAAAGGACTGATTTCTTTTAGGATTGCCTGGTTTGATCTCATTGCAGTACAAGGGACTCTAAAGAGTCTTCTCCAACACCATAGCTCAAAAGCGTCCATTCTTCAGCCCTCAACTTTCTTTGAGGTCCAACTCTCACATCCATACATGACAACTGGAAAAACCATAGCTTTGACTAGACAAACCTTTGTCAGCAGAGTAATGTCTCTCTTTTATAATATGACTTAAAAAGTAATATTTCTTTGGATTGATTGTGAAAGACACTGTAAGAATGATTCTATGTTAAGCCAAAACAGTACACGTTATTTGTATTGATATACTATTAAGCTATTAAATGCTGTACCTTAAAAGTGATCATGATGATATTTTGTGGAGGACGAGTTGTATTTTATGTTATAGACAATAAGCCAAAGAACATTTTACTTCCTTACCTACATAGTACATATAATTTAATTTGTACCCCTTGTGTGATCTTTTTCCAGTAGTCATGTATGTATGTGAGAGTTGGACTATAAAGAAAGCTGAGCACTGAAGAATTGGTGCTTTTGAACTGTGGTGTTGGAGAAGGCTCTTAAGAGTCCCTTGAACTGCAAGGAGATCAAACCAGCCAATCCTAAAGGAAATCAGTCCTGAATATTCATTGGAAGGACTGATGCTGAAGCTGAAACTCCAATACTTTGGCCACCTTGTGAAGAACCAATTCATTAGAAAAGATACTGATGCTGGGAAAGATTGAAGGTAGGAGGAGAAGGGGATTACAGAGGATGAGATGGCTGGATGGCATCACCGACTGAATGGACATGAGTTTGGGTAGGCTCCAGGGGTTAGTGATGGACCGGGAAGCCTGGCATGCTGCAGTCCATGGGGTCTCAAAGAGTGGGACACGACTGAGTGAATGAACTGAACTGTGTATGATCTGGACACTATCTTGTGTACAATTTCATAAAACATAAACCTTGCCAAACCTCTGTTAGATGGTTGGTTGAAAGATGGAAACTCCTGGATGCTTTCCTCAGTAGCTCAAACACAAGCAGAAAGCGCTCAGAAGGAGGACTGGATTGCTGCGATGGGCTGATTGGCTTTTCTGGGTCCCTGACCCATTAGTAGCTCTCTTGTAGAAGCAGGTGAATGAGGTGGTACAAGAAAACAATCCAGTGTAAAGGTCACTCCTTAGCTTCTTTTCCAAAGAGGTGCATTAGAAGCTTTACTGACTATGAATTGAATTACACACACACAGACACACACACACACAAACATCTAATAATTATCAATCTTCTTGAGAGACTTAGATAAAAACAGAGACATGAATACAGCATGACAAATATAATTAACCATGCTGTACGTTGTATATGAAAGTTGAAGGAGTAAATCACAAGAGCTCTCATCAGATTTTTTTCTGTTTCTTTAATTTTGTATCTATCTTTAACTTTTGTAGCTACATAACATTACATGATATACACTAAATTTATTGTGATAGTCATCTCATGATGTGTGATGTATGAAGGTGAATCAAAATGCTGTCTACCTTAAACTTATACATGCTATATGTCAATTATATCTCAATAGAACTGGAAGAATTAAAAAAAAGCAAAGAAAGAGAAAGTTTAGAAAAATGGAGACATAAAATTTCTTCTGGAAATGCAAATTAATCCAAGTATATCAGGAAAGAAATTCAGTGATCCTTATTAATTTCACATAGGTAAAAAACAGAAATGTCAGAAGTGAAAATATAAACTTGGTCTAGGTATTTGTCTCATTGGAAATATAAGTGATTAGAATTTAAAAAAAGGCTGACACTATTTGCAGTAGCTATCTTTACTAGGTTTTGGTATTTGGAATATTTTTTACCGTTTATTTACATTTATGCTTTTCTCTATATGTTCTATGTATTTCTGAGTTTTCAAAATAAGTGCATATTCAGTTCAGTTCAGTTCAGTCACTCAGTCATGTCTGACTCTTTGCGACCCCATGAATCACAGCACACCAGGCTTCCTTGTCCATCACCAACTCCCGGAGTTCACTCAAACTCATGTCCATCGAGTCGGTGATGCCATCCAGCCATCTCATTCTCTGTCGTCCCCTTCTCCTCCCGCCCTCAATCCTTCCCAGCATCGGAACCTTTTCCAGTGAGTTAACTCGTCGCATGAGGTGGCCTAAGTATTGGAATTTCAGCTTTAGCATCAGTCCTTCCCATGAACACCCAGGACTGATCTCCTTTAGAATGGACTGGTTGGATCTCCTTGCAGTCCAAGGGACTCTCAAGAGTCTTCTCCAGCACCACAGTTCAAGAGCATCAATTCTTCGGTGATTAGCTTTCTTCACAGTCCAACTCTCACATCCAAACATGACCACTGGATAAACCATAGCCTTGACTAGATAGACCTTTGTTGGCTAAGTAATGTCTCTGCTTTTTAGTATACTGTCTAGGTTGGTCATAACTTTCCTTCCAAGGAGTAAGCATCTTTTAATTTCATGACTGCAATTAGCATCCACAGTGATTTTGGAGCCCCAAAATATAAAATCTGACACTGTTTCCACTGTTTCCCCATTTATTTCCTGTGAAGTAATGGAACCAGATGCCATGATCTTCGTTTTCTGAATGTTGAGCTTCAAGCCAACCTTTTCACTCTCCTCTTTCACTTTCATCAAGAGGCTTTTTAGTTTCTCTTCACTTTCTGCCATAAGGGTAGTGTCATCTGCATATCTGAGGTTATTGATATTTCTCCCGGCAATCTTGATTCCAGCTTGTGCTTCTTCCAGCCCAGCGTTCCTCATGATGTACTCTGAAAGATGATGCTGTGAAAGTGATGCACTCAATATGCCAGCAATTTGGAAAACTCAGCAGTGGCAACAGGACTGGAAAAGGTCAGTCTTCATTCCAATCCCAAAGAAATCAATGCCAAAGAATGCTCAAACTACCGCACAATTGCACTCATCTCACATGCTAGTAAAGTCATGCTCAAAATTCTCCAAGCCAGGATTCAGCAATATGTGAACCGTGAACTCCCAGATGTTCAAGCAGGTTTCAGAAAAGGCAGAGGCACCAGAGAACAAATTGCCAACATCCGTTGGATCATGGAGAAAGCAAAAGAGTTCCAGAAAAACATCTATTTCTGCTTCATTGACTATGCCAAAGCCTTTGACTGTGTGGAACACAATAAACTCTGGAACATTCTGAAAGAGATGGGAATACCAGACCACTGACCTGCCTCTTGAGAAACCTGTATGCAGGTCAGGAAGCAACAGTTAGAACTGGACATGGAACAACAGACTGGTTCCAAATAGGAAAAGGAGTACATCAAGGTTGTATATTGTCACCCTGCTTGTTTAACTTGTATGCAGAGTACATCATGAGGAACACTGGGCTGGAAGTGCATATTAATTCTATACTGAAAAGATTAAAAATTACTGCTACTTCAAATTGATTATCCTAAAAAATGTAAATAGCATAATCAGATTTAGTAAGATCACTAATAAACATATTGTCTTTGAATCTTTTAGATTGAATGATACAAAACTAGAATTCCTTTTCACCTCAAATAAAACCTATGACTTTTTAAACTAAAAGTAACGGAATGAAAAAAATATATAATTTCTTATTTAGTGAGAGATAAATAATTAGAGTCTAAGCCTTAATACTTGCTAATGAATCCAGTTCTAATTTTTTTATAATGTGAAAGAGAGGAAGAATCCATAATATTTGGTGAGGAGTATTAAAATAATGAGAAAAATTTTTATTAAGCTCAGGAGAATGGGTTAGAATTGAAAATCTTCCCCAAGACTTGCCTTAGCTTTGAGAGCAGAAGCCCAGTTCTGCCCTCATAGTCAAATCCATATATCTGTTTTCCCACATTCTAGATTTCACCTAAAATAGCCTAATTAGGTAAAGAAAATATTATTGGCCCTATTAGTTCTGACAGTGGCATTGCAAGATGGTGCCCAAACTGTTTCTATTGTGACATTGTTCAGTTCAGTTCAGTCGCTCAGTCGTGTCTGACTCTTTGTGACCCCATGGACTGCAGCACACCAGTCTTCTCTGTCTATCACCAACTCCCAGAGCTTGCTCAAACTCATGTCTATCGAGTCAGTGATGGCATCCAACCATCTCATCCTCTGTTGTCCCCTTCTCCTCCTTTCTTCAATCTTTCCCAGCATCATGGTGTTTTCAAAATGAGTCAGTTCTTCTGATCATGTGGCCAGAGTATTAGAATTTCATCCTCAGCATCAGTCCTTCCAATGAAAATTCAAGACTGATTTTTCCTTAGGATGTGACATTGTAAGAAGGATGAAACAATGCAAATAAATATCATAAACTAAATATGATGGCCAAGTAATCAACGAAATGCCAGAAAAAGATCACAAGCAACACTGGATGGGTTTACAGAATGACAGATTTGACCAGTTTTGGGCCATCAATCGGAAACATATGGAATATCCTACAGAAGAAAATGGATTTCGTTATATCCATTTTAGAATAAACCAGGTTTCTGCCAGCATTCAGAAGTTGTTTTGTAGACTTTACTCCACGTTCAAAGGTTCTCTTGATGAATTTGTGGGGGAGAAAGTGGTCTCGCTGTCCTTTTCCTCCACCATCTTGTTCCCTCATCCAAATAATATCAAATGAAACAACTGACAAAGAATTAATCTCCAAAATATACAAGCAGCTCCTGCAGCTCAATTCCAGAAAAATAAACGACCCAATCAAAAAATGGGCCAAAGAACTAAACAGACATTTCTCCAAAGAAGACATATAGATGGCTAACAAACACATGAAAAAATGCTCAACATCCCTCATAATCAGAGAAATGCAAATCAAAACCACAATGAGATACCATTTCACACCAGTCAGAATGGCTGCTATCCAAAAGTCTACATGCAATAAATGCTGGAGAGGGTGTGGAGAGAAGGGAACCCTCTTACACTGTTGGTGGGAATGCAAACTAGTATAGCCACTATGGAGAACAGTGTGGAGATTCCTTAAAAAACTGGAAATAGAACTGCCATATGATCCATCAATTGCACTCCTGAGCATACACACCGAGGAAACCAGAATTGAAAGAGACACATGTACTCCAATGTTCATCGCAGCACTGTTTATAATAGCGAGGACATGGAAGCAACCTAGCTGTCCATCTGCAGATGAATGGATAAGAAAGCTTTGGTACATATACACAATGGAGTATTACTCAGCCATTAAAAAGAATGCATTATTACTCAGCCATTAAAAAGAATGCATTTGAATCAGTTCTAATGAGGTGGATGAAACTAGAACCTATTATACAGAGTGAAGTAAGCCAGAAAGAAAAACACCAATACAGTATACTAACGCATATATATGGAATTTAGAAAGATGGAAATGATAACCCTGTATTCAGTTCAGTTCAGTCGCTCAGTCGTGTCCGACTCTCCGCGACCCCATGAATCACAGCACGCCAGGCCTCCCTGTCCATCACCAACTCCCGGAGTACACTCAAACTCATGTTCACAGAGTCGGTGATGCCATCCAGCCATCTCATTCTCCGTCGTCCCCTTCTCCTCCCGCTCCCAACCTTTCCCAGCATCAGAGTCTTTTCCAGTGAGTCAACTCACCCTGTATACGAGACAGCAAAAGAGACACAGATGTATAGAACAGTCTTTTGGACTCTGTGGGAGAGGGCGAGGGTGGGATGATTTGGGAGAATGGCATTGAAACATGTATCTTATCATATGTGAAATGAATCGCCAGTTCAGTGTCGATGCATGATACAGGATGTTCGGGGCTGGTGTGTGGGGATGACCCAGAGGGAAGATAAGGGGAGGAGGGAGGTGGGAGAGGGGTTCAGGAAGGGGAACTCATGTACACCCAGAGCGGATTCATGTAAATGTATGGCAAAACCAACCAATATTGTAAAATAATTTGCCTCCAATTAACAAAAAATAAAAGAAAAGAATACACCAGGAACCCACTTTGGGGTAGAGCTTGGAAGGTGTGGGTGGATGGGGACAAGTGAGATTGACTCAGGTGGCTTGACTCTGTCTTCCTAGGAATGTTCTTTTTCAAATTACCAATTAAACAGGTTTTAGTTAGCACATTAAAAAACTGAGCACCTCATTCCAGCCAGAAACGCTTAGAGGGCTCAAACAAACCTTGTGTCCACAAGGACCCAGAGATCCCACAGAGACTGAGACAGAATTGTGTTTGAGTGTCTCCTGTGGAGGTGCACATCAGAAGTGGACTGTTGCAAGGGCAGGGGCTCTGGGTACAGCAGACATGGATATGGCATAAGCCTTCTTAGAGGAGGTTGCCAATAACCTCACCATAAAGCTGTCAGAACTTACATGGGACTGGGAAATAGACTCTTGGAGGGCACAAACAGAACCTTGTGCACACCAGGACGCAGGAGAAAGGAGCAATGACCCCACAAGAAACTGACCCAGACTTGCCCGTGAGTGTCCAGGAGGCTACAGTGGAGGCATGAATCAGCAATGGCCTGCTGCAGGGTTGGGGACTGAGTGTAGCAGTGGATGCTTGGGACTTTTTGAATGATGTCACCATTATCTTTATTAACTCCATCATAGCTTCAGTTCAGTCAGTCGCTCAGTCGTGTCCTACTCTTTGTGACCCTATGAATCACAGCACACCAGGCCTCCCTGTCCATTACCAACTCCCGGAGTTCACTCAACCTCGTGTCCATCGAGTCGGTGATGCCATCTAGCCATCTCATCCTCTTTCGTCCCCTTCTCCTCCAGACCCCAATCCCTCCTAGCATCAGAGTCTTTTCCAATGAGTCAACTCTTCGCATCAGGTGGCCAAAGTTTCAGCTATACCATCAGTCTTTCCAATGAACACCCAGGATTGATCTTTAGAATGGACGGGTTGGATCTCCTTGCAGTCCAAGGGGCTCTCAAGAGTCTTCTCCAACACCAGAGTTCAAAAGCATCAATTCTTTGGCAATAAACTTTCTTCACAGTCCAACTCTCACATCAGTACAAGACCACTGGAAAAACCATAGCCTTGACTAGACGGACTTTTGTTGGCAAAGTAATGTCTCTGCTTTTTAACATGCTATCTAGGTTGGTCATAACTTTCCTTCCAAGGAGTAAGAGTCTATAATTTCATGGCTGCAATCAGCATCTGCAGTTATTTTGGAGCCCCCCAAAAATAAAGTCTGACACTGTTTCCACTGTTTCCCCATCTAATTCCCATGAAGTGATGGGACCATGATCTTCGTTTTCTGATTGTTGAGCTTCAAGCCAACTTTTTCACTCTCCTCTTTCACTTTCATCAAGAGGCTTTTGAGTTCCTCTTCACTTTCTGCCATAAGGGTGGTGTCATCTGCATATCTGAGGTTATTGATATTTCTCCCAGCAATCTTGATTCCAGCTTGTGCTTCTTCCAGCCCAGCATTCCTCATGATGTACTCTTCTTATAAGTTAAATAAGCAGGGTGACAATATATACCCTTGACATACTCCTTTTCCTATTTGGAACCACTCTGTTGTTCTGTATCCAGTTCTAACTGTTGTTTCCTGACCTGCATACAGGTTTCTCAAGAGGCAGGTCAGGTGGTCTGGTATTCCCATTTCTTTCAGAATTTTCCACGGTTTATTGTGATCCACACAGTCAAAGGCTTTGGCATAGTCAATAAAGCAGAAATAGTTGTTTTTCTGGAACTCTCTTGCTTTTTCCATGAATGTTAGGTCCATGAATCAAGGCAAATTGGAAGTGGTCAAACAGGAGATGGCAAGAGTGAACATCGACAATCTAGGAATCAGCGAACTAAAATGGACTGGAATAGGTGAATTTAACTCAGATGACCATTATATCTACTACTGTGGGCAGGAATCCCTTAGAAGAAATGGACGAGCCATCATAGTCAACAAAGGATCCGAAATGCAGTACTTTGATGTAATCTCAAAAATGACAGAATGATCCTTGTTCGTTTCCAAGGCAAACCATTCAATATCACAGTAATCCAAGCCTATGCCCCAACCAGTAATGCTAATGAAGCCGAAATTGAATGGTTCTATGAAGACCCCCAAGACCTTTTAGAACTAACACCCCAAAAAGATGTCCTTTTCATTATAGGGGACTGGAATACAAAAGCAGGACATCAAGAAACACTGGGGTAACAGGCAAATTTGGCCTTGGAATATGGAATGAAGCAGGGCAAAGGCTAATAGAGTTTTGCCAAGAGAACACACTGGACATAGCAAATTCCCTCTTCCAACAACACAAGAGAAGACTCTACACATGGACCTCACCAGAATGTCAACACCAAAATCAGATTGATTATATTCTTTGCAGCCAAAGATGGAGACGCTCTATACAGTTAGCAAAAGCAAGACCGGGAGCTGACTGTGGCTCATATCATGAGCTCCTTATTGCCAAATTTAGACTTAAATTGAAAAAAGTAGGGAAAACCACTAGATCATTCAGATATGACCTAAATCAAACCCCTTATGATTATACAGTGGAAGTGAG
Source organism: Moschus berezovskii (assembly GCF_049115385.1). NCBI lineage: Eukaryota > Metazoa > Chordata > Mammalia > Artiodactyla > Moschidae > Moschus > Moschus berezovskii. The sequence continues at coordinate 126,916,569 of NC_142461.1, forward strand.
AAATAGATTTAAGGGACTAGATCTGATAGATAGAGTTCCTTATGAACTATAGATGGAGGTTCATGACATTGTACAGGAGACAAGGATCAAGATCATCCCTAAGGGAAAAAAAAATGCCAAAAAGCAAAAAGTCTGTCTGAGGAGGCCTTACAAATAGCTGTGAAAAGAAGAGAAGCAAAAAGCAAAGGAGAAAAGAAAAGATATACCCATTTGAATTCAGAATTCCAAACAATAGCAATGAGAGATAAGAAAGCCTTCTTCAGCTATCAGTGCAAAGAAATAGAGAAAAACAACAGAATGGGAAAGACTAGAGATCTCTTCAAGAAAATTAGAGATACCAAGAGAAATTTCTTGCAAAGATGGGCTCAGAAACAGAGAGAAATGATACGGACCTAACAGAAGCAGAAGATATTAAAACAGGTGGCAATGATACACAGAAGAACTATACAAAAAAGAACTCATGACCCAGATAATCACAACGGTATGATCACTCACCTAGAGCCAGGCATCCTGGAATGTGAAATTAAGTGCACTTTAGGAAGCATCACTACGAACAAAGCTGGTGGAGGTGATGGAATTCCAGTTGAGCTATTTCAGATCCTGAAAGATGATGCCGTGAAAGTGCTGCAGTCAATATGCCAGCAAATTTGGAAAACTCAGCGGTGGCCACAGGACTGGAAAAGGTCAGTCTTCATTCCAATCCCAAAGAAAGGCAATGTCAAAAAATGCTCAAACTACTGCACAATTGCATTCATCTCACATGCTAGTAAAACCATGCTCAAAATTCTCCAAGCCAAGCTTCAACAGTATGTGAACTGTGAACTTCCAGATGTTCAAGCTGGTTTCAGGAAATGCAGAGGATCATCGGAAAAGCAAGAGAGTTCCAGAAAAATATCTATTTCTGCTTTATTGACTGTGCCAAAGCCTTTGACTGTGTGAATCACAACAAACTGTGGAACATTCTGAAAGAGATGGGAATCCCAGACCACCTGACCTGCCTCTTGAGAAACCTGTATGAAGGTCAGGAAGCAACAGTTAGAACTGGATACAGAACAACAGATTGGTTTCAAATAGGGAAAGGAGTACATCAAGGCTGTATATTGTCACCTTGCTTATTTAACTTATATGCAGAATACATCATGAGGAACGCTGGGCTGGAAGAAGCACAAGCTGGAATCAAGATTGCTGGGAGAAATATCAATAACCTCAGATATGCAGATGACACCACCTAATGGCAGAAGTGAAAGAAAAACTTAAGAGCCTCTTGATGAAAGTGAAAGAGGAGAGTGAAAAAGTTGGCTTAACTCTACATTCAGAAAACTAAGATCATGACATCTGGTGTCATCACATCAGAGCAAACAGATGGGCAAACAGTGTCAGACATTATTTTGGGGGGGCTCCAAATTCACTGCAGATGGTGATTGCTGCCATGAAATTAAAAGACGCTTAATCTTGGAAAGAAATCTATGATCAATCTAGATAGCATATTAAAAAGCAGAGACATTACTTTGCCAACATAGGTCCATATAGTCAAAGCTATTGTTTTTCTAGTAGTCATGTATGGATGTAATTATAAACAAAGTTTTCTTTGGACTATAAAGAAAGCTGATCGCTGAAGAATTGATGCTTTTAAACTGTGGTGTTGGAGAAGACTCTTGAGAGTCCCTTGGATTGCAAGTATATCCAATCAGTCCATTCCAAAGGAAATTAGTCCTGGGTGTTCATTGGAAGGACTGATGCTGAAGCTCCAATATTTTGATCACCTGATACAAAGAACTGACTCATTTAGAAAGACCCTGGTGCTGGGAAAGTTTGAAGACAGGAACAGAAGGGGACGACAGAGGATGAGATGGTTAGACAGCATCACCGACTCAATGGATATGAGCTTGGATAAACTCTGGGAGCTGTTGATGGACAGGGATGCCTGGCATGCTGCTGTCCATGGGGTCACAGAGTCGGACATGACTGAGCAACTGAACTGAAATATGATAGTTCCATATAATACTTCAGTATGATCATCAGTTCAGTTCAGTCGCTCAGTCGTGTCCGACCCTCCGCGACCCCATGAATCACAGCACGCCAGGCCTCCCTGTCGATCACCAACTCCCGGAGTTCACTCAAACTCATGTCCACAGAGTCGGTGATGCCATCCAGCCATCTCATTCACTGTTGTCCCCTTCTCCTCCCGCCCCCAACCTTTCCCAGCATCAGAGTCTTCTCCAGTGAGTCAACTCTCCGCATGAGGTGGCCAAAGTATTGCAGTTTCAGCTTTAGCATCAGTCCCTCCAATGAACTCCCAGGATTGATCTCCTCGAGAATGGACTGGTTGGATCTCCTTGTAGTCCAAGGGACTCTCAAGAGTCTTCTCCAACACCACAGTTCAAAAGCATCGATTCTTCGGCGATCAGCTTTCTTCACAGTCCAACTCTCACATCCATACATGACCACGGGAAAAACCATAGCCTTGACTAGACAGACCTTGGTTGGCAAAGTAATGTCTCTGTTTTTTAATATACTATCAAAGTTGGTCATAACTTTCCTTCCAAGGAGCTAGCGTCTTTTAATTTCATGGCTGCAATCAGCATCTGCAGATCATACTGACTAGTAAATATGAAATTTAAAATTCTTTGTGATTAAATATTTCACTAAGTTAAAAAAGTTCACCTGATGTATTTTTTTTTAAGCATGAAGCCGCAAGAGTGTTTTTCTCAGAAAGTTCCTTGTCTAGCTGGCTTATCTGTTTGCTTGTGATTGGTTACTATTTTGAGGGGAGAGATCAGTGTCCAAAAATGTAATGCAAAACCCTATAATGATTTAGTTAGATATTTGGTTTGCCTTCCAGTCATTAGGAGTATTTTTAGGATTTCGTTATTTAGTTGAATTGCTCTAGCAGAATATGTATCAGGAGGCTTACTATTCCAGATCTCTCTTATTCCAAAATTCTGGTCATTTGGCAACACTTATAACCTTAGCAGCTTTAACTTGCAAAGAACATGGGAATTTTTTTTTAAAATAAAGATCATCAAAATAAATAAAAAACCAAGGAACTCCATATTTGTAGTTAAAATTTCCAAGCTGTGAATAAGGCACATTCCTCTGTTATGCTGCCACAGTTCACTACTACCTGCCGACCAAGTTGGATAGAAGTTACTAATTCCAAGTTCTCAGATTTTCTGCTTATGACAGAAAAAAAAAAGTATTTTGGTCAATTTCTTTATGCTATGTAGTGTGACATAGCTAATGGAAAGACCTTAATACGTCAGAGGTATTTTTCAAAGTTTTGCCTCCGTACCTGACCTCATTTCTGGTTGTGTTTAATTCATTGGTAATATGTACTTGGGGAAATTTGCACATAACTTAGGCATGACATTGCATATAAACAGGTATGGGATGAGGCTGCAAATACATCCTGTCTGGATCTTGTGGGGTAAACTAACCTTTCTAGACATTTAGCTTACATAGAAATAATGAACATGGTAAATAAGATACCTCTGTGAAGAAAGCTGATCGCCGAAGAATTGATGCTTTTGAACTGTGGTGCTGGAGAAGACTCTTGAGAGTCCCTTGGACTGCAAGGAGATCCAACCAGTCCATTCTAAAGGAGATCAATCCTGGGTGTTCATTGGAAGGACTGATGCTAAAGCTGGAACTCCAATACTTTGGCCACCTCATGCGACGAGTTGACTCACTGGAAAAGAGTCTGATGCTAGGAAGGATTGGGGGTGGGAGGAGACGGGGACGGCAGAGAATGAGATGGTTGGATGGCATCACCGACTCGATGGACATGAGTCTGAGTGAACTCTGGGAGTTGGTGATGGACAGGGAGGCCTGGGGTGCTGTGATTCATGGGGTCGCAAAGAGTCGGACACGACTGAGCGTCTGAACTGAACTGAATATTTGTCAGGATTCACATTATGGAGACCATATTATGACTTGTTTTAAATTACCTTCTCTTTTTCTATCACCATGCTTAATGATTTACGGGAAAGTTTTGGTGGTGGTGGTTTAGTCGCTAAGTCGTGTCTGATTCTTACGATCCCGTGGACTGTAGCCTGCCAGGCTCCTCTGTCCATGGGTTTCTCCAGGCAAGAATGCTGGAGTGGGTTGTCATTTCCTTCTCCAGGGGATCTTCCCAAATTAGTAATTGCTTTTAATACCTAAGAATTGCTTTTGTGAAATTGTTTTATATTGAATTGCTTGCAGTCAACTCTAAACAGTCCCACTACCACCACTCTTGTTTTTATCCACTCTATCACTTAAAAAAGCATTTTTTTTTCTGCAGAAGCAAAGATATTTGGTAAATTGATATGCATTTGAAGTTTTAGTGTTCAGGTTACTGCTGAATAGGGAATTGTAATAAAACCTGGAGGAGACTTGGTTCTCTCTTTAAAAACTCATTATCTGGTGGGGATGACAAGATAAAAGCAAGTAGGAAACATAAACCATTCATGAGGATAATGGACAGAACCTCATATGAGACTCAGGAGGCTAGATTCTCAAATATCTCACTCGCTTGAGATGTAACATGAACCAAGTCAATAAACTTTCTGATTCGTACTTTTGTCATAAGGAAGATAAAAGAAAAGTAACTTCCACAGTTTCTTTTGTCTCAGCAAATTAGATATTTTTAATGTAATTATCATCTGTTTACCATTTCTGACAAATTATAATTGTGAATACTGGTGGTTTCAGTGTAAGATTCTTAAAAGTATAAGAAGAAAAAATATTTGAAATTTTAAATACTTTAAATTATTAATACTTTTCTAAATAATATTATTTTTAAAATATGCATGCTACATATTCATATAGAAAATTTTGGCAACATATTAATATATAAAGACAAAATATTTAAATTTCTTTTTTAATTGAAGGAAAATTGCTTTACAATGTTGTGTTGGTTTCTGCTGTACAACAACACAAATCAGTTATAAATATATCTTCTTCCTCTGGAGTTTCCCTTCCATCCTCCAGCCCCACCGTTCTAGGCCATTACAGAGCACCGTGTTGGGCTCCCTGCGCTATATAACAACTTCCCACTAGCCTTCTATATTTCACATGGTAGTGTATATATGTCAGTGTCACTTTCTCAATTTGCCCCCCTCTCCTTCCCCTGCTGTGTCCACAAGTCTGTTCTCTATATCTGCATCTCTATTCCATCTCTGCAAATGGGTTCATCAGTACAATTTTTCAAGACTCCATACATATGCATTAATATATGATATTTGTTTTTCTCTTTCTGACTGACTTCACTCGGTACACCACGCTCTGTCTTCATCTACCTCACTACAAGTGACTCAAATCCATTCCTTTTTATAGCTAAGTGATATTCCTTTGTATATATGTGCCACATCTTTAGCCATTCATTTTTTTGGTGGACATCTAGGTTGCTTTCATGTCCTGGCTATTGTAAATAGTGCTGCAGTGAACACTGAGGTACGTGTATCTTTTAGAATTGTGGTTTTCTCAGAGCATATGCCAGGTAGTAGGATTGCTGGGTCATATGGTAGACTGGTAGACATATTCCTAGTTTTTTAAGGAATTTCCGTACTGTCCTCCATAATGGCTGTATCAGTTCACATTCCCACCAAAGGCAATGGAGGGTTCCCTTTATTCCACATCCTCTTCAGCATTTATTGTTTGTAAATTTCTTAATGATGACCATTCTGACTGGTGTGAGGTGATATATCATTGAAGTTTTGATTTCCATTTCTCCTATAATGAGCAATGCTGAGCATCTTTTCATATGTTTATTGGTCATCTGTTTGTTTTCTTTAGGGAAATGTATGTTTAGGTCTTTTGCCCTTTTTTTTTTTTTTGATTGGGTTGTTTGTGTTTCTGGTATTGAGCTGTATGAGATGCTTGAATATTTTGGAGACTAATCCTTTATTAGTTGCTTCATTTGCAATTATTTTCTGACATTCTGAGGGCTGTAAAGACAAAGTTTAGATTCACCCATGAGGCATCCAACCAGAGAAGCATCATTCAGCAAGAGAGTTCCAGAAAAAATATCTATTTCTGCTTTATTGACTATGCCAAAGCCTTTGACTATGTGGATCACAATAAACTTTGGAAAATTCAGAAAGAGATGGGAATACCAGACCACCTGACCTGCCTCTTGAGAAACCTGTATGCAGGTCAGGAAGCAACAGTTAGAACTGGACATAGAACAACACACTGGTTTCAAATAGGGAAAGGACTACATCAAGGCTGTATATTGTCACCCTGCTTATTTAACTTATATGCAGAGTACATCATGAGAAACGCTGGCCTGGAGGAAGTACAAACTGGAATCGAGATTGCCGGGAGAAATATTAATAACCTCAGATACGCAGATGATGCCACCCTTGTGGCAGAAAGTGAAGAGGAACTCAAAAGCCTCTTCATGAAAGTGAAAGAGGAGGGTGAAAAAGTTGGCTTAAAGCTCAACATTCAGAAAACTAATATCATGGCATCCAGTCCCATCACTTCATGGGAACTAGATGGGGAAACAGTGGAAACAGTGGCTGACTTTATTTTTTGGGGCTCCAAAATCACTACAGATGGTGACTGCAGCCATGAAATTAAAAGACACTTAGTCCTAGGAAGGAAAGTTATGACCAACCTAGACAGCATATTAAAAAGCAGAGACATTACTTTGCCAACAAAGGTGGTCTAGTCAAGGCTATGGTTTTTCCAGTCGTCATGTATGGATGTGAGAGTTGGACTATCTTTATAGTCCAAGCTGAGTGCCGAAGAATTGATGCTTTTGAACTGTGGTGTTGGAGAAGATTCTTGAGAGTCCCTTGGACTGCAAGGAGATCCAACCAGTTCATCCTAAAGGAGATCAGTCCCGGGTGTTCATTGGAAAGACTGAAATCCAATACTTTGGCCACCTGGTGTGAAGAGATGACTCATTTGAAAAGACCCTGATGTTGGGAATGATTAAAGGCAGGAGGAGAAGTGGACGACAGAGGATGAGATGGCTGGATGGTATCACCGACTCCATGGACATGAGTCTGGGTGGACTCCGGGAGTTGGTGATGGACAGGGAGGCCTGGAGTGCTGCAATTCATGTGGTCGCAAAGAGTCGGACATGACTGAGAGAGTGAACTGAACTGAACTGAATGTATAATATATAACAAATAAATTTTGCTTTTAGACTCTTTTGTTTTGCTTTTTATAATTTATTTAAAATATTTTGATCAAAATTTATCCTGATATTGCATTGAAATATTCAGATAACTTTTGTTAACCTTAAATTTTAGTGACTACATTCTTTTGAACAATCCCCAAAACATTATAAACTTCTCTACACAGACACTTCAGATACTTACAGTACTTACATCAGGAATAACATTGTAGGGTGTTATTGACCATTTATATTCACTTTCAAAAAAATATAAAGAAAGTAATGGAGAGAAGAGGTGCAATAACAATGTTTTTAAATTATAATTAACAATAATGTTGCTAATCTTGGGGGAACTTATCCCTGGGCCAGGGCCTATTTTCCTGCATATTTTTAAAGAAAACACATAGTTACAGCACAGATTATGCTATACACTGATCAAAAGATGTCCTTGAAGTAACTCAGACTGAAAGAATGATAGACTCCAGGAGAATTTTAAGGTTGCTAATAAGCAAAGTTAGCAGGATTTCTTGATCAATTTCCAAATGCATTAGTTTCAGACCACATTTACTAAAGATATCCATCTTGCTCAGATGGAAAATACTTCTAAGTAGCTATTATTATTAATCATGAGCAAACACCAAGGAAATAAGAAAATGCAAGTGACAACATAACCTTTGCTCAGGTTATGCTTCTGAGCTTCTTGCTACTGGTTTCAAACTTAGTCGTCCTGAGAACTATGTTAAGGGGTAATGTTGATTTTATTGCAATGTGGAGAAAACTTTCAAAGGAGACCAATGTAAGACAAGGACAAAGTTCCATGGAGATTGTTGTCAGTAATTCTGGATGTTCTCAGAATTGTATATTACCCCTGGAAGTGGGAAGGGAATAGAGGAGCATCTATTTTCCTTTGATTTATCCAACAGTCCTTAATACTTGAAAGAGAATTATACCTGGAGTGAAGAAATTAGATGCTCTTTGCCCTGAGTGAGAGCAGTTATAGGAAGGAGGTTGAGAGATCTCAGATTTGGAATCATATCAGAGATTTCTAGAGTTAAAAAACAGTATTTTTAAAAATCCCTATGTATTATTTTTAACCATATCTAATTTCACATGTTTTTACTCATATTTATAATTGTGCATTCTCTCTTTTGTTTCTTCTTTGTTAAGAAAATTCAACGAAGTAAATTGGAAGATCTAATTGGCTTTATTAGGTGGTTTATAAATTAGGCATCTAGCAACTATTGAAAGGCCCTCTGAAGCACTGTACAAAATGGAAGATTTTTCTAGCAGGGAAGGTGACATAAAAAGATATTAGCAAAATATGTTTTTAAAGTGTTATTTGGGCACTAGACATTTTCTTTTGGAGTAAAGAGAATGGCACGTGTTTTATCATGCAGATTAATTCACTAGTCAGTAAAGAGAAATGGCACGTGTTTTATCATGCAGATTATTTCACTAGTCAGTCAGTTCAGTTCAGTCGCTCGGTCAAGTCCAACTCCTTGCAACCCCATGGACTGCAGTATGCCAGGCTTCCCTGTCCATCGCCAACTACCAGAGCTTGCTCAAACTCATGTCCATTGAGTCAGTGATACCATCCAACCATCTCATCCTTGTCCCTTTCTCCTCCTGTTCTCAATCTTTTCCAGAATCAGGTCTTTTCCAAGAAGTCAGTTCTTTGCATCAGGTGGTCAAAGTATTGGAGTTTCAGCTTCATTATCAGTCCTTCCAATGAACACCCAAGACTGATTTCCTTTAGGATAGACTGGTTGGATCTCCTTGAAGTCTAAGGGACTCTCCAGAGTCTTCTTCAATGCCACAATTCAAAAGCATCACTTCTTTGGTGCTCAACTTTCTTCATAGTCCAATTCTTACATCCATACATGACTACTGGAGAAACCAGAGCTTTGAATAGATGGACCTTTTTTGACAAAGTAATGACTCTGCTTTTTAGTATGCTGTCTAGGTTGGTCATAGCTTTTCTTCCAAGAAGCAAGCATCTTTTAATTTCCTGGCTGCAGTCACCATCTGCTGTGATTTTGGAGGCTAAGAAAATAAAGTGGTTTGCCATTCCCTTCTCCAGTGGACCATGTTTTGCCAGAACTCTCCACCATGACCCATCCGTCATGGGTGGCCTTACATGTCATAGTTTCATTGAGTTAGACAAGACTGTTGTCCATGTGATCAGTTTGATAATAGTTTTCTGTGATTGTGGTTTCCCCCCCAAAAAAGTGTTTCCCATTAGGAAGCTTCCATAAGCCTCTTCTTATCTGTCAGAGGGGCAGAGAGAATGAAAACTTCACTAGTACAACTCAGTAAATTTCAGATTGAGTGAATAAAGGTCACATTCCTGGGAAGGGCAGAAAATTACAATTAAATTTTGATTTGCTGCCCTTGGGACCATTTTGGCTTGTTATTTCTTTTGTTAAACACCTTGGAAGTACCTGCCAAAGTTTTAGCTGTTATACATGTATTCTATGCCCCCTCCTAAAAAGATGGCTTTTATTTATTTTTCTCTTCTACTCTATTGACTTATTTATGTTACTATGCATTTTCTTCTGTTTCTTTTGAATTTTTCTTTACTTATTTATTTATATTTATTTAAAAACATGATTTATTTTCTTTTTCATAAATATATTCAAACCACAAGATTGTATTTTGAAATTTTAGGTAGATTTTCATAGATAGTTTGAGTGTAATTCCCTTTTTGTGTCTTCATTATTACCAAAGTTATTGAGTAGTATATAACTGATATGTAGGTATAAAGTTCTGAAATCACTGGTACTTTATTTTGGTTTTCATTTTCTAATTTTATTGCATTCCAGTCAGTGAATGAGGTCAATATGATACAAACTGATTAGAATTTGTTGTGACTTCTTCTGTAGTCTAATAAATTGTCAATATTGTTAGTACATCATACATTTTATTTAAAAAAATAGAAAAAATAAGCACATGATTTTGTTTCCAAATACATGATTGTACTGCTCACCAAATGACAGGCCAGTCAATAAAGAAATGAAGTGTTAGGGCAAGGAATATTAATCTTATTTGGAAAGTCAGCAGACCAAAGAAGAGAGTGGACTAGTGTCCCAAAGAACCATCTTGCCTGGATTTGGGTGCTAGTTTCTTTTACAGAACAAAGAAAGGGAAGCGAGGAGGTAAAGTAAAAAAGACAGTAAGTTGCTGCAAATATTTCCTGGTTCTGGCCAATCTCCTAAGGGAATGTGCTAACTGCTTCTTCCCTGAGCCATTCACAAGCCATTCACAAGGTGGCATTAGTGTTAAAGAGCCCACCTGCCAATGCAGGAGACACTGGTTCAATCCTTGGTTCGGGAAGATGCCCTGGAGAAGGAAATGGCAATCCACTCCAGTACTACTGCCTGGAGAATCCCATTGACAGAGAAGCCTGGTGGGCTACAGTCCATGGGATCACAAAGAATCAGACACAACTGAAGTGACTTACGTGAACCATTCACAGGTAAACCTGATCAGGATGTTTCCTGTGAGTTAAAGAAAGCATTTTAACTTACTGCGAAGGAACAGGAGGCAAGGTTCACTGAGGTGGGCCATTCTGTATACTTTAAGTTATAGGCAACATTCTTTGAGTGATTGATTAACTTGTAGCAAAACAATAGAATACAAAGTTTAAAGTAAAAGAGACAGATTTATTATGAAGTCAGATTTGTTCTTGTGATGGACAGGGAGGCCTGGCGTGCTGTGATTCATGGGGTCGCAAAGAGTCGGACACGACTGAGTGACTGAACTGAACTGAACTGATTGCAAGTTTATTAATACAGATCAAGGTTTTAATTATGATATTCAAGACACATTGTCTTTTCTACTGACACACTGGGCTTTACATTATTCTTTTAATCAGTTTGTTACCAAATATTTATTAAGCATCTATTATATTCTGGTCATTTTTCTGCTTAATTTTCCTCTTTCCTTCCTTGTTTATTTTTTTGCTGTCTTCTTCCTTTCTGCTATCTTTTATCATGCTTGGCTCTTTGGTTTCATAAAGTAGAGCTATTTTAACATACCTTCCTGGGCCTTATGACCCTTTATATGTACTCTGCCAAAGCAGTTGGTTCATTACCATCCTGATTTGCTGAGGGATAGCTTTGTGCCTAAGCTTGAAAGAGCCACCTTGAACATACTGAAACTGGCCCTGTGTGGCCTTATCAGGACAGTTTATTCTGAGTCTGGTGGGCTATAGTCTATGGGGTTGCAAAGAGTCAAACTTGATTGAAGTGACTTACCATGAACCATTCACAGGTAAGCTTGTTTCCTGTGAGCTAAACAAAGATATTTTAGTTTACTACATTGCACTCATCTCACACGCTAGTAAAGTCATGCTCAAAATTCTCCAAGCCAGGCTTCAGCAATATGTGAACCGTGAACTCCCTCATGTTCAAGCAGGTTTTAGAAAGGCAGAGGAACCAGAGATCAAATTGCCAACACCTGCTGGATCATGGAGAAGGCAAGAGAGTTCCAGAAAAACATCTATTTCTGCCTCATTGACTATGCCAAAGCCTTTGACTGTGTGCATCACAATAAACTGTGGAACATTCTGAAAGATATGGGAATCCCAGACCACCTGATCTGCCTCTTGAGAAACCTGTATGCAGGTCAAGAAGCAACAGTTAGAACTGGACATGGAACAACAGATTGGTTCCAAATAGGAAAAGGAGTACGTCAAGGTTGTATATTGTCACCCTGCTTATTTAACTTATATACAGAGTACATCATGAGGAACGCTGGGCTGGAAGAAGCACAAGCTGGAATCAAGATTGCTGGGAGAAATATCAATAACCTCAGATATGCAGATGACACCACCCTTATGGCAGAAAGTGAAGAGGAACTCAAAAACCTCTTGATGAAAATGAAAGAGGAGAGTGAAAGGTTGGCTTGAAGCTCAACATTCAGAAAACGAAGATCATGGCATCTGGTCCTATCACTTCATGGGAAATAGATGGGGAAACAGTGGAAACAGCATCAGACTTTATTTTTTTGGGCTCCAAAATCACTGCAGATGCTGATTGCAGCCAAGAAATTAAAAGACGCTTACTCCTTGGAAGGAAAGTTATGACCAACCTAGATAGTATCTTAAAAAGCAGAGACATTACTTTGCCAACCAAGGCTATGGTTTTTCCCGTGGTCATGTATGGATATGAGAGTTGGACTGTGAGGAAAGCTGATCGCCGAAGAATTGATGCTTTTGAACTGTGGTGCTGGAGAAGACTCTTGAGAGTCCCTTGGACTGCAAGGAGATCCAACCAGTCCATTCTAAAGGAGATCAATCCTGGGTGTTCATTGGAAGGACTGATGCTAAAGCTGAAACTCCAATACTTTGGCTACCTCATGCGACGAGTTGACTCACTGGAATAAACTCTGATGCTAGGAAGGATTGGGGGCGGGAGGCGAAGGGAACGACAGAGAATGAGATGGCTGGATGGCATCACCGACTCGATGGACATGAGTTTGAGTGAACTCCGGGAGTTGGTGATGGAGAGGGAGGCCTTGCGTGCTGTGATTCTTAGGGATGCAAAGAGTCGGACACAACTGAGCGACTGAACTGAACTGAATGGAACAACAATAGAATACAAAGGTTAACGTAAAAGAAACAGATTCATATTTTAACATACCTTCCTGGGACTTATGACCCTTTAACTATACTCTGCCAAAACAGTTGGATCATTATCATCCTGATTTGCTGAGGGATAGCTTTGTGCCTATGCTTGAAAGAGCCACCTTGACCATACTAAAACTGGCCCCATGTGGCCTTATCAGGACATAATATTCTGAGTCACAGGAGAGAGCCTGCCTGTCAACAAACTACAATGCAACTAAAACTCAGAGTCAGACACAGCTTAGTGACTAAACAACAACAATATACTTAGTATGAAATTCTGTGTGTATTTAGCAAGGTTGCCCTATTATTGCATAAAGTAAGGGTTCTTTAAATATTACCACTAGGGTTCTCTGATTCTCAACACTGTGCCAAGAATTTATATTTGGATAACTTGAGTCTGTTCTCTTCTTCAAGGCTTCTGAAGCAACTGTACCAAACCATCCAGTTCTACAATCTTTATAATCACCTTTGTTCTCATATTTTTTAAGCTAGTGCTTCTCTGCCCACCTGTACCTCACTAATCCACCATCAATGAAAGCATCAATAATTGCAGTGTACTACATGTGAGAGGTTATTATCACCCAATTCTGATAATAACTGTCTTAGTTTGGGTTCCCCTAAAAGGATGCCCTGGCTTCCCGGGTGGCTCAGAGGTTAAAACGTCTGCCTCCAATGCGGGAGACCCAGGTTCGATCCCTGGGTCGGGAAGATCCCCTGGAGAAGGAAACGGTAATCCACTCCAGTATTCTTGCCTGGAAAATCCCATGGACGGAGAAGCCTGGTAGGCTACAGTCCACGGGGTCGCATAGAGTCGGACACGACTGAGCGACAGAACGGAACGGAAAAGCAAGCCCTAGACAAGGAGTTAGTTAGTATTGATATGTTTATTTTGGGAGGTGATCCCAGGACCCCCAAGGAGGGCATGAACTAAGTTACACAGAGAAAGAGAAAAGTCCAATAAAGGATATATTAGCTAGGTTACCACTGTGTGCAGCTGGAGCCCAGTCCTGGTGGGAACCCTATGAAGAGTCTCAGAATCATCCCACACAGGAATAGTAAATTGGGGATATTTATGCACCTAATCCAGTCTTCAGTTTTTGAACAGTCTGCCCAGGGGAACATAAATGCTCAGCCCTTTAGGGCTTCCCTGAACAGTCTGAGCAAGTTTCAGTGGTGCTGGAGAAAACCTTAGGATCAGAAAAGAAAGATGCAGTTGCTTTATATGGGAACTGTCCACTTTAGCTTAGGAGTATTTTAGAGGTGGATCAAAATGAGAGGAAGTGGGAACAAAATAGTAAAATAATATCTTCTATAATGCATATGACATTTATTTTTAAAATATGCTTCTAATATACAGGTTATAGCTAGATTTTATTTTCACTGTTTAAATCAGTGAATTATGCCTATATATATTCATTGTTTTCCTTTCCTTCCCTTGATCAAATTGATATTTCATTTTCTCCCTGGGTTGGAAGTTATGCATTCTACCTTTCTCTCCAGATGTTCTGAAGTTACATATTTTGTATTTATTTTTTATTGTTTGCACTCGAGTGGCTAACATAATTAACATTTTTTCTTCAACATTTAGAATTAACAAGTATTCCTATTCATCCTCTTCTGTAAATATGAGATCACAGCTTTGTATGTTTTGATCCCATGCTTATTATCACCTGAAATTTTGTTTGCAGGTGGCTACTAACAAGTTAGAACTTTTTGATTATATTTCACTAATTTACTTGATTACCTGTACATTTTACACTTTTTCTTGACTGATTTTTTATTTAATAGGAAATTTATTATATTTTTTCAGAAGAAAGCTATGAAAAATAAATGTTTGAATAACATGTTTTAATTTGCTGTGTCCCTTGAATGCCATTTTGATTAAGTACAAAATTCTGGGCTGAAAGATTTTTTTCAGTGATGGTCATGCATAGGTATATGTGTGCATGTGTATATGTCTATGTGTTGGCTCTTGGAATAAACTCTCAGTCCAAGCACTTATGTTTTCTTTCAGTTTTAGGAAAATTTTAATTATTTTTAATTATTTTTTGTTGTTATCTTTATTCTTTCTATTTTTCTCACTTGGACTTTATCTTAGGTATCTTTAGGAAGTTTCAGCTATTTTTTCATAATTCTTAAGTCTTCTTTCATACTTTCTATCTTTTTGCTCTTTTTTTTAAAATTATTCTCAGAGAATTGTCTGGAGTAGAACACAAGTTGGTAGTACAGATACTACTTCCTATATGAGTCCCTGCTCCCTACTTCCTATGAAATTTTGTAAAAAGTTTCCTTCTTTTATTCAAACTTCTTTCCTTTTTTTCATTGAAGAATTACTCACTTTGATTGTCAGATTTAGCAAATATACTCTAAAGACAAATAATACATTAAATTACCAAACGTGTTAAATATTAAATATAAAAAAGTAGTTCCTTAGTATAAGAAAGTCCTAAATATTCCACGGGGCCTGCTTATACTAAACAGATATTTGCTGTTTATCTGGAATTCAAATTTAATTGTACATCCTGTATTTTATCTAGCAATTCTACTCATATATATATTTTTGTTTACCTAAATATCTTTCTTCTCATCCAGTATATTTATTCATCTATTTTGTTTTATTTTTTCTTCGGTCATTTCTAGCCATTTGAGGTATACTTGTGGCAGGGTTGATGTGTGTGTGTGTGTGTGTGTGTGTGTGTGTGTGTGTGGTGCATGATTGCTCTAAAATTTTCAGTTGTTATTCATTTTTAATGTTTAGCTATTTACATAAAATTCCTTTGTGCATATGATATGAAATAGGGATTTGCTTTAATATTGCTTAGAAGAGATAGCCAAGTATTCTCACAGCCTTGGTAGAATATTCTCTCATGTCCTCTGATTTGCATCTATTCAGTCAGCAGCAGCAGCAGCAACAGCAGTTCAAAATACAGACATTATCCCTGAGATTCTTCTTTTCTTCACCCCTCCATCCAATCAATTAAGTCTTATAGAATTGAACCATTGACTTTAAAAGGTAATAAATATCCTCTCTCCTTCACACCCCACACAGAGCTTTCTTATACTTCCATGAATGAATTATGTTCAAGGGCAAGTATAGGAAGACTGAGCTTGATTTTTTCAGAAATGGAAGGTTTGAAAGGGAAAAAGTTTAATGTGCATTTATGCATGATGTCTCATCTCTGTCTTCCATCTAGGCAGTAAGAGTTGTAAATTGATTCTATATCTCCTTTTTTTGCACCAAGGTGGATTCTTCATGTCCTGTGTGACATGGGCTAGGCATTAGGAAAAATCTCTTGTTCATCATTCTGTCTTTTGGAATGTTAGATATTGCTTTCAAGTCGTACCCTTATATATTTTCACCTTCAGGGTTGAAATTAGCATTTAGGAGGCAATTTTGGTAGTGTTCCAGCTCTCCTCTTGTGTAGACATTGTGATGGAATACCAAATCTTCCTTCAGAAATCAAGTAGTTGTTACTCCATCTCCTGGATCTGTTGCTGACTGACAGCCTTAAGCCATTAGCCCCCTCGGGTAATTGCCTAAGCTGAAGACTGCTGCTCAATATCACACTCACTTCCTCTGATGTCCTATATCCAGTCAACGTGAAGACAGCTTTGAGAGTTTACTCCATCTTTAAAATCTCCACATGGTTGGTTGTCTTACCCTGAGAATGAAGCAAAACCAGCTTCTTTTTCTGCCCTACCATACTTCTTTCGTTCCTTTTCCTTCCCTTCCCTTTTTGTCACGTCCCCTAGCTTTAACCCTGAGAAGACTTCCTAGCAAACCTATTGGTTGTAAATTCTGTCTCAGAGTCTGCTTTTTAGGAATCCCAACCTGCAACAGCATGCTAGAGTTTTGCTTTGGGGCATTAAGTCAGAGCCACAGATCATAGTAAAATGATACATCACTGTGTTAATTATTTACCTGGGCACATATCTCCTTTAAGTATCTCTATGGAAGTATCGATACAAAGTATAATTATTGTAATAATTGGCCCTGAGCCCATATGTTATCTTTGAAAATTGGAGCTCTGCTTATTATCATTTTTATTTTTAACATTTTTAAGATTATAAAATAAATTTTGGTATATTAAAGAAACTTAGAAAATACAGATAAAATTAAAAAAAAAATACCGTATCACAACCTATAGATGACCTCTGTTAACCTTTGAAATTATGTTCTAGAATTTTATCTGTGGAATTAGACAAATACCTATATATATATATATTTCTGATAAAGCCTTCCCTTTTCAGATAGTGATTCTCATTGTTAATATGCCAGTAAATTTTCTTAGACTACCCAGTCTGTATTTATGTTTCCTCATTTGCTAACATGTTCTTTATTGTTGGATTGATTAAATGAGAGGCCGTTTATATCTGGTTAATTTGTCTCTAGATATTTTAAAATTAGATTTAATAAGACTCTCTCTCCCGCTTCCAGTTTTCCAATTATATTCCTAATTTATCCATTTTAAAATACTGTAACACTTTGTGTGCGTCTGCGGTCGCTTCAGTCACGTCTGACTCTTTGGGACCTTATGGACTATAGCCTGCCAGTCTCCTCCGTCCATGGGATTCTCCAGGCAAGAATACTGGTGTGGATTGACATTTCCTCCTCAGAGGATATTCCTGATCCAGGGATCGAACCCCCATCTCCTGTGTCTCCTGCATGGGCAAGCAGGTTCTTTACCACAGCACCAGCTGGGAAGCCTGTGCAACATATATTGTTCTATTATTAACTATTAGTACTTTTACCATAATTATTCCATTAGCTCCATCAACCTTCAGTATTGTATTCTAAGTAGCTCTGCAATCCTTCCATTGTCTGTTATCACTGTTGATGCCAATGCCTGCTCTTCTAATGGATGCCTGCAGTAGTTTTAAAAGTGGAACCCTGATATCCAGTTCTTTCTTCTTCCAAATAGTTCACTACTCTGAAGCCAAAATGATCTTATTAACAGAGTTCTGATGATGACATTTGCCTGACTTAAATCGCTTCAGTGGATTAGGATTTTTAGTGTAAAGTCCAAATTCTCTACAGTACCATATTTTACAGAGCCATTTTGATCTAGTCCTTCCAAAATTCTAGCGTCTCTTCTTCCCTTCTCAGAATTTTTCTTTTAAAGTTCCTTAAGTATCTCCATACTCTCTCTTGTCTCTGGGCCTTTATAGATGTCTGGTCCATGCCTGGTAAACAACCTTAATCTCAACTAGGATGTTAGTTCCACTTAAAACCTTGTCTTACTCCCCAGACTAATTTGGGTGTGTCTACTACTACTATGCTCTACACTGAGTCTTCTTTCAGAGTCACTTTCCTCCTTATGGCACAGTTGGCTATAATTCCTTATTAATATCTTGTTTCTAACTACTTTCATGAGAGTAGAGAAAATTCACCTTTTTTAACTTTTCATTTTCCCCCATACCTGTGAGGGTATCAAGACACAATATATGCTCACTAAATGCTTGTTACGTACATAAGTAAATAAATAAAGGAAAGGATGGAGGCTGCTTGAAAAAATATTGTTCCAACTTTAATAATTTGAATTAATAACTAAGAAAATAATTTCAAAATATATTTTTTTGTTATGGTCTTATGGATTGCATGAATGTGATTGCTAAAAATTTTATTAAGAAAGTCTAGCGTAGTCTAATGAACTAGAAAAATAGAATATAAATGACCGTACACGTGGAAATAGTTTTTTCCTAAGATTAGGGAAAAAAAATGAAAGTAAATGAGTGGGCCTTATTTTATTTGATGGTTTTCTCACTTAATAACAAGAACTAAAAACTGGGCTCTTCTGGGGCCATTTGTTTTCATTAGGAATGTGATGAATAGCTAAGACAAAAAACACAAGTTTTGAGACAAAATCAGTTTTCGTCTTAGAGCAATGTTAATTGAGTTTCAGCTATTAAATATTTCTGAGCAAGCGCAGCACATGATTTCAGAGCTTTAGCAAGTAATTGGTGTGTCAGAAGAGAAAGTGGGGTTTGCTGATTTATCTTATCTACTGGGTTAAGTGGCAGGCACTTTCCAGTTCCTTATTGCAGGGTGTGTGTGCTAAGTTGCTTACATTGTGTCTGACTCTTTTCGACTCTATGGACTGTAGCCCACCAGTCTCCTCTGTCCATAGGATTCTCCAGGCAAGAATAATGGAGTGGGTGGCTGTGCCCTGCTCTAGTGGATCTTCCTGACTCAGGGATTGAACGCAAGTCTCTTATATCTCCTGCATTGCCAGGTGTTTTCCTTACCACTAGAGCCACCTGGGAAGACCCAGCAGCACAGTAGTGGACACTTGTTTGTGGCCTCCCAGTTTTCTTCACTTTCATTGGAAATGAAAATAATTTTTTTCTTTTTCAAAAAAAAAAAATGCTCACTGTAGAAAACACAAGTACAGATAAATTACATAGGAAAGTTTTTTGACATCCATAATGATATTATTTATGTATAGTAATGTGACACATTAAAGATAGCTGCAAATCATTTGACACTCTCTATATGAAATGGCAATCCACTCCAGTATTCTTGCATGGAAAATTCCATGGACAGAGAAGCCTGTTGGTCTATATTCCATGGGGTCTCAAAATGTCGGACATGACTTAGCAACTGAATAAAAAATAATAAAAATAGCAGCTCCATATGAAAGATGATCATGTATCCCTCTCCTTGCATCTGGGCAGGTTAATGAGTTCTTTAGCTAGAATAAAGTGGTATGCAGTTTCTGGCCCCAAACCTTTAAGAGATGGCACCTGATGTGTTCAAACTCTCGGCTCCTATTAAAGAAATTTCCCTAGTCTGAGGCAACAAAACTGGGAAGGGAATATATATCCACTCTGGTTGGCCATACAAAGAAAGATGAGCTTTCCAACCCTTCTTGCCAAGGTGCTAGATATGTCAGAGCTCCTTCTTAGATTCTCCAGATCAGCCTACCTGTTTGAAATATGCGGAGGGACCCATTCAGTGCCATGGAGAGTGAAATAGTTTCTCTGTCCAAATTCCTGAACCACATATTCATGATATATAATTGAGTCTTTTAATCTGTTAAATGTTTTGGTATTCTGTTTGCAATAATACAAAGCGAGAATGGAACTTAGTACCTAGAGCTGGGCCGCCTAAAACTTGCGGCTTTGTCTCTGTCACTGAGTGGTGAATAGAAGCCGGAGCGGCCTCAGGAATACTTAGTAAAACATGAAAAAAGCATCAGGAACATTAGAGGAGGCTAGGAAATGAGGACCTGATTCGTGTACTGGCAGAAAGTTCGGAACTGTTTCTATTGGTAAAATGGGAAATAAAATGGTCACTTGATCTGGGTAAGGCAGGAATCTGATTTCCCTTTGCCTATGATAAAAGACATCAAGAATGGAATGAACCACAGAAGAAACTGTTCAGTTTTCAAGAAGAATTTAAGGAAAATATATAACAGGGCTTGCTGTGTTTGAAAACGAAACTCACGCTCAGTTTCTCCCAGCAAAGGACTCTCAGTTGTGTTATACATGGCCTCTGGGCAAAGATGACATGTACAGCAGTTATCAGTAAACATGGCCCAAGACTGGAGGCCACACAGCTGGGACTGAGGGAACTTTTGCTGAAACCTCATAAAAGTTTAAAGACTTGCATAGTGAGATTTCTAAAAGTCCCATCACCTTCCCCTTAGACACTCTGCTATATGACAGTTGCTCTAAGAATTTTAGAACATGAGTTTAGAGTGTTTCAACCAGCCAATGACTTCCAAGGAACTAAATGACATTTTCCCATAACATTCGGACTGTTAATGCATGTTGAAACAGGCCTATCCTTGAAAGAAAATGGATGTTACTTTTGTTTAATAGATTGAACTGTAATTGATACACAAAAAAATCCCCATAGCTTTAAATAAATTATATTAGCTTAGACTGAAAGAGGCAAAATAACTACAGAATGAAAAGAGATCTTTGAATTGCCAAAATTATCCAATGAGAAAACAGGCTGAGAAGCCTAAAGATTTTACAAATTTAGCATTTGTAATGGAAAAAAAAGCAGAGACATTACTTTGCCAACAAAGGTCCGTCTAGTCAAGGCTATGGTTTTTCCCGTGGTCATGTATGGATGTGAGAGTTGGATTGTGAAGAAAGCTGAGCGCCG
Organism: Moschus berezovskii; assembly: GCF_049115385.1. Classification (NCBI taxonomy): domain Eukaryota; kingdom Metazoa; phylum Chordata; class Mammalia; order Artiodactyla; family Moschidae; genus Moschus; species Moschus berezovskii. The sequence goes on from NC_142461.1 coordinate 126,937,422, forward strand.
AAGAATTGATGCTTTTGAACTGTGGTGTTGGAGAAGACTCTTGAGAGTCCCTTGGACTGCAAGGAAATCCAACCAGTCCATTCTAAAGGAGATCAATCCTGGGTGTTCATTGGAAGGACTGATGCTAAAGCTGAAACTCCAATACTTTGGCCACCTCATGCGATGAGTTGACTCACTGGAAAAGAGTCTGATGCTGGGAAGGATTGGGGGCAGGAAGAGACAGGGATGACAGAGAATGAGATGACTGGATGGCATCACCGACTTGATGGACATGAGTTTGAGTAAACTCCGGGAGTTGGTGATGGACAGGGAGGCCTGGCGTGCTATGATTCATGGGGTCGCAAAGAGTCGGACACGACTGAGCGACTGAACTGAACTGAACTGAATGGAAAAAATGTGAGAGAAGACCAAGAGCTCAGAAGTGTTGCCAAGAATCATTCCACGGATTACTGCTGGGTCTTAACCCAACAGTTATATGGAACAGGAGACATGTGCCTGACTAGATTGCAGAAATGGCAAGGACTAGTAACACTGGCTCACATTTCTAAGTTTTTTTTTTTTAATGAAAGTTTTCCCTATTGGTTATCTTGCATGTGTCTCGCCATTGCATGTTATGTGTGTGGAGGATAGATAATTTCCCTCTTTAGCATACATATCTTGAAAATGAGAGATACTTTATCTGAGGAACCAAACCTGAGAAGGCTCATCTCATCCTGGGCGTGATTTAGGTGACAAGATCCAGGAGTTTGAATATATGCTGTAATGGGAAGAGACTCTGGTGACCATGGGAGGAAAAGAACATTTGGCAGGGAGGAAAAAATTATGATAATTGGTGGACAGTGGGCAGACTGTGACTGATTGCTTAAAGATGTGTCAATATTTGTAAAATATTTTTGGTATGGTCATTCCATTGAGCGGTGGGGTCCACATTTCTTCTCCTTCAGCCTGGGTGAGCTCACTAGTCATTCTGACAACGAGTGTGTAAGGTGAAGATGCTGATGTGCGCTTTATGTGAGCGTCAATCTCCACCTCCATCTCTGAGACATATTCCTACTTCAGGGTCTATAAACTGATATGTGAGAAGTCCAACTGCTTTGAGACTTCTAGGTTAGAGAGGCCTTGGCTAGTTACTCAGGTCACCAATCATAGCAGAGCCCACCTCCTCAGCTACCCTGTCAAAGTACCAACATTTGAGTTAAGCCATTTTGGCTATGCCAACCGGACCATATGCAGCCAAACAAAACCAATTGACCTAAGTTAATGCTACAAAGGATAAAATAATTGCCCAGTCAAGCAAGGCCTGCTTTCTTGGCCCACAAAATTATCAAATATAATAAATGGAAATCATTTTAAACTTAGGTTTGGGAATAATTTGTTGCACCATAATAAATACTTAAAATAATTTTTTAACAAATGACATAAAATATTATTTAAAGCTTTTTTTGCATTATAGTATATTATGAATACCTGTTCATATAAATAGAAATTCATCTGAGTATAACTTATAAAATAGCTGAATAAATATGACAGGGTATTTATCCAAACTCTTCATTCAAATTTAGGTGTTTTGAATTATCTCTCTGCCAATAATCTGAGTCAGGCCACTATCATTAAGTTCAGATGGGATATTGCAAAAGTGCCTAAGATTTCTCTCTACATTAATTTCTCTTCTCTTTATTGAGAGGGGCTTTTTGCAATTGTCTTTTTCTTTCCTGGGTCCTTGTATATTTACTTTTTATTGATGAGCTTACTCCTTTTAGTCTTCATCCTTCCTCCGCTTACCAGGTTAATTCCAATTTATCTTTTAGGATTTAGCTTCTATGCTCCTTTCCCAGGGATTTCTTCTAATTTTCTTTACTTGGTTAGATACCTGGGACCTGAGGTCTCTTTGCATGTATGTGAACCCTGTAATAATTACTCTGAGTTAAATCATAAGGTTGATAGTAACACATATTCTCAGAATGATAAAGTTCACTCACCTGGCTTAGACCACATGACTGGATCATATTGCTAATTTAAGAAATAAATTTCATTTATTTTTGTATTTTTTGATACATCCTGATACACCTTACTTCTCAATTATTTACATATTTTTTCTAATATCATGAAGTATGATCCTTTTAATGTGTTCTTGAATTCAGTTTGCTAGTATTTAATTGAAATTTTTATATGTATATTCATCAGGTATATTGTCCTATAGTAACTTTTCTCTTGTAGTGCCCTTATCTGGCTTTGGGAGCAGGGTAATGCTGGCTTTGTGAAATGAGTTTGAAAGTATTCCTTCTTCTTTTGGAATTGTTTGAGAAAACTTGATACTAATTCTGAAATCTTTGATAGCATTTACCTGTAAAGCCATCTGGTCCTGCGTTTTTATAAGTCGGTATACTTTTGATTATTCATTTAATCTTCTTACTCATTATTGGTTTGTTCAGATTTTTATTTCCTCATGATTCTCAAGGTTAAATATTCTCAGAATGTATCTTTTGTTCTAGGTTGTCCACTTTGTTGGCATGCAATTGGTGATAGTAATCTCTATGCTCCTTTATATCTGGTGGTATCGGTTGTAATGTCTATCTCTAGTTTATAATTTTACTTATTTGAGTCATAAATAAATAAGACTATCTTTTTTCTTAGTCTGACTAAAGGTTTGTCAGTTTTGTTCATCTTCAAAAAACAAACACATATTCGTTGATCATTTTTATTCTTTCAAGTTTCTATTTCAATGCTCTAACCCTTATTATTTTCTTCCTTTTGATAACTTTGGCTGGTTTATTATTCTTTCCTAGTTTCTTCAGATGTAAGGGGGGGTTGTTTACTTGGAATCTTTCTTGGTTTCTTAATGTAGGTATTTATCACTATAAATTTAAATGGGAGAAAATATTGCTAACTGTAAAATAAATTAGGGGTTAATATTCAAATTACATAAGAAAAGTCACACAAATCAATTGCAAATTGGGCAAAAAACCTGAATAGACATTTTTCCAGAAAAGATATACACATGTTTAATAGGTACATGAAAAAAATATTCAACATGATTGTCAGTTCAGTTCAGTTGAGTCGGTCAGTTGTCCAACTGACCAACTCTTTGCGAGCCCATGAATCACAGCACACCAGGCCTCCCTGTCTATCACCAACTCTCGGAGTTCACTCAAACTCATGTCCATCGAGTTGGTGATTCCATCCAGCCATCTCATTCTCTGTCGTCCCCTTCTCCTCCTGCCCCCAATCCCTCCCAGCATCAGAGTCTTTTCTAGTGAGTCAACTCTTCGCATGAGGAGGCAAAGGATTGGAGCTTCAGCTTCAGCCTCAGTCCTTCCAGTGAACACCTGTCGGGAGCCGGCAAGAGAGACCCCGCCCATGACAAGGTCTTGGCTTGAGGAGCTGGCACGCAAGGCTGTCCAGACCTCCAGGGATTTCTCGGGGCTGCCCCATCATCTACGCCCAGGCCTCCATCTCTTCTTCTTCTGATGCTTGGTAGTCCTCTGTGCTGTCTAAGAATTCTGACTCCTGCTCAAATATCCTCTTTGAAGCCTTTGCATGGCAGCAATACAGTCCCTGAGGGTGTATGGGCCCTATAAACAGGCCAGGAATGAAGAAAATATTTTTACATAGAACATCCTGATTCTTCTGGCCCTGTTGGGGTTATAATTGTCAATTTGGAATGCTCAGGACTGCACAAAGCGCCCCCGGCATAAATCTAAGTCCGCTAACAATAGGCCTAAGCATTTCACAAGCAATATAGATACAAAGCCTTTCATGAGTTTGGAAGGGCCCCTTAAAGCGAGATCCGGAGGGAGCTCATGAGACTCTTGGCCTTCAAGGTCACATACCAGTGCTTGCTGATATGTCTCCCTGCCCCTTGTCCATGGTATACCTGGGAGTACACTAAAAGGAATACATAGAGATAAAGGTTTATAACAAAATGAATAAGCATATAGTATTAGTGTAAAAAATTGTTTCTGCAGAGATATGGAGGTAAAGCCCAAAAACGGATACCATGCTTCCTAGGGAGTCACAAAATTTGCGCAGAACTGAGACTCCCAAGATAAGGCTTGCTAATAGTTTTTACAATTGACTAACTGCTACACAGATAAAGCCATTTTCTCATGCCTTGTGGCCTTGATGTCTTAAAAGCCCACTGAGAGTTATGCGTGAAGGTGCTGACTGTTCTAGAAGATGGTCTATGACAGCATTCCTAGCACAATTGTATCAAGACAATCCCTTCTCCCTTTTTAGTACTGCCGGTTTTAGGGTATATAAGCACTGATATAAAAAATAAAGCTGTCTTGATCCTGCACTCTACCAAGACTCGACTTGCTTTTTTATTCTTTCTTTTCTCGCCGACACCACTCATCCTGAGCGTATCCCTGGACTCTTGCCGAGACTGGACCCCGGGAAACACCCAGGACTGATTTCCTTTAGAATGGACTGGTTGGATCTCCTTGCAGTCCAAGGGACTCTCAAGAGTCTTCTCCAACACCACAGTTCAAAAGCATCAATTCTTCGGCGCTCAGCTTTCTTCACAGTCCAACTCTCACATCCATACATGACCAAAGGAAAAACCATAGCCTGGACTAGATGGACCTTGGTTGGCAAAGTAATGTCTCAGCTTTTTAATTTGCTATCTAGGTTGGTCATAACTTTCCTTCCAAGGAGTAAGCGTCTTTTAATTTCCTGGCTGCAATCAGCATCTGCAGTGATTTTGGAGCCCCCCCAAAATAAAGTCTGACACTGTTTCCACTGTTTCCCCATCTATTTCCCATGAAGTGATGGGACCAGATGCCATGATCTTCGTTTTCTGAATGTTGAGCTTCAAGCCAACCTTTTCACTCTCCTCTTTCACTTTCATCAAGAGGCTTTTGCGTTCCTCTTCACTTTCTGCCATAAGGGTGGTGTCATCTGCATATCTGAGGTTATTGATATTTCTCCTGGCAATCTTGATTCCAGCTTGTGCTTCTTCCAGCCCAGCGTTCCTCATGATGTACTCTGCATATAAGTTAAGTAAGAAGGGTGACAATATACAGCCTTGACGTACTCCTTTCCCTATTTGGAACCAGTCTGTTGTTCCATGTCCAGTTCTAATTATTGCTTCCTGACTTGCATACAGGCTTCTCAAGAGGCAGGTCAAGTGGTCTGGTATTCCCATCTATTGAAGAATTTTCCAGAGTTTATTGTGATGCACACAGTCAAAGGCTTTGGCACAGTCAATGAAGCAGAAATAGATGTTTTTCTGGAACTCTCTTGCTTTTTCCATGATCCAACAGATGTTGGTAATTTGATCTCTGGTTCCTCTGCCTTTTCTAAAACCTGCTTGAACATCTGGAAGTTCACCGTTCACACATTGCTGAAGCCTGGCTTGGAGAATTTTGAGCATGAATTTACTAGCATATGAGATGAGTGCAATGGTGCTGTAGTTTGAGCATTCTTTGGCATTGCCTTTCTTTGGGATTGGAATGAAGACTGACCATTTCCAGTCCCGTGGCCACTGCTGAGTTTTCCATATTTGCTGGCATATTGAGTGAAGCACTTTCACAGCATCATCTTTCAGGGTTTGAAATAGCTCAATTGGAATTCCATCACCTCCACTAGCTTTGTTCCTAGTGATGCTTTCTAAGGCCCACTTGACTCTACATTCCAAGATGTCTGGCTCTGGGTGAGTGATCACACCATCGTGATTATCTTGGTTTGAAGATCTTTTTTGTACAGTTCTGTGTATTCTTGCCACCTCTTCTTAATATCTTCTGCTTCTGTTAGGTCCATACCATTTCTGTCCTTTATCAAGCCCATCTTTGCATGAAATGTTCCCTTGGTATCTCTGATTTTCTTGAAGAGATCTCTTGTCTTTCCTATTCTGTTGGTTTCCTCTATTTCTTTGCATTGATTGCTGAGGAAGGCTTTCTTATCTCTCTTTGCTATTCTTTGGAACATGATTGTCAGATAAATGCAAATCTAAACCACAATGAGATGTCCATTATCACAAAAATAGCAGATAAAAGTTGATGAGAATGTGGAGAAAAAGAAACCCTTATTTTTTCCTGGAGAGAATGTGAATTGGTTGCAGTCATTATGCAAAACATTTTAAAAGTTCCTAAAAACGTAAAAATAGAACTGTGGTATGACCCAGCAATCCCACTACTGGAAGAAGCAGAATCAGAGTCTCCAAGAGGTGCCTGCACCACCATGTTTAGCGTGGTATTGTTTACAGTGGCCAGCATATGGAAGCCACCTGTGTTTGCCAGTGGATGAATGGGATTAAAAAATGTGGTGTATATATAAGCAATGGAATAAATGCAATATTACTCCATATAAAGCCATATAAAGAAAAAAAATCTTGCCATTTGTGAGGCCATGGGTAAACCTGGAAGGCATTATCTTAAGTGAAATAAGCCAGAGACAGCTACTGTATGGTATCCTTTTTTGTTAAGCTTTTTTTTTTTTTTTTTAATCTTAGAAGAAGAAAGTAGAATGGTGCTTTTCAGAAGCTGAGGAAGGGGGAAATCGGAAGGTCAATACCTCAAAGGATACAAACTTTTGGTTCTAAGATGACAAAGTCCTGAAGATCTAATGTATGGCAAGTTGACTATACCTAGTAATACGATAGTTATATATATAAAATTTGCTGAAGGTAGATTTTAAACATTATGATGCCCCCATTGTTAAATAATTAGAGATATATGAGATATATATATGTTAATTAACTAGATTTTTGATAATTATTTCACAATATTTATGTATATTAAATCAAGTTGTATATTTAAATGCATATAATTTTGTCAATTATTTTTAATAAGGTAGAAAAAAATAAAATATAGATGGCTAGGACCCTTTCCCCCCTTATAGAACTTTTGAATTAATTAGTTTTTACTTTAATGATTAAGTATTAAAAGTTATAGCTTTAATGTTTCTGCACATATTTAGGTGTATTAAATAAATAAATATCCTGTTTATTTCACTCCACTTTTTAGATATGTGACCCAATACAACTTGTTCATTCTCTACTTTTCAATAATTATGAGCATAATAGCAGTACTTAAAGTTTTTTCCTAAGACTTTAGATTTTTATCCATCTTAGTACTGTGGAGTGTTTCCAATCAAGCCATAGTAGTGAGTTTTAATACTCCTGGTAATCAATTGAATCTATATTCAAGCAAGAAAAATAAGATATATTTTAATTCTCTTAAGTACATTTAATATAAATATTTAATGTAAAATATTATGAGTTCTTTAACATATTGATAAAATTGTATATTTCCAGTTTTCTGTGTGCACATCTTTAGACTTTGAGAAAATCAGAAGAGTATTCTACTAGAGAGACACAAAGAGAGAAAGCAAGAAAAATAAGCAGTTGTAAAATCAAATTTCGGTCTTAAAATTTAAGGGCTATACTGTTAAATTAAGTTTTATTCAAATACCTAGATTCTGGTAAATCATAAATCACATGCAACACTGACTTTATTCAACAAAATTTTAAAGAGGCTACAAACAGTATATATTATGACCCAGAGGCATTAGACCAGTATCTCCACATCCTTGAGTAGGTTAATTATCACTGTAAGATGAACTGATCAGATTTATTCCAATTTTAAATAGCTCCCTTCAGGAAGGCAAAAGACTGGATGTATGCAGTGTGCATTTGTGCCTTCACTTTGGAATGTATACAGTTAACCCTAGCCATCGAAAATGGACTGGTTCCAGGACACCCTGTGGATACCAAAATCAATGGATGCTTGAGTCTCTCATGTAAAATGGGATAGTACTTATGTATAACCTACGCACATTCTCCCATCTACTCTAAATCATCTGTAGATTACTTATAATACCTAATACAATGTAAATACAATGTTGTGAATACAATGCAAATGTTAGGCAGCAGTTGCCTGTATAAGAAAATTCAAGTTTTGCTGTTTGGAACTTTCTGCAATTTTCCTCCCAAATATTTTTGATCTGTGGTTGGTTGAATTCCTGGATTTGGAAACTGTGGAACAGAGGGCTGAATGTATATTAATAAGCAAAAATTCTGAACTATAGAAAAAGTGCATTTAATCAATTATTTTGAGTGCTGCTCTGAGATTTGTCACTTTAATGAGGTCTGGCTTTTATTTTCCTTTGGAAACTGATAGTGTTTTTGATAGGTCCACTTATCAGCTTTCTTAAGGAATTTCAATTCTGCTTTGTATACTATACTTTCTGGTATTTGAGTTGTATGTAAGAATTAACAAGCAAATCTCTACCTTTCCTGAAATATTAGAATTGAATGGTAAGTTAATTTAAAGAGAAATGAAGAAATTAAGGTCACATAGTCATTAGAAAGAGAAAGATAGTGATTGTTAAACAATGATGGTCATATCATACCCTTATTGAAAGAAGCTTAAAAGCCAGCCACCCATCTGGTGTTTGACTCCTTTATCTCAGTCCTGGGGAATGAGTGCCCGGTCTCTACTCTTCCATTGCAGGGAACTCCCCATTCACTGTGCAATAATTTAATTTAATAATGCTTATAGCTCTCAGTCTTATAATATTTTCCATCTTGAGCTGAAACCCTTCCATATGTAACTCTGATGCACTTGCCAAAATTCTGATCCAAGCCTATGCTAATATTCTCCTTTGGCCCTCTAAGGTATTTTGGCATAATGGAAGAAGTAGATGAGTATGTACTAATAATGTCTATCATAACTTGGTAAGGGAGAGATAAGCAGAGTACCTTGTGGAATTTCTTTTCACTGGAGACACCTTTCTCACTCCTTTCACACACTGATAGAGGACATCATTCATCTACCTAATGTTGACTAAATGTTTTTCTGTAGGCTTTTACAGCTACACTTGAGCTTGAGATTTACTTTTCATCATTGAGCTTTTAGAGAATCAATAAATAGCATCTATCTCCTCTACTGATTCAGAAGCACAGGAGAGATAGCCAGATGGCCATTAAAATATCAATTTCATTGTTAATAAAGCTTACTTCTAGGATTGAAGAAGCACGTGTTTTTAAGCACATAGCCAACAGTTATATTGTCAGTTAAGGCCTTAGGACAGACCACCTAAAGTAAAATTTTAGGTCCAGAATTTCTGTATCACCTTTATCCAGCAGACAGAAAGAGAAGCAAAGACTATCAATCTCTTAAATATATATTTATAAATCTATAAATGCTTAAAAACTGAGGAATATGGCTAGTTCATATTTGAGAATTAACTGTCAGAATAAAGAGTAAAAGAGGGCTAGGGCAATAGTTCAAGTGTGTTACTTCCCCAAAATATAAATATGAGAAAGGCATGGGTTAAAAATATTGGATATTTATTTAATATCAATTTAATTATTCTTGTGGATGTGTGTCAGCCGTTATTTTATTTAAAATTTTGGAAGTTATGATCATTTTTTAAAAAAGAAACTTCCTACACGTTAATGTTGTAATAAGAGTCTGTGATGAGTACAAGCTATATCAAGAGGATTCAACCACTGTCTGTTGATTGTCATCTGGGTGCCAGATACCAGGCATATTGCTTTCACATTTATTTTAACTATCATAGTTTGGAGATGTAGGTATCATTTAACAACTATTTTAGATAAGAGGTAACTATATTTTCTAAGGTCACACATATATTAAAAACAATTTGAACAGATGACTTTGGGTGTGTTTTCTCATATTCACTCCTCTCGCTTCCCTTTTCCTTTATGAAAGGTGTAATAGCTGATATCCTGCTATCTCTAAGGACTGAAATACTTGTTCCCATTTATATTTTTGTGCAGATTTAAACTATTGATAAGTAAAAGGGCCAAGTTTAATGGAATATCCAAATCTACTCCTAAAATTATTTCTGAAATAACTGCCAAGACAGTTTTTCATCCCTCGTACTCCTATAATTTAGTGCTCCAAAATGTATAAAACAAGGTTACCCATCTATGTGATTCTGTAGCTTTAAATAAATAAAAATTCAGTAGCTTTAAATGGTGAGTTCAGATTTAGGGGCTTCCAAAAATTCCCTGCAATAATGCTTTAGACTGAATCTTAATGTATATGTGTGTGTACACATACAACAGGGTTGTCTTTTGGAATATATTTAAGATGCAGTTATATAAATCTTTATAATTCAGATGAAAAGATGCTGTAGATACTTTACAAATTCAGTCTACTACATTCCCTTTAAAACATTTAGCCACCTTTAGAGGAAATCAGTCTTTCTGTCAGGCTTTGGCAGTTAAGCTCTAGTCTGCTGTGATGGCAGTATTCACCATTCTGCATCCTGCTCAGCAACAGGCATTATGCCTTGGCTGTGACCATGCAATCCCATTTTAAACTCTTGTCTCTAGATGTGTCAGTTTTGACTTGGCTGCTGACTGGAACAGACTTAAATCTTTAGATCTGTAGATTTAATTATAAGTACTCCAAAATGAAATGAAACCCTGGATGCAACAGTTTGTAAGTATGCACTGAAAGATAAATAATTGCAAGCATCTAAAATGATGGTAAATTTCCTTTGCCATTCTAAATTTAAAGTTAGACACATTTTGCATTGTAAGAATTACCAGATGTTTATATGGGTTTTGCTACTCTAAGTCTGGGCTCTTTAGTGGCTTACAACTTCCTTCAGTAAGGCTTTTCAGCAGAGTACAAAATGCAGAGCTCAGTAGAACTGATTCACTGCTCTCTCCCACCTAGATACAGAGTTATACTCAGTCCTTTGCCACCAGCTGGCTCAGCTTTGATGTTTACACTGTTCCAGTATCTTAGAAATCACTCTCATGAGAATGGAGAAAAAATTTGCTGTTTAGCAGTTCAAGGAACCGAGTGCTCTGTGACCTCATGGCTTCAGGAACTTGCCTTTCTAATTGTGCTGCAGACCTAGTAGGAGTTCTTTAAAGGACATTCTAGATAAAGGTGTTGGAAAAGGTTTTTCTGTGGTGTCAGCTTTTGGTGAAAGTGGCTACTCTTGCAGAATTTTTGAAATATGGAATGTCAAATAGCTACAGACCCTAGAGAAAGTCTGTCTACTGATAACATTTGAAAAAGCAAGAGAAACATCAGCCTGCCACATAGTGCCAAAGTTGCTCCTAGAACCCAATCCTCTAAACCTTATTCCAAGTTTTCACAAAATCACAGCACACTGCATTTGAAAAGAACCGCTATTATTTTAAAAAACAACTTTGCTTTAGCTGCTGGGGATAGCAATATTTCTGTGTCTGTATGACTCATGATTTCAATGCATTTATAACATTTTTTGGATACCACTGAAGGTAATTATTGTGATCCACACAGTCAAAGGCTTTGGCATAGTCAATGAAGCAGAAATAGATGTTTTTCTGGAAATCTCTTGCTTTCTCCATGATCCAGCGGATGTTGGCAATTTGATCTCTGATGCCTCTGCCTTTTCTAAAACCTGCTTGAACATCTGGGAGTTCAGGTTCACATATTGCTGAAGCCTGGCTTGGAGAATTTGAGCATGACTTTACTAGCGTGTGAGATGAGTGCTATTGTGCGGTAGTTTGAGCATTCTTTGGCATTGGAATGAAGACTGACCTTTTCCAGTCCTGTGGCCACTGCTGAGTTTTCCAAATTTGCTGGCATATCGAGTGAAGCACTTTTACAGCATCATCTTTCAAGACTTGAAATAGCTCCACTGGAATTCCATCACCTCCACTAGCTTTGTTCGTCGTGATGCTCTCTAAGGCCCATTTGACTTCACATTCCAAGATGTCTGGTTCCCAGTGAGTGATCACGCCATCGTGATTATCTTGGTCGTGAAGATCTTTTTCGTACAGTTCTTCTGTGTATTCTTGCCACCTCTTCTTAATATCTTCTTCTTCTGTTAGGTCCATACCATTTCTGTCCTTTATCGAGCCCATCTTTGCATGAAATGCTCCCTTAATATCTCTAATTTTCTTGAAAAGATCTCTTGTTTTTCCTATTCTGTTGTTTTCCTCTATTTCTTTGCATTGATCGCTGAGGAAGGCTTTCTTATCTTTCCTAGCTATTGTTTGGAACTCTGCATTCAGATGCTTATATCTTTCCTTTTCTCCTTTGCTTTTCACTTCTCTTCTTTTCACAACTATTTGTAAGGCCTCCTCAGACAGCCATTTTGCTTTTTTGCATTTCTTTTCCATGGGATGGTCTTGATCCCTGTCTCCTGTACAATGTCACGAATCTCCGTCCAGAGTTCATCAGGCACTCTATCTATCAGATCTAGTCCCTTAAATCTATTTCTTGCTTCCACTGTATAATCATAAGGGATTTGATTTAGGTCATATCAGAATGGTCTAGTGGTTTTCCCTATTTTCTTCAATTTAAGTCTGAATTTGGCCATAAGGAGTTCATGATCTGAGCCACAGTCAGCTCCTGGTCTTGTTTTTTGCTAACTGTATAGAACTTCTCCATCTTTGGCTGCAAAGAATATAATCAATCTGATTTCGGTGTTGACCATATGTGTGGATCACAATAAACTGTGGAAAATTCTGAAAGAGACGGGAATACCGGACCACCTGACCTGCCTCTTGAGAAGCCTGTATGCAGGTCCAGAAGCAACAGTTAGAACTGAACATGGAACAACAGACTGGTTCCAAATAGTAAAAGCAGTACGTCAAAGTTGTGTATTGTCACCCTGTTTATTTAACTCATATGCAGAGTTCATCATGAGGAACGCTGGGCTGGAAGAAGCACAAGCTGGAATTAAGATTGCTGTCAGAAATATCAATAACCTCAGATATGCAGATGACACCACCCTTATGGCAGAAAGTGAAGAGGAACTCAAAGGCCTCTTGATGAAAGTGAAAGAGGAGAGTGAAAAGTTTGGCTTGAAGTTCAACATTCAGAAAACAAAGATCATGGTATCTGGTCCCATCACTTCATGTGAAATAGATGGGGAAAGAGTGGAAACAGTGTCAGACTTTATTTTTTTGGGCTCCAAAACCACTGCAGATGCTGATTGCAGCCAGGAAATTAAAAGATGCTTACTCCTTGGAAAGAAAGTTATGACCTACCTAGATAGCATATTAAAAAGCAGAGACATTACTTTGCCAAACAAGGTCCGTCTAGTCAAGGCTATGGTTTATCCAGTGGTCATGTATGGATGTAAGAGTTGGACTGTGAAGAAAGTTGATTGCCGAAGAATTGATGCTTTTGAACTGTGGTGCTGGAGAAGACTTGAGAGTCCCTTGGACTGCAAGGAGATCCAACCAGTCCATTCTAAAGGAGATCAATCCTGGGTGTTCATTGGAAGGACTGATGCTAAAGCTGAAACTCCAATACTTTGGCCACCGCATGCGAAGAGTTGACTCACTGGAAAAGATTCTGATGCTAGGAGGGATTGGGGGTGGGAGGAGACAGGGACGACAGAGAATGAGATGGCTGGATGGCATCACCGACTCGATGGACATGAGTCTGAGTGAACTCCGGGAGTTGCTGATGGACAGGGAGGTCTGGCGTGCTGTGATTCATGGGGTCGCAAAGAGTCGGACATGACTGAGCGATTGAACTGAACTGAAGATAATTATTCAATGTTTCACATTTCAGCATATAAATAAAGCATGCTAGAGAGGAAAAAACTGCGTATAATAGCAAAATGTTTAAGAATATGGACTGTAAAGACAGATTCCCTTGTTGAATGCTTACTTTGCCTTTTTTCTTTATTGAGGCATAGGACACATCAATTAACTTTACTGTGTTCCTGTTTCCTTTATTTGAAACAGGAAAAGTTTTAGCAGCTACCTCAGAGAACTGTACCTGGGACATGGTAAATTTATCAATGTGTTAGCTATTATTATTACTATTAATATTAGTACTAATTGTATAGACCTAGATATATTGATTAATATTTCTGAGACTCAATTATTTGACCTGTATACCATGGATGTTGTCTTTTAAGGTTTTTATTATCATTTGAATTATATATAATATAAATGATTTAAAATATATAACATACAGAGTCTAGCAAAATGGTTGACAAAACACATATAATCAATAAATGTTATTTCACTCTCACTAAACATAAACTGTATGCTTCCTTTAATATATATATGTATACTCACACACACACTGTGCTTAGTTGCTCAATTGTGTCCAGCCCTTTGCAACCCCATGGACTGTAGCCTCCCAGTCTCCTCTGTCTATGGGGATTCTCCAGGCAAGAATACTGGAGTGGGTTGCCATGCCCTCCTCCAGGGGATTTTCTCAATCCAGGGATCAAACCCAGGTTTCTCACATTGCAGTTGGATTCTCTACCATCTGAGCCACCATGGAAACCCATATACAAATATGTGTGTGTGTATGTACATATAATTAGATTTTGTTTTTAAATAAGTAATGAATTTATATGAGTCAAAAATTAAAATATTTCAAAGCTATACAGTGAGTCTAGTACCTAACCTCTTACTCATATGTACAGTTTCCATCATCCACTATCATGGTTAATGACTTTTACAGGTTTTATATAAAGTTGTCTTTATTAAGAAGTTTTATATAAACTTCTAAAGTTTTATGTGAAAATAAATATGAATAAATACATAGTTTTATTTTCTTCCTTTTCTTCAAACATATAGCATATAACACAAACTCTTCTGCATCTTTCTTTTTCATTTACTGTATCTTGGGGACTAACGTATCTGTAATATACAAGTCCCTCTTCTTTTATAAATTTATAGCTACATAGTAGCTTCTTGCAGGGATGTGCTGTCATGCTATGAGCCAGTGCCTGTTGATAATCCCTTGAGTTGTTTCTAATCTTTTGCTATTAGAATGAATGCCACAGTGAGTAATTTTGTATACATAGGTTATTTTGCACTCATGAAAGGCCATCTTTGGAATAAATTCCTGGAAGTGAAATTAATGGACAAAGGATATATGCATTTATTTATATTGTCAAATTACCCTCTAGGAGAATTGTATGAATTTACACTAAATGTTAACTATTTTACAACCTTTTAATTTTTCCTGATGGACTGAATGAAAAAAATGTTACTTCAGTGTATTTTTATTTGCATTTTTCATATTACAGTGAATAAGCATTTTGATGTTATTTAAGGAAAATCTGTTTGTTGTCTTCTGTGAACTGTCTTTACATTAAAATGTTGACCTTGATTTCTAGGAACTATAATAATTTCAAGGACATGTACTCTTTATCTGTAATATGATTAGCAACTATTTTCCCAACTCAGTAATTATTTTATTCTGACTTTTTTCATGTATGCATTTTTAAATGCTTTTATGTAGCTAAATTTATTAATTTATTTTATATTGATTTTGAGCTATTTTTAGAAATAGAATAGACCTTCCTTATTCCAAGGTTATATAGGAATTCTTCCATTAAAAAAAAATATTTTATCATTTAATATTTTTATCAAAAATAATTCTTATCTGTACTCTGTGCCAGCACAGTGAAATTTATTTACATTATCTCAAAATTTCTCAAATAGTAATATTAGCTTTTAAGAGTATGGCATGTAGAATATTTTAAATCTTGTTGAATTGTATTATTTCCTTTTAGAAAATATTCTTTATTCTTTAATTTTGTGGTCAAATAAGAGCCCCTCTTTGAGGACATGCTTGCATCCTGCATGTTATATTCTGCGCAACTTGAGGGGTGCATTATCATTGTGAATGTGTAGAGGATAATCCACATGACCATGGGCCACAACCTGCCTCGCTGTCCAACCTCCAGTAGAGCAGACATTACCATCCACTTGCCTTACCGTGATTACCTTGAAGGCAGATACTTTGACAATCTCATCTTTGATACCTAGACTATCGCAGCATCCTTACTAATGGTATACATGTTATAAATTAGTGTGGAATAAATGGTTGCCTTTTAAGACATACTTTTTCTAGTCTTTAAAGACTGTAGATTTTAGAGCAGTTTTAGAATTGAAAGGAAGATGCAGAGATTTCACATATACCTGCAACTCCCACCCATACATAACCTTCCCCATTAATCAACATCAATCATCAGAATAATACATTATTGTTATTATTTATTTTTACCAAGGATGAACCTACATTAATACACCATAATCACCTAAAAACCATAGTGTACCTGAGAAGTCACTCTTGGCGTTGTCTTTGTGTTTGGACAAATATATAATGATGTACAACCATCATTATAATGTCACACAGAGTATTTTCACTGCTGTAAAAATACTGTGTGCCTCTTCATCTGTCTCCCCCTTTACCCCTGGCAACCACTGTTCTTTTTATTGTCCCCATAGTTTTATCTTTCCAGATGTCACATTGTTGAAAGTCATGTAGCCTTTTTCAAGTTGATTTCTTTTATTTAGTAATATGCATTTAAGCTTCTTTCATGTCTTTTCATAAGTTGGTAGCTCATTTTCATTTTTGCTGTGAATAATATTCCATTGTCTGGATGTGTCACAGCATATCCATTTACTTACTGAAAAATATCTTGGTTCCATAAGAGTTTTGGCAATTATGAATAAGTTACTACAAATATCTGTTTGCACGTTTTTGTGTGAGCATAAGTTTTCAGCTCCTTTGTGTCAATTCCAAGGAAAACAACTGCTGAATCATTTGGTAAGAGTATATTGAGTTTTGTAAGAAACTCAACTATATTTTTGAACATGGGGATAAACCATATTTGGTTCACCTATGTTTCTTCTGACTTAAATAAGCTATGACATATATATATATATACACACATCATTTAAATTGAGTTATTTAATGATTCTTTGTCAATAAAAGTGTTTTACTCACACATAATTCCTACAGATAGGGTTTTTTAATGAAATGTAAATGCTATTAGTATCTTCAAAATGACTGTTGTATTCAGAAAGGAATTTTGGAGGGAAACTTTTATTTGTATTTGTTTTCAAAATAAAGTACACAACATTATTGAGTGCATACTACATTATAAGCACTGAATAATATTTTGGCATATATACCTTACTTAATTCCTTACAATGATGCTATCTTCATCTCTATTTCATTAATAAGTGAGTTCAAGTATTTAATTTTCAGCTTATAAATTATAAAGACTACAGATGCATGTAGATGGAACCAGGCTTTAAACCCAAACAGCCGAAATCCAGAACCTAAGGTTTAGAGCTATACTATATTACCTCTCTCCCGACCTTGTGAGGTCTTATCATTTTAAGGCAATTACTGAACAGAAACATGTAGAACTCAAGAGGAAAGATAAAGAAAGAACTCACCACCATTATTTGATTCCTGAAACAGACATTTGAGGGGAAGCTACTGTTTTTCATTACCTTCATGCTGAAATTCCTCAGATGACCATGGAGCTCTTAATACTTTTCATTATCTGAAAATCATTGAAGACTGAGCTAGTGGTATATTGAAACCAATGCTTGGTACACAGTCAAATACATTTCTAGATTTTAGACCTCCCCATAGTGATCAGGGAAATATGTTGTTATATAGAGCTACAGGGATCCAGGAACATACACTTTATCACTGAGACTGCCTCTGAGAAATACAGACAGATTTTAATTACATTCACTCCAATCCCCAAAGTCAGGTTTTTCCACTGGCCTTCTGCCTATGGCAGAGTTTAAACACACCTTCTTTCTCTCTCCAGCCCTGACAGGGGTGTGTGTGTGTGTGTAATTAACCTACTGAAGTTCCTCTTGTAATTGTAAGAACAGTTTTTAAATAGTTTATCTTTAAATATCCTTAAGTTTTTTTTTCCTTGAAGACATAATATTCTGAATTGCATGGTGAATAAACACTAGGCTGCAGTATAGGAGGCTGATATTTTTCAGGCTTGGTCTAACTTTAATTAGTTGACCTTCACTTTCCTAGCTCATAAAAATTAATACCACAGATGATAAAGTCCCCAAATTCTGTCATCTTAAATCAGTGATACAAGAAGGAGAGAGAACCAAAATATAACTTTAGTAATTATACATTAAGTCAATTGAAACTTTGCCGGATAGACAGAAGATGATTAAAAATGTTTTTGGATTAATTCACAAAATATGTGGCATGCTAACCACTTTTTTTTTTTTTTTTTGAGTATGTGGTGTAATTGCTGAAATCAAAATCAGATAATTCTGTTCTGAAATTGTGACTGATTTAGCTTTGTGTTTTGACTTTTTCATGAAATTTGAACATGTTCAGTCACTTATTCATGTCTGACTCTTTGTGACCTCATGGACTATAACCCGCCAGGCTCCTCTGCCCATGGGATTATCCAGGCAAGAATACTAGAATAGGTTACCATTTTCTCTCCAGTTCATGAAGTTCAGCGTTTCATTGATTCCTTATATATTCTTAAGTTATATATTTGTACATTTAAATATATGATAATGTAAAATTTAGCTTTGGGCTAGGAAAATAAAAATCCACCTAACTATTCACGAGCTGCAATAACAAAGACAAAGTTAACAGCAGATTTAATAGGAAACAGTATTTCTCCCAAGGGTACACCACAGCTGGCAAGAATCATAATGACTTCCTTATTTGACTTCTTATTGGTTTTTTACTCATAGATAAATTTTTGTCTCTAAAATCATAGACAGTGAGGAAATTTCCTATTTGAAATCACATCAAGAATTAAATACACCACTCTTTCCTGGAGTAGCAAAATCACGTTGACGTAGAGAAAAGATTCAATGGCAGATTGTCTGTATACGATATCTGGGTTTGTCTTGGCTTTATGGTTTCCAGGAAAATGGACTTGGAATCCACTTTGCAGGCCATAAGCCTTTACACAGTCTTGCTTTATGCCTATGAAAATTCTGCTTTCCTGAAACTTCTCTGACACTCCAGCCTTCCCCTCAATCATATGAAACTCTACCTTTTTCTTTGATTTTTCTTGGTATGTGGTCTCTCCCATTTCAATGAGTCGATAAACCAAGTTTGTCCCTTGTGGCTGCAGATCAGGCTCAGACAAGTGGTTCAGACTATCTGAAGTAAGAAACATCTGCTATAGTAAGGAAATGAGGGATACAACTGGGAGGGAAGAAGGGTTCGAGTTAGACGAAAACTGTTTATGGGCTAAATTCACAAAACATGTGGCATGCTAGCTTTGCTTTTCTAAGGGGTGAATAGCAAACTTGGCTTTAAGCATGTAAGCAACAAAGAGAAACAGAATCCCTTTCAAAGCTATAGTTAGTCATTAGATTAAAAACAAGACAATTGCTTAAGAAAAGTTATACTATTCCTGCTGCTGGGTTTGCAGGAACTGTGTCCTCACAAGGAAACACTATGATAAAACAAACTGCTTTCTCAACTAAGTTGAGTAGAGGCTAGAAACTCGGTCCACAAAGCAATGCATGCTGTTGAAATTCCTCAGAACTAAAGAGCCATTTCTCTCCATTCCTACATGGATTACATCACTTCTGCTTTGTCTGAATTGTATGAGTCCCAAAGTTTGCCCAGTTATTCCATTTCCCATAACTTGTCTTGGTGTCCAGGCAATGCTAGAAGAACAAAACTATAACCTCTACCAGCCTTTGCAAAATTCCACATTATATTTATGGAATCATCTACATAGTTATAAAGGACTAACTTATTTTCTACGACAGCAAACTGTATGCTTTTCCACACCTTTAAAAAGATATACAAAGCCAAATAAGTTATAAACTCTCAAAAGGCAACATGCTTATATGGTAGCTTGATTCCATGCTTGAGGTTCCTAAGAGACTGTATGTTATGTGCGTGTTGAGTTGCTTCAGTTGTGTCTGACTCTCTGCAACTCCGTAGATTGTAGCCTGCCAGGCTCCTCTGTCCACGGAATTTTCTAGGCAAGAATACTGGAGTGGGTTGCCATTTCCCACTTCAGGGGATTTTCCCAACCCAGTGATCAAACCTGTGTCTCTTACATCTCCCGTATTGGCAGGTGGGTTCTTTACTTTAGAGTGGAGCCACCTATTTTTATTTAAATCCTGGTTTTGGTGAAGAAGAAAAAGAATCATATAATATAAAAAATAAGCAGAAAGTGGGCAGTTTAAGGTCTTAGAAAAAATTTTAAATTAATAAAAGTAGTTTAAATTCTCTAATAAATTTGATTATTTTATCCAGTCAGAAAAATAAAAAAAGTATGTCAACCTATTAAAAATACTCTGTTTCTTTATGTTGTGTATGTGTGCTAAGTTGCTTCAGTCATGTCTGACTCTGTGAGACCCTATGGACCCATGTCTGTTATGTCTCCTACATCGACAGACAGGTTCTTTACCACTAGCATCACTTGGGAAGCACTTGAATCCTAATAATCATTCAAAAATGGAAAAATATTGAGTTGTTAAGTATTAGCAAATTTATCATTCGGCAACATTTTTAAAAAACATTTGAAGGTTCTGAGCAGTTTTTGACGCATAATTATTTTAATTTTGCTAATGTTATTATTCTCTGAGACTATTTGAAAACATTAAGAATCATTCTCTCAAACCACTGTGCTTTGGTGTTAGATACTGTGAGAGACTGAAAAAGGTAAAAGATGTATAAGCTGTCCGACTTGAGTCCCTGTCACAGAGGAGCTTGGAAACTTATTTGGGGAGACATTTGTTTATTTTGTGTCTGACTCTGTGACCCCGTGGACTGTAGCCCACTAGGCTGCTCTGTCCATGGAATTCTCCAGGCAAGAATACTGAAGTGGGTAGTTATTCCCTTCTGCAGGGTATCTGCCTGGCCCAGGGATTGAATCTGGGTCTCCTGCATTGAGGGCAGATTCTTTCTTATCTGAGCTACAAGGGATTGACATTTATTTATCATAACTAAATGTAAGCACATAGGCACTGAATATTTACCACAGGCGTACAGTATCCTAGATTTTAGTTAGCATCCTGAAAGAATCAGATGAGCCACTTTAAGTAATATGAGCTATTTATAAAATTAGGGGTAAGTTTTAGCAAAGTCATTAAAAGATTGTTCAGTATGTAGGATAGACCAGTATTTTAGTCTGTAAGATACTTTTTCTGATTCCCAGACCAACTTCTTTAATTAAATTCTCTCATCCAAAATCATTGATTGATTCTCTATTAGAATTTGAAACTTAGTATGTCTACCCCTAAAAAACAAGGATATATAATCCCTAATTTTTGGAGGGATTACAATTTAGAACAAATGAAAATAATGCAAATAAAGTCTTGTTCTGGTTGTGTAATCTTAAACATTAAAGAACAGTAAATAATGTAACCACATATACACTTTGATTCTGTAGTCACAGCTTTAAAGATAAATAAAAAATCATTTTTAGAAGTCATTTCAAATACATAGGTTCAGTTTAAGGTTGTCTATTTAGTTAGGCATACTCTTTTTAAAAAGTTAAACATTATTTGTCAGACCTCACAAAGGACAGAGACTCTATTTCAATTTAAAGTGAAAGCATTAGTTGCTCAGTCGTGTCCTACTCTTTGTGACCCCTGTTGCCCACCAGGCTCCTCTGAAACAAAAGACTTGTACATAGAAAACTATAAAACACTGGTGAAAGAAATCAAAGAGGACACTGATAGATGGAGAAATATACCGTGTTCATGGATTGGAAGATTAAATATTGTGAAAATGAGTATACTACCCAAAGTAATTTATACATTCAATGCAATCCCTATCAAATTACCAAAGATATTTTTCACAGAGCTAGAACAAATAATCTCACAATTTGTATGGAAATACAAAAAACCTCGAATAGCCAAAGCAATCTTGAGGAAGAAGAATGGAACTGGGGGAATTAACCTGCTGGATTTCTGGCTCTACTACAAAGCCACAGTCATCAAGACAGTATGGTACTGGCATAAAGACAGAAATATAGATCAATGGAACAAAATAGAAAGCCCAGAGATAAATCCATGCATCTATGGACGCCTTATCTTTGACAAAGGAGGCAAGAATATAAAATGGAGAAAAGACAGTCTCTTTAACAAGTGATGCTGGGAAAACTAGTCAGCCACTTGTAAAACAATGAACTAGAACACTTCCTAACACCATACACCAAAATAAATGCAAAATGGATTAGAGAGCTAAATGTAAGACCAGAAACTATAAAACTCCCAGAGGAGAACACAGGCAAAACCCTCTCTGACATAAATCACAGCAGGATCCTCCAAGACCCACCTCCCAGAATATTGGAAATAAAAGCAAAAATAAACAAATGGGACCTAATTAAAATCAAAAGCTTCTGCACAGCAAAGGAAACTATAAGCAAGGTGAAAAGGCAGCCTTCAGAATGGGAGAAAATAATAACAAATGAAACAACTGACAAAGAATTAATCTCCAAAATATAGAAGCAGCTCCTGCAGCTCAAGTCCAGAAAAATAAACGACCCAATCAAATAATGGGCCAAAGAACTAAACAGACATTTCTCCAAAGAAGACATACAGATGGCTAACAAACACATGAAAAAATGCTCAACATCCCTCATAATCAGAGAAATGCAAATCAAAACCCCAATGAAATACCATTTCACACCAGTCAGAATGGCTGCTATCCAAAAGTCTACATGCAATAAATGCTGGAGAGGGTGTCGAGAAACGGGAACCCTCTTACACTGTTGGTGGGAATGCAAACTAGTACAGCCACTATGGAGAACAGTGTGGAGATTCCTTAAAAAACTGGAAATAGAACTGCCATATGATCCAGCAATCTCACTCCTGGGCATACACACCGAGGAAACCAGAATTGAAAGAAACACATGTGCTCCAGTGTTCATTGCAGCACTGTTTATAATAGCAAGGACAGGGAAGCAAGTCCATCTGCAGACGAATGGATAAGAAAGCTTTGGTACATATACACAATGGAATATTTTTCAGCCATCAAAAAGAATGCATTTGAATCAGTTCTAATGAGGTGGATGAAATTGGAGCCTATTTTTTGGGGCTCCAAAATCACTGCAGATGCTGATTGCAGCTAGGAAATTAAAAGACGCTTACTCCTTGGAAGGAAAGTTATGACCAACCTAGATAGCATATTAAAAAGCAGAGATTGCCAACCAAGGTCCATCTAGTCAAAGCTATGGTTTTTCCCGTGGTCATGTATGGATGTGAGAGTTGGACTGTGAAGAAAGCTGATCGCCGAAGAATTGATGCTTTTGAACTGTGGTGCTGGAGAAGACTCTTGAGAGTCCCTTGGACTGCAAGGAGATCCAACCAGTCCATTCTGAAGGAGATCAATCCTGGGTGTTCATTGGAAGGACTGATGCTGAAGCTAAAACTCCAATACTTTGGCCACCTCAAGCGACGAGTTGACTCACTGGAAAAGACTCTGAAGCTGGGAGGTATTGGGGGTGGGAGGAGACGGGGACGACAGAGAATGAGATGGCTGGATGGCATCACCGACTCGATGGACATGAGTTTGAGTGAACTCCGGGAGTTGGTGATGGACAGGGAGGCCTGGCATGCTGTGATTCATGGGGTCGCAAAGAGTCGGACACAACTGAGCGACTGAACTGAACTGAACTGATACAGAGTGAAGTATGCCAGAAAGGAAAGCATCAATACAGTATACTAACACATATATATGGAATTTAGAAAGATGATAGCCTTAACCCTGTATACGAGACAGCAAAAGAGACATAGGTGTATAGAACAGTCTTTGGGACTCTTTGGGAGAGGGTGAAGGTGGGATGAATCGGGAGAATGGCATTGAAGCATGTATATTATCATATGTGAAATGAATCACCAGTCCAGGTTCAACGCATGATACAGGATGCTCGGGGCTGGTGCACGGGGATGACCTGGAGGGAGGATATGGGGAGGAGGGAGGTGGGAGGGGCGTTCAAGAAGGGGAACACATGTACACCCGGGGCAGATTCATGTCAATATATGGCAAAACCAACCAATATATTATTGTAAAGTAATTAGCCTCCAATAAAAAAATAATAATTAAAAAAAAGAATACTGGAATGGTTTGCAATTTCCTTCTCCAGAGAATCTTCCTGACCCAGGGATTGAACCCAGGTCTCCTACATTGCAGACGGATTCTTTGCCATCTGAACCACCAGGGAAGGCTTGAATTTCAATTTAAGGGACTTGAATCAATGATTTAATTATTTTAGTTCCCATTCTTTGCTTGTCTTTACCAGGGTCCAGACTTCATATTACTTTAATAGAATTATTTATTCTGTGTGTTATATTTTTACAGTTTGTGTAATTCTAACTTAAAATTGTTTAGTTGTGATTGTGGATTACATCTAAATTAATTTAGAATTATAATGTGCACAGTGTTCCGATGCCATTAATTCACTTGAGATAAAGGGCTGGTAGAAGTACTGATGCTTTCCTAATAAAAAAGCATTATTCTGTAAGTACTTGAAATAACCAGTTTCTACAGAACACTTTTTTGCACCTGGACTATAGGTAGATTATTATTTGAGTATAGAAACTGTGACTTGAGAAAGCAGAAGACTATTTTAGGGCTGCTAAATTTCAAATCATCTTCAACCTCAGCTACTGATCATCTGCTAGAGTTTCATAGGAAAGAGTATATCAGGGTTATAGTTTTTCACACAGATTGAAAATCTTTGGTGATGATGGAGGTTTATTCGTGTCCAACTCTTGTGACTGTAGCCTGCCAGGCTCCTCTCTGTCCGTGGGATTTTCCAAGCAAGAATACTGGAGTGGGTTGTCATGGCTTTCTCCAGGTGATCTTCCTGACAAAGGGATTGAACCCCATCTCCTGCTTGGCAGGTTGATTCTTTACCACTGAGCCACCAGGGAAGCCCTAAAAATGTTTAGCAGCTCTAGGAAAAGTTCTTTCCTAAAGTATCTTTACCTCACACAGTGAGAAGTGCTTATATTACTTGTTATTGATTAAATGTTTGTTTAAATGGCTGAGGAAAAAAAGTAGAAAAATAGATTGTGTATAGTGATGGTGACGCTTGTAAATATTTCACCATGGGAAAAAAGCCTTGTAATTTTTAGAAAAGCTAGCACTAGAGTTTAACACTCTCTCTCTCTAACTCACACATACACACACGAGGGATGTTTATTTACCCCTTACTTGTATAAACGCTGAGGGATCTATGGAGACTCATTACATTATAAAGACATAAAAGTACTGTTTCGTAATGTGTTTGCACAGTTGTTAAAAGCACTGTTGATAGTATAACAGTGTGTGAACATTTCATTGACATTTTAAAGCATGTAAACCTTGGAACAGAGCTATTTATTATAATAAATGGCAGTTTTTGCATAGGATTTTCTATTTCTCTGATGTCTTTCTCATTTTGCTATAAATGTCATTTTTTGATAAACAACAGTTTTTAAGGAAATATTGAGTGTGTCTTGACTATACTGATATTCATAACATAAATTTGAATAATTAGACTTAAAATGCTCAAATTTTAAATTCAAAATAATTAAAGATGTTCTTTAAACTGGTAGTTTTCTGATTAACATGTGCATATCTCTATACTAAATACTATGCTGCTTTCAGATTTAATAAAATGATACTTTGATCTCAGTCCAAGGATAAAAGAAGAGAAGCAAATGAAAGATTTGGGTTATATTTAAATGACAAAACTCTGATTCAGTGAAATACAGGGCTCTTTGAAAAAAATCAATAGACTTTCACAGCTTAAAACAGCGAATCTTACTGCAAGTAACTCTGTCTTGTAAATGGCTCTTCCAATTCAGTAAGATAGACAACTAGCTCAGCCATACCAGTATTATTTTTTTTTTTTCTTGGTCTGAATTTGTACCTTACTTCTAATAATGGGACTCTTTTTTGTTCCTTGCTTGTTATGCACCTTTTTTTTTAACTTTGAAAGCGATACTTGCACATTTGTGCCTGACTCTTTGCAACCCCATGGACTGTAGCCAGTCAGGCTTCTCTGTGCAGAGAATTCTCCAGGCAAGAAGCAAGAATACTGAGTGGGTAGCCCGTTTCCTTCTCCAGGGGATCTTCCCAACCCAGGGACTGAACCCAGGTCTCCCGCATTGCAGGTGGATGCTTTATCATCTGAGCCACCAGGAAAGCCCCAAAATACCGGAATGGGTAGCCTATCCTTTCTCTAGAGGATCTTCCTGACCCAGGAATTGAACTGGGATCTCCTGCATTGCAGGCAGATTCTTCACCAGCTGAGCCACTAGCAAAGCTTTTTTTTTAAACTTCAGATTTATTCTAATTTTTGTGCCCTGTTTCTCCATGTAAAATCTACTAATGAATTTTTGGTATTTGTTTTAGGTTTTGCTAGTAAGTCTACACACACTGTGGTTAGACAGAGTATAATTTTGAAGTGAGTTTTTATAACATCTGAAGGGATGAATCTCCCTCCATTCCTCTAATTTCTGAGTCACTGGAAATAAGTCCTTTTGCAGAAATGAATAGCTAATAGTTCTGGAAGTGGAATAGAGGTATTTTATGGAATTGAATCAGTAGAAATGTTGAACAGCAAGATCTTACTGGCATGGAAAAAGAAATGTTTCAGCCTAGTACAGATAATCACAGGTACAGCGGTCTTTTTTAGAGAAGATAGAATTGGATATGTGTGTCTGATAGAAAATGACTATACAGCTAATATTGTATCTTGGTTGAAAAGGAGTCCAGTCTTATTTGTGAAATTTTTTTCACAGTTTATGAAGCTGGCAATACAGGTATGATTGAAAGGTCATCCTATTTTGGGGCCATTTTACCTTTTTCTTTTTCTGGACATATATTGGTCCATATTATAGAATAGTATGTCATGAAAAGTTTGCACATGCTTATGCAAACTCTTTTTCCCAAAGAGTGGTTTTGGATTTTCTTTAAAAAAAGAAATTATGTTTTTGATTTAATTTATGTACCGAAGTTTATAATATCAAACAGTAATTTTTCAGGCAGAAAACAAATTATAGTAAAAACTTCATCATATCTGAAGTTATATGGTTTCATTATAATGATGAGTCAGAAAATAAGTTTTGAAAGTTTAATTTGCCTAAAAGACAAAAAGTGAAAATCTTATGAGAGTGACTATATAGACATTAAAGTTATCTTCATGGGGAAAAAAACAAAACAAAACATTCCTTTGAGTTGTAGTTACTACTCTTGTTTTACAAGATATATCTACTTCACAAATCTCAAATACTTACTTGCCCTTTACAATAAATCCCAATATTCTGTCTCACTTTTCCCCCATAGAATAGAGAAAAAGTGTTTTTATGATACCAGTTTATCATAGCATTTGTTGGACAATAATGTCGAACAACCTCTACTCTGATGATTAAATTCAGTTGAAGTAAATAGGATAGGTAGCCTATACTCTACCTAAGGCTTTTAAACCCGGGATTCTGTACTGGGAACAAAATATAACAAATTTGAAAGACTAACCTATGACATTTCCTTCTCACTTAGCCAGTATGCTATATTTCCCAATGTATGCATTATATTTAAGACAATAAAATTGAACCTTGCCTGGACTCTGCTGTAACTGAGCACATCATGTTCCTTAGTAAGAGGGAAAATTTTTTCACATCCTTAGAAAAACTAAAAATAGGTGGCATCCTGTCTAGCACTAGCCTCTAAATAAATGCAAATTTAAACTCTTTCCTGTAAGTTGCTAACTTCCTAAGTAAGATAAACAAGTTTATCTCTGACTTTTGCAACACTGACATCTAGAGATATGTGACTATCCTTATAGAAGAGATAAGATATGATAATGTTTTCCCCCACTGTGAACTGAATGACAGTAACCATGGTTTTATTTTGAAATATTTATTCTATCTTTTTATCAGGGAGTTGGTTCTTTTGAACTTTGGACTCTCAGACCATGTGCAGATAATTTTTTTTTTTCTTGATGTATTTATCTATGAGTTTTCTCCCAAAGTGGAGGTCCCATCAAAATGTTCAGATAGGTTTAACTACTGGTGCTGTCTAGGTAAGCATTGTCCAAGAGCTATAGTTCGTGTGTCCCCACACCGAGGTCAGCCTTTTTTCATGTTCTAGAATAAATCTTGCTCCTCAGAGATGGAAGTTTCTCTGTTGATGAGATTGGTACTGTTTCAGTTTCTGTATCTGGAGTATGTCTGGTTCTCAGTGAAGTCTAACTCTCTTTTGTACTTGATTACCTGTTTATGACTTCCCTTAGTGATAAAGTTTGGGGAAGCTATTTTGATTATAGGATCTGATTAACCTGTCTTTGTTCCTTGTTGTTCAGTTCTATCCTATTCTTTGCACACCAGGGCTCCCTGTCCTTCACTAACTCCCAGAGTTCTCTCAAACTCATGTCCATTGAGTCAGGGATACCATCTCATCCTCTGGAGCCCCCTTCTCCTCCCTTTCTTTCCCACCATGAGAGTCTTTTCCAGTGGGTTGGCTTTTTCCATCAGGTGGCCAAAATACTGGAGCTCAGCTTCAACATCAGTCCTTCCAATGAATATTCAGGGTTGATTTCCCTTAGGATTGACTGGTTTGATCTTGCAGTCCAAGAGACTCTCAAGAGTCAACTTCAGCATCACAGTTTGAAAGATCAGTTCTTCCGTGCTAAGTCTTCTTTATGGTCCAACGCTCACATCCGTACATGACTACTGGAAAAACCATAGGTTTGACTATATGGACATTTGTCAGAAAAGTGATGTCTCTGCGTTTTAATATGCTGTTCTTGCCTGGAGAATCCCAGGGACGAGGGAGCCTGGTGGGCTTCCTTCTATGGGGTCACACAGAGTTGGACACGACTGAAGTGACTTAGCAGCAGCAGCAGCAGCAGCTTTGTCATAGTTTTTCTTCAAAGGAACAAGTGTCTTTTAATTTCATGTTTGCAGTCACCATCCTCAGTGATTTTGATGCCCAAGAAAATAAAGTCTGTCACTGTTTCCATTGTTTCTCCAACTATTTACCACGAAGTGGTGAGACTGGATGCCATGATCTTATTTTTTGAATGCTGAGTTTTAAGCCAGCTTTCTCATTCTCCTCTTTCACTTTCATCAGGTGACTCTTTAGTTCTTTGCTTTCTGGCAGCAGAGTGGTGTCATCTGCATATTTGAGGTTATTGATAATTCTCCTGGCAATCTTGACTCCAGCTTGTGCTTCATCCAGCCTGGCATTTCTCATGATGTAATTTGTGTGTAAGTTAAATAAGCAGGGGGACAATATATAGCCTTGACATACTCCTTTCCCAATTTTGAACTAGCCCATTGTTTCATGTCTGTTTCTAACTGTTGCTTCTTGACCTGCATACAGGTTTCTCAGGAGGCAGGTAAGGTGGCCTGGTAGTCCCATCTCTTTAAGAATATTCCACAGTTTGTGATCCATACACTCAAAGTCTTTAGCATAGTCAATGAAGTAGAAGTAGATGTTTTTCTGGAATTCCCTTGCTTTCTCTATGATCAAATTGATAGATTTGATCTCCAGTTTCTGTGCCTTTTCTAAATCCAGCTTGTACATCTATAAATTCACGTACTGCTGAAGCCTAGCTTGAAGGATTTGAGCATTACCTTGCTTGCATGCGAGATGAGAAGGATTATTATGCAGTAGTTTGAACATTCTTTAGCAGTTCCGTTGTTTGGGATTGGAATGAAAACTGACTTTTTCCAATCCTGTGGCCACTGGTGAGTTTTCCAAATTTGCTGGTATATTGAGTATAACATGTAACATCATCATCTTTTAGGGTTTAAAATAGCTCAGCTGGAATTCCATCACCTCCACTAGCTTTGTTCTTAGTAATGCTTCCTAAGGCCCAGATGACTTCACACTCCAGGATGTCTGGCTCTAGGTGAGTGACCACACCATCCTGGTTATCCAGTTCATTAAAACAATTTTTGTGTAGTTCTTCTGTGTATTCTTGCCACGTCTTTTTAATCTCTTCTGCTTCTGTTAGGTCCATACCATTTCTGTCCTTTATTGTGTTCATCTTTGCATGAAATATTCCCTTGGTATCACTGCTTATCTTGAAGAGATCTCTAGTCTTTTCTATTCTATTGTTGTCCTCTGTTTCTTTACATTGTTCATTTAAGATGACTTTCTTATCTCTTCTTGCTATTCTTTTGAACTCTGCATTCAGATGGGTATATCTTCCCTTTTCTCCTTTGCCTTTCTCTTCTCTTCTCAGCTATTTGTAAGGCTTCCTTGAACAATCATTTTGCCATGTTGCATTTCTTTTTCTTGGGGATGGTTTTTGTCACCACCTCCTATACAATGTTAGAAACCTCCATCCATAGTTGTTCAGTTTTTGTCAGGTAAGAAATGACAGTATGGGTGGCTTTATATGTGATTTACATTAATCTTAAGTCTTAGGATTTTGTCATTTCCCTTTTGGAATGATTTTATCTTTTCTATCAGGTTAAAAGACATTACAAGACATAGATTAGTAGGACAATTGGACTGTATCAGTTCTGAGGTTGAAAAGTTTCCTGTGTCAATTTTTGTCTTTAATATAGGGGATATTTTATCTTCTGACTTTTTATAACTTATTCTAATGTTTGATTGTATGTGTACTATTACAAGCTTACATCATTCAAAGGGAACAAAAACTAACACTAAAATAAAAACAAGCTTTGTTGTCATTGGAGTGAAGAGCAGCCACTACAAGTGAGTTATAACAAATGCATTTTAGATACCATTTGTGTTTCCCTAACAAAGCCACTCCAGTACTCTTGCCTAGAAAATCCCATGGATGGAGGAGCCTGGTAGGCTGCAGTCCGTGGGGTCGCTAAGAGTTGGACATGACTGAGCAACTTTACTTTCACTTTTCACTTTCACACATTGGAGAAGGAAATGGCAACCCACTCTAGTGTTCTTGCCTGGAGAATCCCAGGGACGGGGGAGCCTGGTGGGCTTCCATCTATGGGGTCACACAGAGTCGGACACGACTGAAGTGACTTAGCAGCAGCAGCAGCAACATTTCTATTACATGGTTGAAGAAACCAACAGGTGAGCTTTTGTTGAAAGTTAGTTGTATGCTGTGCTTACCCATGGTTAAATTTGCAAAATCAAATCTGACAGTCTTCTCTATTTCTGTAGATATTTTTAAAGACTTTTTTCTTCTTATAAAATATTATTTTTATATTCTTTTATAGTGGTAGTTATTTTTTATTTTATTTTGTTTTTAGGTCAGTGGCTGTCACATTCTCACTTTCTTTGTTTTGGGAATTTTGGGTATTATTTGGTCTTAAAAATTACAGAATTTTTGCATGCTATAATATGTGTGTAGTGTAAAGACCAAAGCTCTCTGATTTCTATGATGACTTTTGTTAGTTTTAATACCAATTGCATGACTGTATCTGACTATATGTTATAATTTCAATATAGATAAAATGTGAAAGATTATTGCTGACTGGCCCAGAAATTTTAGCCTAAGTGGAAATTTTTCTATTGAAAGAATTAGAGAAGTCTATGAAAATACATAAATTAGACAAATGAAGATGTGAGTAAAATATTTGCTAACAAGATGTGTTAATCATAAATATCTAAGAAACATTTATTACCTTTATTTAATTTATTAATCATCATTATTAATAAGTAGATGTGTAATAAACACTAAACTTTAAAGTTAAGCCCATATCTCAATCCACAGTCTATTTGGACAAAAATTAGAACAAACAATGGACCAAGACCCACTGCAGATAAAAACATTTTTCCTGGTATGCTGTCACTGTACCCATACTATAATTATAGGGTTCAACCCAATGGTAAATCACTTATATCCTGAAGAAAGCAGCCACCCCCAAACTCCCCTGACTCAGAATTTGATAAGAGAGCTCCATTGTGTATATGAAATGCTTTATGGACATATGTGTTGATATCCCTTTGTTTAACTCTGGGGAAATTAGTTAATTAGATTATAAAGCTTCTTGGTGCTCCTATTCTGATTGACTTATAGGGACTAATAAGCACTCACATAATTCAAAGTTAGCTAAACCAAACCAGAATAAACAAAAAACTCAATAATCTCAGATATAGAAAAAAGTCTAAATGACTTAAAAATGCTGGCCTTTTAAATTAAAAATAGCTCAGAGAAATGATCAAGTTGGAAATAAAGACTGACTGCCAGGGAGAAGGAAATGGCAACCCACTCCAGTGTTCTTGCCTAGAGAATCCCAGGGACAGGGGAGCCTGGTGGGCTGCCGTCTATGGGGTCGCACAGAGTTGGACACGACTGAAGCGACTTAGCAGCAGCAGCAGCAGCCAGGGTATAGCATAAGAAGCAAAGAAATTTATATTGATGTCTAATTGGTAGAAGAAAAAATTGAGAACTTCAGTAACATTAACAAAACTTAAGGCTTTTATTTGTTTTTGAAGGTTTAAGCACTCCTTTATTTGTTTATTTCATTTTTGTAACATTTATTTATTTATTTTTGGAGGTTAATTATTTTACAATATTATATTGGTTGGTTTTGCCATACATTGACATGAATCTGCCCTTGGTGTACATGAGTTACCCTTCCTGAACCCCCCTCCCAACTCCCTCCTCCCCTTATCCTCCCTCTGGGTCATCCCCGCACACAAGCCCTGAGCATCCTGTAACATGCATTGACCCAATTTAAAAATTATTTGTAATATTTCTAATCAAAGAGAACACTTGAGCAAATTAATATAATTAGCTAATTTTAGTTCATTTTTATTTTATCATGGTCCAAAATATGTAAGTGTACATAATTTGTGTAAATTTTGGGTAATTTTTCATAAAATTCCTAATTAATTTGAACTTGCTAATGTCTTACACTGGTTATATTATTATATTCAGTTATAATAATTTCAAAAATTGTTTAAAATAATACAATTATTTTAAAATATGTTCAACTAAGTTTATATTATTTTTAAGAATATAAAATTGTGTAAAAAATTTATTCCACTTAAACAACATATGAATGAAATAAAAAGTCACCTTGCCAAAAAGGATAATCAATAATAAATATGATTTTATACTATAAACATCAGTTTAATCATAAAATTTCTAAGATTCTTAACCAATATAAACTGTAGAATGATACTTGTTTATTAATATTCAAAATTTGCCTGCCTGTAAAGAATTTGCAAATAGATTTCAATTTAAAATTATTGAGACTACAAAACAGCAACCCTAGATTGCCAAGCTGTATGTATTCTTGTCTCTTATTTTTATGCAATATCAAATGATCATTGCCAAATACCTTATAAAGATTTCATAGATTATTGTGACATTTAAAAAATATGTACACATTGGAGATATGTATACATATGTATATATTTCTATACATATACACCACATTTTTGAAGCATTCTTACCAGAAACACACATACACCAGAAAAGATGGGTGAATTAATTAACTTGATTCTAGCCACCCTTTTGTAATATATATGCATATAAAATCATCCCATTTATACTTCACATATGTAAAATTTTGTCAATTATACCTCAGAAAGACTGGGAAAAATATGTATACACATGCTGTCATGTTCTTCCCCTCAAGATGTAGATCTTTGTTTCCCCTTGAATACTGAATATGCTGAACTCTGACTCACTTCCAAAGAAGAGTGTATGGCAAGAATAATGGGATATCACTTCTGATAGAATATGCAAAAACTGTTGTTCTGTCTTGAGCGAACTCACTTTTCTAGGACCATTCACTCTGAGCAAGCCAGCTGACATATTATGTGAGCATCCCATATGGAGGGGCCCACGTGGTTACAAGTTGACTGTATTTTCTTTTGCTATCCTGAGCCAGAACTATTTAACTGTTATTCCTGATTTTCAGAAATTATGTAAGATAATAAATGCTTGTGTTTTAAGCTGCTAAATTTTGGGGTAATTTGTCACACAGCAATAAATAAATAACATTATAGTGTTCCTGTGTAAATTGATTTTTCTCACTTTAAGAGACATAAAAATGATGTTAAAATTTGCTCCTGGGGCAAGATTACCTCTAGGATGTAAGGGTTGTGCCCATATATATTTTTGTGAGGATCTTAATGATACAAACAATTTAATTTTAAAAATGAATTATTGGCCTCACTGAAGTTTAATAGATAGTAATTTATCAACCAAGACTTAGAATAATAGAGAAAATGACTCTAAATACTTGCTGATTGTCAGATGTGAAGATTTCACATTTTGTTCAGGTACCATCATTTCCTCTTCAGGACCAGGAATTAGTCTACATGTTCTTTACTATCAATTGTGCATTCATAGCTAATTTCCTGTCTCCTACACTTGAAAAAGGAAGCAGTACTATTATCACTCACAAGGCAATGGCCCTTTTGAAACTGTATTGAAATAACATAGACCTTGGCTCTGCATTTCTCCAATACTATTTATTTAAACCTAGTTACATCATTATTCACAATGCTGCATCATTCATCATCCATTGTGCTCCTGTGAGTACTGGTTTGCAATTACTCTATGGTTATCATTGTGCTTCATTAATAATGATCACAATACAATACTTGTTCAGAATATGCAGTAGAATGTGGGCATATTTTGTTTTCTGCTCATGTTAAATTTATTACTCAGAATTTTATAGTGTAAGTGTTGAATAACATATCATCCAATCATGATTTCTCTTGAACTGTTTATTCTGTAATCTCTGCATTAGCAGAATATGGACTTTTTCATTGTTGACTGTCCACCTCCTGATCTGCTTTTGCACACTACACAGTGAGTGGGTTAGGCGAGGGGCTTTGGATCATATAAGAAGAGTAGCACCATCTATGCAAGAATTGATTATTTCTACTCAGGCTTAGCTTAAGACCAATGTCACAAAGCAGAATGTTGCAATTTGAAAAAAGGCAGAGTGGGCATCAGTTGGAAGGGCCCATGGCATTGCAAAATAGTAACCTCAAAAGTCCGTAAGTCCTTGCGGGAAATGGGTGCAACCACTCCTAGAGGACTCCCTGTCATCTGGTGAGGATCCTATGGAGGGGATGGAAGTGAAACATGAGAAAGAGTGGACACACAGATAAAATACACCTGCTGTTACCTCTCTGCCTGCAGATACTACAGAAAAGAGATGATAACATAGCGGAAGTACTGACAAGAAAACCTATGCATGTGGCTTGACTCAAAGTTTTCCTGTTTCCCAAAGCACTGAACTTGTCTCATGTCCCATGTGAATGAGTCATTCCAAACACCATTGCCATCATTGTCAGCACCACTCTAGAGACTCAGTCTTGCCTACTTCTGTGAAAGAAATGCTACACTGGCCTGCAGTGGGAATCTACTTCTGCGGCACAGCCACAGGGCTTGGCAGTCACCCCATCGACTCACATTCCAGGGACCTGGACCCTGTGCATGGACGACAGGGTTGGGGAGTATTCTGAAGGGGGGACACTGAGACTGGGTCCCAGTGGAGCTAATGCAGGAGCACATCTGACCTTGAGGTATCTTGCCTGAACTGCACTGCTGAGCTCTGCAGGGCCAGCAGAGGGAGACAGGTCCTTCAAAATGGAGGGCAGGGCATGTCCTGAGGCCCAGTGTGAGGGTCTGAGTAGTAGCATACTAGGGCTGAAAACATACTGGGTTCACTAGTAGCAAAATGATAGATACGCATTGTCTGCTTTTTAAGTGAAATGTTGGAAATTTAATGCTTAATTCCCTACAGTGTAGGCATGTTTTATAAATAAGATTAATATATTGTAAACATTTTAAATGTACTCATTTAATTATATGTGGATGTCTAAATGTACTCATATAGAATATCTAAACTATAAAATCAAAAGTTTATAAATTGTATAAATTATAATTGTAAATTTATAATATTTCAGAAAAAAATTGATCTTTGAGTATATAATGTTTTAAACAAGACTAAGTGAAACATTACTGCAGGCCACCTGTACACAGCTTGATAATATAGACCTGCAAGTCTACTTTTTTTTTAGGTTTTACTCTTTTTGGGGAGAAGCTAGATTAAAGCAAATATTATACAAAATGCCTTTGTTGAATCATGTCACTTTTCATGGAAATGTGGTTATTTACATGCATTCATAAGAATCTGTCCTCTTTTTCAACAAATTATAACTGGATAGATCAGATTTCTAAACATGGCCATGACAAAAATGGCAGGTTTAAGTACATGCTTTATCCAGTTAGAGGTAATAAATCGATTAAAGAAGGATTACAAAATCTCTCCCGGGAAAATGGCCTCATACCTCTTCTGTGCATTAAGAAATCACAGCCTCACAGGTTGCGTGGTGGAAAGGGGTGCCCGGATAGAATGTGGCCTCTTGGGAGAAAACTTCCAAAAAATTATGAAAAAAAGTAAAAACACACACCATTATTAATTTTATTGGAATTTATACTTCAGCACTTTCTAGATGGTATCTAGTATGGTATTTATATGGTTTTATAAATACAAAACTATTATTTACAAAAAGATTTTTATAAACATATTCATTTCAATGTTGCTTAAATGTAGTAATAATCTGGATATAACCTAAATATTCATCATTTTAAAAACCTGGAAAAGATATATGTATGAATATTTTTATTTCACATACATTTAATCTGTGCATAGACACATATGTACATATATATGTATATATATGAAATAAAATATGCATGCAAATGTCATTCACAACATAATTTTTACTGTTATTAATATGTTATCCAGTCACAATACAGGAAAAATACAAGGTACTGTTATTACCAATAAGGAGTGAAATTGCTCAAAATAATATATGTGTTCAGTTCAGTTCAGTTCAGTTAAGTCGCTCAGTCGTGTCTGACTCTCCGCGACCCCATGAATCACAGCATGCCAGGCCTTCCTGTCTATCACCAACTCCCGGAGTACACTCAAACTCAAGTCCACAGAGTCGGTGATGCCATCCAGCCATCTCATTCTCCGTCATTCCCTTCTCCTCCCGCCCCCAACCTTTCCCAGCATCAGAGACTTTTCCAGTGAGTCAACTCGTCGCATGAGGTGGCCAAAGTATTGCAGTTTCAGCTTTAGCATCAATCCCTCCAATGAACATCCAGGATAGATCTCCTTTAGAATGGACTGGTTGGATCTCCTTGCAGTCCAAGGGACTCTGAAGAGTCTTCTCCAACACCACAGTTCAAAAGCATCAATTCTTCGGCGACCAGCTTTCTTCACAGTCCAACTCTCACATCCATACATGACCACGGGAAAAACCATTGCCTTGACTAGACGGACCTTGGTTGGCAAAGTAATGTCTCTGCTTTTTAATATACTATCAAGGTTGGTCATAACTTTCCTTCCAAGGAGCAAGCGTCTTTTAATTTCATGGCTGCAATCAGCATCCGCAGTGATTTTGGAGCACAAAAAAATAAAGTCTGACACTGTCTCCACTGTTTTTCCATCTATTTCAAATGAAGTGATGGGACCAGATGCCATGATCTTTGTTTTCTGAATGTTGAGCTTCAAGCCAACCTTTTCACTCTCCTCTTTCACTTTCATCAAGAGGCTTTTTAGTTCCTCTTCACTTTCTGACATAAGAATGTTGTCATCTGCATATCTGAGGTTATTGATATTTCTGACAGCAATCTTGATTCCAGCTTGTGCTTCTTCCAGCCCAGCGTTCCTCATGATGTACTCTGCATATAAGTTAAATAAGCAAGGTGACAATATACAACCTTGACGTACACCTTTTCCTATTTGGAACCAGTCTGTTGTTTCATGTCCAGTTCTAACTGTAGCTTCCTGACCTGCATACAGGTTTCTCAAGAGGCAGGTCAGGTGGTCTGGGATTCCCATCTCTTTCAGAATGTTCCACAGTTTATTGTGATTGACACAGTCAAAGGCTTTGGCATAGTCAATGAAGCAGAAATAGATGTTTTTCTAAAACTCTCTTGCTTTCTCCATGATCCAGCGGATGTTGGCAATTTGATCTCTGGTGCCTCTGCCTTTTCTAAAACCTGCTTGAACATCTGGGAGTTCACGGTTTACATACTGCTGAAGTCTGGCTTGGAGAATTTTGAGCATGACTTTACTAGCGTGTGAGATGAGTGCAATTGTACGGTAGTTTGAGCATTCTTTGGCATTGCCATTCTTTGGGATTGGAATGAAGACTGACCTCTTCCAGTCCTGTGGCCACTGCTGAGTTTTCCAAATTTGCTGGCATATTGAGTGCAGCACTTTCACAGCATCATCTTTCAAGATTTGAAATAGCTCAACTGGAATTCCATCACCTCCACTAGCTTTGTTCGTAGTGATGCTTTCTAAGGCCCACTTTTCTTCACATTCC
This sequence comes from Moschus berezovskii, assembly GCF_049115385.1. NCBI lineage: Eukaryota > Metazoa > Chordata > Mammalia > Artiodactyla > Moschidae > Moschus > Moschus berezovskii. The sequence continues at coordinate 126,975,407 of NC_142461.1, forward strand.
AAGATGTCTGGCTCTAGGTCAGCGGTCACGTTATTGTGACTATCTTGGTCGTGAAGATCTTTTTTGTATAGTTCTTCTGTGTATTCCTGTCACCTCTTCTTAATATCTTCTGCTTCTGTTATGTCCATACCATTTCTGTCCTTTATCGAGCCCATCTTTGCGTGAAATGTTCCCTTGGAATCTCTAATTTTCCTGAAGAGGTCTCTTGTTTTTCCTATTCTATTGTTTTCCTCTATTTCTTTGCATTGATCACTGAGGAAGTCTTTCTTATCTCTCCTTGCTATTCTTTGGAACTCTGCATTCAGATGCTTATATCTTTCCTATTCTCCTTTGCTTTTCACTTCTCTTCTTGTCACAGCTATTTGTAAGGCCTCCTAAGACAGCCATTTCGCTCTTTCGCATTTCTTTTCCGTGGGGATGGTCTTGGTCCCTGTCTCCTGTACAATGTCACGAACCTCCGTCCAGAGTTCATCAGGCACTCTCTCTATCACATTTAGTCCCTTAAATCTATTTCTCACTTCCACTGTATAATCATAAGGGATTTGATTTAGGTCATATCTGAATGGTCTAGTGGTTTTCCCTACTTTCTTCAATTTAAGTCTGAATTTCGCAATAAGGAGTTCATGATCTGAGCCACAGTCAGCTCCTGGTCTTGTTTTTGCTAACTGTATACAGGTTTTCCATCTTTGGCAAAAAATATAGTCAATCTGATTTCGGTGTTGACCATCTGGGGATGTCCACGTGTAGAGTCTTCTCTTGTGTTGTTGGAAGAGGTGTTTGCTATGACCAGTGAGTTCTCTTGACAAAACTCTATTAGCCTTTGCCCTGCTTCATTCCGTGCTCCAAGGCCAAATTTGCCTGTTACTCCAGGTGTTTCTTGACTTCCTACTTTTGCAATCCAGTCCCCTATAATGAAAAGGACATCTTTTTTGGGTGTTAGTTCTAAAAGGTCTTGTAGGTCTTCATAGAACTGATTAACTTCGCCTTCTTCAGCATTACTGGTTGGGGCATAGGCCTGGATTACTGTAATATTGAATGGTTTGCCTTGGAAACGAACAGAAATCATTCTGTCATTTTTAAGATTGCATCCAAGTGCTGCATTTCGGACTCTTTTGTTGATCATGATGGCTACTCCATTTCTTCTAAGGGATTCCTGCCCACAGTAGTAGATATAATGGTCATCCGAGTTAAATTCACCCATTCCAGTCCATTTTAATTCACTGATTTCTAGAATGTCAACGTTCACTCTTGCCATCTCCTGTTTGACCACTTCCAATTTTCCTTGATTCATGGACCTAACATTCCAGGTTCCTATGCAATATTGCTCTTTACAGCACCGGAACTTGCTTCTATCACTGGTCACATCCACAACTGGGTATTGGTTTTGCTTTTGCTCCATCCCTTTATTCCTTCTGTAGTTATTTCTCCACTGAGCTCCAGTAGCATACTGGGCACCTACCGACCTGGGGAATTCCTCATTCAGTATCCTATTATTTTGCCCTTTGTTACTGTTCATGGGGTTCTCAAGGCAAGTATACTGAAGTGGTTTGCCATTCCCTTCTCCAGTGGACCACATTCGGCTGTGGTCCATGTGATCAGATCGACTAGTTTCCTGTGATTATGATTTCAGTTTGTCTGCCCTCTGATGCCCCCTAGCAATACCTACCGTCTTATTTGGGTTTCTCTTACCTTGGTCATGGAAAATCTCTTCACAGCCTCTCCAGCAAAGTGCAGCCGCTGTACCTTACCTTGGACGAGGGGTATCTCCTCAAGGTCACCCCTCCTGACCTTGAACGTGGAGTAGCTCTTCTCGGCCCTCCTGTGCCCACGCAGCCACCGCCTGTTGGACGTGGGGTAGCTCCTCTCGGCCGCCGGCCCTGGCCTCAGGCGTGGGGTAGCTCCTCACAGCCGCACCTCTTTGTGTGGTTCGTTGCGCCAGGGCCGGCGTCTCTCGCGTCGCGTCTAACATATGTGTATGTATATATATATATATATATATAGTTTGTACTAAAAATAACTTTGAAATTATGTAAATGTATCACAAGGTCTTGAAGAAAAGAGACAGTACTACTGCATACATGAGGTTCTTTTTTACTTTGTGTTTTCTTGATGTCTGTCCCAAGCACACGGAGTTTAGTAAAAAATAGATACAAAGAAAGTACTTTTTCTGAGTGATATCACCCTACTAATCTGCTATCAATGTCGATTTTTTTCCCAGTAGTGATGATGAGGTATACTAATAATCTCATTTTGTTTTCTGTCTCGTTTGCAGTTATTTGTGACTGCTCTTTATATGATATCAAGAGCTATTTAACAAAACAATGTCTTTGATCTTGTAGTTTTGGTTCTACAGTCTCCTTATGTTTTACTTAATTAAAAGTGGTTCATAGACATGCATTTTATATTTGTTGGTGTCACAGAGCAAGGCCCTATATACATGTGAGTGCACACACACTTACCTGTGTACACACAAATACACCCACAGAAACATGACTTTAGATGTCTTAAAAGGGGCTTCCCTGGTGACTCAGCTGGTGAAGAATCCACCTGCAGTGCGGGAGATCTGGGTTCTATCCTTGGGTTGGGAAGATCCCCTGGATAAGGAAACAACTACCCACTCTAATATTCTGGCCTGGAGAATTCCATGGACTGTATAGTCCAGGGAGTCACAAAGAGTCGGACACGACTGAGTGACTTTCACTTTTCCCTTTCATAGTGTAGTGTAGCAGAGAAGATACATCTTTTTTACCTTCCAAAGGATCTGCTTTTCTCATTTTATATATGATGATTCATATTCCTGTTATCATATAAATTATATATAGTACATCTGGCTCATGCTTGTCAGGGAGAACGTTACAATTATTTCAGTTTATGTAAATCTACTCAATTCAAGCATGTTTTGCCTGAATTGTTTAAAACAAATTAGCTGAGATGGCAGAAGTAACACCATAAGGTTTATTAGGATACAGCTTGTTGCATGAACACTGAATAAGTTCAACAGTCAATGAAAACACAGTGAATGTGATGTACATGCAGTCAACCTGAATGCTGTGGACAAATGCTTATAATACAGTAATGGCCACATTTGCTCCACTCTTGAGCAGAGGGCTACAGATTGACCTGATGTTTAGGAAGGAGTCTAAATTTATGCTTTGAATATTATCTACAAATATGGCTCTTAATTTGCTTACCATCACAGAAGCTTAAAGATTGCAAGTGCTCTGGCCCTCCTTTAAGCTCTGAAAATCTTTTATCATTGTTTGCTTCTATTATAAGTAATCAAAATACAATACAAACTAAGGTAAAACTCCCAGATCTTAGTAGATTACATTTGAAAGAGTCACAAAAATTTGTCATACTAAAGGCATTTACACTAAGTAAATATGAGGCAATAACAAGATATTGCTTTAAAATGTGATGGCTATAGTCATGTTGAGGATCTAGAAATAAAAACCAACATTTTCAGTATGAACTGGAAATTAACAGCAAGAATTATTTCTGTAGGCAGATAGGATTTGGTATAATTTATTTTTCCACTACTTTTTTTTCTGAAATATGTATGTATTATCTTTATTAGAAAGTATAATACACTTTTAAATACACTTAATATTTAAAAATATTTAATAAAACACAAGCAATCCCCAAACAGATGTATCATTTTAACAAGTAAATATAGCTCTGAAATATTACAGCAAAATGACTTTTAAAAATATCAAATTGTATTTAAATTGCAGTAGAGACTGGCTATAAAATGGGACCCAACTGCAAACTTCCTGCTAAACTAATGATGTTTTTACAAAATAGTCACTTTATAATTGGTGTATAGGTTTTTATATAAAAGATACAGAGCTATATGTAATAATCTGTAATAAACTTGGTTCTGATAACTATGTTAATGTGATACCAAAGAAACATATTTCTAAATTAATACCAAAGTCATAAAAAAGATAATTTACTGACAGTAGGTACGCAGAGATTTTGAATTCTTTTTAGATTTGTTTTATATTTATAACAATATATATTTGCCTTTAATGCAAAATAAAGCTCCATATCAAAATTTAGCTCATGTTTTCGTTTAAGTAACTTTTACCAAAAAAGATGTCTTTTTCATTATAGGGGACTGGAATGCAAAAGTAGGAAGTCAAGAAACACCTGGAGTAACAGGCAAATTTGGCCTTGGAGCACGGAATGAAGCAGGGCAAAGGCTAATAGAGTTTTGCCAAGAGAACACACTGGTCATAGAAAACAGCTTCTTCCAACAACACAAGAGAAGACTCTACACATGGACATCCCCAGATGGTCAACACCGAAATCAGATTGATTATATTTTTTGCAGCCAAAGATGGAGAAGCTCTATACAGTTAGCAAAAACAAGACCAGGAGCTGACTGTGGCTCAGATCATGAATTCCTTATTGACAAATTCAGACTGAAATTGAAGAAAGTTGGGAAAACCACTATACCATTCAGATATGACTTAAATCAAATCCCTTATGATTATACAGTGGAAGTGAGAAATATTTAAGGGACTAGATCTGATAGATAAAGTGCCTGATGAACTCTGGATGGAGGTTCGTGACACTGTACAGGAGACAGGGATCAAGACCATCCCCAAGAAAAAGAAATGCAAAAAAGCAAAATGGCTGTCTGAGGAGGCTTTACAAAGGCCTGTGAAAGGAAGAGAAATGAAAAGCAAAGTAGAAAAGGAAAGATATACCCGTTTGATTACAGAGTTCCAAAGAATAGCAAGGAGAGATAAGAAAGCCTTCCTCAGTGATCAGTGCAAAGAAATAGAGGGAAATAATTGAATGGGAAAGACTAGAGATCTCTTTAAGAAAATTAGAGATATCAAGGGAACATTTCATGCAAAGATAGGCTCAATAAAGGACAGAAATGGTATGGACCTAACAGAAGTGGAAGATATTAAGAAGAGGTGGCAAGAATACACAGAAGAACTGGATAAAAATTATCTTCATGACCCAGATAATGACGATGGTGTGATCACTCACCTACAGGCAGACATCTTGGAACGTGAAGTTAAATGGGCATTGGGAAGCAGCACTATGAACAAAGCTACTGGAGGTGATGGAATTCCAGTTGAGCTATTTCAAAACCTAAAATATGCTGTGAAAGTGCTGCACTCAATATGCCAACAAATTTGGAAAACTCAGCAGTGGCCACAGGACTGGAAAAGGTCAGTTTTCATTCAAATCCCTAAGTAAGGCAATGCCAAAGAATGCTCAAACTACTGCACTCATCTCACACGCTAGCAAAGTAATGTTCAAAATTCTCCAAGCCAGGCTTCAACAATACTTGAATGGTGAACATCCAGATTCAAGCTAGTTCTAGAAAAGGCAGAGGAACCAGAGATCAAATTGCTAACATTTGCTGGATCATCGGAAAAGTAAGAGAGTTCCAGAAAAACATCTATTTCTGCTTTATTGACTATGCCAAAACCTTTAACTGTGTGGATCGCAATAAACTGTGGAAAATTCTGAAAGAGATTGGAATACCAGACCACCTAACCTGCCTCTTGAGAAACCTGTATGCAGGTCAGGAAGCAACAGTTAGAACTGGACATAGAACAACAGACTGGTTCTGAATAGGAAAAGGAGTACGTCAAGTCAGTATTTTGTCACCGTGCTTATTTAACTTATTTGCAGAGTACATCATAAGAAACGCTGGGCTGGAGGAAGCAGAAGCTGGAATCAAGATTGCTGGTAGAAATATCAATAACCTCAGATATTCAGATGACACAACCCTTATTGCAAAAAGTGAAGAAGAACTAAAGAGCCTCTTGATGAAAGTGAAAGAGGAGAGTGAAAAAAGTTGGCTTAAAGTTCAACATTCAGAAAACTAAGATCATGGCATCCAGTCCCATCACTTCATGGCAAATAGATAGAGAAACAGTATAAACAGTGGCTCGCTTTATTATTTTGGGCTTTAAAATCACTGCAGATGGTGACTGCAGCCATGAGATAAAAAGATGCTTACTCCTTGGAAGAAAAGTTATGGCCAACCTAGAAAGCAGAGACATTAATTTGCCCACAAAGGTCCATCTAGTCAAGGTTTTGGTTTTTCCAGTAGTCATTTATGGATATGGGAGCTGGGCTATAAAGAAAGCTGAATGTCAAAGAATTGATGCTTTTTAACTCCAGTGTTGGAAAAGACTCTTGAGAGTCCTTGGGATTGCAAGGAGATCCAACCAGTCCATCCTAAAGGAGATCAGTCCTGAATGTTCATTGGAAGGACTGATGTTGAAGCTGAAACTCCAATACTCTGGCCACCTGATGTGAAGAAATGACTCATTTGAAAAGACCCTGATGCTGGGAAAGATTGAAGGCAGGAGGGAAGGGGACAACGGAGGATGAGATGGTTGGATGGCATCACTGACACAATGGACGTGAGTTTAAGTAAACTGTGAGTTGGTGATGGACAGGGAGGCCTGGTGTGCTGCAGTCCCTGGGGTTGCAAAGTGTTGGACACGATTGAGCGATTGAACTGAACCGAGTTGAATTGAACCCTGAAGTATAGTATAATGAAACTTCATAAATGTTATGGAGAGAAAACTGCTGGGCATAGACATTTGACTTAGACTACCCAAACAATTTAAAAACAAAGAGGTAAACAAATAAAAAGGAAAATTAAAAATGGTCAAAACTCAACGTTAAAATTTGTAATTGTATAAAATTTAAATGTTATGGTTGTCTGAAAGTGTAAATAGAGAAGTAGGAGGTCTATTTTATTGTACCATTTGGTGGAATTTTCATGTAATTGTAGTGGAAAGAATATGGTAAAGACAAACTAGAAAAGTGTCTTTTTTTACTGACTCTGGCCTTTGCTCCATATGTACATTTATTTTCCTTTGGAGTTATTCTCTCTCCTCTCCTAATTTGTGTTTATGATTATTTTGTTACTGGCATTTTTGTAGAGGATGATTTTTTTTTAAAAATTGTACCCATTCTTAAGTTATACTCTTTTTTTTTTTTTTTTAAGTCGCTCAGTCGTGTCCGACTCTTTGCGATCCCATGGACTGTAGTCTACCAGGCTTCTCTGTCCATGGGATTTTCCAAGCAAGAGTACTGGAGTGGGTTGCCATTTCCACTCTGAAGTTAAATAAAAGTGAATTTTAGTCTCCTAGAATCAGTCCCAGGGTATGTCTAAGAACCAGAGACAGAGCATTAGTGTTGATTTGTGTTATCAAACCAAACCTGACATTTTCATTCCAATGAAAATTTACAACATAAATGTTGATTTTTCTGGACATTGTCATTTATATGTTCTTTCTTTATTATCTTTAACTCGCTTATTTACTTTGGCTTTTTAATGTCACCTTTTGTTCTTTCTCAAGACTCAATATGGTAAATATCTCAGTAAAATAAAAGAAAGTATGTTACTATTGTAAAATGTTGAAATTTCAATGGTTAAGGAACATTTCCTACTCTTTATTCATTTCATTAATGGAAAAGTTAGAGACTATTTAGGAAGGGAAAAATATATCCTAACAAAGGTGTAGCCCAAATTTTATTTTGTAATAGTGCATATTGGGTTAAAATCATGAATATAGAATCAGCATGTTAATCCAATCCTAGCTTGGCCACTTATTGTTTCATGGTGAACAAGTTTCTTAACCTCTCTGTTTTAGTTTTCTCACCTGTGATTTTTGTATCAATGGGCAGGACTAATATATTAGTTAAAAGCTACTATATGTGAACACTTAGAAAAACACAGTGTGCAACTGGAGTTTATTACACAGTCTAGAACTATTAGCTTTATTATCAGTATCATTACTATAACCATTACTATTATTACTAGTTATGTAGTTTAACTATTTTACAAATGAGCCAGGAGTGAGACTTGCCAAAGATCAAATATCTAGTTAGATAACTAGGCTTTTTTTTAAATTATTTTTTTATTTTTTAAATTTTAATTGGAGGCTAATTACTTTACAATATTTATTTTTTGGGCTCCAAAATCACTGCAGATGCTGACTGTAGCCATGAAATTAAAAGACGCTTGCTCCTTGGAAGGAAAGTTATGACCAACCTTGATAGTATATTAAAAAGCAGAGACATTACTTTGCCAACCAAGGTCTGTCTAGTCAAGGCTATGGTTTATCCAGTGGTCATGTATGAATGTGAGAGTTGGACTGTGAAGAAAGTTGAGCGCCGAAGGATTGATGCTTTTGAACTGTGGTGTTGGAGAAGATTCTTGAGAGTCCCTTGGACTGCAAGGAGATCCAACCAGCCCATTCTAGAGGAGGTCAGTCCTCGGTGTTCATTGGAAGGACTGATACTAAAGCTGAAACTCCAATACTTTGGCCACCTCATGCGATGAGTTGACTCACTGGAAAAGACTCTGATGCTGGGAGGGATTGGGAGCAGGAGGAGAAGGGGACGACAGAGAATGAGATGGCTGGATGGCATCACCGACTCGATGGACATGAGTTTGTGTGAACTCCGGGAGTTGGTGATGGACAGGGAGGCCTAGCATGCTGTGATTCATGGGGTCGCAAAGAGTCGGACATGACTGAACTGACTGATTGTGTTGGTTTTGCCATACATTGACATGAATCCGCCCCGGGTATACATGTGTTCCTCATGCTGAACCCCCCCTTCCACCTCCCTTCCCATCCCATCCCTCTGGGTCATCCCAGTGCACCAGCCCAAGCATCCTATATTATGCATCGAACCTGGACTGGTGATTCGTTTCACATATGATAATATACATGTTTCTATGCCATTCTCCCAAATCATCCCATCCTCGCCCTCTCCCACAGAGTCCAAAAGACTGTTCTATCCATCTGTGTCTCTTTTGCTGTCTCACATACAGGGTTATTGTTACCATCTTTCTTGAAGAAAAATAAGAGAAAGAGGAGAAACTAGCCTCAATGGGGCTTAGATTCAAAGTGTTTTTCTTTTTTTGATGCCAAACATCAAAAGTTTATACTTCATTTTCTTTGTCAGTTCTTGACCCATTTTTTGCCTTTAAAAGGACAAAACTCATACATACTTGCTCACTTAGAGTTCTGGACAAACCTTGATCTTTAGATTTTCCAAAACATCTAAACCACCTAGAAAAAGCAATATATCAAAAATCTGAAAATACAAGGTCAGAACGTTTCCACCAAGAAAGAATGATGGTTCCAAGAATGTCTATGGGTAACACAGATCCTGAGATCTAAACAGTAGACAAAGAGGCATTTTCAGTCTCATCAAATCATAGATTCTTCTGTTTAAATGTCATCAAACAAGTAAATCATGGTAGTTAAACTATACACTTCTATGGATTTAGATCTTAGCTTTATCCTTTATTACTTCAGGGATATCACCCAAGTTGATTGAATTTTCTGATCTTATTAGTCCTCATCTATAAAATAAGGATAACCAGAGTAACATCCTCAAAGAGGTATTGTGAGACCTGAATAAACCATCCATGTAAAGGTTGTAGCAAATGTCTAGCATATGACAATTTCTTGGTATTTAATGTTATCACCACACATCAACATGAAGTAGTCATATATTTTATACATTATTATTTATAGAAAAACAACTTTAAAAAATGGGTAAACTTTCATTCATTTTTTTGTTTGGCTTAAAAAATGTAAAGGAAATTTTGGTATCTCTAACTATATAAGATATATCTGTGTCACTATATTCTTAGAAAAATTTTCTTGAGTAATTAGTTTTAAGGAATACTGCTGAGTTTGCAGATAGCCATCCTGTACAGCACTTTTGAGAATAATTAAATACAGCTCAGTGACAAGTTCTCTTACCACAGATTTATTAATATATTAATACAATAATTAACATAAAATATCATTAATTTAGTGGTTGCCCGATGACACTGAGAACCCTCAGTTTTACATACAGCCAAGTTTCTCATCTCCTGGGGATCTTTCTTTTCCTTATCAATGACTAAATATAGAGCAAGCCTTTTCTGCCTTTCTGAAGTCAGTTATTTACTTCAAAGTAGCCTCACTTGGCCCTTTGAAAATCCAAGATTCAGATAGATACATTTTTGTCAATTTCTTTCACAAAAGAAACCAAATTTTTTTCTCATGTTTTGGCCGTATTTTTCTGTTTATTCTTCAGTGTCCTGGTTTCTCTCTTTCCTGTCATAATCTCACCTGGAGAGCTTTTCTCCAGTCAGGTGTCAGACTCCTTTTTGTGTGCACTTCCAGGGGACCTTGCTTGTGTTGACTTTAGAAATAAAACTGTCAGTTATTTTACCAGCAAAATGTGTTATTTGGAATAGAAGAGAATAGCAATTTGGGAAAGGCTAGGTGTAGTGAATCATAGGCAAGTCCAGAGAGATGAAGGTAAGGTCACCTTTCATCAGGTTTTAGGAAACTGGGGAGGATTGTTTTGAAGGAAAGTTCCTTAGAAATGAAGGAGTTTGAGGTTTTGGTGGTTTCATATTGGCTACAAATGGTGGTTAGTACGTTGTTGTGAGGGCAAGGAGCTGTCTTCCTTTCTTTTCTTGAAAGCAGAAGATGAAATTCCTGTGTGAAAAATGTCCTCCCTCTTACTGGAAGAAAAGTAACATTATTGTTACCATAGATAAGACATTGAGACCTGGAGAGAATTTGTATAGAGAATTCTCTGCAAGCAGACTGTGTTAACACAATTCATATTTTCCTCTTCCTGCTGGTTATATAGGCTGCAGCTTGTGGCTCTTGTATAAGAGCTCTTCCTCAGGGCTTCCTGACTCCATTCAAATAAAGCTTACCTTTACGTGTTTTCACACTTGTGGGTTTTCGCTTTTCTCCAATGTATATGATTTTCTGGATCCCACTGTTCCCTAGAGCTGTTTGGGGTTTAGCCATTAAAGTTCTAGTCCCCTGATCAATGGATAATCTATTACAAATGGAAATGAAAGCTGTGGTTAAAAGTATTTTGAGATTGTCTGTGATAACTGGGTTTAACACTGGCTCTGGAATTAAGATATGAGTGTTTAAATATGTATCCATCACTTACTTCCTCTATCATGTTTATCAGGTCTTTTAATCTCACTGAGATTCAGTTTCTTCAAAGTTAAATATCATAAATAAAGGTAATAATATCAACTCAAAAAGTTGTCCCAGGGCAAGGATTCTCTAAGTGTGATTTGAAGACCTGAGCAGAACTCAGAAACACTTTCACAGGGTCTGTGAAGTAAGACTATATTTACAACAATACTAAGACATTATTTATCCTTTTCACTTCCTTTCTCTCAAAATGTACAGTGCACTCTCCAATGGCTATGTGATATGTGATGTCAGAAAAGACTGAATGTAGAGCAGCTATGAAAACCTGGCTATCTTCTATTTAGCCAGGAATTAAAGATGATTGTAAAAAAGCATAAACCAGTGTCATTGCTATTACTGTTTTTTTTAAATACAATCATTTTCATTAAATTATGTAATATTAATATGAAATGAGTTTCTTTTAAATAAATTAAATATTTCTTACATAATTTAATCTCCTGAGATTGTTTCTTCAAAGTTAAATATCATAAATAAAGGTAATAATATCAACTCAAAAAGTTGTCCCAGGGCAAGGATTCTCTAAGGGTGATTTGGAGACACACTTAGAGATAAGCGTGTCTTAATTTATATTTCTTAATTTATTTAAAAGAAACTTATTTCAGATTAATATTGCATAATTTACTGAAAATGATAGTATTTTAAAAAAACAGCAATAACAATGACACTGGTTTATGTTTTTTACAAACATCTTTAATTCCTGGCTAAATAGAAGATAGCCAGGTTTTCATATAATTAACCTCCAATAAAAATAAAAATTAAAAAAAATAAAAAAAGAAATATTTCAAGCATTTATCAGTTTTAATTTTTAAATACTGGTAGATATATTCCCCATAAAAAGTTGTTTGGTTCTCAATAATTATTGAGTGTAAAAGGGTCCTGAGACCACATCTGATGAATTTTTGAGAACTGTTTTTGTAGGAACTATAGGAGATATTTCTCCTAGAATAACATCTGCACAGAGTAGACATCAAATAATTTTTTTCTAAGATGACACTGGCTGTGGTGTGTTAAGAAGTGATTCTACTCTTCTATATTTCCTGTCCTTATAATTTTTTGAGTGTTTGATAGAATGGAAACATTAAAAAAGGGAGAGTTAAATCATTTCTGTGTTGAGTAGAGACTGGCTTGTATATTATGAAAACATTTGACCAAATAAAAGGTTCAGACATTGTGGGTTTTGTTATTTCCTGGTAATGACAAGACGTAGCAAAATGGAAATTCTTTTTGGAATAGAATCAGAGCTTTATATAGCAATGAGAGATGCTTAGAATGTTTAACAAATTAGAAGTGTAATAAATTAGTATTAATTATCCACTTATGCTATATTCATTTTATATGATTATCTTGTTTCAGTTTATTCATTTGATCATTCATTTCTGTCTCTTTTGATCTACATATATGCATTATTGACCTACTATTTGCCAGGCACGATGGTAATTTCTGACTGCCATGATACACAAAACCTACTTCCTGCCCTCATCAACATTACTGTTAGGTTGGAAGACACACTAACAACAAAAACAACAGAAGAAAATGAGTATAAGCAAGGGTAAGCTATGGATTCCTTCACTCACTGCTAGAGCGCATGGGATGGCAAAGAGCTGGACCTGACTGGGCACACACAGACACACACAATTAAAAATAGGAGACAGTTTTTTTCCAGTTACACCTCTGGAAACCATGAACGTCATGAAGAAACATCATAGTTTCCCTAATAAGAATAGGAAAATGGTATTAGGTGAGATAGAGCAGGATGATGGCAGGCCAGCAAAGAATGTGTCTTTGAAAAGCATGAATATGTGAAAAGAAATTATGACTGCAAACCTTGTATGTTTGTAATAATTAACCAGGTGTGGCCCTGCTGATAGTATTTGGCAGAATTATCTCTAGTGCAGAAATGGAAAGTTTGCAGAGGATTCTAATTTAAATACAACTACTACTCTATGTAGGGAAAAGTGTAAATAGAGGAAAGTGTAAATAACAGCTGGCAGTAGTTACGTGCCTCAAAAATCCAAATAGTGCTCTGCTTTTGAAAATAGGTTAAAGTAGATCTGATATGCCAGTGCTTTTTTAGTATCTGGAGTCATAGAATTCTGTAGAAACAGACTGGTGAGATTTTGTGCTCTGCAGATTGTAGGCATTCTTGGTTTATTGATTTGAAATAAACTACCATAAATTACTGGGAAAATGTTATTTCAGAAGCTTTTTATAGATTCAGCCTATTCCTATTCCTGTATCAGCTTTTAAAAGTCTATCCCCATCCCTGTAGGAAAAGTAAATCTGTTGGCATGTCTATACCTTAGTTGGTGATATTATCACACTTCTTTCAATATAGAATGATAGAGCCACTTGAAAAGCACTTGAAAATTTTGTGAATATTTTCCTTCCACTTGAAATGAACAGTATTCCTGAAATAACTGGTTCTACTCTATAAGAGAAAGTGAACCAATATATACACCACAGATTAGTCAGAAGGCATATGCAGCATCAGGTTCTCTATCTCATATTTTTCAGGCATATTTATATTTTGTAGTTTCTATTATTCCTGCAAAATACATAATTCTTAGTGATCAATATATATTTTGCTTGCCAGTATTTCATAAACGAAGTTTTAAGGATCTTCAATTACTTTAAGGAACATCCTCAATTTTGATAATTTCATAATTTAAGAAAGAATAATTACCTATGGAGCTTGGAAACCATGTTTTTTTTTCTTTTTTTCAAATTATAACTCTTCTATTATTTCAAAAAACCAAGTCAACAATCATTTTAGAGTCAAAGATTCTCAGCATCTGTGGAAGGAAATCCAAAATCCCTTTAGCTTAACAGTTCACATTTTGCTTGATACCATCCATTGTGAACACTTTCGTCATTAACCTCTAAGATCCCAATTTCATCTTGAGAAGTCTCTGGTTGACATAACTTACAAACTCAGCTGTTGGCATTTTCTTTCTAATCACAGTGAGTAGTTGTATCTTTTCTTTGCCTTCTTATATTGCTCTGTTATCAGTTCCCCTGTCCAGAACTTTATTATTCTTTTCAGATATTCAACTAATGAAAAAATAATTTTTTCTCTCTTTGACATTTTATGTTATTGTTTTGTTGACAGATAAAAATTTAGTGTTTAGCTTTGTTGAGGCTTACTATTTTATAAAACCCTGCTAGTTCTTTGTTGTAGCCCTTGATCACAAGCACGTATTTTTGGAATTTGTAATTTAAAAAAAAATCACCTGAAAATCTCTCTCTGTAGCTCTACTTAATGTTTTTAAAAGTTACCTTTCCTGTTTATCGCCCTTGGAATACTGAGTGATTTTGTATTTAGAGTTCTAGAGTTTTTTGCTTCTAGTTTTATCTAATGAAAACATATAATAGGAACTTCTGGAAGGGATGTGTCCTCCTAACAGTTAAAGCTCCTATCGGTATCTATTTATGTCTGTTTTCCTCCTGCCCGTTCTTTTTAAAAGCTATTTAGTTATTTTCGCTTTTTGACCGTGCTGGGTCTTCATGCCTGCTTGGCTTTTCTTTAGTTGCAGAGAGAGAGCTACTCTCTAGTCGTGATGTGCAGGCTTCTCATTGTGTGTCGTCTCATGTTGCAGTGCACGGGCTTTAGGGACCATGGGCTTCAGCAGTGGCAGCTCCCAGGCTCTAAAGCACAGTCTCAATAGTTGTGGTGCATGGACTTTGTTGCTCCGTGGCAACCAAGGGATTAAACCTGTGTCTCCTGCACTTGCAGGACTCTACCACTGAGTCACTAGAGAAGCCCCTGCCCCTCTTATAAAGGATCTTCAGCATTCTAACAGATTTATTTACCTTAAAAAATAATTTCCAATGAAAACATATTTCTCACTTGTAGGCAAATAAAAATGTATGTGTGTCTTGGTCAGTCACGCCCAACTTTTTGTGACCCATAGACTGTAGCTCACTAGGTTGCTCTGTCTATTGGACTTCCCAGGCAAGAATACTGGAGTGAGTTGCTATTTCCTACTCCAGGGTATCTTCCCACCCCAGAGAATGAAACTGCATCTCTTGTGTCTCCTGTGTTGCAGATGGAGTTCTTTACCTCTGAGCCACCATGGAAGCTGTTGTAATATATATTTCATAATTATGACTTAATTTAATTAAGATTCTCCAACACACTAATGTATTTTCCTGCTGTTGAAAAGTCACTGGAATTTTATCTCATGTCTGGTTTGAGACATGCTGCACAGGAGTGTACAGCATAACCTTTGCTAAACTACGTTTAGATTCTACCAGGAATCTAATTATAATTACATTCTACTGGGAAATCATGGTAAAAATATTAAATAATTAGGAGAATTTTTAGGTTAAATATGTATTTTATTGTTTTCATGTGGTACAACTGAGTTTTCTGTTGTTTTTAAAATCAAATACTAGTTTCCAAATGACCGAAAAATGCCAATAAAATGATAATTGACTGTGTTCTTGAGCTATGCACTTGAATAATCGACTCATACCACTGGATAATGGTGACCATCTTCTAATTCTGAGATAACTAAGCCAAAATACTGGAGGGTGAGAGGGATAAAGAAATAACCTGCATCCTTTCTAGTGGTAAAAATTCAACCTGCCAATCCAGGAGAGGCAAGAGACGCAGGTTTAATCCCTGGGTCAGGAAGACCCCATTAAGTAGGAAATGGCAACTCACTCCAGTATTCTTGCCTGGAAAATTACATGGACAGAGGAGCCTGGCAGGCTACAGTCTATGGTGTCACAAAGTCAGACACGACTGAGCAACTGAGCAACAACGCATACTTAATAACATCATTGTCCCATTTCCATCCTTAGAGCTGCTTTACTTTAGTGTTATTATTTTGTGAAATAAAAAATCACCTTACTGTTGTAAAGTGTTTTGATTGAGGCCTTCAGATAGAGTGAAACATCCAACTCTTTTTAACCTGCAGATAAAGTCCTTAATTTCTCTAATCCTATTCATTCACGCATGATTGGAGCAACCATTTTGTCTAAATTTTTTCCCCTTAAACTGCTTCCGTTTAAACTTTAACCATTTCATTTTAATTCTTTCTTCCCCTACTGCAAGTGGAGAAGATGGAAGGTACTAAAATTTATGGGATGATAAATTGAAAGGAGAATTTTTGGGTGATTGTAACACTCCAACTATATTTGATAGTGTTGACAATTTGATGAACATTATAGAAATCTAGAATTAGAAAGTAATCAATTTTTATTATTTTTCATATTACTGGCCAATATGCTAAATGTTTATCACATGAAACATATTATTTCCTAGAAATGGGTATATAATTTCCCAGAATTTTGTTTAGTAAAAACTCCAACAATAAAAATGTATTTTAACACTTTTACAGCTCACAAATAGTAACGTAAAAATATGGCAAAAACAATACCCAGTTATGGATGTGACGGGTGAGAGAAGCAAGGTCCGATGCTGTAAAGAGCAATATTGCATAGGAACCTGGAATGTTAGGTCCATGAATCAAGGAAAATTGGAAGTGGTCAAACAGGAGATGGCAAGAGTGAACGTAGACATTCTAGGAATCAGTGAACTAAAATGGACTGGAATGGGTGAATTTAACTCAGATGACCATTATATCTACTACTGTGGGCAGGAATCCCTTAGAAAAAATGGAGTAGCCATCATGGTCAACAAAAGAGTCCGAAATGCAGTACTTGGATGCAATCTTAAAAACAACAGAATAATCTCTGTTCATTTCCAAGGCAAACCATGCAATATTACAGTAATCCAAGCCTATGCCCCAAACAGTAACACTGAAGAAGCTGAAGTTGAATGGTTCTATGAAGACCTACAAGACCTTTTAGAAATAACAAACAAAAAAGATGTCCTTTTCATTATATAAGAATGGAATGCTAAAGTAGGAAGTCAAGAAACACCTGGAGTAACAGGCAAATTTGGCCTTAGAGCACGGAATGAAGCAGGGCAAAGGCTATTGAGTTTTGCCAAGAGAACGCACTGGTCATAGCAAACATACTCTTCCAACAACACAAGAGAAGACTCTACACATGGACATCATCAGATGGTCAACACCGAAACCAGATTGATTATATCTTTGCAGCCAAAGATGGAGAAGCTCTATACAGCTAGCAAATACAAGACCAGGAGCTGACTGTGGCTCAGATCATGAACTCCTTATGGCCAAATTCAGACTTAAATTGAAGAAAAGAGGGAAAACCACTAGACCATTCAGATATGACCTAAATCAAATCCCTTATGATTATACAGTGGAAGTGAGATATAGATTGAGGGACTAGATCTGATAGATAGAGTGCCTGATGAACTCTGGATGGAGGTTCATGACATTGTACAGGAGACAGGGACCAAGACCATCCCCATGGAAAAGAAAAGCAAAAAAGCAAAATGGCTGTCTTAGGAGGCCTTACAAATAGCTGTGAAAAGAAGAGAAGCGAAAAGCAAAGGAGAAAAGGAAAGATATAAGCATCTGAATGCAGAGTTCCAAAGAATAGCAAGGAGAGGTAAGAAAGCCTTCCTCAGCGATCAATGCAAAGAAATAGAGGAAAACAACAGAATAGGAAAAACAAGAGATCTCTTCAAGAAAATTAGAGATACCAAGGGAACATTTCATGCAGAGATGGGCTCGATAAAGGACAGAAATGGTATGGACCTAACAGAAACAGAAGAAATTAAGAAGAGGTGGCAAGAATACACAGAAGGACTGTACAAAAAAGATCTTAACGATCAAGATAATCACGATGGGGTGATCACTCACCTAGAGCCAGACATCTTGGAATGTGAAGAAAAGTGGGCCTTAGAAAGCATCACTATGAACTAAGCTAATGGAAGTGATGGAATTCCAGCTGAACTATTTCAAATCCTGAAAGGTGATGCTGTGAAAGTGCTGCACTCGATACGCCAGCAAGTTTGGAAAACTCAGCAGTGGCCACAGGATTGGAAAAGTTCAGTCTTCATTCCAGTCCCAAAGAAAGGCAATGCCAAAGAATGCTCAAACTACCGCACAATTGCACTCATCTCACACGCTAGGAAAAGTCATGCTCAAAATTCTCTAAGCCAGGCTTCAGCAGTATGTGAACAGTGAACTTCCAGATGTTCAATCAGGTTTTAGAAAAGGCAGAGGCATGAGAGATAAAATTGCCAACATCTGCTGGATCATGGAGAAAGCAAGAGAGTTCCAGAAAAACATCTGCTTCATTGACTATGCCAAAGCCTTTGACTTTGTGGATCATAATAAACTGTGAAAAATTCTGAAAGAGATGGGAATACCAGACCACCTGACCTGCCTCTTGAGAAACCTGTATGCAGGTCAGGAAGCTACAGTTAGAACTGTACATGGAACAACAGACTGGTTCCAAATAGGAAAATTGAGCACGTCAAGGTTGTATATTGTCACCCTGATTATTTAACTTATATGCAGAGTACATCATGAGGAACGCTTTGCTGGAAGAAGCACAAGCTGAAATCAAGATGCTGGGAGAAATAACAATAACCTCAGATCTGCAATGACACCACCCTTATGGCAGAAAGTGAAGAAGAACTCAAAAGCCTCTTTTTTTTTTTTTTTGTAATTAATTTATTTTTATTGGAGGCAAATTATTTTACAATATTATATTGGTTGGTTTTGCCATACATTGATATGAATTCGCCCCGGGTTTACATAAGTTCCCCCTCCTGAACCCCCCTCCCACCTCTTTCCTCCCTTTATCCTCCCTCTGGGTCATCCCCGCATGGCAGCCCTGAGCATCCTATAACATGCATTGACCCTGAACTAGTGATTCGTTTCACATATGACAACATACGTGTTTCAATGCCATTCTCCCAAATCATCCCACCCTCACCCTCTCCCACAGAGTCTCAAAGAATGTTCTATACATCTGTGTCTCTTTTGCTGTCTCGTATACAGGGTTATCATTTGCATCTTTCTAATTTCCATATGTATGTGTTAGTATACTGTATTGGTGTTTTTCTTTCTGGCTTATTTCACTCTGTATAATAGGCTCCAGTTTCATCCACCTCATTAGAACTGATTCAAATGTATTCTTTTTAATGGCTGAATAATACTCCATTGTGTATATGTACCAAAGCTTTCTTATCCATTCGTCTGCAGATGGACATCTAGGTTGCTTCCATGTCCTGGCTATTATAAACAGTGCTGCAATGAACATTGGAGTACACGTGTCTCTTTCAATTCTGGTTTCCTTGGTGTGTATGCCCAGGAGTGCGATTGCTGGATCATATGGCAGTTCTATTTCCAGCTTTTTGAGGAATCTCCACACTGTTCTCCATAGTGGCTGTACTAGTTTGCATTCCCACCAACAGTGTAAGAGGGTTCCCTTCTCTCCACATCCTCTCCAGCATTTATTGCATGTAGACTTTTGGATAGCAGCCATTCTGACTGGTGTGAAATGGTATCTCATTGTGGTTTTGATTTGCATTTCTCTGATTATGAGTGATGTTGAGCATTTTTTCATGTGTTTGTTAGCCATCTGTATGTCTTCTTTGGAGAAATGTCTGTTTAGTTCTTTGGCCCATTTTTTGATTGGGTCATTTATTTTTCTGGAATTGAGCTGCAGGAGCTGCTTATATAGTTTGGAGTTTAATCCTTTATCAGTTGCTTCATTTGCTATTATTTTCTCGTATTCTGAAGGCTGTCTTTTCACCTTGCTTAGAGTTTCCTTTGCTGTGCAGAAGCTTTTGATTTTAATTAGGTCCCATTTGTTTATTTTTGCTTTTATTTCCAATATTCTGGGAGGTGGGTCATGGAGGATCCTGCTGTGATTTATGTCGGAGAGTGTTTTGCCTACATTCTCCTCTGGGAGTTTTATAGTTTCTGGTCTTACATTTAGCTCTCTAATCCATTTTGAGTTTATTTTGGTGTATGTTGTTAGGAAGTGTTCTAGTTTCATTCTTTTACAAGTGGCTGACCAGTTTTCCCAGAACCACTTGTTAAAGAGACTGTCTTTTCTCCATTTTATATTCTTGCCTCCTTTGTCAAAGATGAGGTTTCCATAGGTACGTGGATTTATCTCTGGGCTTTCTATTTTGTTCCATTGATCTATATTTCTGTCTTTATGCCAGTACCATACTGTCTTGATGATTGTGGCTTTGTAGTAGAGCCTGAAGTCCGGCAGGTTAATTCCCCCAGTTCCATTTTTCTTCCTCAAGATTGCTTTGGCTATTCGAGGTTTTTTGTATTTCCATACAAATTGTGAGAATATTTGTTCTATTTCTGTGAAAAATATCGTTGGTAGCTTGATAGGGATTGCATTGAAAGTATAAATTACTTTGGGTAGTATACTCATTTTTACAATATTTATTCTTCCAACCCATGAACATGATATATTTCTCCATCTATTAGTGTCCTCTTTGATTGCTTTCAGTTGTTTTATAGTTTTCTATGTACAAGTCTTTTGTTTCCTTAGGTAGATATATTCCTAAGTATTTAATTCTTTTCATTGCAACAGTGAATGGAATAGTTTCCTTAATTTCTCTTTCTATTTTCTCATTATTAGTGTATAGGAATGCAAGGGATTTCTGTGTGTTGATTTTATATCCTGCAACTTTACTGTAATCATTGATTAGCTCTAGTAGTTTTCTGGTAGAGTCTCTAGGGTTTTCTGTGTAGAGGATCATGTCATCAGCGAACAGTGAAAGTTTTACTTCTTCTTTTCCAATTTGTATTCCTTTTATGTCTTTTTCTGCTCTGATTGCTGTAGCCAAAACTTCCAGAACTATGTTGAATAGTAGTGGTGAGAGTGGGCACCCTTGTCTTGTTCCTGACTTTAGGGGAAATGCTTTCAGTTTTTCACCATTGAGGATAATGTTTGCTGTGGGTTTGTCATATATAGCTTTTATTATGTTGAGGTATGTCCCTTCTATTCCCACTTTCTGGAGGGTTTTTATCATAAATGGATGTTGAATTTTGTCGAAGGCTTTCTCTGCCTCTATTGAGATAATCATATGATTTTTATTATTCAGCTTGTTAATGTGGTGTATTACGTTGATTGATTTGCGGATATTGAAGAATCCTTGCATTCCTGGGATAAAGCCCACTTGGTCGTGATGTATGATCTTCTTAATATGTTGTTGGATTCTGATTGCTAGAATTTTGTTAAGGATTTTTGCATCTATATTCATCAGTGATATTGGCCTGTAGTTTTCTTTTTTTGTGGGGTCTTTACCAGGTTTTGGGATTAGGGTGATGGTGGCCTCATAGAATGAGTTTGGAAGTTTCCCTTCCTCAGCAATTTTCTGGAAGAGTTTGAGTAGAATAGGTGTTAGCTCTTCTCTAAATTTTTGGTAGAATTCGGCTGTGAAGCCGTCTGGACCTGGGCTTTTGTTTGCTGGAAGATTCCTGATTACAGCCTCTAGTTTCGTGCTTATGATGGGTCTGTTCAGATTTTCTATTTCTTCCTGGTTCAGTTTTGGAAAGTTGTACTTTTCTAGGAATTTGTCCATTTTTCCAGGTTATTCATTTTATTACCATATAATTGCTGATAGTATTCTCTAATAATCCTTTGTATTTCTGTGTTGTCAGTTGTGATCTCTCCATTTTCATTTCTAATTTTATTGATTTGGTTCTTCTCCCTTTGTTTCTTGATAAGTCTGGCTAGTGGTTTGTCAATTTTATTTACCTTCTCAAAGAACCAGCTTTTGGCTTTGTTGATTTTTGCTATGGTCTCTTTTGTTTCTTTTGCATTTATCTCTGCCCTAATTTTTATGATTTCTTTCCTTCTACTGATCCTGGGGTTCTTCATTTCTTCCTTTTCTAGTTGCTTTAGATGTAGAGTTAGGTTATTTAGTTGACTTTTTTCTTGTTTCTTGAGGTGTGCCTGTATTGCTATGAACTTCCCCCTTAGCACTGGTTTTACAGTGTCCCAGAGGTTTTGGGTTGTTGTGTTTTCATTTTCATTCATTTCTATGCATATTTTGATTTCTCTTTTGATTTCTTCTATGATTTGTTCGTTATTCAGCAGCGTGTTGTTCAGCCTCTATATGTTGGCATGTTTAATAGTTTTTCTTCCATAATTGAGATCTAATCTTACTGCATTGTGGTCAGAAAAGATGCATGGAATGATTTCAACTTTTTTGAATTTACCAAGGCTAGATTTATGGCCCAGGATGTGATCTATCCTGGAAAAGGTTCCATGTGCACTTGAGAAAAAGGTGAAATTCATTATTTTGGGGTGAAATGTCCTATAGATATCTATTAGGTCTAACTGGTCTATTGTATCATTTAAAGATTGTGTTTCCTTGTTAATTTTCTGTTTAGTTGATCTATCCATAGATGTAAGTGGGGTATTAAAATCTCCCACTATTATTGCATTATTGTTAATTTCCCCTTTCATACTTGTTAGTAATTGTCTTACATACTGCGGTGCTCCTATGTTGGGTGCATAAATATTAATAATTGTTATATCTTCTTCTTGGATTGATCCTTTGATCATTATGTAGTTTCCTTCTTTGTCTCTTTTCACAGCCTTTGTTTTAAAGTCTATTTTATCTGATATGAGTATTGCTACTCCTGCTTTCTTTTGGTCTCTATTTGCATGGAATATCTTTTTCCAGCCCTTCACTTTCAGTCTGTATGTGCCCCTCGTTTTGAGGTGGGTCTCTTGCAGACAACATATATGGGGGTCTTGTTTTTGTATCCATTCAGCCAGCCTTTGTCTTTTGGTTGGGGCATTCAACCCATTTACGTTTAAGGTGATTATTGATAAGTACGATCCCGTAGCCATTTTCTTTATTGCTTTGGGTTCGAGTTTATACACCCTTTCTGTGTTTCCTGTCTAGAAAAGATCCTTTAGCATTTGTTGGAGAGCTGGTTTGGTAATGCTGAATTCTCTCAGCTTTTGCTTGTCTGTAAAGCTTTTGATTTCTCCTTCATATTTGAATGAGATCCTTGCTGGGTAGAGTAATCTGGGCTGCAGGTTATTTTCTTGCATCACTTTAAGTATGTCTTGCCATTCCCTCCTGGCCTGAAGAGTTTCTGTTGAAAGATCAGCTGTTATCCTTATGGGAATCCCCTTGTGTGTTATTTGCTGTTTTTCCCTTGCTGCTTTTAATATTTGTTCTTTGTGTTTGATCTTTGTTAATTTGACTAATATGTGTCTTGGAGTATTTCGCCTTGGGTTTATCCTCTTGGGGACTCTCTGGGTTTCTTGGACTTGGGTGATTATTTCTTTCCCTATTTTAGGGAAGTTTTCAACTATTATCTCCTCAAGTATTCTTTCATGGTCTTTCTTTTTGTCTTCTTCTTCTGGGATTCCTATGATTCGAATGTTGCAGCGTTTAACATTGTCCCAGAGGTCTCTAATATTGTTCTCATTTCTTCTAATTTGTTTTTCTTTTTTCCTCTCTGTTTCATTTATTTCTACAATTCTATCTTCTAGCTCACTTATCCTGTCTTCTGCCTCTGTTATTCTACTGTTTGTTCCCTCCAGAGTGTTTCTGATCTCATCTATTGTATTATTCATTGTATATTGACTCTTTTTTATTTCCTCTAAGTCCTTCTTAAACCTTTCTTCCATCTTCTCAATCCTTTTCTCCAGGTTATTTATCTGTAACTCCATTTTGCTTTCAAGATTTTGAATCATTTTCACCACCAAAATTCGAAATTCTTTTTCATGTAGATTCCCTATATCTTCCTCTTTTGTTTGTGTTGGTCGGCATTTATCTTGTTCCTTTACTTGCTGGGTATTTCTCTGCCTCTTCATGTTGCTTATATTGCTTTGCTTGGGGTGGCCTTTCCCTCTTCTGGCCGTTTGTGGAGTTCTCTTTATTATGTAGTTTCCTCTGTGTGTGTGGGTTTGGACAGGTGACTTGTCAAGGTTCCCTGGTTATGGAAGCTTGTGTCGGTGTTCTGGTGGGTGGAGCTGGATTTGTTCTCTCTGGAGTGCAATGAAGTGTCCAGTAATGAGTTATGAGATGTCAGTGGGTTTAGAGTGACTTTGGGCAGCCTGTGTATTGAAGCTCAGGGCTAGTTTCCTGTGTTACTGGAGAATTTGCGTGGTATGTCTTGCTCTGGAAATTGTTGACCCTTGGGTTTAGTGTAGGTATGGAGATGTTTGATGAGCTCCTATCGATTAATGTTCCCTGGAGTCAGGAGTTCTCTGGTGTTCTCAGGATTCTGGCTTAAGCCTCTTGCCTCTGGTTTTTGGTCTTATTCTTGGAGTAGTCTCTAGATGTCTCTGTCTGTCATTTCCAAGGTGGTTCCCTCTGTTTTAGCTTCTGTTTGCTGGTCTCTTCAGTGTCTAATTTCCGCCCTGATACTAGGGGGTGGGTGGACACTTTTTAAGGCTCAGTTGTTCAGTCCTGTTCTGGGAAGGGAGGAACGCTGCAGACGAATATCTCTGGCGTCTGTGGGGAGTGCTCACAGCGTCTCGGCCACACTGGGTTTGCCCCCGCTCACAGCACATATGCTGTCCCAGTCTATACTGCACAGGCTCTAGGTTACTCTGCCGGGAACTGTCCGAGGCCGGCGCCAGGTTGTATGCACTTCCCAGGTCTGTGCGGCTCAAGTTCAGGTTCTCAGGTACTCCACAAAGGCGCAGACTTGGTTGGGCCTGCGTTTTGTGCCTTCCCTGTTCCGAGCAGCTCAGGGGACCAGGTGTTTGGCGAGCGCGGTCTCTGCGACTTATCGCCTCCCCAGTCCCCGCCACTCAGGTTTCTGGGTGTACAACCGGTGCACCTTCTCAGGGGGATATCGACCGGCCCAAGGCCAAGAAGTCCTGATTAGCAACAAGCCTGTGTGCAGTTTGTATCAGATGCCTTTCTGGGGCCGCGGTTGCCCGTTCCGGCTCTGGCTGCACTCCCTGCCTGTCTTGGCGGGGGATGGGGGATGGGCCAGCCGCAGCCGGCTCACTCTGCTCAGTCCTTTATTCTGTGAGTGGGGCTGGCCGAGTCATAGGTTAGAGCTTTCCACCTTTTCGTGGGGAAGCTATCCCACAGTCTGCTTTGCTCTCCCCAGTTCTCTCAAATTGTTCTCGCGGCATTCAAGCCCAGTCCTCTCTCTAAGCAGTTCAGCCGGCTCCTCCCTGCCCAGCCCCCGCTTGCGAATGGCGTATGCAGGCGTCCGTGCTTCTTCTCCGCTGGGAGTTACTGTTTGGCGGGTAATCTGTGGGTTTTAAAAAAATCTTAAAAAAAAAACGAGGGTTATGTGGCCCTCTGAGCTTCCAAGGCTCGCCACAGATTCGCCAGTGAGAGTGTTTCCTGGTGTTTGGAAACTTCTCTCTTTTTAAAGCCTCCCTTCCCGGGATGGAGCTCCGTCCTTACTTCTTTTGTCTCTCTTTTTATCTTTTATGTTTTTTCCTACCTCCTTTCGAAGACAATGGGCTACTTTTCTGGGTGCCTGACGTCCTCTGCCAGCATTCAGAAGTTGTTTTGTGGACTTTACTCGCGTTCAAATGTTCTTTTGATGAATTTGTGGGGGAGAGAGTGGTCTCGCCGTCCTATTCCTCTGCCATCTTGTTCCTTCTAAAAGCCTCTTGATGAAAGTGAAAGAGGAGAGTGAAAATGTTTGCTTGAAGCTCAACATTCAGAAAACAAAGATCATGGCATCTGGTCCCATCACTTCATGGGAAATAGATGGAAAAACAGTGGAAACAGTGTCAGACTTTATTTTTTTGGGCTCCAAAATCACTGCGGATGCTGATTGCAGCCATGAAATTAAAAGACGCTTACTCCTTGGAAGGAAAGTTATGACCAACCTAGATAGTATAATAAAAAGCAGAGACATTACTTTGCCAACCAAGGTCCGTCTAGTCAAGGTATGCTTTTCCCAGTGTCATGTATGGAAGTGAAAGTTGGATTGTGAAGAAAGCTGATCGCCGAAGAATTGATGCTTTTGAACTGTGGTGTTGGAGAAGTCTCTTGAGAGTCCCTTGGACTGCATGGAGATCTAACCAGTGCATTCTAAGGGAGATCAATCCTGGGTGTTCATTGGAAGGACTGATGCTAAAGCTGAAACAAAAATACTTAGGCCACCTCATGCGAAGAGTTGACTCACTGGAAAAGACTCTGATGCTGGGATGCATTGGGGGCGGGAGGAGAAGGGGACGACAGAGAATGAGATGGCTGGATGGCATCACCGACTTGATGGACATGAATTTTAGTGAACTCCGGGAGTTGGTGATAGACAGGGAGGCCTGATTTGCTGTGATTCATGGCATCGCAAAGAGTCGGACACGAGTGAGTGACTGAACTGAGCTGAACTGAACTGAATGTTTTCTGAAAACCAAGTTTAGTCTGTATCTCAGGCCCCGTTCCACTTATTGGCAGAAATCTTTCTAATCTCTTGCAAGGAAATTCACTTGAAAAGAAATTCATTGATAAAACAGTGTATTTTGAGGTTAGATTAGTCAATTCAGGCTTTTCCCCTTCACCCCGCCCCCCTTTTGTTCCTGCGGTAGAGGCAGTTTTCCTGTGGCTTTTGTGGTATTGTGATATTTCATGAAGGTCTATATATATTTATATATCTACACTCATTCTGGGGTGACATATCATTTAAGAAAATTACTCCACAATGGACTTTAGTCACTGACATTTCCTCATGCTGGCTCTTATCAGTAAATCCATCATTCATCTTACAGTCTTGGTGATTTTTAGTTTCATTTCCTTAACATGATTTCCCAATTTATTGGGGATTCACTGGCTTGCCACCAATGTCTCTTATTCTCTTCTGATGGTACAATGGTCTACTGCAGTTGTCCTTTGCACAGGGTATTTAAGGATACCAAGGTGGCCTATTTGTTTCTAAGATTTCATTTAGAATGGTCTTATAACAGAGCAGAACTCAAGACAGATAAATGAGGCTCTCCTGTCCTTTTTGCAATCTAGAATCATGCTTTAAGAAAAAGACATTCAATATACTAATACATATTTAGAGAACTTGAAAACAAAGTAAGTGTAGTATGGGAAGTAAGCTAAATCTCATTTATCATGGACATATTGGAAAAATTAAAAAAGCTAAAAGGGAAATTCCCTGGTGGTCCAGTGTTTAGGAATCCATGCTTCCTCTGTAGGAGACATGGGTACAATCCCTGGTCAGGGAACTAAGATCCCATAAGCCTAGTAGCACAATCAAAAGAAAAAAAAATATATAGTATATTAAAATAGATCTAAGTGGACATTTTCATACATTATCTTTGCCACTACTAGAAGTTTTTCCTTGAAATTCATGTTTCCTAAGAATGAGAACTGCCAACCATAGATGAAGTAGAGATTTTTTTGTCTTCTCTCCCTACTGCCACATCCCAGTCTTCATCAGTTCGTTTCCTTGTCACCCACACAAGTAAATTTTTAAAATGCCTCCATTACAACCAAATCTCCATGACTAAGCCTGCTTACAAACAAAGCAGAATGAAATTCTGTCATTATTATTCTCACTTGGACATCTAGGAGAGATTCAAATTTGGAGTTTTATCCATGGTAAATATATTGATCAAGGTGGTACACAGTCCTATATTTTATATTTCTTATAAGTAAAATATCATGCTTATGAATTTGGTTCTAACCTATTTTTAAAGTAAATAATTTAGATTATTAGAAGTTCTCTGAATTTTGCTTCTAACCTGAATAAGGAATTAGTTTTTAAAATATTCCTAACATTATTAATTATGCTTCTTGGACACCTGTGGTCAAATTCCCTTTTATAGTTGTATAGTCTCTTAAAATTCATAATATTCTTTTAATCTCAGGCAAAATGTTAAGGAAAATATCATGGCTAATTCCAGTTATCCAGTAAATAACATCATCATTTATGTACACTATTCTCACAAAGCTATATGTCCAATTATTATAGAAAATGGAAAAATATTAGAAATTACTGGAAAACTGTTCAAAAGTTATATCAGCTGGATATTTATGTTTACTATTTATTAGCTTTGAAAGGGATAACGAAATTGGAATTGGACATCACTGCCAATCATTTCTTCTGCTGGGGAGAAAATTTGAAAGAACAAAAGAGCTCTCTCCTCTTTGAAGCAGATAGTTGACTGAGGCAAAACCTAAATCTACCTGGTCACCTATAGTTGATAATAGAGTGATCATATTTGAACTTTGTATAGTAGTATTTTGAGTAGAGCCCCTGACTTCCCTCTTAGCCTCTCTATACCCTGAGATTTCTAACTCATTGCTTATCACATAAAAACAAAATTGGGCCTAGGTTACCTAAGTTATTCTTGATTTTGTCAAGTACCTAGTATACTCAATTTCTGAGGACATCTTACTGATAAAGTTAAAAATATTTAGTCCTTCTATCATCTTACATCTATCTTCCTCTGATACACACCTGCATGGGTTTGCCCATTTGGAGCAACAAAGGAAACACACACACACACACACACACATTGGTTTCCTACAAGTTTTTTGGGCAAAACTCCTGGCTATCTTCCTGATTTTTCCTTTGCTGGGTTAGCATGCCTTTTCTCTTCAATCAGTTTTTTCTGACATGTACAGGGCCCTCACTGTATTGTGGACACCCAAGAAAATAACTTTAAATATAAATTAATATGTAGACATTGAGTTAGATCTATTTCTTAAATGCCTTTCAGAATATGAAAGCTTTTATATTTGCTATCAGAAAGCTTCTCACAATATTCTGTCTGTATCAAAAGAAAAGATACCAGTGAATATCTTTTTACCTGTATGAGTAGTTGATTACCACAATAATGCTAAGTAACAAACCACTATGAAACATCATCAACATAGAACAACAAGAATTGATTGCTTGCATGTTTGGAGTTAATTGGGGATTGGTGAGATGCTAAAAGATAATTCTTTGAAAGTGCTGCACTCAATATGTCAGCAAATTTGGAAAACTCAGCAGGACTGGAAAAGTCAGTATTTATTCCAATCCCAGAGAAAGGCAATGCCAAAGAATGCTCAAACTACTGCTCAATAGTACTCTTCTCACACGCTAGAAAAGTAATGCTCAAAATTCTCCAAGACAGGCTTCAACAATATGTGAACCATGAACTTCCAGATGTTCAAGTTGGTTTTAGAAAAGACAGAAGAACCAGAGCTCAAATTGCCAACATCTGCTGGATCATCAAAAAAGCAAGAGAGTTCCAGAAAAACATCTATTTCTGCTATATTGACTATGCCAAAGCCTTGACTGTGTGGATCACAATAAACTATGGAAAATTCTGAAAAAGATGGGAATACCAGACCACCAGACTTGCCTCTTGAGAAACCTGTATGCAGGTCAGGAAGCAGCAGTTAGAACTGCACATGGAAAAACAGGCTGGTTCCAATAGGAAAAGGAGTATGTCAAGGCTTTATATTGTCACCTTGCTTCAGTTCAGTTCAGTCCCTCAGTCGTGTCCGACTCTTTGTGACCCCAAAATCACAGCACGCCAGGCCTCCCTGTCCATCACCAACTCCCAGAGTTCACTCAAACCCATGTCCATCAAGTCGGTGATGCCATCCAGCCATCTCATTCTCTGTCGTCCCCGTCTCCTCCCGCTCCCAATCCCTCCTAGCATCAGAGTCTTTTCCAGTGAGTCAACTCGTCGCATGAGGTGGCCAAAGTATTGGAGTTTCAACTTTAGCATCAGTCCTTCCAATGAACACCCAGGATTGATCTCCTTTAGAATGGACTGGTTGAATCTCCTTGCAGTACAAGGGACTCTCAAGAGTCTTCTCCAGCACCACAGTTCAAAAGCATCAATTCTTCGGTGATCAGTTTTATTCACAGTCCAACTCTCACATCCATATATGACCACTGGAAAAACCGTAGCCTTGACTAGACAGACCTTGGTTGGCAAAGTAATGTCTCTGCTTTCTATTTTTATTAATTTTTATTTAATTAATGGTACAAAGCACAATGCCAAAAACATTAACAGTTAAAATTTCACCAAATGAAAATATACTATAGTATACACAGTTGTAAAAAGCTACATGAAGTTATTTTATGACTGCCTCAAGCTGCAAAAAGAAAAAAAACCCAATGCCATACCTAAGTTATCCCTCTCTCAAAATAATGCCATTTATGTTATAATTTAACATAATTTAATAATATTTATGTTATTTATGGTTTATAAAATAAATGTCTCTGCTTTTTAATATACTATCTAAGTTGGTCATAACTCTCTTTCCAAGGAGTAAGCGTCTTTTAATTTCATGGCTGCAATCAGCATCTGCAGTGATTTGGAGCCCAATAAAATAAAGTCTGGCACTGTTTCCACTGTTTCCCCATATATTTCCCGTGATGGGACCAGTTGCCATCATCTTTGTTTTCTGAATGTTGAGCTTCAAGCCAACCCTTCTACTCTCCTTTTTCCCTTTCATCAAGAGGCTTTTGAGTTCCTCTTCACTTTCTGCCATAAGAATGTTGTCATCTGCATATCTGAGGTTATTGATCTTTCTCCCAGGAATCTTGATTCCAGCTTGTGCTTCTTCCAGCCCAGCGTTCCTCATGATGTACTCTGCATATATGTTAAATAAGCAGGGTGACAATATACAACCTTGACGTACTCCTTTTCCTATTTGGAACCAGTCTGTTGTTCCATATCCAGTTCTAGCTGTTGCTTCCTGACCTGAATACAGGTTTCTCAAGAGGCAGGTCAAGTGGTCTGTTATTCCCATCTCTTTCAGAATTTTTCACAGTTTATTGTGATCCACACAGTCAAAGGCTTTGGCATAGTCAATGAAGCAGAAATAGATGTTTTTCTGGAACTCTCTTGCTTTCTCCATGATCCAGTGGATGCTGGCAATTTGATCTCTCGTGCCTCTGCCTTTTCTAAAACCTGCATGAACATCTGGAAGTTCACCGTTCACATACTGCTGAAGCCTAGCTTGGAGAATTTTGAGCATAACTTTACTGGTGTGTGAGATGAGTGCAATTGTGCGGTAGTTTGAGCATTCTTTGGTATTGCCTTTCTTTGGGATTGGAATGAAGACTGACCTTTTCCAGTCCTGTGGCCACTGCTGAGTTTTCCAAACTTGCTGGCATATCGAGTGCAGCACTTTCACAGCATCACCTTTCAGGATTTGAAATAGCTCTACTGGAATTCCATCATCTCCACTAGCTTTGTTCATAGTGATGTTTTCTAAGGCCCACTTTTATTCACATTCCAAGATGTCTGGCTCTGGGTGAGTGATCACACCATCGTGATTATCTTTGTCGTGAAGATCTTTTTTGTACAGTTCTTCTGTGTATTCTTGCCACCTCTTCTTAATATCTTCTGTTTCTGTTAGGTCCATACCATTTCTGTCCTTTATCGAGCCCATCTTTACATGAAATGTTCCCTTGGTATCTCTAATTTTCTTGAAGAGATCTCTTGTTTTTCCTATTCTGTTGTTTTCCTCTATTTCTTTGCATTGATCGCTGAGGAAGGCTTTCTTACCTCTCCTTGCTATTCTTTGGAACTCTGCATTCAGATGCTTATATCTTTCCTTTTCTCCTTTGCTTTTTGCTTCTCTTCTTTTCACATCTATTTGTAAGGCCTCTTCTGACAGCCATTTTTCTTTTTTGCATTTCTTTTCCATGGGGATGGTCTTGGTCCCTGTCTCCTGTAGAATGTCACAAACCTCTGTCCATAGTTCATCAGGCACTCTATCTATCATATCTAGTCCCTTAAATCTATATCTCACTTCCACTGTATAATCATAAGGGATTTGACTTAGATCATATCTGAATGATCTAGTGGTTTTCCCTACTTTAATTTCAGTCTGAATTTGGCAATAAGGAGTTCATGATCTGAGCCACAATCAGCTCCTGGTCTTGTTTTTACTAACTGTATAGAGCTTCTTCAGAGTACATCATGAGAACTGCTGCGCTGGAGGAAGCACAAGCTGGAATTAAAATTGCCGGGAGAAATATCAATAACCTCAGATATGCAGATGGCACCACCCTTATGGCAGAAAGTGAAGAAAAACTAAAGAACCTCTTGATGAAAGTGAAAGAGTAGTGAAAATGGCAGAAAGCTCAACATTCAGAAAACTAAGATCATGGCATCTGGTCTCATCACTTCATGGCAAATAGGTGGGGAAACAATAGAAAGAGTGGCTGAGTTTATTTTTCTGGCCTCCAAAATCACTGCAGATGGTGACTGCAGCAATGAAATTAAAAGACATTTACTTCTTGAAAGGAAAGTGATGACCAATCAATGCAGCATATTAAAAAGCAGAGACATTACTTTGTCAACAAAGGTCTGTTTAGGCAAGGCTATTGTTTTCCCAATAGTCATGTATAGATGTGAGAGTTGGACTGTAAAGAAAGCTGAATTGATGCTTTTGTAATGTGGTGTTGGAGAAGACTCTTGAGAGTCCCTTGGACTGCAAGGAAATCCAATCAGGCAATCCTAAAGAAGATCAGTCCTGGGTGTCCATTTGAAGGGCTGATGCTGAAGCTGAAGCTGAAACTCCAATCCTTTGGCCACCTGATGGGAAGGGCTGACTCATTTGAACAGACCCTGATGCTGGGAAAGATTGAGGGCAGGAGTAGAAGGGGACGACAGAAGATGAGATGGCTGGATCGCATCACCAACTCAATGGACATGAGTTTGGGTAAACTCTGGGAGTTGGTGATGCACAGGGAGGCCTGGCATGCTGCGGTTCATGGGGTTGCAAAGTGTCAGACACGACTGAGTGGCTTAACTGAACTGAACTAAATTGACATGCTTTTGCTGATCAAGACTGGGCTTGAGCAAAATTCTAGAGGTTGGCTGGCTATTGACTGATCTAAGTTTGCCTCTGTTTGGGATGGTTAGAATGATCAACTTTACTTCCTAAGTTTTCTTTGAGGGGAGAGGGAATAAGTTAACACTTGTTTTGGTTATTTCTAAGCATATTAACAAAAAGTTTGGCAAACACACAAAAGTATAAGAAAGAAGTGCAAACGTGTATTTTGCAAGCCTCCGCATGTATATTTACTTACATCCCACTATCTAAGGATGTTCACATACTGAGGCCCATAATCAGATTGGCAGGGCACGAAAAATGACATAGCAATGGGAAAGGAGGCAGACAACTGTGAAAATTTGGGACCACTTTTCTTATGTATGTATAAAATCTTAAGTCAGAAAACACTCAAAGAGAGTCTGTGAATGCTATACCAGAAGCTCTGGAGAACTTAAAAGAATAGATAACGGTTTCCATAACAAATGAACTCTTGTTTATTGTTTATAGTGATTTTAAATTTCTAAAACTTATTATTTACTAGGTGTATAAACCATTGATATTTTGCAGGTTTTTTAATAGTTCACTCGAATTTCAGCATGACTGTAATTTTGCAATAAGACATTATAAGGAAAAATGGAGAATTCAAAGCTACCAGGTGATCAGGTAAACCCAGAGAATTCCAAATCAAACACGGGAATAAAAATTTTTGCTATAAAATTATATAAATCATATAAAGAGTTAATGATTCTGAAATTAGTTGAAATATCTTCAGAGTTCTTCAAAGTCTGTACTTAGGTTTTTTTTTTAGCGTTGTAGGCTAGCATTATAAGAATCTTTTAGAGATAAATCTAGAAATATGACTCCCATATTTTCTCCCTCCTCCTCCTTCTCTCCCCAACCCTGTACTTCTTTCTCTACTTGTGGATCAAGGAGGGAGTGTGTAGCATCATTACACAAATGAGGTGGACAAGATGGCTTTTAAGCAAAAAGACAGGTGATATCATAGGATTCCAGGAATCTCAGTGATAGCTGTTATCAGTCAGGTCTCCAAACTTTGAGGTAAGTATCTAGGTTTCATTGCTAGTCTCAAAATTAATATCATTTCCTTTTTTGTTGTCATATTAAAAGAAAAAAATATGTAATGTGTCATCTGAAAGGGAAACATATTTATGTAAACTTAGCCCCAATTTTAGTTGTCTCTGCAGAAGAGTGTGTTTTTTTCCCCAGAGTGTGAGACCTGCAAAACCTTGGATACACTGAGGACAAACATAAAAATATGGGAAATAGAACGTTTTGCTTTGAATGCAATATTTGTAAGTCAGTGGCTCTAAGAAAAGTGACAATAGGTGTCAAGGAGTTAAAAGTGAATTATAGGTAAAAATCCTAGGTAATAATGCCTTTGAATTATAATTTTTTGCTATCTCATTTTTATTTAGCTAGAACTTTATCTCATAGATAAATTGAAAATGCCCTATTAAATTTATCTATATGTCAGATAAGAGTTTTTAAGTTACTATTTCCATTCCTTTAAAAAGTTATATTAGTTGGTAATAGGTTTTAAAGTTTAAAATAAATTAATAGTCACATTTCTAACAAATATCAACAACAATAATGGCCGCTAAAGCAGCTCCAAATTTACAATGAAAAATTTGCTGCTAGTGCTATTTTTTAGCTAAATATTTTCAATTAACTCTCAGTTCAGTTCAGTTGCTTGGTCATGTCCCACTCATCGTGACACAATGGTCTGCAGTATGCCAGGCTTCCCTGTCCATCACAAACTCCTGGAGCCTGCTCAAACTCATGTCCATTGAGTCAGTGATGCCATCCAACCATCTCATCCTCTGTCGTCCCCTTATCCTCCTGCCTTCAATCTTTCCCAGCATCAGGATCTTTTCCAGTGAGTCAGTTCTTCGTATCAGGTGGCCAAATTTCTATTGAAGTATAATTTAGATAAATAATGTGCTCAAGTATTACGTATATATACTGAGATATTTTGACAAACATAGACACTTGAGTATACTATCACCCATGTGTATACTTATATTCCATATTAGTATATGGAAAATGGACATCACCCCAGAAAGAGTCTTCATGCAGTTAGTTAAGTCTCCATCCTAAAATTTTATTGACTATGATAAAGCCTTTGACCATGTGGCTAAAGCCTTTGACTGGCGTGGATCACAGCAAACTGGAAAATTCTTAAAGAGATAGGAATACCAGACCAACTTACATGCCTCTTGAGAAGCCTATATGAAGGTCAAGAAGCAACAGTTAGAACCTGGCATAGAACAGACTGGTTCAAAATTTGGAAAGTATGATAAGGCTGTATTTTGTCACCCTGCTTATTTAACTTATATGTAGAGTACATCATGTGAAATACCAGGCTGGATGAATCATAAACTGGAATTAAGGTTGCCAGGAGAAAATCAACAATCTCAGATTTATACATAATACCACTCTAATGAGATGGCTGGATGGCATCACTGACTCTGTGGACATGAGTTTGAGTGAACTCCGGGAGTTGGTGATGGACAGGGAGGCCTGGCATGCTGTGATTCATGGGGTCGCGGAGAGTCGGACACGACTGAGCGACTGAACTGAACTGAACTGAACTGAACTGAATGGCAGAAAATGAAGAGGAAGTAAAGATCCTTTTGATGAGGGTGAAAGAAGAGAGTGAAAACACTAGAATAAATTTCAGCATTCAAAAAATTAAGATCATGGCATTAAGTTTCCTCACTTTATGGAAAATAGATGGAGAAAAAGTTGGAAAAGTCACAGATTTTACTTTCTTGGGCTCCAAAATCACTGAGGATGGTGCCTGAATCCATGAAGTTAAAAATGCTTGCTCCTTGCAAGGAAAGCTATGAAAAACCTAGGCAGCATATTAAAAAGCAGATGCAAAACTTTCCTGACAAAGTTCTGTCTAGTAAAAGCTGTGGTTTTTCCAGTAGTCATGTACTAATGTGAGAGTTGGACTGTAAAGAAGGCTGAGCACCGAAGAATTGATGCTTTTGAACTTTTGTTCTGGAGAAGACTCTTGAGAGTCCCATGGACAGCAAGGATATCAAATCAGGCAATCCTAAATGAAACCAACCCTGAATATTCACTGGAAGGACTGATGTTGAAACTGAAGCTCCAATACTCTGGCCACCTCCTGGAAAGATTTAATTTATTGGAAAAGACCCTGATGCTGAGAAAGATGAAGGTAGTAGGAGAAGAGGGAGATGGAGGATGAGGTTTGGATTGCATCATTGACTCACTGGACATGAGTTTCAGCAAACTCTGGGTGATAACGAAGGAAAAGGAAGCCTGGTGTATTGCAGTGTATGGGGCCACAAAGTATCAGACATGACTTAACGACTGAATAACAATAGCCTTGGAAAATTTTCTAGGCAATGACATGGGGAAGGGGAACACAAGTGGAAATTGGCAGACTCCCTGAGTTGAAGATGTGGAGCTGAGTGTTTGAAAAATGAGGTAACTAGAATTTATGGACCAGACCATCAGAGAGGAGAGCTATACTAAGGGAAAATTCTAGAAATCTGCAGATGGTCCCTTTTGACTACTCTGTTTAGGAAAAATTAGTGGATTTGTGTGAGAAAATTACCTCACTTAGGAGAAATGATTTCCTGAAAGCATTAGTGATAACAGTCATCATCACTATCCCAGGACTGAGAATGGTGCCTCTCACACCAACCAGACTAAATATACTTCAAGTTTCATGAGGATTTGGGTACAGCATATGAAACTGTCTTGCCTCATTGATGGGAAGTTATTGAACATCATTTGATTCTCAACTAATGAGGTTTAAAGCAAGACACACAGTAAGCAAACTGTTTCTATATAACTTAACTATGTTCCAGAATAACATTCAATGATACTCAAAGAAGACTAACTGATCCCAAACATAATAAGATAAAGTTTACAATGTCTAACATCTGATCATAATTGACAAGGCAGGTGGAGAAATAGGAAAAATGTGCTGCATAATGGAGAGAGAAAAGACAATCAAAACATACCTAAAACTAATGCCTATTTTAGAATTAGCAGGAGAGGACATTAAAACTATTATTATGACTAGATTCTAAATATTCAAAAAAGACATGTTGAGATAAATAAGATAAACAGGAAGATTATATAAAAAATTCAGAGATAAAAGAATCTTCAATTGTATGATGAAAAATATACTGCTTGGAATTAAAGTCCGATTAGACACTGAAGAAAAAATGTTGAAGTCACATCACTATAAGTTATCTACAATAAATCTCAGAGGGAAATAATAAACAGTATGAAGATCAGTGAGCAGTGGATGAAGCTCAAGCAGCTTGAGTGAAGTGAGTGAAGTCGCTCAGTCATGTCCGACTCTTTGAGACCCCATGGACACCAAGATCCTCCGTCCATGGGATTTTCTAGGCAAGAGTACTGGAGTGGGTTGCCATATTAAAATGGATTGTCTGAAATAAAAAAATAGGGAAGCACAAAAAAGAATATTTGAAGAAACAGTGAGTGAAAATTTCCAAATTTGATGAAACATAAAAAAACTTACACCAAGCAATCTTAATTAGGTTTCTTGATACAAGTGATTTTAAAAAAAAGGAGTCTTAAAAAAGAGGAAAACATCTATTATAAACTAAAGAAGAAAAATGAGAATGACAACGAATTTCAGGCATAAAACAATGTAAAAGGAAAGACCGAAGATCAACACATTCAAAGTATTAAGACATACTATCTGCAAAGAATTTTATACCAAGCCCAAATACCTTTTATTAAAGAAGTTAAAATATTCCTTTGGACATACCAAAATTTAATGAAGTTATTCAGGAAGAAGGAAAATGATATGACACCAAAGTGTAGAACTATACAAGAATAAAGATTATATGAAATAGTAATTTTATGGATGGATATATGCTTTTTTTCTTTTCATTTAAACCAAATAGATAATTAGAAGATTAAAAATAATAATGGAAGTGAGATTTATATAGCATATATAAAAATGAAATGTATGACAGCAATAGGACACAAAGTGGAAATGAATAAAATATATAACAGAGAAATAGTATAAAATATACTATTTTAATGTTCTTTTATGTGAAATGGTATGATATCACTTGAAAATTGATTGTCATACATTAAACATATGTAGTCCTAACTTTAAAGCAGTCATAAAACAGCACACACATGGACAGCTTTAGTTAGTCAGCCAACATTAGAAATCAGTTCAATTCAGTTAATTTCAGTGGCTCAGTCGTGTCCGACTCTCCGCGACCCCATGAATCAGAGCATGCCAGGCCTCCCTGTCCATCACCAACTCTCGGAGTTCACTCAAACTCATGTCAACAGAGTCGGTGATGCCATCCAGCCATCTCATTCTCTGTCGTCCCCTTCTCTTCCCGCCCGCAATCTTTGCCAGCATCAGAGTCTTTTCAAGTGAGTCAACTCGTCGCATGAAGTGGCCAAAGTATTGCAGTTTCAGCTTTAGCATCAGTCCCTCCAATGAATGAACACCCAGGATTGATCTCCTTTAGAATGGACTGGTTGGATCTCCTTGCAGTCTAAGGGACTCTCAAGAGTCCTCTCCAACACCACAGTTCAAAAGCATCAATTCTTCGGTGCTCAGCTTTCTTCACAGTCCAACTCTCACATCCATACATGACCACGGGGAAAACCATAGCCTTGACTAGACGGACCTTTGTTGGCAAAGTAATGTCTCTGCTTTTTAATATACTATCAAGGTTGGTCGTAACTTTCCTTCCAAGGAGTAAGCGTCTTTTAATTTCATGGCTGCAATCAGCATCCACAGTGATTTTGGAGCCCAAAAAAATAAAGTCTGACAGTGTTTCCACTGTTTTACAATCTATAAATAAACAGCAACAAGAAAGAAAATACAAGACAAACTAGAAAAAAAGAAAGGAAAAATGGACTGGACAGAAAGAAAAAAATATAGGACAAATAGAAAACATAGCAAGCTACTTGCTATATACCCAGCCATATTAAGCTAAATGTAAATGGTCTAAAGATGAAAGCCAAAATGTAGAGCTTATCAGATTAGATAAACAAGTACTCAGAAACTGGATGCAGCTTACAAAAAGTGAACTTCAAATATCAATATACACCTAGGTTAATAACAAAAAGATAGAAAACAGTCTAACAGGTTAAAATAGTTAAAGTATGCTTTTGGAAGCTCTACTGGCATATATTCATACGCGTCTAATGATACAGTCTTTGAAAGCTAACAAATTTGGGGATGTTGATAGGATGAAGAGTGCATTGAATGTGAAAAAATAGTATGTAGAGGGTTAGAGGGAGTTAATGTAAAAATGGACTTAGAAAGAATAAAATTAGGTTGTAGAAGGAATATTTATTGCTGTTAATGACATTGATACATGATACTTAATTTTATCTAGAATTTAGCAATGTAAAACAGTTTATTTGAAATTTAAATAACTACCTTTGAAGAAAACTGAGTTTTCATATCTGTCCTCTTTAGATTCTTCAAAGAAAAGAAAGGTGGAAGTGTACAAGTTTTACTCCCTTTGCTCATTAATTTTTAAAGTCTTATCTTTGAAATACTTGCCTTATAATGATGTTTCACCTGATTGGTTATGGCAGACACATTACTGTCCTGTCACTAAACATGATGCTTCAGAAAGTTGATTAATTTTGAATACTTGGTTTGAGATGAGAAAACATGGGTAAGTTGATTTTAGAATGAAGAATCTATGTGGAATTAATAATGTAATCTTCAATTTCAGGCAAAAATTGCCTGTGTGCAGCATTTATGATAATCACAGAATCACTGGGGTGATTTGCCCAAAAGGCATATTGATAAAGTAGCTAAATTGTTTCAGGCATCAGGGACACAATAATTAATGTTTCATTTATTTTCACCATGCTGGAAAAGATTTATCTGTTGGATAATATTTGGACAATATGGGAAATGTTGTTTTACATATAAATAATAGGTATTTCATAATTTTTATTCCAACAATAATTTTCCTTTAACAATAAAACAAAAAATGTAATCACATTTTATACCTTTCAGTATTCTTTTTGAGTATATGGTTTCCCTGTATAGTCATCAGTATCACCTTATAATCTTTATTCCATGTCTCAAAATATGACATTTTCCCTTGGATGCCTGCTAAATATATGTGATAGAAGATCAGATTTATTAGCAAGGGCTAGGAAGTTGCTTCAGATAGTAATATTTAAAGCTCCAGATTGTTTGGAAAAGAAAAGGCTGAAAGCAAAAAACAATGGGATAGGAGGTAGAAGTGGAAGCATTAAATTTAAAGTGAATAGAGAGTGGGGGAGGAATGTGATTTGATGTTTTCATTTCTTTTCTATTCCAAAGTCTTTTTTTTTGTTGTTTTGTTTTCTTTTGGGCTTCCTTTGTGGCTCAGCCCATAGAGAATCTGCCCACAATGCGGGAGACCAGGGTTCGATCCCTGCTTTGGGAACATCTGCTGGAAAAGGGAAAGGCAACCCACTCCAGTATTCTGGCCTGGAGAATTCCACGGACTGCATAGTCCATTGGGTCACAAAGAGTCGGATAAGACAGCGACTTTCACCTCACCCTTTGTTTTATCCTTCATTCTTTAGATTTTGTAGCCCAGGGTTCAGAGCTGGATGTTCTCAATTAATATAACATGTCTCAGAAATCCTGCAGCAGCTACCTGAAAGTTCAAATCCACTCCTATTGCGTTAATATTCCCTAAACCTCAGACAGAAAAATTTACTTCTTTCACTAGGAGATTTGTCATGGTTAAGAATACATAAAAAACTCATTCTTTTTTGTTGTCATTCAACACAAATGTAATAACTTTTAGGTTATCGTTAACTATTAACACGGCCTATAAAATCTTAAGCCAATAAGGCCTAATACCAAATATGAAAGATAATAATACATCCAGTAGTGTGAATATATCCTAATATATGTCTCACATGTTTAAAACTAGCTATCTGATTTAAGATAGCTAGGCTTGGACAGCATATTCTATCCAAAAGTTTACCAAGTGGAAACATGTTTACCAGATGTATCTTTTAATATTTGCTGTCAATGTTCTCTAGCTAAAGACTACGAGAAATATACCTATTGTTAAATAGATTGGGTTTATTACTTATTAAAGTTGATGAGACTGCAACTCTAGGGGTATTCATGTTGCATTTCAGTAGTTCACTACAGTTCAGTTCAGTCGCTCAGTCGTGTCCGACTCTCCGCGACCCCATGAGTCACAGCACGCCAGGCCTCCCTGTCCATCACCAACTCCCGGAGTTCACTCAAACTCATGTTCACAAAGTCGGTGATGCCATCCAGCCATCTCATTCCTGTCATCCCCTTCTCCACCCGCCCACAACCTTGGCCAGCATCAGAGTCTTTTTCAGTGAGTCAACTCATCCCATGAGGTGGCCAAAGTATTTCTGTTTCAGCTTTAGCATCAACCTTCCAATGAACACCCAGGATTGATCTCCTTTAGAATGGACTGTTTGCAGTCCAAGGGACACTCAAGAGTCTTCTCCAACACCACAGTTCAAAAGCATCAATTCTTTGGCGATCAGCTTTCTTCACAGTCCAACTCTCACATCCATACATGACAACGGGAAAAACCATAGCCTTGACTAGGCAGACATTGGTTGGCAAAGTAATGTCTCTACTTTTTCATATACTATCAAGGTTGGTCATAACTTTCCTTCCAAGGAGTAAGCGTCTTTTAATTTCATGGCTGCAATCAGCATCTGTAGTGATTTTGGAGCCCCCAAAAATAAAATCTCACATTGTTTCCACTGTTTTTCCATCTATTTCCCATGAAGTGATGGGATCAGATGCCATGATCTTTGTTTTCTGAATGTTGAGCTTCAAGCCAACCTTTTCACTCCTCTTTCACTTTCATCAAGAGGCTTTTTAGTTCCTCTTCACTTTCTGTCATAAGGGTAGTGTAATATGCATATCTGAGGTTATTGATATTTCTCCCAGCAATGTTGACTCCAGCTTGTGCTTCTTCCAGCCCAGCGTTCCTCATGATGTACTTTGCATAGAAGTTAAATAAGCAAGGTGACAATATACAGCCTTGATGTACTCCTTTTCCTATTTGGAACCAGTCTGTTCCATGTCCACTTCTAACTTTTGCTTCCTGACCTGCATACAGGTTTCTCAAGAGGCAGGTCAGGTGGTCTGGTATGCCCATCTCTTTCAGAATGTTCCACAGTTGATTGTGATCCACACAGTCAAAGGCTTTGGCATAGTCAATGAAGCAGAAATAGATGTTTTTCTGGAAATCTCTTGCTTTCTCCATGATCCAGCAGATGTTGGCAATTTGATCTCTCATGCCTCTGCCTTTTCTAAAACCTACTTGAACATCTGGGAGTTCACGGTTCACATATTGCTGAATCCTGGCTTGGAGAATTTTGAGCGCGACTTTACTAGCGTGTGAGATGAGTGCAACTGTGCGGTAGTTTGAGCATTCTTTGGCATTGTCTTTCTTTGGGATTGGAATGAAGACTGACCTTTTCCAGTCCTGTGGCCACTGCTGAGTTTTCCAAACTTGCTGGCATATCGAGTGCAGCACTTTCACAGCATCACCTTTCAGGATTTGAAATAGTTCAGCTGGAATTCCATCACTTCCATTAGCTGTGTTCGTAGTGATGCTTTCCAAGGCCCACTTTTCTTCACATTCCAAGATGTCTGGCTCTAGGTGAGTGACCAAGTTATCGTGATTATCTTGGTCATGAAGATCTTTTTTGTACAGTCCTTCTGTGTATTCTTGCCACCTTTTCTTAATATCATCTGCTTCTGTTAGGTCCATACCATTTCTGTCCTTTATCGAGCCCATCTTTGCATGAAATATTCCCTTGGAATCTCTAATTTTCTTGAAGAGATCTCTTGTTTTTCCTATTCTGTTGTTTTCCTCTGTTTCTTTGCATTGATCGCTAAGGAAGGCTTTCTTACGTCTCCTTGCTATTCTTTGGAACTCTGCATTCAGATGCTTATATCTTTCCTTTTCTCCTTTGCTTTTCGCTTCTCTTCTTGTCGCAGCTATTTGTAAGGCCTCCTCAGACAGTCATTTTGCTTTTTTGCATTTTTTTTTGCATGGGGATGGTCTTGGTCCCTGTCTCCTGTACAATGTCACGAACCTCCAGTAGATATATTCGTAAGTATTTAATTCTTTTCGTTGCAACAGTGAATGGAATAGTTTCCTTAATTTCTCTTTCTATTTTCTCATTATTAGTGTGTTGATTTTATATCCTGCAACTTTACTATATT
Organism: Moschus berezovskii; assembly: GCF_049115385.1. Classification (NCBI taxonomy): domain Eukaryota; kingdom Metazoa; phylum Chordata; class Mammalia; order Artiodactyla; family Moschidae; genus Moschus; species Moschus berezovskii. The sequence continues at coordinate 127,018,311 of NC_142461.1, forward strand.
CATTGATTAGCTCTAGTAGTTTTCTGGTAGAGTCTTTAGGGTTTATTGTGTAGAGGATCATGTCATCAGCGAACAGTGAAAGTTTTACTTCTTTACTTCTTTTCCAATTTGGATTCCTTTTATGTCTTTTTCTGCTCTGATTGTTGTAGCCAAAACTTCCAGAACTATGTTGAATAGTAGTGGTGAGAGTGAGCACACTTGTCTTGTTCCTGACTTTAGGGGAAATGCTTTCAGTTTTTCACCATTGAGGATAATGTTTGCTGTGGGTTTGTTATATATAGCTTTTATTATGTTGAGATATGTCCCTTCTATTCCCACTTTCTGGAGGTTTTTTATTATAAATGGATGATGAATTTTGTCGAAGGCTTTCTCTGCCTCTATTGAGATAATCATATGATTTTTATTTTTCAGTTTGTTAATGTGGTGTATTATGTTGATTGATTTGCGGATATTGAAGAATCCTTGCATTCCTGGGATAAAGCCCACTTGGTCATGATGTATGATCTTCTTAATGTGTGTTGGATTCTGATTGCTAGAATTTTGTTAAGGATTTTTGCATCTATATTCATCAGTGATATTGGCCTGTAGTTTTCTTTTTCTGTGGGATCTTTACCAGGTTTTGGGATTAGGGTGATGGTGGCCTCATAGAATGAGTTTGGAAGTTTCCCTTCCTCAGTAATTTTCTGGAAGAGTTTGAGTAGAATCGGTGTTAGCTCTTCTCTAAATTTTTGGTAGAATTCAGCTGTGAAGACGTCTGGACCTGGGCTTTTGTTTGCTGGAAGATTTCTGATTACAGCCTTTAGTTCTGTGCTTGTGATGTGTCTATTCAGGTTTTCTATTTCTTCCTGGTTCAGTTTTGGAAAGTTGTACTTTTCTAGGAATTTGTCCATTTCTTTCAGGTTTTTCATTTTATTGCCATATAATTACTGATAGTATTCTCTAATAATCCTTTGTATTTCTGTGTTGTCAGTTGTGATCTCTCCATTTTCATTTCTAATTTTATTTATTTGGTTCTTATCCCTTTGTTTCTTGATTAATCTGGCTAGTGGTTTGTCAATTTTATTTACCTTTTCAAAGAACCAGCTTTTGGCTTTGTTGATTTTTGCTATGGTCTCTTTTATTTCTTTTGCATTTATCTCTGCCCTAATTTTTACGATTTCTTTCTTTGTACTAACCCTGGGGTTCTTCATTTCTTCCTTTTCTAGTTTCTTTAGATGTAGAGTTAGGTTAATTAGTTGACTTTATCTTGTTTCTTGAGGTGTGCTTGTATTGCTATGAAATTCCCCCTTAGCACTGCTTTTACAGTGTCCCACAGGTTTTGGGTTGTTGTGTTTTCATTTTCATTCATTTCTATGCATATTTTGATTTCTCTTTTGATTTCTTCTATAATTTGTTCGTTATTCAGCAGCGTGTTGTTCAGCCTCCATATGTTGGCATTTTTAATAGTTTTTCTCCCGTAATTGAGATCTAATCTTACTGCATTGTGGTCAGAAAAGATACTTGGAATGATTTCAATTTTTTTGAATTTACCAAGGCTAGATTTGTGACCAGGATGTGATCTATCCTGGAAAATGTTCCATGTGCGCTTGAGAAAAAGGTGAAATTCATTGTTTTTGGGTGAAATGTCCTATAGATATCTATTAGGTCTAACTGGTCTACTGTATCATGTAAAGTTTGTGTTTCCTTGTTAATTTTCTGTTTAGTTGATCTATCCATAGATGTAAGTGGGTTATTAAAATTTCCCACTATTATTGCATTATTGTTAATTTCCCCTTTCATACTTGTTAGTAATTATCTTACATATTGCGGTGCTCCTATGTTGGGTGCATAAATATTTATAATTTTTATATCTTCTTCTTGGATTTATCCTTTGTTCATTATGTAGTTTCCTTCTTTGTCTATTTTCACAGCCTTTGTTTTAAAGTCTATTTTATCTGATATGAGTATTGCTACTCCTGCTTTCTTTTGGTCTCTATTTGCATGGAATATCTTTTTCCAGCCCTTCACTTTCAGTCTGTATGTGTCCCTCATTTTGAGGTGGGTCTCTTGTAGACAACATATATGGGGTTCTTGTTTTTGTATCCATTCAGCCAGCCTTTGTCTTTTGGTTGGGGCATTCAACCCATTTACGTTTAAGGTAATTATTGATAAGTACGATCCCGTAGCCACTTTCTTTATTGCTTTGGGTTCGAGTTTATACACTCTTTCTGTGTTTCCTGTCTAGAGAAGATCCTTTAGCATCTGTTGGAGAGCTGGTTTGGTGATGCTGAATTCTCTCAGCTTTTGCTTGTCTGTAAAGCTTTTGATTTCTCCTTCATATTTGAATGAGATCCTTGCTGAGTACAGTAATCTGGGCTCTAGGTTATTTTCTTTCATCACTTTAAGTATGTCTTGCCATTCCCTCCTGGCCTGAAGAGTCTCTTGAAAGATCAGCTGTTATCCTTATGGGAATCCCCTTGTGTGTTATTTGCTGTTTTTCCCTTGCTGCTTTTAATATTTGTTCTTTGTGTTTGATCTTTGTTAATTTGATTAATATGTGTCTTGGAGTATTTCGCTTTGGGTTTTTCCTGTTGGGGACTCTCTGCATTTCTTGGACTTGGGTGATTATTTTTTTCCCCATTTTAGGGACGTTTTCAACTATTATCTCCTCAAGTATTCTCTCATGGTCTTTCTTTTTGTCTTCTTCTTCTGGGACTCTTATGATTCGAATGTTGCAGCGTTTAACATTGTCCCAGAGGTCTCTAATATTGTCCTCATTTCTTTTAATTCATTTTTCTTTTTTCCTCTCTGTTTCATTTATTTCTACAATTCTATCTTCTATCTCACTTATCCTGTCTTCTGCCTCTGTTATTCTACTGTTTGTTCCCTCCAGAGTGTTTCTGATCTCATCTATTGTATTATTCATTGTATATTGACCCTTTTTTATTTCCTCTACGTCCTTATTAAACCTTTTTCCATCTTCTCAATCCTTTTCTCCAGGTTATTTATCTGTAACTCCATTTTGCTTTCAAGATTTTGAATCATTTTCACCGTCAAAATTCGAAATTCTTTATCAGGTAGATTCCCTATATCTTCCTCTTTTGTTTGTGTTGGTGGGCATTTATCTTGTTCCTTTACTTGCTGGGTATTTCTCTGCCTCTTCATCTTGCTTATATTGCTTTGCTTGGGGTGGCCTTTCCCTCTTCTGGCCGTTTGTGGAGTTCTCTTTATTATGTAGTTTCCTCACTGTGTGTGGGGTTGGACGGGTGACTTGTCAAGGTTCCCTGGTTAGGGAAGCTTGTGTTGGTGTTCTGGTGGGTGGAGCTGGCTTTCTTCTCTCTGGAGTGAAATGAGGTGTCCAGTAATGAGTTATGAGATGTCAGTGGGTTTGGAGTGACTTTGGGCAGCCTGTATATTGAAGCTCAGTGCTATTTTCCTGTGTTGCTGGAGAATTTGTGTGGTATGTCTTGCTCTGGAACTTGTTGACCCTTGGGTGGTGCTTGGTTTTAGTGTAGGTATGGAGGTGTTATGTTCTCTGGAGTCAGGAGTTCTCTGGTTTTCTCAGGATTCGGGCTTAAGCCTCTTGCCTCTGGTTTTTGGTCTTATTCTTGGAGTAGTCTCTAGACTTCTCTATCTGTCATTTCCAAGGTGGTTCCCTTTGTTTTAGCTTCTGTTTGCTGGTCTCTTCAGTGTCTAATTTCCGCCCTGATACTAGGGGGTGGGTGGACACTTTTTAAGGCTCAGTTGTTCAGTCCTGTTATGGAAAGGGAGGAAAGCTGCAGACAAGTATCTCTGGCGTCTGTGGGGAGTGCTCGCAGAGTCTCGGCCACACTGGGCTTTCCCCCCCTCACAGCGCGTGTGTTGTCCCAGTCTACACTGCACAGGCTCTAGGTTGCTCTGCTGGGAACTGTCCGAGGCCAGTGCTGGGTTGTATGCACTTCCCAGGTCTGAGTGGCTCAAGTTCAGTTTCTCAGGTACTCCACAAAGACGCATACTTGGTTGGGCCTACGTTTTGTGCCTTCCCCAGTCCGAGCAGCTCAGGTGACCAGGTGTTTGGCAAGCACGGTCGCTGAGACTTATTGCCTCCCCAGTCCCTGCCACTTGGTTTTCTGGGTGTACAACCCACGCACCTTCTCATGTGGATATTGACTGGCCCGAGCCCAAGAAGTCTTGATTAGCAACAAGCCTGCCTGCAGTTTGTGTTGGATGCCTTTCTGGGGCCACGGTTGCCCCCTCCGGATCTGGCTGACCTCCCTGCCTGTCTCGGTGGTGGATGGGGGATGGGCTAACCACAGCTGGCTCTCTCTGCTCAGTCCTTTGTTCTGCGAGCAGGGCTGGCGGAGTCTTAGGTTAGAGCTTTCCGCCTTTTTGTGGGGAAACTTTCCCCAGTTACTTCTCTCAGATTGTTCTCGCTGCATTTAAGCCCCGTCCTCTCTCTAAGCTGTTCAGCCGGCTCCTCCCTGCCCAGCCCCCGCTTGCTAATGGTGTATGCAGGTGTCTGTGCTGCTTCTCCACTGGGAGTTACCGTTTGGCAGGTAATCTGTGGGTTTTCATTGTTTCTTTCTTTTTCCTCCCGGTTATGTAGCCCTCTGAGGTTCCAAGGCTCGCCACAGATTCATCAGTGAGAGTGTTTCCTGGTGTTTGGAAACTTCTCTCTTTTTAAAACCTCCCTTCCTGGGATGGAGCTCTGTCCTTACCTCTTTTGTATCCTTTTTATCTTTTATGTTTTTTCCTACTTCCTTTCGAAGACAATGGGCTGCTTTTCTGGGTGCCTGATGTCCAATGCCAGCATTCAGAAGTTGTTTTGTGGACTTTACTCCTCATTCAAATGTTCTTTTGATGAATTTGTGAGGGAGAGAGTGGTCTAGCAGTCCTACTCCTCTGCTATCTTGTTCTTCTCTCCACTAATGGCTTTAATGTATTAATTTTCTAGTTTGAAAACAAGCAGTGAAACACTGGAAAAAAGTATTTTTTCCTGTAAATTTATTATATAAGATATAAGTCTTCTGATTTTTTCTTTAAACTCTATGCCCCTAACCAAATACATCTAAGAATAAAATTTTTGTAAAATGAAGAAGAGGAAATAGTAGTGCCTGAAGAATTCTCCAAGTTTGTTACCATTACTTTTTATCATTAGTGTAAAATGTTCACTTATTTCACTGTTTTGAAATATTCTTAGTTATAAGTATTTTCTGGACAAATAATACTGTTAAGTTTCTGAGGAAAGAAGTTATAAAAGAATTTCAAATTTGCAGGGTAAAATGTTGCTTTCAAACATCTGTTAATAGACAGACAACCAATTATATTCGTGTAGTTTTCATTTACTGATCAGTGTGCATTATTATGGCAAGAGGATTATCTATGACATAGAAACATCACTCTTTAGAGTATTATTTTTTAAGCCATAGATATGTGCAGACCCTAATTGCCTGGAGAGTGGAAAACAATTTTTTTTTAAGTTTACAGGAAAGAATCTATAACAAGTTCAGGAGTAAATACAGAAGTTATCAAAGAGTATACATAGAAGGAAGTACACAGGGACATCACCAGATTAGCCTATACCAAAATCAGATAGATTATATTCATTGAAGCCAAAGATGGAGAAGCAGTATACAGTCAGAAAAAACAAGATTGGGAGCTGACTGGCTCAGATCATGAGCTCCTTATTACCAAATTCAGACTTAAATTGAAGGAAGTAAGGAAAACCACTAGACCATTCAGTTCAGTCAGTTCAGTCACTCAGTAGTGTCCGACTCTCTGCGACCCCATGAATCACTGCACGCCAGGCCTCCCTGTCCATCACCAGCTCCCGGAGTTCACTCAAACTCATGTCCATCAAGTCGGTGATGCCATCCAGCCATCTCACTCTCGGTCGTCCCCTTCTCCTCCTGCCCACAACACTTCCTAGCATCAGAGTCTTTTCCAGTGAGTCAACTCATCACATGAGGTGGCCAAAGTATTGCAGTTTCAGCTTTAGCAGCAGTCCCTCCAATGAACACCCAGGATTGATCTCCATTAGAATGGACTGGTTGGATCTCCTTGCAGTCCAAGGGACTCTCAACAGTCTTCCCCAGCACCACAGTTCAAAAGCATCAATTCTTCGGCGATCAGCTTTCTTCACAGTCCAACTCTCACATCCATACATGACCACGGGAAAAACCATAGCCTTGACTAGATGGACCTTTGTTGGCAAAGTAATGTCTCTGCTTTTTCATATACTATCAAGGTTGGTCATAATTTTCCTTCCAAGGAGTAAGCGTCTTTTAATTTCATGGCTGCAGTCAGCATCTGCAGTGATTTTGGAGCCCCCAAAAATAAAGTCTTACACTATTTCCACTGTTTTTCCATCTATTTCCCTTGAAGTGATGGGACCAGATACCATGATCTTTGTTTTCTGAATGTTGAGCTTCAAGCCAACCTTTTCACTCTCCTCTTTCACTTTCATCAAGAGGCTTTTGAGTTCCTCTTCACTTTCTGCCATAAGGGTAGTGTCACCTGTATATCTTAGGCTATTGATATTTCTCCCAGCAATCTTGATTCCAGCTTGTGCTTATTCCAGCCCAGCGTTCCTCAAGATGTAATCTGCATATAAGTTAAATAAGCAAGGTGACAATATACAGCCTTGACACACTCCTTTTCCTACTTGGAACCAGTCTGTTGTTCCATGTCCACTTCTAACTGTTGCTTCCTGAAGTGCATACAGGTTTCTCAAGAGGCAGGTCAGGTGGTCTGGGATTCCCATCTCTTTCAGAATGTTCCACAGTTTATTGTGATCCACACAGTCAAAGGCTTTGGCATAGTCAATGAAGCAGAAATAGATGTTTTTCTGGAACTCTCTTGCTTTCTCCATGACCCAGCGGATGTTGACAATTTGATCTCTGGTGCTTCTGCCTTTTCTAAAACCTGCTTGAACATCTGGGAGTTCATGGTTCACATATTGCTGAATCCTGGCTTGGAGAATTTTGAGCATGACTTTACCAGCGTGTGAGATGAGTGCAATTGTGGGGTAATTTGAGCATTCTTTGGCATTGCCTTTCTTTGGGATTGGAATGAAGACTGACCTTTTCCAGTCCTGTGGCCACTGCTGAGTTTTCCATATTTGCTGGCATATTGAGTGCAGCACTTTCACAGCATCATCTTTCAAGATTTGAAATAGCTCAACTGGAATTCCATCACCTCCACTAGCTTTGTTCGTAGTGATGCTTTCTAAGGCCCACTTGACTTCACATTCCAAGATGTCTGGCTCTAGGTCAGTGATCACATTATCGTGACTATCCTGGCTGTGAAGATCGATTTTGTACAGTTCTTCTGTGTATTCTTGCCACCTTTTCTTAATATCTTCTGTTTCTGTTAGGTCCATACCACTTCTGTCCTTTATCGAGCCCATCCTTGCATGAAATGTTCCCTTGGAATCTCTAATTTTCTTGAAGAGATCTCTTGTTTTTCCTATTCTGTTGTTTTCCTCTGTTTCTTTGCACTGATCACTGAGGAAGCCTTTCTTATCTCTCCTTGCTATACTTTGGAACTCTGCATTCAGATGCTTATATCTTTCCTTTTCTCCTTTGCTTTTCGCTTCTCTTCTTTTCACAGCTATTTGTAAGGCCTCCTCAGACAGCCATTTTGCTTTTTTGCTTTTCTTTTCCATGGGAATGGTCTTGGTCCCTGTCTCCTGTACCATGTCACGAACTTCCATCCAGAGTTCATCAGGCACTCTCTCTATCACATCTAGTCCCTTAAATCTATTTCTCACTTCCACTGTATAATCATAAGGGATTTGATTTAGGTTATATCTGAATGGTCTAGTGGTTTTCCCTACTTTCTTCAAGTCTGAATTTGGCAATAAGGAGTTCATGATCTGAGCCACAGTCAGCTCCTGGTCTTGTTTTTGCTAACTGTATACAGCTTCTCCATCTTTGGCTGCAAAGAATATAATCAATCTGATTTCGGTGTTGACCGTCTGGTGATGTCCATGTGTAGAGTCTTCTCTTGTGTTGTTGGAAGAGGGTGTTTGCTATGACCAGTGCGTTCTCTTGACAAAACTCTATTAGCCTTTGCCCTGCTTTATTCCGTGCTCCAAAGCCAAATTTGCCTGTTACTCCAGGTGTTTCTTGACTTCCTACTTTTGCATTCCAGTCCCCTATAATGAAAAGGACATCTGTTTTGGGTGTTAGTTCTAAAAGGTCTTGTAGTTCTTCATAGAACCGTTCATCTTTGGCTTCTTCAGCGTTACTGGTTGGGGCATAGACCTGGATTACTGTAATATTGAATGGTTTGCCTTGGAAACAAACAGAAATCATTCTGTCGTTTTTAAGATTGCATCCTAGTACTGCATTTCGGACTGTTTTGTTGACCATGATGGCTACTTCATTTTTTCTAAGGGATTCCTGCCCACAGTAGTAGATATAATGGTCATCTGAGTTAAATTCACCCATTCCAGTCCATTTTAGTTCACTGATTCCTAGAATGTCTACGTTCACTCTTGCCATCTCCTGTTTGACCACTTCCAATTTTCCTTGATTCATGGACCTAACATTCCAGGTTCCTATGCAATATTGCTCTTTACAGCACCGGAACTTGCTTCTATCACCAGTCACATCCACAACTGGGTATTGGTTTTGCTTTTGTTCCATCCCTTCATTCCTTCTAGAGTTACTTCTCCACCTATCTCCAGTAGCATACTGGGCACCTACCGACCTGGGGAATTCCTCATTCAGTATCCTATCATCCTGCTCTTTGATACTGCTCATGGGGTTCTCAAGCCAAGCACACTGAAGTGGTTTGCCATTCCCTTCTCCAGCGGACCAAATTCAGCTGTGGTCCATGTGATCAGATCGACTAGTTTCCTGTGATTATGATTTCAGTGTGTCTACCCTCTGATGCCCCCTCGCAATACCTACAGTCTTATTTGGGTTTCTCTTACCTTGGGCGTGGGATATCTCTTCACAGCTGCTCCAAGAAAGTACAGCTGCTGCACCTTACCTTGGATGAGGGGTATCTCCTCAAGGCCGCCCCTCCTGACCTTAAACGTGGAGTAGCTCGTCTCGGCCCTCCTGCACCCACGCAGCCACCGCCTATTGGACGTGGGGTAGCTCCACTCTGCTGCTGGCCCTGGCCTCAGGCGTGGGGTAGCTCCTCATCGTCCCGCCTCTTTGCGTGGTTGGTTGCACTGGGGCCGGAGTCTCCCGCATCTGCAATGCTGGGGCCGGGGTCTCCCTGCGTCTGCGCCATCGGGGCTGGCGTCTCCCGCGTCTGCGCCGCCAGGGCCGGCCATTTAGGTATGACCTAAATCAAGTCCCTTATGATTATACAGTGAAAATGACAGGTAGATTCAAGGGATTAAATCTGATAGAGTGCCTGAAGAACAATGGAGGGAAGTTCATGACATTGTAGAGGAGGCAGTGATCAAGACCATTCCCCCCCCCAAAAAAAAATGCAACAAAGCAAAATGATTGTTTGAGGAGGCCTTACAAATAGCTCTGAAAAGAAGTGAAAGGCAAAGGAGAAAGGAAAGATATATCCATTTGAATGCAGAGTTCCAAAGAATAGCAAGGAGAGCTAAAGGCTTCCTCAGTGATCAATGCAAAGAAATAGAGGAAAACAATAGAATGGGAAAGACTAGAGATCTCTTCAAGAAAATTAGAGATAGCAAGGGAACATTTCATGCAAAGATGGGCACAATATGGGACAGAAATGGTATGGACCTAACAGAAGCAGAAGATATTAAGAGGGGCAAGAATACACAGAAGAACTGTACAAAAATGATCTTCACGACCCAGATAATCACAATGGTGTGATCACTCAGCTAGAGCCAGACATCCTGGAATGTGAAGTCAAGTGGGCCTTAGAAAGCATCACTATGAACAAAGCTAGTGGAGATGACGGAATTCCAGTTGAGCTATTTCAAATCCTGAAAGATGATGCTATGAAAGTGCTGCACTCAATATGCCAGCAAATTCGGAAAACTCAGCAATGGCCACAGGACTGAAAAGGTCAGTTTTCATTCCAACACCAAAGAAAAGCAATGCTAAAGAATGCTCAAACTTCTGCACAATTGCACTCATCTCACACGCTAGCAAAGTGATGCTCAAAATTCTCCAAGCCAAGCTTCAACAGTACGTGAACCATGAAATTCCAGATGTTCAAGCTGGATTTAGAGAAGGCAGAGGAACCAGAAATCAAATTGCCAACATCTGTTGAATCATCAAAAAAGCAAGAGAGTTCCAGAAAAACATCTACATCTGCTTTATTGACTATGTCAAAGCCTTTGACTGTGTGGATCACAACAAACTGTGGAAAAATCTTCGAGATGGGAGTACCAGACCATCTGACCTGCCTCCTGAGAAATCTGTTTGCAGGTCGAGAAGTAACAGTTAGAACTGGACATGGAACAACTGCTGCTGCTGCTGCTGAGTTGCTTCAGTTCTGTCCGACTCTGTGCGATCTCATAGACAGCATCCCACCAGGCTCCCCCATCCACAGGATTCTCCAGGCAAGAACACTGGAGTGGGTTGTCATTTCTTTCTCCACGGAACAACTGACTGGTTCCAAATCGGGAAAGGAGTACATCAAGGCTGTATATTGTCACACTGCTTATTTAATTTCTATGCAGAGTACATCATGAGAAATGCTGGACTGGATGAAGAACAAGCTGGAATCAAGATTGCTGGAAGAAATATCAATAACCTCAGATATGCAGAAGACCACCCTTACGGAAGAAAGTGAAGAGGAACTGAAGAGCCTCTTGATGAAAGTGAAAGAGGAGAGTGAAAAAGTTGGCTTAAAACTCAACATTCAGAAAACTATCATGGCATCTGGTCCCATCACTTCATGGCAAATAGATGGGGAAACAATTGAAACAGTGGCTTACTTTATTTTCTTGGGCTCCAGTCACTGAAGATGGTGACATCAGCCATGAAATTAAAAGACTCTTGCTCCTTGGAAGAAAAGCTATGACCAATCTAAATAGCATATTAAAAAGCAGAGACATTACTTTGCCAACAAAAGTCCGTCTAGTCAAAGCTATGGTTTTTCCAGTAGCCAAGTATGGGTGTGAGAGTTGGACTCTAAAGAAAGCTGAGCTCTGAAGAATTGGTGCTTTTGAACTGTGGTGTTGGAGAAGACTTTTTAGAGTCCCTTGGACTGCAAGGAGATCCAACCAGTCCATTGTAAAGGAAATCAGTCCTGAATATTCATTGGAAGGACTGATGCTGAAGCTGAAACTTCAATACTTTGGCCACCTGATATGAAGAACTGACTCATTTGAAAAGACCTTGATGCTAGGAAAGATTGAAGGCAGGAGGAGAAGGGGACCACAAAGGATGAGATGGTTGGATGGCATCACCAACTCAATGGACACAAGTTTGTGTAAACTCTGGGAGTTGGTAATGGACAGGGTTGCCTGGTGTGCTGCAGTCCATGGGGTCGCAAGGAGTCAGACACGACTGAGTGACTGAACTGAACTCAGGTGAATACATTGTTTACTCCTCTATACTTAGTTCATAAAGCTTGTATTTGCAGACCAGGGTTTTCACAAAACAATCTTATATGACTTTAAGTATTCTAAGAGCAGAGGTTCTAATATCTGCCTTTAAAATTTTAAATGAAATAACCTAGGAAAAATTAAAAACACATATTCTAGGCCATCTTTCTGTATCTAATAAAGCATAACCATCAAAGAAAGCATCCAGGAATTCTATATAATTTTCTCCACTTCAGCATTTCAAGCTCTTGAGCACAAATGCCCTTTGAACCACTGCCCTATTTTAACTCATTTAGGACAGAACACAAATGCGAAAAAAAAAAAAAGAATTATTATATTAGTACTAACAGTGAACTAGAGCGTACTTCTTAATATGGATAATATTTTGATAAATTAAGAGAAATAAGTATTAAACCTACTAAATGCTTTTAAATTCTTGACCACCAAGAAGACATATGTCCTAATTCTCTATGCCTGGAACTATCTGAAGTTTTGCTCAATCTATTACACTGTCTCTCTTCAGTATTAGATAAATTAAGAAGCAATCTAAATGATTATTTGTCTGGCTAGTCTAACATCACTCAATTATACATATAAAAACATGGTCAGAATTCTTCTTAGAACAGTTCTGGGTGTGTCTCAAAGTAATATTTTGGTAAACTTCTTGCTTGTTTTGCTGGATGAGGAGGTGTGGACTGATGGCACAGTTCACCTAATAAGTAGAGGACAGATTTGCTTACACTTGCTTGATAACCATGTCTTTGACAAATTCCAAAACAGGCATCATCCATTATTGCTTCTGACTGAGAGTTTGATGTGCAAAAATCTCATTAATCAAAACTCTCTAAATTGGAATACAGGGTAATTAAGATAAGATCTACGGAAAATTGCTCTGCACTATCCAGAGTGTAAATGTTTCAAAATATCTAAAGTATTTATTTATTTTTTAGCAGCGGTTATTTATGAATCATGTGTGCTTGTTTACTTTAACCACATTTATAGGGGCTTCCCTTGTAGCTCAGCTGGTAAAGAATCTGCCTTCAATGAGGGAGACCTGGGTTTGATTCCTGGATTGGGAAGATGCCCTGCAGAAGGTAAGGGCTACCCACTCCAGTATTCTGGCCTGGAGAATTCCATGGACTGTGTAGTCCTTGGAGTTGCAAGGAGTTGGACATGATTGAGCGACTTTCACCTCATTTCACCTATAAAATAATGTGTCTAATTTTGTTGGAGGAGTTAAAATTGTTCAAGAAAGCAAATTTTCCAAGAATTTATAAGCACAACTAATTATTAAAATTAGTTGAATAAACTACTGGCAAATAATTCCTGACTATTAATTAGTACATTCTCTATAGCAACATAGTCTGAGGAACATTTCTGCAGTTTATATTTTTATCTCATGCTCATATTGGGAAGAAAAAAGTCTTAAAAAAAATGTAAAGAATTCCCCAGATTATTCTTTGATCATTTTGGTTTTTTTCGTATCCAAATATCAAATTTTAATATTCATAATTCCTACTATAAAATGTTTATTTTCTTTTTAGTATAGTATATGGTTATATTTTGAGATTTAATAAATTTTAAAATCTTTATTAGTTGCTAGAGTTGAACACATTCATTGGGACAAAATGAAAACTATGGCTAGCTCAAACTGTGTGTTGTTCTAGAAGGTATTAGGAGGCTTTTGCGTGTTTATCTTATTATTTGGGCTTCCCAAGTAGTGCTAGTGGTAAAGGACCTGCCTGCCAATGCAGGAGATGTAAGAGATACAGGTTTGATCCCTGGGTCAGGAAGATCTCCTGGAGGAGGGCATGGCAACTCACCCCAGTATTCTTGCCTGGAGAATCCCCATGTAGAGGAGCCTAGTGGGCTATAGTCCATAGTGTTGCAAAGAGTTGAACAGGACTTCTCTGATAGCTCAGTTGGTAAAGAATCCGCCTGCAATGCAGAAGACACCAGTTGGATTACTGGGTTGGGAAGATACACCTGGGGAAGGGGTAGGCGACCCACTTCTTGGGCTTTCCTTGTGGCTCAGCTGGTAAAGAATCCGCCTGCAATGAGGAAGACCTGCGTTCAATCTATGGGTGAGGAAAATCCCCTGGAGAAGGGAAAGACTACCCACTCCAGTATTCTGGCCTGTAGAAGGCCATGCTTGTATAGTCTATGGGGTGTATAGTCCATGGGGTGGCAAAGAGTTGGACATGGCTGAGCGACTTTCATTCACTCACTCAGGAGACTTAGCACACGCGTATCCTGTGATCTGGTCTTAAGATATTTCATTGCTCTCTCCTGTGATATGGAGAACATTATCTTGAAATTAGTAAACTTTCCTGTGATTCTGTAAGTCAGAATCTCTGTTACCCCAGGGTCCCAAGGAAATACATATCGCTAGTAGGTAGGCATGTTTTTATTATCTGTATTAACATTGAATTGTTCAAAATTTTATTGCTGATTATTCTCTTTGTGGTTGCTTGATTAACTTCCAAAGAGAGAAATATTAAATAGAATAACATTCTTACCAAATAATTTTTAAACAGTATTTCATTAATAACAGGGGTCTCCTTCATTGCAGGTGAATTCTTTGCCAACTGAGCTATCAGGGAAGTCCTTAATAACAATTAGGGAGGTAAAAAAGATAGTTAATATACTTTCTTCTTAAATAACTTTTTACTGTGTGTAAATAGGTGAATTATTGCCTCAGGAATACAATCCTCAGGCCTGTACTGTTATGTAGCTCTCAGAATATTGCATACAGTTACACTTTGAGGTTTATGCTCATTTAAAGTATTGACTCTCTTATGATACAAAGCAAATGACACAATTCTTTACAGTTAATTTTTGTTTGCTTATTTCACTATTAATTTATTTGATCAGAGAGTCAAATTTGTGATCTTTCCTAACTTGACATTTTATATTTGTAGAGAATTCTATTTTCCATTATCACCACTGAAATTTTTAACTGGATTTAAATTTAGTTCTTTGGTTTGAAAAATGAAAGTGTGATCTAGTTCTCTGTGGATACTGTTCATTCTGTGCTTTACTATTTTAACTCAATCCACTTTCAGTGAGATATTTTTTATTTTCTATTATGGTTATTTCAGGATACTGAATATAGTTCCCTTTGCTGCATAATGGGACTCTGTTGTTTATCTACCCTATATTTAATAGTTCACATCTACTAGTCCCAAACTCATAATCGCACTATCCCCTCCTCCCCCTACTTGGAAACCCCCAGTCTGTTTCCTATGTCTGTAAATCTGTTTCTGTATCATAGATAACTTCATTTGTGTCAAATTTTAGATTCCACATATAAATTATATATTTGTCTTCCTGTTTCTGCTTACTTCACTTTGTATGATAATCTTTAGATCCATCCATGTTGCTGTAAACAGCAGTATGTTATCCTTTTTTATGACTGAGGAATGTCCCATTGTATGTATACACCACCTCTTTTCCATTCATCCATCAATGGACATTTAGGTTGTTTCCATGTCTTGGCTATTGTAAATAGTGCTTCTCTGAACACTGAGGCATGTGTATCTTTTTGAATCATAGTGTCATTCAGATATATGCCCAGGAGTGGCATTGCAGGATCATATGGCAATTCTGTTTTTAGTTTTCTGAAGAACCTCCATACTTTTTTCCATACAATGAGGTAGTACCTCATTGTAGCTTTGGTTGGTGTTTCTCTAATAATCAGTGATGCTGAGCATCTTTTCACACACCTGTTGGCTATCTATATGTCTTCTTTTGAGAAATGTCTCTTTAGGTTTTTGACCATTTTTTATTTATTTTTTTTGTTTTGTTATTGAGTTGTATGAGCTGTTTGTATATTTTGAAAATTAAGTCCTTGTTGCTCATATCATTTGCAAATATTTTCTCCTGGTCCATAGGTTGTCTTTTCATGTTGTTTCTGATTTCGTTTTTTTGTGCAAAAAGTTTTGTTAGGCCTCATTTGTTCATTTTTGCTTTTATTTCTATTGCCTTGACATGTCAAACTAAGAAAACATCGATGCCATTTATGTCTGAAAATATTTTGGCTATGCTGTCTTCTAGAAGTTTTATGGTGCCATGCTTTTTATTTACATCTTTAAGCCATTTCAAATTTATTTTCTGAATATGGTGTGAGAATGTGTTCTAACTTCATTGATTTGCTTATAGTCCAACTTTCCAACCGCCACTGGATGAAGAGACTGTCTTTTTCCCATTGTACATTGTTGCTTCCTTTATCAAAGATTAATTGATTATTGGTGTGTGGGTTTATTTCTGAGCTCTCTGTATTCTGTCTCCTGATCCATCATCTGTGCTTGTGCGAATACCACAGTTTTGATTACTGTAGTATACTGTTGTCCATTGTCTGAGAGGGTTATGCCTCCTGCCTTGTTCTTTTCCCTCAGGATTGCTTTGACAATTCTGGGTCTTCTATGGTTCCATAAAGAACAGGGAAACCTGGCATTCTACAGTCAATGGGGTCATAAATAGTCAGACACAACTTAGCAACTTAACAACAATAACATAAATTTTAGGGTTATTTGTTCTAGTTCGGTGAAAAATGTCATGGGTAATTCAAGAGGAATTGCATTAAATCACAGGCTACTCTGCTCTTCTCTGAGCCTCTGAAGTTACCTTCCTGTCCTGGCTTATTTCCCAACACGTGAAGGGGCTTGCAGGGTGAGGGAACCTTTTCTCTTTCACAGCTCCTGCCCAGGGGCAAGGTTCTATCCTGATTCCCCCCCCCCTTTTTTTCCTTTTGTCCTATCCCTGTATGTGGAAATCATTCTTCCAATGATGAGTGTCTGAGATGTTTTACCTGTATTTAGTAGGTATTCTGTGAGAATTGTTCCTCATGTAGTTGCATTTTCAATTCATTGTGAGAGGAGGTGAGCTTCATGTCCTGTTTCACTATTTTGATTTGTTCCCCTCAATGAAACTTTATCCACCTTCTCTTGAATTCAGATTGTATCAGTTTTATCAGATACTAGCTAAGAATATAAAAATTATTTTATGTAATGTAATAAGACTAATCCAAAGGAAGGCAATATTTAAGAACAGATCTTCACTAAATGTTTGAAAATAACAAACAGTAATGGAAGAAAGAAAAAGCCACAAACAATTCTCAGTGAAATATTAGATAATATTAGGAAAGACAATTGGTTTTTTTCACTCTGTAGAGAATCTTGGGAGATTCACAAGACCCTTGGCTATGATCCTATTCTTCGGACCCATTTTCTTCTTCAAAAAAATTTTTTTTTCATATCTTCCCTTTTTTAAAGTATGGGTTTCTTCTCTTTGCTCCAGGTTAATAGGAGAGAAATGGAAACTTCCATCTATTTATTATTGCTAGAATGGTAGGGATTTTCCTCCAACATATACCTCATCCTTTTATACTGTTTCCAAAAGGCTATTTGTTTCATCACCCAGAGTGTACATTTTTATGAATTATAATCTAAGAAGGCATCTACCATAGATATCAATATATTTAGAATTGTAATAAAACTTGCTAACTGATTGGACATAAGATTAAGGAGAGGTAGTCAAGAATGAGTCTATTTTTCTGGAACTGAGCACTTGGTGCTTTTCACCTGGTAGATAATACAGCCAAAAACACATCAATTTTTGAATTTATCAGTTGAACATATAAATTTTTGAAGTTCAGAATGGATTTCCTTAGGGGTTTTCCTTAGTAGAGCAGCCGATAAGAATGAGGCAAAGAAAATTTGAGAGTAATAGTAAAAGAATGGTTGGTTGAAATAATTAGCAACAAGCTCTGAGCTATTTAGGGAATTAATGAGGAAAATGTAAAAGGTAGAGAAACTGAAGATTTCAATACAGCTAAGCAATAAATACTGTAGATTATTTTGGAAAGGAGTATGACAAGGTTGTATATTGCCACCCTGCTTATTTAGCTTATGCTCATAGTAAATCATGTGAAATGTCAGACTGGATAAAGCACAAGCTGAAATCAAGACTGCAGGGAGAAACAACAGTACCCTTAGATATGCAGATGATAACACCCTTATGGCAGAAAGTTAGGCTGGATGGCATCACTGACTCGATGGACATGAGTTTGAGTGAACTCCGGGAGTTGGTGATGGACACAGGGAGGCCTGGCGTGCTGTGGTTCATGGAGTCTCTAAGAGTCAGACACGACTGAGCGACTGAACTGAACTGAACTGAACTGAAAGAGCTTTTTGATGATGGTGAAAAAGGAGAGTGAAAAAGCTGGCTTAAAACATAGCATTAAAACGAAGAACATGGATGGAATCCGGTTTTATCGTTTCATGGCAAATAGACAGGGAAACGATGGAAACAGTGACAGACTTTATATTTTTGGGCTCCAAAATGACTGCAGATGGTGACTGCAGCTGTGAAACTAAAAGACACTTTCTCCTTGGGAGAAAACCTATTACAAACCTGAAAGTGAAAGTCCCTCAGTCATGTCCGACCCTTTGTGACTCATGGACTACATGGTATTCTCCAGACCAGAATGCTGGAGTGGGTAGTCTTTCCCTTCTCAAGGGGATCTTCGCAACCCAGGGATTGAACGTAGGTCTCCCACATTGCAGGTAGATTCTTTACCAACTGAGCCATGAGGGAAGCCCAAGAATATTGGAATGGGTAGCCTATCACTTCTCCAGTGGATCTTCCTGACTCTGGAGTCAAACTGTGGTTTCCTGCACTGCTGGTGGACTCTTTACCAACTGAGCTGTCAGGGAAGCCCTATGACAAAAATAGACAGCATATTAAAAAGCAGAGACATTACTTTGCTGATAAAGATCCACCTAGTCAAAGCTATGGTTTCCCCAGTAGTCAAGTACTGAAGACAGGGTTAGGCCATAAAGCTGGCTGAGTGCCAAAGAATTGATGTTTTTGAACTGTGGTGTTGGAGAAGACATTCGAAAGTCCCTTGGACAGCAAGGAGATCAAATGAGTCAATCATAAAGGAAATCAACCCTGAATATTCATTGGAAGTATTGATGCTGAAGTTCCAATAATTTGGCAAACTGATGCAAAGTGCCAAATCATTGGAAAAGACCCTGATGTTAGGAAAGATTGAAGGCAGGAGGAGAAGGGTATGACAGAAGATGAGATGATTGGATGGCATTACTGACTCAATGATCACATGGACCACAGCCTTCTCTACCTCAATGAAATTGTGAGCCATGCCATGCAGGCTACCCAAGATGGATGGGTCATGACAGAATGTGGTCCACTGGAGAAGGGATTGTAAACCACTTCAGTATTCTTGCCTTGAGAACCACATATAGTATGAAAAGGCAAAAGGACATGACACTGAAACATGAACTCTGCAGGTCAGTGGATGCACAATATGCTACTGAAGAAGAGTGGAGAAATAAATCCAGAAAGAATGAAGAGATGGAGCCAAAGCAAAAACAACGTCTAGTTGTGGATGTGACTGGTGATGGAAGTAAAGTCCAATGCTGTAAAGAACAATATATTGCATATGAACCTGGAAGGTTAAGTCCATGAATTAAGTAAGGTAAATTGGAAGTGGTCAAACAGAAGATGACAAATGAACATCTATATTTTCAGAATCAGTGAACTAAAATGGACCAGATGGGTGAATTTAATTCAGATGACAATTATATATACTACTGTGGGCAAGAATCCCTTAGAAGAAATGGAGTAGCCCTCATAGTCAATAAAAGAGACTGAAATACAGTACTTGGGTTCAATCTCAAAAGCGACAGAATGATTTCTGTTCTTTTCCAAGGCAAACCATTCAATATCACAATAATCCAAGTATTTGCCCCAATCACTCATGCCAATAAAGCTGAAGCTGAATAGTCCTATGATGACCTACAAGACCTTCTAGAATAACACCCAAAAAAGATGTCCTTTTCATGATAGGGGACTAGAATGCAAAAGTGGAAAGTCAAGAGATATCTGGAGTAACAAGCAAGTTTGGCCTTGGAATACAAAATGAAGCAGGGCAAAGGCTAACAGAGTTTTGCCAAGAGAATGCACTGGTCAAACACCCTCTTCCAACAACACAAGAGAATACTCTACACATGGACATCACCAGGTGGTCAATACCAAAATCAGACTGATTATATTTTTTGTAGCTGAAGAGGGACAATCTCTATGCAGTCAGCAAAAAAAAAAAAAAAAAAAAAAAAAAGGACTGGGAGCTGACTGTGGCTCAGATTATGAACTCCTTATTGATATTTGCAGACTTAAATGGAAGAAAGCAGGGAAAAACACTAGACCATTAAGATATGACCTAAATCAAATCCCTTACAATTATACAGTGGGAGTGACAAAAAGATTCAAGGGATTAGATCTGATAGAGTGCCTGAAGAAGTATGGACAGAGATTCATAACATTGTATAGGAGAGAGGGATAAAGCCCATCCCCAAGAAAAAGAAATGCAAAAAGACAAAATGGTTCTCTGAGGAGGCCTTACAAATAGCTGAGAAAAGAAGAGATGCTAAAGTCAAAGGAGAAGAGGAAAAATATACCCATCTGCGTGCAGAGTTCTAAAGGATAGCAGGGACTTATAAGAAAGACTTCCTCAGTGATCAGTGCAAAGAAATAGAGGAAACCAATAGAATGGGAAAGAGTAGAAATCTCTTCAAGAAAATTAGAGATACTAAGGGAACATTTCATGCAAAGATGGGCTCAATAAAGGACAGAAATGGTAGGGACCTAAGAAGCAGAAGATATTAAGAAAAATTGGCAAGAATACAGAGAAGAACTATACAAAAATGATTTTCATGACCCAGATAAACACGATGGTGTGATTACGTACCTAGAGCCAGACATTCTGGAGTCTGAAGTCAAGTGGGACTTAGGAAGCATCACCGCGAACAAAGCTAGTTGAGGTGATGGAATTCCAGTTGAGCTATTTCAAATCCTACAAGACGATGTTGTGAAAATGTTGCACGCAATACGTCAGCAAATTTGGAAAACTCAGCAGTGACCACAGAACTGAAAAAGTTCAGTTTTAATTCCAATTCCAAAGAAAGGCAATGTGAATGAATATTCACACTACCACATATTTGTGCTCATCTCACATGCTAGCAAAGTAGTGCTCAAAATTCTCCAATCTAGGCTTCAACCATATGTGAACCAACAACTTCCAGATGTTCAAACTGGATTTAAAGAAGGCAGAGGAACCAGAGATCAAATTGCTAACATCTGATGGATCATCAAACAAGCAAGAGAGTTCCAGAAAAACATCTACTTTTATTTTAGTGACTATGGCAATCTTTGACTGTGTGGATCACAACAAAACTGTGGAAAATTCTTCAGGTGATGGTAATACCAAACCACCTGACCTACTTCCTGGGAAATCTGAAGGCAGGTCAAGAAACAACAGTTAGAACTGAGGAGGGAGGTGGGAGGGGGGTTCGGGAGGGGGAACTTATGTAAACCCGGGGCAAATTCATGTCAATGTATGGCAAAACCAACCAATATAATATTGTAAAATAATTTGCCTCCAATAAAAAATAAATTAATTACTTAAAAAAAAAAAGGAGAACTGAACATGGAACAACAGATTTGTTCCAAATAGTAAAAGGAGTACATCAAGGCTGTATATTGTCACCCTCCTTATTTAACTTCTATGCAGAGTACATCATGAGAAATGCCAGGCTGGGTGAAGCACACACTGGAATCAAGATTACCAGAAGAAATATCAATAACCTCAGCTATTCAGATGACACCACTCTTATGGCAGAAGGCAAAGAGGAACTGAAGAGCTTCTTGATGAAAGTGAAAGAGGAGAGTGAAAAGTTGGCTTAAAACTCAACATTCAGAAGACTAATATCATGGCATCTGGTCCCATCAATTCATGGCAAATAGATGGGGAAACAATGGAAACAGTGACAGACTTTATTTTCTTGGGTTCCAAAGTCACTGCAGATGGTGACATCAGTCATGAAATTAAAAGACGCTTGCTCCTTGGAAGAAAAGCTATGACCAACCTAGATAGCATATTAAAAAGCAGAGACATTACTTTGCCAACGAATGTCTGTCTAGTCAAAGCTATGGTTTTTCCAGTAGTCATGTATGGATGTGAGAGTTGGACTGTGAAGAAAGCTGAGCACCAAAGAATTGATGCTTTTGAACTGTGGTGCTGGAGAAGACTCTTGAGAGTCCCTTGGACTGCAAGGAGATCCAACCAGTCCATCGTAAAGGAAATCAGTCCTGAAATATTCATTGGAAGGACTGATGCTGAAGCTGAAACTTCAATACTTTGGCCACCTGATAGAAGAACTAACTCATTTGAAAAGACCCTGATTCTGGGAAAGATTGAAGGTGGGAGAAGAAGGGGACAACCACAAAGGATGAGGTTTTTGGTTTCATAACCCTAACCCTAATCCTAATAAAAAAATAAGACTACTGGATGGTGGACATGAGTGAGTAAACTCTGGGAGTTGATGATGGACAGGGTTGCCTGGTGTGCTGCAGTCCACAGGCTCACAAAGAGTCAGATATGACTGAGTGACTGAACTGAACTGAACTGACTTAGTGGACATTTATTTGAGCAAACTCTGGGAAATGATGAATTACATGGAAACCTTGTATTTTGTAGTCTATGTTATTGCAAAGAGTGATAGAACTGAGCAACTGAATAACAACTGTAGATTATGTGAGATTTGAAAGAATTGATGTTAATATCAAAATTTTATAATTCTTTTGGGAAGATGACTGATGTTATTGGTCTTACAAAGGTAAAGGAATAAGTAATTTGTGTTTGTGTATATATTCTACTTCATGAAAGGTCACAACAATGGTGGCAATATTTGTTAGAAAAGAAGTATTTCAAGAACAAAAAATAGGAAATTGACAGTTACAAATGATAATGAGGGAAAGAGTTTCATTTTGGGGGCTGACTTGGTTTCAAAGAATGATATTTTTCCAGTTTTGAAGGAGCAATGTAGAAGTGGTAATGGAAGTGGTAATGTAGAGTCAGAAACAGAGTATGCCCACCTCAAGCAGAAATTTCATGAGAAATAGTGGAATGAGCTGAAGTTCAGTTGACACGGTGGATGGGAAAACAAACTTTCAGAAAAGAGCTAGGATTCAGTTATAGTAAAAAGTGGAAGAAAAGGTATGTGAATAGATCAGTGATTTGTAAAATGTGTTTTCAAAGAGAGTGGCTTTAGAGGGCACACATGAAAGATTGAAAAGGTGACAGGCAGTGGGAGGTTAGAGTAGAGATAAAGAATCAAAGGATGAATGCATGGGGAGATGGACATGTTGGGGATGGGAGAAGATTGGTTTTGAATAATGAATCCCCAAGAATGGTGGTGATTTGAGGTTTGCTGCAGTAATGTGACCTTACATATCAGTACCCTGTTATCATTGTCTTCTATGATTTATCATTAACAATGCTTTATCATTTTTCAGAAAGATGAGAGAATCTCAGCCTTTGTTGGAAACAATGAACTTCAGCCTGCTACAGGCAAGTAATGAGGCTAATTATTTTGGAAGAATCTCACCATAATTTGGAAATGACTGCACTACCTAGGAAATCTAGATTAATTTATACACTCACTCATGGATACTAAGAATTTCCTCTGTGCCAGACATCATTCTACAGACTAGGATTACAACAGGCAAACAAGGTCTTTGCTTTCATGATGCTAATCCTATGAGCTCATACTGCTGTGAAAATGTGCCCTCTGTCTGGCAGAGTTGGATATAATCCATTTGCAAAATCTTGAGTAATGAGAGACCTTTTTGGAAAAAAATCCCTAGGCTCACTAAGGAGGAATAATTAGCTAAATGCTTTTTCATGTTAAAATGAAATTAACCAGTTTAATGGGATGGAAAACTTTATATTTACCTATATTTCCTAGTTTTAGACAAGTATATACAATGCAATCATTCCATGGATTCAAGGTTAATTGCTTATGGTTTTCTGTAACAATATGACCTTTATTAAAGGACAGAAAAAGATTTTTTTTTTTCTTATTTTGGAAGGTACCAGAATTTGACTCTACGTTTCACTATCTATTCAGGAATAGGTGGTGGGGAAATGAAAGGTCTAAATTTCTCCATATTGTTACTCGGCCAAGTATACTGAGTCATGCATGTGCTAGATGCCTCCAGCAGGTCTTAAATATGAAATAGACTATATGATATTTCCTTATGATGCAATTTTTAAACTATTTGTTTGACTTAGTAAAACTGTTTTCTTGCATTTTTTTAACATAAATCCTCAGAGAAAGTTTTGAATAGAAAAACCAGAAACCTTCTTTTTCCTCCGTGTAATTTCCGTACATCTCTTTTCCTGATTTGAAATAGCTGAGTTACTCTTACCAGGAAATATCTGAATGAAAATTCTTGATTCATTTAATGGAAAACAAAATCTTATATTAAGTGGGGCACTGGTTATTTAATGCTTTGTTTCAGAGACAACCAAATAAATTCATCATTCCATTCCAGCTCCACTGTCCCTTACACTGTCCCTTCTTACTCTTCACTTTTAAGTTGGTAATCTGATATACAAAGTAAGCAAAGAAAGGATAGACCCCCATCTTACAGAGGATCACCAAATCTTTTGTGATATTGCTCCAAGATTGAGCAGCATTAGATCGCCACTTGAAAATCAAGGTAAAACTTGAAATAATCATAATGTGAATATCAATTTTGATGAATTCATGTTTGTTTGTTTCCTAAAGTTAGAAGCATCTTTCTGGTGTCTTTTGCTATAGGTGACACTTTTTGAATATTTAAAGAATTTTCAAAGAAAGACAAAGACGTCTATCCTCTAAGAGACCCAGAGCTTCAGTCAATTTAGCTCCATATTACATTTTTGTATAGTTCCTTATTAATTGAAGAATGAATTCTAAAGTATCAGTGTATGTGGATTGCTCTGTCTACATGTATATATATATGTGGAACTGATGTGAATAATTCCAGATTACGAAATATTTGTGATATTGACTGGACCATGGGGTGCAGGGACTTGAAGCAGGATCTTAGTTTCTGGGAACTGAATCAAACCATGGTGGTGAGAGTGCCAAATCCTAACTACTGGACCATGAGGGCCAGTGGGTTGTAGCATGACCTCAGCTCTTGTTTTCTTTGAGCAAAGAATTTAGCAAGATTTGAAGGTAGTCCAGTGGGTAAAGCATTTATTAGAAGCAAAGTGTGGGTGAAGAACACAAGGGCAGGCTTGGAGGAACTTGTGTGCATTTGGGGTGGCTTACATTGCTTGAAAGTGAAAGTGATAGTCATTCAGTTGTGTCCAACTCTTTGCGACCTCATGGATTGTAGCCTGCCAGACTCCTCTGTCCATGGAGTTCTCTAGGCAAGATTACTGGAGTGGGTTGCTATTCCCTTCTCCAGAGGATCTTCCAACCTAGGGATCAAACTCCAGTCTTCTGCTTTAGGCAGATTATTCTTTACTGTCTGAGCTACCAAAGAAGCCCCAAAAGATCACATAAAGTCCCTTGAGCCAGAAAGGAACCAAAGACCTAAGGATGTAAATTGCTATAAGTATAAAGTGCTTATATAGGGGCAAATGTAAGGGTTCTCCCTAGTCGATCTTTCCCGAGCCTGATTTCTGAACCTAGTCTGATTCAGGGCCCTCTCCAATGTATGCCTAGATCTTTTCCATTGGATGAATTCTAGGATGAGAGTTTCTGGGAGGTTGGCAGGACATTTTATGCACCAATATCCTCTCTCTTCCTTGATCCCTGAGGATTTTTTCTGCACATGTGGCCTGAGAGGTCCCATTGATTCCAAGAAAAATGTGGTCTCATCTTTTAATCAAGCACAGCTCTGCTCCTGCCATTATCTTATCCCAAAGAGTCAACAGGAGAAAAGTTCCATTTGCTCGCATGGTGCCCAGCTATCCTCTGGCTCATTTGCAGCTAATATTAATTCTATCTAATTTTGCTAATTATTTATTTCTGAAACTCAGTATTACAGTGATTGCTTTCTCCATTGTAAGTATTGTGTTTACAGAAAGTCCCATGCTTTTAAAAAGAGTATGTGCTTATCAGCAACACAACAGAATTGGCTTTCACCAGCTAAATTTAATTTTTAAACTTTAGGCTTTTAATTCTTACTAGACAAAATTTTCAGAAACTTTAGCAATGGTTTAAGAAAGCCAAAATGATAGCTTTAAATGCTATATGTTTCAAGGTTATTACTTAAAGTAATTAGATGGAAGTAACCACTTTAACTTTAAAAAAACCTAAATTTTATTTATTCCCAACCCGATCATGAATATGAAATGCTATTATGCTAGTGCCTATTATCTCTGCTACTGGGACTCTATAGATTGAACTCTTCTTGAAAAAAATAAAACAACTATATTTGAATAGAACTCTGTCTCAAGTATAAGTTTCACGGTATCTGAACTGTGCAACTGTCATATGATACATGGTATGATCTATATTAATGATATTTATAAATTTCAAATATCTAACATTATTCTCATGTTCATACAGTATATCAAGGGTAAGAGATATTGCATGAATGTATAAAAAGGTAAAAGTAATAGGGAGTGATGGCTACCATGCAAAGATGGAGAACACAGGTCTCCTAAATGCTCTGGAATTAAAATTTAAAAAGAAGAAACATTATACTAGTTCTTCATAAATCCTGATCTATCACTTAGAGCTTTTTTATCATCCTTTACTGTCATTTTGGAAATAGTTTCTTTATAGAGCGATGCTAATTTGGGAACTAAACATTTGTAGTTGAAATTTTTTTTTTTTCTGACCCAAAATATAAGGGAAGGCACTGGTGTGTGAATCTTGAGGCTATCCCATCTTCTTTCTCAATTCTATGTGTTTTTTTCTAAGAGAAGGAGGTTGAGATATGAATATAATTCAATTCATCTTTGACTATATTGTTCTTCCTTCCACCTTGATTCGAATACATCACCATCACCATGTTTGATCCTACTTCCCAAATGGAAAATATTGTTATAGCTAATATCCTTAAGAAGAATATGAAAAATGTCATGATTACAAAATTCTGATCTCTTGTATTAGAGCTATTCTCCTAATAGGAATTTGGGTCATAATATATTGTATGAATTTATGCATTTTCAGTGTCCTTCTTAATAACTTCACTCTGAGGCATTTCTTTTTCTTTCTTTCTTGTTTTGGTTGCACTGGTTCTTTGTTGCTACATGAGAGCTTTGTCCAGTTAGTGTGTGGAGCCTTGCGATGCATGGGCTTCTCATTGTATGGCATGCATCACTGGCAGAGCACAGGCTGCAGGTGTGTGGGCTTCAGGAGTTTTGCCATGTACGCTCTAGGGCTCTGGCTTAGTAGCTGTGGTGCATGGGCTTTGTTGTTCCACAGCAGCATGTGAGATCTTCCCAGACCACGAGTGTAACCTGTGTCCCTTGCACTGGCAGGCAGATTCTTAACCACTAGACCATCATGGAAGCCTGTGAAACATCTCAATGTTAAATATGATGAATAAATTGTCTACTAACACTAGTAATTTCTAGCATTTCTAGAGTCTTAGAATGTAGTAATTCTACCTAAAATTTGTTGAGTACTTTCCCTTTATTAGGCACATTGGTAGTTATTGTATATAAACTAGTGAATGAATTAATGAATGAAGGTTGTTCAGTTTAGTCGTTCAGTCATGTCTGAATCTGAAACCCCATGGACTGCAGCATGCCTGGCCTCCCTGTACATCACCAACTCCCAGAGTTTACCCAAACTCATGACCATCACGTCGGTGATGCCATCCAACCATCTCATCCTTTGTCATCCCCTTCTCCTCCTGTCTTCAATCTTTCTTAGCATTAGGGTCTTTTCCAAGGAGTCAGTACTTCATATCAGGTGGCTAAAATATTGGAGTTTCAGCTTTAGCATCAGTCCTTCAGTGAATATTCAGGGCTGATTTCCTTTAGGATGGACTGATTGAACCTCCTTGCAGTCCAAGAATCTTCTCCAACACCACAGTTCAAAAATATCAATTCTTCAGTGCTCAGCTTTCTTTAGAGTCCAACTCTCATATCCACACATGACTATTGGAAAAGCCAGAGCTTTGACTAGATGGACCATTTTGGCAAAGTAATGTCTCTGCTTTTTAATATGCTGTCTAGGTTGGTCATAAGTTTTCTTCAAAGGAGTAAACATCTTTTAATTTCATGGCTGCAGTCACCATTTCCAGTGATTTTGGGGCCCAAAATATAAAGTCTTTCATTGTTTCCACATTTGCCATGACATGATGGGACCAGATGCCATGATCTTAGTTTTCTGAATGTTGAGCTTTAAGCCAACTTTTTCACTCTCCTCGTTTACTTTCATCAAGAGGCTCTTTAGTTCTTCTTTGCCTTCTGCCATAAAGGTGGTGTCATCTTCATATCTGAGGTTGTTGATATTACTCCTGGTAATCTTGATTTTAGCTTGTGCTTCATCCGGCCCAGGATATCTCGTGATGTACTCTGTATATAAGTTAAATAAGCAGGGTGAAAATATTCAGCCTTGACATACTCCTTTCCTGATTTGGAACCATTCTGTTATTCCATGATCAGTTCTAACTGTTGCTTAATGACCTGCATACAGATTTCTTAAGAGGCAGGTCAGATATCTGGTATTCGTATCTCTTTAAGAATTTTCCAGAGTTTGTTGTGATCCACACAGGGGCTTTGGCATAGTCAATAAAGCAGAAGCAGATGTTTTTTATGGAACTCTCTTGCTTTTTTGATGATCCAGCGGAAGTTGGCAATTTGATCTCTGGTTCCTGTACCTTTTCTAAATACAGATTGAACATCTGGAAGTTCACGGTTCACATATTGCTGAAGCCTCCGTTGGAGAATTTTGTGCATCACTTAGTGTGTGAGATGAGTGCAACTGTTTGGTAGTTTGAGCATTCTTTGGCATTGTCTTTCTTTGGAATTGGAATGAAAACTGACCTTTTCCAGTCCTGTGGCCACTGCTGAGTTTTCCAAAGTTGCTGGCATATTGAGCGCAGGACTTCTACAGCTTTATCTTGTAGGATTTGAAATAGCTCAACTGGAATTCCATCACCTCCACTAGCTTTGTTTGCAGTGATGCTTCCTAGGGCCACTTGACTTTGCATTCCAGAATATCTGGCTCTAGGTGAGTGATCACACCATCATGATTATCTGGGTCATGAAGATGTTTTTTGTATAGCTCTCCTGTGTATTCTTGCCACCTCTTCTTAATATCTTCTGCTTCTGTTAGGTCCATATATTTTCAGCCCTTTATTGAGCCCATCTTTGCATGAAATATTCCCTTGGTATCTCTCATTATCTTGAAGAGATCGCTAGTCTTTCCCATTGTATTGTTTTCCTCTATTTCTTTGAACTGATCACTGAGGAAGGCTTTCTTATCTCTCCTTGCTATTCTTTGGAACTCTGCATTCAAACGGGTATATCTTTCCTTTTCTCCTTTGCCTTTCAGTTCTCTTCAGAGCTATTTGTAAGGCCTCCTCAAACAACCATTTTGCTTCTTTGCATTTCTTTTTCTTGGGGATGGTCTTGATCCCTGCCTCCTCTACAATGTCATGAACTTCCGTCCATAATTCTTCAGGTACTCTATCAGATATAATCCCTTGAATCTATTTGTCACTTCCACTGTATAATTGTAAGGGATTTTATTTAGATTATATCTGAATGGTCTAGTGGTTTTCCCTACTTTCTTCAATTTAAGTTTGAATTTGGCCATAAGGAGTTCATGATCTGAGCCACAGCCAGCTCCCAGTCTTTTTTTTTTTTTGCTGACTGTTTGAAGTTTCTCCATCTTTGGCTGCAAAGAATATAATCGTTCTGAATTCGGTATTGATGATAATGATGATGTCCAACCATCTGGTGATGTCCATGTGTAGAGTCTACTCTTGTGTTCTTGGAAGAGGGTGTTTGCTATGAGCAGTACATTCTCTTGGCAAAACCATATTAACCTTTGCCCTGCTTCCTTCTGTACTCAAAGGCCAAATTGACCTGTTATTCCAGGTATTTCCTGACTTCCTACTTTTGCATTCCAGTCCCCCATCATGAAAAGGACATCTTTTTGGGGTGTTAGTTCTAGAAGGTCTTGTAGGTCTAATAGAACCATTAAATTTCAGCTTCTTCACCATTATTAGTTGGGGCATAGACTTGGATTACTGTGTTATTGTATGTTTTGCCTTGGAAACAAAGAGATATTTCTATCGTTTTTGAGACTGCATCCAAGGTCAGTTTTCATTCCAATCCCAATGCCAAAATATGCTCAAACTACTGAATAATTGCACTCATCTCACACGCTAGTAAAGTAATGCTCAAAATTCTCCAAGCCAGGCTTCAGCAATACGTGAACCGTGAACTTCCAGATATTCAAGCTGGTTTTAGAAAAGGTAGAGGAACCAGAGATCAAATTGCCAACATCTGTTGGATCATCAAAAAAGCAAGAGAGTTCCAGAAAAACATTATTCTCTAATTTATTGACTATGCCAAAGCCTTTGATTGTGTGGATCACAAAATACTGTGAAAAATTCTTCAAGACATGGGAATACCAGACCACCTGACCTGCCTCTTGAGAATCTGTAGTCAGGGAAGGAAGCAACAGTTAGAACTGGACATGGAACAATAGACTGGTTCCAAATAGGAAAAGGAGTACGTCAAGGCTGCATATTGTCACCCTGCTTATTTAACTTATATGCAGAGTACATCATGAGAAACGCTGGGCTGGAGGAAGCACAAGCTGGAATCAAGATTTCTGGGAGAAATATCAATAACCTCAGATATGCAGATGACACCACCCTTATGGCAGAAAGTGAAGAAGAACTAAAGAGCCTCTTGATGAAAGTGAAAGAGGAGAGTGAAAAAGTTGGCTTAAAGCTCAACATTCAGAAAACTAAAATTACGGCATCTGGTCCCATTACTTCATGGCAAATAGATGGGGAAACAGTGGCTGACTTTATTTTTGGGGGCTCCAAAATCACTGCAGATGGTGATTGTAGCCATGAAATTAAAAGATGCTTACTCCTTGGAAGGAAAGTTATGACCAACCTAGACAGCATATCAAAAAGCAGAGACATTACTTTGCCAACAAAGGTCTATCTAGGCAAGACTATCGTTTTTTTTCAGTGGTATTATATGGATGTGAGAGTTGGACTGTGAAGAAAGCTGATCGCCGAAGAATTGATGCTTTTGAACTGTGGTGTTGGAGAAGACACTTGAGAGTCCCTTAGACTGCAAGGAGATCCAACCAGTCCATTCTAAAGGAGATCAGTCCTGGGTGTTCATTGGAAGGACTGATGCTAAAGCTGAAACTCCAATACTTTGGCCACCTCATGCAAAGAGTTGACTCACTGGAAAAGACTATGATGTTGGGAAAGGTTGGGGGCGGGAGGAGAAGGGGACGACAGAGGATGAGATGGCTGCATGGCATCACCGACTCGATGGACATGAGTTTGAGTGACTCCGGGATTTGATGAAGGACAGGAAGGCCTGGTGTGCTGTGATTCATGGGGTCGCAAAGAGTCGGACACAACTGAGCGACTAAACTGACTGACTGACTGAAAATATCTATGTTTAATCTTTCCATCTCCCATTTGACTACTTCCAATTTGCCTTGATACTGAATCTACCATTCCAGTATCCTATTCAATATTGCTCTTTACAGCATCAGACTTTACTTCCATTATCAATCATATCCACAACAGGGTATTGTTTTTGCTTTGGCTCCATCTCTTCATTCCTTTTGGAGTTATTTCTCCATTTTTCTCCACTAGCATATTGGGCACCTACTGACCTGGGGAATTTATCTTTCATTATCCTATCTTTTTGCCTTTTCATACTGTTCATGGGGTTCCCAAGGCAAGAATACTGATGTGGTTTGCCATTCCCTTCTCCAGTGGACCACGTTTTGTCAGTTGAGGCTTAATTTTTGATGTTTAGACAAAAATAAAAATAAAAGATCTTCTGATCTGAGAGTGAAAAAGTTATTGTAATTGGAATTCCATGCAGATATTATCAGAATGACAGTGACTGACATGACAGAGCATCTCTGCTTGAAAAGAAAGGCAGGAAGCTGCAGGAAAAGGAACTGTTGGGGAAAAAATAAAACAGTTTTTGAGGAAATGAGTACAGTTTTGAACTAGTTTCACTGGAATTCAAAATATAAAGAGTACTATAGAGCAATGTATTTTAAAAATAGAATGAAAATATAATAGCTTTTAATTATTGGGAGGCATTTTTTTTTTTATGTGTTACTCTTATTTCTACATGTTTCACCCAGTGAGACACTGATTACCCTTCATTTCAGATTATCTTTTCAAGGGTATTTGAAGAGTGTATGGCCTTGGGAGAGAAATATATTGTCTATATCTGGGGCAAAGTGCTGGCTTGTTTACAGCCTTGAAATGTAGAGATAGTATTTACTTCCAAAACAAAGTAAATATGCTTATATTTCATAATATAATGACTCACTCACTCCAGAGAAATATTTAAATGAAACACTTCTTTTATGTAAAGTTGCCATTCTAGGAAATTCTATAATGCAACACAATTTGAGTTATCTGTTTGAATGGGGAAAAGAGGACCAATGCAAGCAAGTAAATGAAATGCAGGCTATAGCTATTGCTCTGAGTAATAAACTCTTATCTCTGACCCAAGAGTCTTGTGTCTCTACCAGTGTTCATGAAACATGGAGCAGCAGGCTAATTTTGCAGTAAATTCTCAGTCCCTTCAGCATATGGATCTAACCATGTAATACAATACATAATCACTTTTTTATTGTCTTGTCCCATATTTGAGAATTTTTGAAGAAGTAGCTAAATATAACTACTAAATTACACCTCTTAATGAAGGTGTAATTACCAGTAGAATTATCTAATTCGGTATCAATATATACTTTGGGAAAATAGGGAATAAAATAGGGAATAAATATAGATCAGTGAGGAAAATCACCATGGATTTAAATATTGAGTCAGATTTACATTTTCAGTGGTGTAAGCAGACAAGCAGTAGCACAATGATCTGTTTTAACTAGATAATTGAAAGGCTCTGATGTTTAATTACATGAGATCTTTGTACTCTACTTGTTAAAATGAAAAGAAAATTTTAAATTAATATTCAAATCTGGTACTTAAAATCTCTATATGTTCAGTTCAGTTCAGTTCATTCCCTCAGTAGTGTCCAACTCTTTGCAACCCCATGAATCACAGCATACCAGGCCTCCCTGTCCATCACCAACTTCCGGAGTTCACTCAAACTCATGTCCATCGAGTCGGTGATGCCATCCAGCCATCTCATTCTCTGTCGTCCCCTTCTCCACCTGTGTCCAATCCCTCCCAGCATCAGAGTCTTTTCCGATGAGTCAACTCTTCGCATGAGGTGGCCAAAGTATTGGAGTTTCAGCTTTAGCATTAGTCCTTCCAATGAGCACCCAGGAGTGATCTCCTTTAGAATGGACTGGTTGGATCTCCTTGCAGTCCAAGGGACTCTCAAGTGTCTTCTCCAACACCACAGTTCAAAAGCATCAATTCTTCGGTGCTCAGCTTTCTTCACAGACCAACTCTCACATCCATACATGACCACTGGAAAAACCATAGCCTTGCCTAGACGGACCTTTGTTGACAAAGTAATGTCTCTGCTTTTTAATATGCTATGTGGCTGGCATAAGGATAATTTTTTTTTAAAAGAATTTCCCTCACTAAATTAAAAAATTACTAAGAAGGTGTATTCCTCCATAATGAAAAATAAAATTTCTTTTTCAGTGTGTCTATGCAGAGCATATTAAATCTCCACACATTTAATGCTGGTGTCTAAAGATACACATTGCGGCGGATTCTCACATTGGGATTGTGAAGCTAAACACTGTTGTGAATTGCTGCAACCTAGCATATGTTTTGTAATCTAGTTTTCCACCTCTAATAATAGTTTTGTTATAGTTATACTACAAAGGTGTTAGTTTTAAAACATAAAAGTATTAAAAAATTTAATTTGATATTCTAGTTTTTAGATATTTATAGACATTTAGAAACCTTAAAGTAGGTTTTAGTTTTATTTAACACTTTCTCTTAACAACTTTCTCTGCTGTCTCAGTGTCAACATACTAAAGCAGTATCTTTATGAATGTTCTTTTCAGGTTAGTCTATTTAAAAGTTCAATACTAATACTGTATTATGCATACACTACATTTCTTTCAAAAAATTCAGTGTATATAAATTATATGTAATTAACACATAACCATGATCTTTGTTTTCTGAATGTTGAGGTTCAAGCCAACCTTTTCACTCTCCTTTCAATTTCATCAAGAGGCTTTTTAGTTCCTCTTCACTTTCTGCCATAAGGGTAGTATCATCTGCATATCTGAGGTTATTGATATTTCTTCCAGCAATCTTGATTCCAGCTCGTGCTTCTTCCAGCCCAGCGTTCCTCATGATGTACTCTGAATATAAATTAAATAAGCAGGGTGACAATATACAACCTTGACGCACACCTTTTCCTATTTGGAACCAGTCTGTTGTTCCATGTGCAGTTCTGACTGTTGCTTCCTGACCTGCATACAGGTTTCTCAAGAGGCAGGTCGGGTGTTCTGGTAATCCCATCTCTTTCAGAATTTTCCACAGTTTATTGTCATCCACACAGTCAAAGGCTTTGGCATAGTCAATGAAACAGTGGTCCCATCACTTCATGGGAAATAGATGGGAAAACATTGTCAGACTTTATTTTTGGGGGCTCCAAAATCACTGTGGATGCTGATTGCAGCAATGAAATTAAAAGACACTTACTCCTTGGAAGGAAAGTTATGACCAACCTAGATGGTATATTAAAAAGTAGAGACATTACTTTGCCAACAAAGGTCCGTCTAGTCAAGGCTATGGTTTTTCCCGTGGTCATGTATGGATGTGAGAGTTGGACTGTGAAGAAAGCTGATCGCCGAAGAATTGATGCTTTTGAACTGTGGTGCTGGAGAAGACTCTTGAGAGTCCCTTGGACTGCAAGGAGATCCAACCAGTCCATTCTAAAGGAGATCAATCCTGGGTGTTCATTGGAAGGACTGATGCTAAAGCTGAAACTCCAATACTTTGGCCACCTCATGCAACGAGTTGACTCACTGGAAAAGACTCTGATGCTGGGTAGGATTTGGGGCGGGGGGAGAAGGGGACGACAGAGAATGAGATGGCTGGATGGCATCACCGACTTGATGGACATGAGTTTGAGTGAACTCCGGGAGTTGGTGATGGACAGGAAGTCCTGGCATGCTGTAATTCATGGAGTTGCAAAGAGTCGGACACGACTAAGCAACTGAACTGAACTGAACACATAACCTGTGTGAGGTCAATCACATAATGATGAAAAAGACAGGTCTTGGGAAGCCCCCCTGAGGGAGGGATAAATATTCAAGCAAATTGAATATTTATTCAATATTTTTTCCATTAGAATGTAAACACATGGAGCAAGAGCTAATATTTATATAAAATAACTTGACTCCATTCATTGTGTAATTAGTTTTTATACATTTATCTTATAGCATGGTGTGTCATGACCAAACTCAGGTTTTATGACTTACGAGAAGGATACACAGGACTCAGAAACTATTGTACCCATGATTATGGTCTATCAAAAAGAATACAGATCAGAACAGCAAAGGGAAAAGATTCATGGGGTGAAGTCCAGGAGAAACTAAAAGCAAACTCGTGACATGTTGCCAAAATGTGAAGTCCACACAAGTTCTGGTGTCTTAAAGAGTTGCATAGGTCGTCAGTGCCTGCATGACTGGCTCAGCTACTTATACTCCAGCACTTTCACTTTCTACTCATCCTACCCTGATGTAAAAATAAACATTCACCATAAACCATTTTAGTGTAAAAACTATACCAGAGGTACTTTAGTGAGGATAACCTTATTGATATAAATGATATGAACTTATTGACAAAAATTGTTATGACAAAAATGACCAAAGTATCCCAGATGAAGTGATGCTGACAGAAATACATTAAAGGATATCTCTGATATTTTCTGAGATTGAAATTGCAATGGATAAAATACTGCAAAATATTTCAAATTTAGAAAAGAATATGAGAATTTTCCATCACATAGAAACCATTATGGCTCTTTTGTAAGTTTTATGACGAGTAGGAGGAAAGCACTATTCAAACTATTCTTTACAGGTTTTTTTCTTTCAAAGAAACAATTCAATTCCGAAAGTACACAATGCTTTATACGACAGTGTGCTAACTAGTTTTATTAGCATTTTCATTTTTCTATATTTGTAATTGAAATAAGAGTTCTTAATATCTTGCTGTTCAGTCCCTAAGCTGTGTCTGACTCTTTGAGACCCCGTGGACTGCGGCTCACTGGGCTCCTCTGTCCTCCACTGTCTACTGGAGTTTGTTCAAATTCATGTCCATTGAGTCAATGATACCATCCAATCATCTCACCATCAGCTGCCCCCTTCTCCTTTAGCCTTCAATATTTCCCAACATGAGGGTCTTTTCCAACTCCCTAAGTATTGGAATTTCAGCTTCAGTATCAGTTCTTTCAGTGAATTTTCAAGGTTGATTTCCTTTAGGATTGACTAGTTTGATCTCCTTGCTGTCTAAGCAACTTCAAGAGTCTTCTCCAGCACCACAGTTTGACAGCATCTGTTCTTTGGTGCTCAACCTTCTTTATGCTCCAACTCTCACATCCATACATGACTTCTGGAGAAACCATAGCTTTGAATATATGGACTTGTGTCAGCAATGTGGTGTCTCTGTTTTTTAAAAATGCTGTCTTGTTTTGCCATAGTTTTTCTTCAAAATAAAAAATGTCTTTTAATTTCATGTCTACAGTCACCATCTGCAGTGATTTTGAAGCCCAAGAAAATAAAACCTGTGACTGCTGCCAGTTTTTTCCTGCTATTTGCCATGAAGTGATATGACTGTATGGTATCATATTAGTTTGTTGAATGTTGAGTTTTAAGCCAGCTTTTTCACTCTCCTCTTTCAGTCTCATCAAGAGGCTCTTTAGTTCTTCTTCACTTTCTGTTAGAATGGTATTATCTGCACATCTAAGGTTGTTGATATTTCTCCTTGGCAATCTTGAATCCAGTTTGTGATCATCCAGCCCAACATTTGCATGATGTAATCTGCCTATAAGTTAAATAAGCAGGGTGACAGTATAAAGTCCTGTTGCACTCCTTTCCCAATTTGAACTAGACCATTCCATGTCCTAGACAACCTAGACAGCATGTTAAAAAACAGAGACATTACTTTGCCAACAAAGGTCCGTCTAGTCAAATCTATACTTTTTCCAGTGGTCATGTATGGATGCGTGAGTTGGACTCTAAACGAAGCTGAGTGCTGAAGAATTGATGCTTTTGAACTGTGCTGTTGGAGACTCTTGAGAGTCCCTTGAATTGCAAGGAGATCCAACCAGTCCATCGTAAAGGAAATCAGTCCTGAATATTCATTGGAAAGACTGATGCTGAAGCTGAAACTCCAATAACTGTCCACCTGATGTGAAGAACTGACTCATTTGAAAAGACCCTCATTGAGGGTGGGAGGAGAAGGGGACGACAGAGGATGAGATGGTTGGATGGTGTCACTGACTCAATGGTCATGAGTTTGGGTGAACTCCGGGAGTGAATGATGGACAGGGAGGCCTGGCATGCTGCAGTCCATGGGGTCACAAAAAGTTGGACATGACTGAGGACTGAAATGAACTGATTCCAGGTCCAGTTCTAGCTGTTGCTTCTTGATCTGCATACAGGTTTCCCAGGAGGCAGGCATTTGCAGGTAAGTTGGTCTGGTATTCCCATGTCTTTAAGAATTCTCTACAGTCTGTTATGATCCACAAAATCAAAGGCTTTAACATAGTCAAGTAAGCTGAAGTCAATGATTTTTTTCCCTCTTTGCTTTCTCTATGATCAAAAGAATGTTAGCAATTTGATCTCTGTCTCCTCTGCCTGTTTGAAACACAGCTTGTATATCTGAAAGTTTTCAGTTCACCTACTGCTAAAATCTAGTTTGGTATTTTGAGCATTACCTTGCTAACATGTGAAATGAGCACAGTTGCCTAGCAGTTTGAATATTCTATGGCATTGTCCTTCTTGGGGATTGAAAATTGACCTTTTCCAGTCCTTTGGTCACAGCTTAGTTTTCCAAATTTGCTGACATATTTAATGCAGTACTTTGATAGCATAGTCATTTAGGATTTTAAATAGCTCACCTGGAATTCCATTACCTCCACTAACTTGATTCATAGTAATGCTTCCTAAGGCCCGCTTGACTTCACACTCCATGATGTTTGGTTTTAGGTGAGGGATCACACCATCCTGGTTCTCTGGGTCATTAAGAACATTTTTATATTCTTCTGTGTATTCTTGTAACCCCTTCTCTTGTGTTAGGTCCTTACCATTTCTGTTTTTTATTGTACCCATGCTTGCATGAAATGTTTCCTTGACATCTCCAATTTGCTTGAAGCAATCTCTAGTCTTTCTAACACTACTGTTTTCCTCTATTTCTTGGCATTGCTCACTTAAGAAGGCTTTCTTATCTCTCCTTGCTATTCTCTAGTGCTCTGCATTCAGTTGAATATATCGTTCCCTTTCTCCCTTGCCTTTCACTTCTGCTCTTTCTTCAGATATTTGTAAAATTTCCTCAGACAACCACTTTGCCTTCTTGCATTTCTTTTTCTTTGGGATGGTTTTGATCACACCCTCCTGTACGGTGTTACAAACTTCCATCCATAGTTCTTCAGACACTCTGTGTACCAGATCTGGTGCCTTGAATCTATTTGTCCCTCTACTGTATAATCATACAGTATTAGATGTAGGTCATACATGGACGGGCCAGTGGTTTTCCCTATTTTCTTTAATTTAAGCCTGAATTTTGCAATAAGGAGCTCATGGTCTGAGCCACAGTCAATTCCAGGGCGTGTTTTTGATGATTGTGTAGAGCTTCTCCATCACTGGCTACAAAGAACATAATCACTCTGATTTCAGCATTGACCATCTGGTGATGTCCCTGTGTAATCTTTTGGATTGTTGGAAAAGGGTATTTGCTATGACCAGTGTGTTATCTTGACAAAATTCTTTTAGACTTTGCCCTGGTTCATTTTGTACTCTGAGGCCAAACTTGTTTGTTTTCCTGAGAATCTTTTGACTTTCTACTTTTGCATTCCAATCCCCTATGACGAAAAGGATGTCTTTTTTCATGATGGTAGTTACAGAAGATGTTGTAGGTCTTCATAGAACCATTCAACTTCAGCTTCTTTGGCATGGGTGGTTGGGGCATAGACTTTGATTACTAGGATGTTGAATGGTTTGCCTTAGAAATGAACCAAGATCATTCTATCGTTTTTGTGGTTGCATCACAGGACTGCATTTAAGATTCTTTTTTTGTTTATGAGGACTACTCCATTTCTTCTAAGGAAATTTTGCCCATAATAGTAGATATAATGGTCATCTGAATTAAATTTGCCTATCCCTGTCCTTTTTAGTTCACTGATTCCTTTCCTAAGACATTGATATCATTCTTGCCATCTTTTACTTTGCCACATTCAATTTACCTTGATTCATGGACCTAACATTCCAGGTTTCTATACAATATTGTTCTCTACAGCATCGGACTTTACTTTCACCACCAGACACATCCACAACTGAACATTGTTTCTTCTTTAGCCTAGATGCTTCATTCTTTCCAGAGCTATTAGTAATTGCCTTCTGCTCTTCCCCAGAAGCATACTGGATACCTTGCAACCTGGGAGGCTCATCTGGTGTCATATCTTTTTGCCTTTTCTACTGTTCATGGGGTTCTCACGGCAAGAATACTGAAGTGGGCTGCCATTTCCTCCTCAAATGGACCATTGTTTGTCCAAACTCTTCACTATGACCTGTCTGTCTTAGGGGGTCCTGCACAGCATGGTTCACAGCTTCACTGAGTTATACAAACCCCTTCATCATAGCAAAGCTGTGAACCATGAAGGGGTTTTAATGTCTAGACAAAAATTTTAAAAGTCACGAAAGACTCCAAATTTTTACTTTAATTGCTTTTAAAAATTATTTTAACTGTGGTTATAAACACTAAATTTATCATCTGAACCATTTTTAAGTATATGGTTCAGTAGTGTTAAATATATTCACATTCTTGTGTAATATCTCCAGAATTTTTTCACCTTGCAAAATGAACACTCTATGTTCTTTCGTCAGCTTCTCGTTTTAACCTTTGCCTAGCCCTTGGTAGACTACAGTCCATGGGGTCGCTAAGAGTCGGATACAACTGAGCTTCCTCACTTTCACTTTTCACTTCCATGCATTGGAGAAGGAAATGGCAACCCACTCCAGAGTTCTTGCCTGGAGAATCCCAGGGACAGGAGAGCCTGGTGGGCTGTTGTCTATGGGGTTGCACAGAATCGGACATGACTGACGCAACTTAGCAGCAGCAGCAGCAGCCCTTGGTAACCAAATTCTACTTTCTGTTTTTATGAATTTGATTACTTTAAATATCTCGCACGTGGAATCATGTGGTGTTTGCTTTTTGTGACTGGCTTATTTCACTTAACCTAGTGTCCCAAAGGTTCATTCATGTTGTACATGAGACCGAATTTCCTTCCTTGTTGAGGCTGAATTATATTTGATTGTACATAATTACTACATTTTGTTTCTCCATTTATTTATGGATGGACATTTGGGTGGCTTCCACCTTTTGGCATTGTGAATAGTGCTGCAATGAACACTGGAATGCTAATATCTTTTCAAGACCCTGATTTCATTTCTTTTGGATAAATACCCAGAAGTGTAATTGCTGGATCATAAAATCCTCACAAGCCAGTGCAGATGGAGGCTATTAATGCCTATGTCTCCCTAATAAAACCTCTTCACAAACTTGAAGTTGTATCAGAACTGCCAGGAGGGTGCCTTAAAACAACTTACTAGCCCCTCCCTCCATCCCCTAAGTCTCTGATTTGGGAAGCTCTATTTTTTAATTTTTTGAAGGATCGCCATACTGTTTTCCATAGTGGTTGTACCATTTCTCAATAATTATCGAGATTGCTTGCATGACTTTAAGCTGCATGGTGATTTTTATTAATAGTTCTATAATGCTTTGCAAAGTGAGAATCATGTATGCAAGGAGAGACTATATATGTAGAAACACCCATCCACATTCATCTAACACTGTGCTATGAGGCCTTTGTTTATTGCTTGCAAGAACTGAATATGTGAACCTCTTCTTATATATGAGTAATAAAGGATAAGTTTGGGACCTGATTATTTGAATATATAGAATTAACATCACTGGAGATGGGGAAAGCTACTGAAAGAATAAGTCTCTATGAAAAAAAATCAATTAAGTTTTGACAATTTGAATTTGAGAGTTTTATATCATACAACCAAATTGGGATGCTGAAAAGTCAGTTGGTTAAAGAGGTCTTGAGTTCCAGAGACAGGTCTGAGCTATAGACTGATACTTGGGAACTGAAGGAATGTAGACCATCTTTGAAAGCAAGGCCAGCTAGAAAATTCGTGGAAACCAGGGCAGAAAAAAAGAGAAAGGGTATTAATTACCCTATTCAAAAAGCAGGAAAAAAAGTTTCTTTCTTCCTTCTGAAGTCTCTCTTTCAATGTGTCATAATGCCTTTTATACGATTTTTAGACTTTCTCTAGTGCGAGATTTTAATGAATTGAGTGCAAATCCTCACAGATGCCTTGGGCCCCACCTTGCAACTTGCCATACAGGACAGTGAACACCCAACAATGATGCTCCTTGCTCCTGCACCCAGGTCCCTGACAGGGTGTGAAAGGTGCTGGCAGGCAGTAGAGCAGAAGGCAAGGAACTCATCCTGGGGATGTTGGATGGGTGATGAAAGGAGGGAATGCATCTGAGATATGACTTCCAGTGCTTGGCTCAACTCCATTTTTTTTTCCCCCATCAAACTTCATTTTCAAAGCCCACAGTCAAAGGTAAAATTATCAACAGTTTTGATATAGACATTTCAGAGCATTGAATCCTAAGCAGGGACCTGTGCCTCTGCAGTGGTGGCACACTTCAAAGCCACCCAGTTGAATGAGACGTGCAGAGGGCTTAGTGCCGAAAGAAAAGTGAAGAATTAGCTCTGATATACTTGACCATGGATCTTCCCTGTAGCTCAGATGGTAAAGAATCTGCCTGAAATGCAGGAAACTTGGGTTTGATCATGGGTCAGAAAGATCCTCTGGAGAAGGGATCAGCAATCCACTCCAATATTCTTTCCTGGAGAATCCCAGGGACAGAGGAGCCTGGCGGGCCAGAGTCCGTGAGGTTGCAAAGAGTCGGACACGACTGAGCAACTAACACTACTACTACTATACTTGACCATAAGGAGGCAGAAAACAGAAGCCACCAGCAGAGGAGGTTGAAAGATGTTAGGCAGTAATGAGGCAGAGCAGAAAGTGTGTTATCTTAGAAACCAAGACAGGAAAGCTGTTGGTGATGAGGGTGAATTATGGAAAAATGTTGCCATGAGGCTGAGTAAAAGTGAAAATAGACATTTGGATTTCATATCCAGATGCCATCAGTGTCTTTGACAAGAGTAGTTTTAGTGGAGCATTGAGGGCTGAAAGCCTAAATGGTGAAAACTTGAGAGTGAATGGGAGAAGCATTGAAAACTGAACTTGGGCTACTCTTTCAAGAGATTTTTCTGTAAGAATAAATAAATAAATAAAGGACAAAGAGACGGGCTATAGAGTTAAAATACTTTTTTAAAGGATGTGAGAAATGTCAGTAAATATGGTTTATTATAAAAATCATGAAATTGGCAACTTGTAGCAACTCACACCGGAGAAGGCAATGGCAAGCCACTCCAGTACTCTTGCCTGGAAAATCCCATGGATGGAGGAGCCTGGTAGGCTGCAGTCCGTGGGGTCACTAAGGTTCGGACACGACTGAGCGACTTCACTTTCACTTTTCACTTTCACACATTGGAGAAGGAAATGGCAACCCACTCCAGTGTTCTTGCCTGGAGAATCCCAGGGACAGGGGATCCTGGTGGGCTTCTGTCTATGGGGTCACACAGAGTCGTATACGACTGAAATGACTTAG
This sequence comes from Moschus berezovskii, assembly GCF_049115385.1. NCBI lineage: Eukaryota > Metazoa > Chordata > Mammalia > Artiodactyla > Moschidae > Moschus > Moschus berezovskii. The sequence continues at coordinate 127,060,735 of NC_142461.1, forward strand.
CAGCAGCAACTCACACATCTGCAAGTGGAAAAGTGAGGCATCAAATTATCCTATCTGTCTCTATAACATGAATTTCTCATGCTGAATTTAGAACATGGTGATGGAGTCAAACTAGCTTGAACATTCAGATTTAAATTCTTAGCACCAACCTTTAAATGTATGTACTATATTTTTTAATTTAGTTTTAATTTTTATAATTTTAACTGAGATATATTCAACACATGCATAAGTTTAAGGTGTATAGCATAATGATTTAACTTATATACATCATGAAATTATCACAATATTTAGGGACGATCATTTCATATAAATAAAAATTAAATAGAAAAAGATAATTTTCCTTAAGATGAGAACTCAGGATTTACTCTCATAAAACTTTGATATGGAACATGAAGCGATGTAATTATATTTATCATGTTGTATATTAAATCCCCAGTACTTACTTATCTTACAGTTGGAATTATGTTCCTTTCATCTGCCTTCATCGAATTCTTCCTTCTCTCAGCCCACCCAACTCTGATAACCACAAATCTGATCTCTTCCATGATTTTGTTTGTTTCTGAACTATAAATGACCTAAAATACTATATTAGTTCCTGTTATACAACATAGTGATTTGGTGTTTCTATACATTTCAAAATGATCACTATGATAAGTCTAGCTTTGTCATCATACAAAAATATTGCATAGGGATTGATGACTATATTCCCCATGACTGTGCATTTCATAGCTATGATTTATTTATTTTGCAATTGAAAGTTTGTACCACTATGTCTCTTACTTATTTCTTTCTACCGTTATACTTTAAATGACCTTGAGTTCCTTTGTGGAATTTTATATAACAGATTATTATTTTATTCAGTGTTATGGGAACATTAATGTATTTTCTTATTATTCATTTTAAATTAAATCCTTTGGACATAATAAAAGTGGCCAATTCATTAATCTATTCATTTTTCCTTTCCAAATACTCTTTCTCCATTATTAAGTACAGACCATACCATTATGGTAAATTTTAATAAATTATACAGTAAAATTACGTCATTGAAATTTATATGAAAAAAATTTAATGGTTTTTACATACTTACATAAATATTAACTCTTTGATAGGTAAATTAAATATGCCTTATAAAACCTCAGTTCTCTATTTCAAATAAGTACCTCAATTCCTGATGTTTCTTTTAAAATGTTCCTATTACAATATTAGCAGCCTTTCTAATTTGGTTTAACTCCTACATAAAAGTTTATTAATGTGTAAAGCCTAGATTAAAATAAACCCAACACAGAGCACATTTATGTAATGATAATTATACTAAGAATGTACTAAAATGTCTCATTTCTAACCTTGCTCCATCAGTAATGACTTTAAAATTAACACGTAACTCTTTCTAAAGTCTATGCAAAAAGATGCAAGATTAAAACAGCAGAGTATCAAAAGTTGCATGTTAGAAGAAATTAGAATAACTGGTGACTGTTGTAGAGAGTCCCATGGACGGAGGAGCCTGATGGGCTGCAGTCCATGGAGTCGCTACAAGTCAGACATGACTGAGCAACTTCACTTTCACTTTCACACATTGGAGAAGGAAATGGCAACCCACTCCAGTGTTCTTGCCTGGAGAATCCCAGGGACGGGGGGCCTGGTGGACTGCCGTCTGTGGGGTCACACAGAGTCGGACACGACTGAAGTGATTTAGCAGCAGTAGCAGCAGCAGTTGTAGAGAGAGACAAATACTTTTTCAGAAAGCAGATTACTTATCAAAGCAATTTCAAAACTAAATATCATTATATTTAACTGTGTTCTGACACACCAGTAGAACTGTATTTTAAACATTTACCCTGGCCTTTGAAAATAGAAGTGACATGAAATGGACATGAAATTCATGCAAAGTCAATTGTGCTATACATTTATTAGGATTTATGTAATTAGTAATCTAACTGTAAGATTGTTCATATGCTAAGTAATGCTTTGATATGATAGTCATATAGTGATATGATAGTGACACGTTAGTTAATAGACAAAATGTGGTATCAGCAATATTCTTACATTATTTTTAGTGTCAAAATATTATAGGGTGAAATCTAGTTCTTATTTGAAGAAGCTTAACTTATTAAAATTACTTCAATCATTTTAAAGTTGATTATATTTTGGTGTATGATTAGAAACAGTAATTTTAATTAAAAATAAAATAACCAAGGTCATTTGACATTTCCTCCCTCCCTCCTTTCACTCCTTCTTTTTTTCCTTAATTCCTTTTTTACTCTTTTCCATTATTTTTTGGGAATAACAAATTTATCTGGGGGATCTGCTCTTGGAATTGTCTTTTTATATATTTATATTTCTTCTGTTGGTATACGCAATATAGCATTATATGTTCAGTTTTTTCTTCTCTCAAATTGAAATTTCTACTTTTCTTCAATCATAATTTAAGATAGTCCACAAGAGGCAAGCATTTGTTATTTCGTCTTCAGTTCAGTTCAGTTCAGTCCCTAAGTCATGTCCAACTCTTTGCGACCCCATGAATCACAGCACGCCAGGCCTCCCTGTCCATCACCAGATCCCGGAGTTCACTCAAACTCATGTTCACAGAGTCGGTGATGCCATCCAGCCATCTCATTCTCTGTCGTCTCCTTCTCCTCCTGCCCCCAACCTTTCCCAGCATCAGAGTCTTTTCCAGTGAGTCAACTCGTCGCATGAGGTGGCCAAAGTATTGCAGCTTCAGCTTTAGCATCAGTCCTTCCAGTGAACACCCAGGATTGATCTCCCTTAGAATGGACTGGTTGGATCTTCTGGCGGTACAAGGGACTTTCAAGAGTCTTCTCCAACACCACAGTTCAAAGGCATCAATTCTTCGGTGATCAGCTTTCTTCACAGTCCAACTCTCACATCCATACATGACTACGGGAAAAACCATAGCCTTGACTAGATGGACCTTTGTTGGCAAAGAGAGAGATGATAAATATTCTATATAATAGAAATGATTAATATTGGGATCAATTATTTATTCTGAAAAAAAAGCTGAAATTTATAGGATAATTTACATATTGTTATTGGATGAACCTGTGCGCTTGGTCACTCAGTCATGGCTGACTCTTTGTGACCCCATGGACCACAGCCCACCATGCTCTTCTGTCCATGCGGGTTCTACTGGAGTGGGTAGCAATACCTTCCTCCAGGGTATCTTCCCAACCCAGGGATTGAACTCAGGTCTCCCACATTGCAGGCAGATTCTTTACCATCTGAGCGACCAGGGAAGCCCAATGGACGAACCTATATGGATCCATAATTGTACTGTATCATGTGTGCTCCTTTCATCAACACTCACAGGAATCTCCAGATATGGTCTACTTGTTTTCATGAAGTCAGTTGCTCAAGAATTCTATTTTGAAGGAAGTCTAACATTTATATACATAAAACTATTGAGACATACCTCCATAATATTTTACATCTTTTCAACTTTAGAAAAAAAAAGCAGAAAATATGTATAATCAATGAACATGCTTTAATTATCATTAACATATTCGAGCTAGAATTCATATTTTCTCTAACATAGCAAGCTTGACACTTCTACATGTAACTAAAATATCCCAGATTCCTGAGACTTATGATTTAGGCTCATTTCTTCAGTTTTCTTTTAAATTTAAAGCACTCAACCCTGCATATAAAATTCCCTTTCTATGAAACAAAATCATGTCTGGCTAGAAGCAGAAAATTTAGTTATACTGTGAATGTAACCCATTTAAAGCAGTTGTATTTTATGCCTCACAGTTTTAAATGGATCAACTTACTTAAGTAACTGAACATAGACAGCCTTGGAAGGAAAACCTAACAACTGAAACAATGTGATGATGATATCTTGTAAATTTCCTTCTTCTGTGATCCATTCCCTTATCTAAGCTTTAGTTTTATTTATTTATTCTTTCTCCCTGTGGCGGTTACTTTGAAGAGATAATAGAAAAAAATGAGGATCATTTTTATGTTCTCAGCTATTAAAACAATTCTGTTTCACTTTCAGTGTTTTGTTCTTCTCTAAGTATCTTAGGTAGCATGCATATATGCTTTATTACAGTAGGAAATGGCAACCCACTCCAGTATTCTTGCCTGGGAAATCCTACAGACAGAGGAGCATGGTGGGCCACAGTCCATGGTGTCGCAAAGAGTTGGACATGACTGAGTGATTGAGAATATATCTACTTTATTAATATTTCCTAAAGCATCAGTCAGTCAGTTCAGTCACTCAGTCATAACCAACTGTTTTTGACCCCATGGACTGCAGCACCCCAGGCTTCATTGGTTATCACCAACTCCTGGAGGTTGCTCAAACTCATGTACATCAAAATGAGGATGCCATGCAACCATCTCATCCTCTGTCGTCCCCTTCTCCTCCTGTCTGTCAGATGGGGAAGGAGGTGGGAGGGGGGCTCAGGATGGGGAACACATGTCCACCCATGTCAATGTATGGCAAAAACCACTACAATATTGTAAAGTAATTAGCCTCTAATTAAAATAAATTAAAAAAAAACATAAATCTTTCCCAGCATCAGGGTCTTTTCCAATGAGTCAGTTCCTCACATCATGTGGCCAAAGTACTGGAACTTCAGCTTCATTATCAGTCCTTCCAGTGAATATTCAGGACTGATTTCTTTAGGATTGACTCCTTTAATCTCCTTGCAGTCCAAGGGACTCTCAAGAGTCTTCAACACAACAGTTCAAAAGTGATAATTCTTCAACGCTTGCCTTTCTTTATGGTCCAACTCTCACATCCATACATGACTACTGGAAAAACCATAGTTTTGACTAGACAGACCTCTGTCACTAAAGTAATGTCTCAGCTTTTTAATATGCTGTCTAGGTTGCTCATAGCTTTTCTTCCAAGGAGCAAGTGTCTTTTAGTATTTTGGCTGCAGTCACCATCTGCAGTGATTTTGGAGCCCAAGAAAATAAAGTCTGTCACTCTTTCCATAGTTTCCCCATCGATTTGCCATGAAGCGATGGGACCAGAAACCATGATCTTCATTTTTTGAATGTTGAGTTTAAAGTCAGGTTTTTCACTCTCCTCTTTCACTTTCATCAAGAAGCTCTTTAGTTCCTCTTCACTTTCTGCCATAAAGGTGGTGTCACCTGTATATCTGAGACTTTTGCTATTTCTCCCAGCAATTTTGATCCCAGCTTGTGCTTCATCCAGCCTGGCATTTCACATGACGTACTCTGCATAGAAGTTAGATAAGCAGGGTGACAATATACAGCCTTGATGGACTCCTTTCCCAATTTGGAACCAGTCTGTTGTTCCATGTCTAGTTCTAACTGCTGCTTCTTGACCACCAAAGATTTCTCAGGAGGCTGGGATGGTGGTCTGGTATTCCCATGTCTTGAAGAATTTTCCACAGGTTGTTGTGATCCACACAGTAAAAAGGTTTGGCATAGTCAATAAAGCAGAAGTAGATGTTTTTCTAGAACTCTCTTGCTGTTCCTATTATCCAACTGATGTTGCAAAATTGATCTCTGATTCCTCTGCCTTTTCTAAATCCAGCTTGAACATCTGGAAGTTCTCAGTTCCTGTATTGTTGAAGTCTTGCTTGGAGAATTTTGAGCATTACTTTACTAGTGTGTGAGATGAGTGCAATTGTGTGTTAGTTTGAACATTCTTTGACTTTGCCTTTCTTTGGGATTGGAAAGAAAACTTACCTTTTCCAGTTCCGAGCTTTCCAAATTTGCTGGGATATTGAGTGCAGCACTTTCACAGCATCATCTTTCAGGATTTGAAATAGCTCAACTGGAATTCCATCACCTCCACTAGCTTTATTTGTAGTTATGCTTCTTATGGCCCACTTGATTTCTTAAAAGCATAACATGATATAAAACAAAATTAATTGAAGTGGGTGAAAAATAGCTTCCTTTTTTTGAAGAAAGTGTCAGTGTTAATGGAAGTTACAATTGAGTGCAGTGGCTAGACCAATTCAACTTGTTTTTTTAACTAGAATTGCTGTTAGAATAAAATTCTGTTCAGAAACATTCTTATTGTAGGTCTTTTTAAGGACGACTTGCAAGTGATGCCAAATTAGGAAGTGCAGGCTAATGTTCTGGGATCTTCTGGATACTATAGACTGTAAAAGAGGCTTCAGTAAAATGCCTGATTCTTGTTAATGTTGGATCGACTGTATAAAGTTTGTCTGGTCAGCTTTTAATATTATCTATCCAGAAGAGATAAGAAAGGTGGAGTTGTTATTTAAATAAGCATCAAAAGTACCCTCTGCTTAGTTATTCAGAGCCAAAAAAAATAGCATAAAAATTCTAATGTAGTAAAAAATGTACATTTCCTCAAATAGCATCAGGCAACCCAAAAGCTTTAGACAAACAACTGGCACATTTATTTTGACATGAAAAATGAACCTGAACAAGGATAATGGGAAACACATACCAGCAATAATACTTGTCTTCTCATCATGTATCATAGCCTTGGCCTGGAGTCCTCCTTTCCTCTGTGCTGAAGTACCAGCAGTTAGAAAAGCCAATATCTTGGGGCTTTCAGCTGTGTTCGGGTCTTAGCCATGGCCCTATGTAGGCAAAAATGTGTCAGAGTAGTTGGCAATATAATGACCCAGAACGGTTATGTCTGTTGGCAAAATGCAGGCTGGCATAAGGTTGCTCCATATGTGCTTCCAACTAAACGCTGATTTGCCAGATTCATCAAGAAGCCACATGCATATTTGAGGGCCTATCCATGAGCCTTAGTAGCACTGCACATTTATAATGGTGGTAAAGAAATGGTAAGATAACTTTTCCCCCACATTTGAACTTAAGATGAATTTCTAGGTCATTTGAATGTCTTATTTTGAAATCCAGTCAAAATCATTTATAATTTATGGTTAGTGAGTTTTAGGTTAGCTATCAGGCTTAGCTCATTTGGTAAAGAATCCACCTGCAATGCAGGATACCCCGGTTAAATCCTGGGTGGGGAAGATCCACTGAAGAAGGGATAGGATATCCACTCCAATATTCCATGGCTTCCCTTGTGGCTCAGCTGATAAAGAATCCACCTGCAATGCTGGAGACTTGGGTTCAATCCCTGGGTTGGGAAAATCCCCTGTAGAAAGAAGGGCCCCCACTCCTGTATTCTGGCCTGGAGAATTCCATGGACTCTATAGTCCATGGGATCGCAAAGAGTCAGAAACGACTGAGCTACCTTCACTTTAGGTCCAGAGGAAGCATTTGTCAAAAATTTACTTTTAAGTTTCTTACCTTTGAATGAGAAAACTGAAATCCAGAGAAATAAAATATAATGTCCATAAAACATAAAACTTAAAATCCATGCCCTTCAAATCCTGGATTATGAACTCTTCCAGTGGTACAAAGATCACTTTTAGATTGCTGGAAGTTGAACTAGTCCTTTGTTCATTTATGCAGCAAATATTTATGAAGACTAGTCATATATTGATTGTCGCCGTTTAGTCACTTAGTCAATGTCCCACTCTTTTGTGAGTTCCTGAACTGCAACCTGTAGGCTTCTCTGTCCATGGATTCTCCAGGCAAGAATACTGGAGTTGGTTTCCATTTCTTTCTCCAGGGGATCTTCCTGACTCAGGTATGGGACCCCTCTCTCCTGCAGGTCACCTGCATCACAGGTGAATTCTTTACTGCTGACTCACTGAGAAAGCCCCAATAATTGGGTTCCCTTGGTGGTTCAATGATAAAGAATCCACCTGCTAATGCAAAAGACTTGGGTTTAGTCCCCCCAAATTTGTCAAAACCAATGTCAAGTATCTTTTTCCTTACATTCTCTGTTAAAAATTTTACATCTTTAGGTCTAAAATTTGTCTGAATTCCATATCAAATTGATTGTTTTGAGTAGTGTTAAGGTTCAGCATAATTCTTCTGCATGTAGATATCCAGTTTTCCCATCACCATTTACTGAAAAATTTATCCTTTCCCCATTGAGTATTCTTGGCTATGTTTTCAAGTATTAGTTAACTGTATATGCATGTGTTTATTTCTGGGTTCTCAATTCTGTTCTATTGGTCTGTATTTCTTTTTTTGCAGGTACCATGTTGTTTTGATTACTATAACCTTATAATATAGTTTGAAATCAGAACGTACGCCTCCAGTTTTGTCCTTCTTTATCAAGATTTCTTTGGCTATTCAGGATCTTTTGTGGTTCCATATCAATTTTAGGATTGTTTCTTCTACTTCTCTGAAAAATACATTTGGAATTTTGATAAATATACACTGCATATATAAAAGGCTTTGGGTAGTATGGGAATTTTTAAAACAATTATTCTGATCTATAAACATTAGATATCACACCACTTATTTGTGTCTTCAACTTCTTTGATCAGTGCCTATAGTTTTGGTTGTATTTTTCACTTCCTTGGTTAAATTTGTTCTAAGAATTTAATTGTTTTACTGCTATTGTAAATGAGATTGCTTTTTTTATTTTTCTTTTAGCTGTTTTATTATTAGTGTTTAGAAGTGCAACTGACTTTTGTATTTTGCAGTTTTATTGAATTCTTTTACTAACAGTTTTCTGATAGAATCTTTAGGGGCTTTCTAAATGCCATTTGTAAACAGAGACAACTTTAGTTCTTTCTTTCTGATTTGTAGACCTATTGTTTATTTTTCTTGCTTAATTGCTGTTGCTAAGACTTCCAGTTCTTAAAGTTAGCAGGACTGTTTGTGGACAAGAAAAGGTCTGGAGCTGAGAATAGAGCCCTTTCAGGATATCCTGGGGGTGCAAATAAGAGTATCTCCTGACTAATCCCTATTCTAGCATCATGGTTTGCTGACTGCAGCTGAGGCAAGCTGGAGACCAATTACAGGACCGTTTCAATCTACAGTCTGATGGAATTTTGGCAGATTTATCTCCAGATTTATCTCTATACCATAGAGACTGAGAGGGGCTGGAGCTAGTTCATGAGCTATTTCAGGGTCCATAGCTGGGATCAAGATCTATCCACTCAGAGCCCAGCACACAGGTGGGCCTGGCTTCTCTTGGGTCTCTTGGCCAATATGGTTCTGGTGACAGAAGCAAAGCGACATATGGCCACAGCTGTGTCCTCAGATGTACAGAATTGTTTCCCAGTCTATAGCCTGGAAGATGGTCAGCGAGTCAGCCAATGTAGTGTAAGCCTATTTTTGCCAAACGGCCTTCCTTGGTCTCGGGCTGCACCAAAGCTTTACCATCTTTTACCTGGCTCCTCCAAGCTCCAACAAAGCCACTTTTGTCTGTGGAAGATTGCCATATTATTGTTCTTGGGCAATATTCACTTATCTTTCTCCATTCTCTTGAATCAACCCCAGTCAGAGTTCTTCTACCTCCCATCTACTAGTACGACTCTTACTAGACTCATCAGAGACCTCAGTGATATAAAAATCAATCAATAGTTGATCATTTTCTTTTTACTGAAACTTGCCTTTGGGATGTCACTTTTTAAAAGCATTTTCTAAATTACCATTATTCCCTTTGTTTCTTATACTAATTCTTCCTAATTTGCACTTCTGAATTTGAAGTATATTGCACTCAATCCATACCTTAGACAGTTTCTCTTACACAAATCTCTTGTCTTTAAATACCCTTTGTATACGACAAACCACAAATTTACATCTTCAATTCTGTATTTTTCTTCAGAACTTTAGATTTGTACATACAATTATTTACTCAACATCTTTATTTTGACAGCTAAAAAACAAAAACAAAGAATAAAAACCACAAGAAACTCTTAAACTTAATAATTAAAAATCAAATACCTAATTTTATGGCAGTTTTGCTCTTCCCAATTTATTTTCCATTTCAGTGAATGACAACAGTACTCCTTTAACAGTTCTGATCAAAGACATTGGAGTTATTTTTAACTGCTCGCTTTCTCATATATCAAATCTAAATCATCTGCAAATTTGGTCGTGACTTCCAGTTATGGGAAGAATCTTATTGATTCTTACTCCATTATCCCCTTTGTCCACATGATTATGTTTTTGCCTGCAGTATTATAGTTTTCAATAGTCTCCTATTTGGTGTCTCTCAGTTTCACCCTTGTCCACCTATTATTGTTCTTTAAGTAGTAGCTAAGTTCTCTCTCTTTTAAAACTTAACTTGACTGTGGTATTTTTCTTCAATAAACCCATAAAGTCTTTAGAATGGTCCCAAGACACCTGTTTCTACTCCCTTTCCAGTGTCACTGTCCACCATGCTGTGCTCGCTCACTCTGGTCCCACCATCTGGACCTTCGTGCTTCCTACTGCCACCTAAGGTTTTGAATTATATGTACAGTGATAAGTTTCAAATATTCTATTCATAATTATTGGTAGTTTTCTATGTATAAATATCTGTAAGTATGCAAAGCATGTTCCCATCACATAGCTTTCACAAATTCTCTGGTCCCACTTCTCTAAATTCTTTCATGGTTTACTCCTTCACTTCCTTATTGTCTTCCTGCCAGAAATTTCCTTCTTGAACACCTTTAATAAAATAATCAATACCACTCAAGCCTTATATCAGAATTCCCTATTCTCCTTAATACACTTTACAGGTACTTATACCTCATTATTATATGGAATATCATATTTTTTAAAATGTATTATTATATTTACTCCAAACTATAATATTAGTTCCTAAGGGAAACAACTTTGTTCATTTTCTTCACTGCATATTCTTAGTGCTCAGAAGAGTGATTGGCACTTGGTAGACATGTCATAAATCTCTGTTGAAAGAATGAATATACATGGATTTTAAAACCATGATTTTATTAAGACAGTACTTCCCAAGCTTGTTATATTTAAAACATTGTATGATTTCTTAAAAATTCTAATTAAGTGATTATTTAATGCAGTCAGAACTCTGTATTTCTGGAATCTTCTAACATGGGGGAATTGAACGGAGATGGATATAGTAATGGAACCTGTAATTGATTATATTTTGTGATATTATCCAAAAAATAATACTTGATGCTGGTGCTCAGAAGCTCAGTTGTGTCCAGCTTTTTGTGATCCCATGGACTGTAGCCCACCAGGCACCTCTTTCCGTGGGATTTTCCAGGCAAGAATACTGGGGTGGGTTGCCATTTGCTGCTCCAGGGTCTCTTCCCAACCGAGGAATTGAACCTGCGTGTCTTTTCTTTACTACTAGCACCACCACTTTTTTTTTTTTTTAATATGTACAACTAGGTAAATTGGATTCCCAGACTTGAAATTTAGTCCAGATATAATGTACATAATGTTTTAAAATATTTAAGATACTTGTTATTTTACTTTTGTCACTGAACAAAGTTGTTAAAACAGATGTATAATACTTATTTATACAAATTAATATCAAGTAATATGTTTAATATTTCAGACTTTTATTTTTAATAAATAACTCAAAGTATTTGAAATATATTTATAATTAAAACATCACAGAGATGTTTAACTCTTGTATTTTTTCAAAATCTTTATTATTACATTTTGGTTAGTTGGTTTTATTTAGAAAGTATTATCTAGGTCAAAATAGCATCCAGTATTCCAAATGGTCATGCAATGTAGTGAAGTTTTCACTCTTAAAGAACATGAGAAGCCATACTTAAAGAAAGAAAAAAGAGTAACTTTCCTAATATCACAAAGCAGCCCTGTTGGTAGAAATAGAATATTATTTATCTAAAATACTCTTCCTTTTGTCACCCATCTGAGATTTACTGTCTGGACTTCTTGACTATAAGATAAATACATCGGTCAGCTGATCTGCACCATCTATCTACCTACCTACTAATCTGCCTCCCTACCTATCTGCCTGCCTACCTACCAGCTTAACTTTTTAACCCTCAATTATTCTGCATACAGATTATGAAAAAAAAATTGTTATAATTGCTTGACAGCTGAATCACTCCAGCTTTATGGTAGAGCTAAAGAGTGGTGGCAACAAGGAAAACATTATAATTTCATATATTCCATAATGTTCCCTCTTTCCTATAAATAGCAACTTAAGCAGTTTTCTTTGTCACCACAGCCCAAATGCTGATTACATGTCAAGTCAGAAAATGTATTCCAGGCAATTTAAAATAGTTCACTCACAACTACTGATCTTTTGTGATACACAGGAGATTCAGAAACTAGACTTTGTAGAAGATTTGAAATAACTTACAAAGGAATGATGATTCACTAATTTTTACCAGGCCTTTTTACTTTCATTTTTCTTAAAAAAACAATTCTATCAGTCTCTTTTATTAAAATTTATAATTTTAAAAATTTTATTTAAAGTTTAAGCTCATATACCTAGATTCCCTTAAAATAATTTGTGAAAGCTCTATTTGGTTTAGCGTTCCTTGTATAGAATAAGATATATTATTTATTTGGCCCACTTTAAGCTAGAGGGTCTTTGAAATAATACTTAGCTAGCTGGATATCACTAACGATAATTAATTTGAGGGTATCTTTACACATTAAATATAACCAGGGAATATGACCAATTTATATAAAGAGACAAAACAGTATTTTGAAACTCTATATAAGAAATTTACTGGCTGCTGGCCTAGTCTGTCTATAAATTCTCTCCTTAATATGCTCATCATCCATGATTTGTGGCTTTCCTGTAGCAGATACTGATTTCTGATACTTAAATAAATGAATGTGGTGTGCTAAAAATAATTTGAGCCTTGTCCTATACTTTGGAAGTCTTTGGTAATAAATACTTATTTAAGTAAAATTTTTATATACTTTTTACTTTCAAGAGAATTTTATATTAAATAAATTGAGTCTTATTAAGAATGTTTTGAAGGAGAACATACACATCTTTGTGATCTTCATATAATATATGCAATATCATTCATTTATTCTTTTTATGGAAACAAACTATATTTCTCAAAACCCATTTCTCTGTAGATGGCTCAGTTTTTTCCTCATAATAGAGTAAGTATTTTAAAAGACATCTAAATTTGTATACTGCCAACTACATTTTATTATTGTTAAGTTGTGGTTTTGAGAATTGCTTCCTTTTTACTTTTGTTACTTTGGATATTAACACTAATTTTAGTTTTTAATCACTGAAATGTGATACTCAGAAGGACTTCAGGGTTGCACTTTTCTCTCAAACAGATGTTTATTCTAAAATCATCCACTAACACTGAATACACTTATTGCTTTTTTCTTCCTGTGTTTACACATATTAATGAAGCTGGGATTTTAAATTGGATATCCAAACCATTAAATAAAAAATATGTGTACAGGACTGAAGTAATGAGATTTTAAAACTAAAATTATCTAGGCTACTATAAAAAGTTTACTTTCATGTGAAAAAGGAAAATCTTATGAAAATCTCAAAGTATAAAATTTGACATCATGTAAGTGAATAGGAATTATTTCTCCAAATTTACACTCCCTATGTAGAATTTTCTCACTTTCCTCTGAATGTTTTTTGTCTCATCACATTTCATACTATGATTATTAAAACAGAGTAACACCTTCTGTATTGCTAGAAAATGTTATTTATTCTTTCCACTCAGATTTGCAGATTTTTTTTTACTTAAAATTTTTAGGTTGCCTAAAAATATAATCCATATGCTGTTTCAGTTTAGTGGCATTAGAAAACTATGTATAAAGTAGCTGCAAATATGTAACTAAAATTACATTCAAATAGTCACTGTATCTTTCATGAGACATTTATAAATAAAGTATCTCTTCTTAATTCTGTGTACAAATTTTTTAAATGCTTTCATGATATACACATTGATATGTCCTGATGGAATATTATTAATACTATATACCAATGTCTATTTTTGAGATTAATAAAGTTTTCTGTGCTTTTAGTGTCAAAATTGCAGATCTTAAATGTAGAATAAATAGATATAAATAGTATATCTTTCAAAGTGTGAAAAATGGAATCTCTTAAAATTATGTGTCCTTAAAGCTCTATGAATCATTTTGTTTAATAAATAATTCAGTTCTAATTTTATTCGCTTCCACAAAAGAATAACCCCAAACCATTAATAGGGCAATTAATTTTTTTAATGAACTGAGTCCAGCATTTCTATGAAGCGATTCTTTTTCTAGCAAAATTTCAAGGTATATTTAATTAATATTAACTGAGTAGATACTTTAATATCATGGGTTACTTCAGAAGTGGATTACACTCTTGAAAAGGCAATTTTATGCAGCCAGAGTAGCAAGTAACAGAGATAGCTGCTGTCAAGTTCTAAATTAGTGATTTCTTGATAAAAGAGGAAATAAAAGACATTAACTATTCAAACCTAAAGTAAGAAAACTAAGAAGAAATTGCAAGTGAAATAAATGTTTTCCCTTTACCAGTTCCATACTGGGAAGTCAGTAATCTCTTCTTTTTTGTATTAAATATAACCCAGTTTATCCATCCGCATTCTTTGGTACATGAATGTTTACCTTATCCTTTGTTCTCTCTGATTTTACATCTATCAATCAGTTACTGCCCTGAATTCTCGTCGTGTGTCTAGTCTCATTATGACAGAGGAATTGATAGACAATCATAATGAGAAGTGAGTTTAATGGAGGTAGTTGGAATGAGAAAGATATTAGGATTGCACAGGGACTGTAAGTGATAACTAGCAAGGACAATCTGTAATCCATATGCTCTATCCAACGGAAAGTGGCAAAGCAATCAATATTTAGAACTTCTCTTAGGAAGAAGGGACCAGGGTTTTGGTAACAGGTTAAGTGGAAGGCCACGGCCTTGGGCCAGGAAGAAATGCATCACAGTAGCACTTCAGCAAGAGTCTGAAGGTCTATAGAGTATAAGCTCACCATCAGTGGAATGACACAAAAGGAACAAAGTGGGATTGTTTCAGGTTACTGGATTGATGTTCAATGTAGCATTCATGTTCCAATAAATTAATATTAGATGAGAAAATTAGGCCAGTTGACAGTTAAAATAGACAAACTCAATAAGTGAAATACGAACAGGCTTGGTATGAACACAGGTGGCAAACAATATAATGAATTTGAAAATCAACACAGATGTAAATTCCAAGACACTTTCTAGAGAGAACTGTTAGTTCTGCACTGTCCTATATAATAGCCACTAGTTGTTGTTGTTCAGTCACTAAGTCACATCAAACTCTTTGTGACCTATGAACTGCAGCACACCAGGCTTCCCTGTCCTTCACTATCTTCTAGAGTTTACTCAAATTCATGTCCACTGAGTCAGTGATACCATCCAACCATCTCATCCTCTGTCACCTCTTTCTCCTCCTGCCCTCAATGTCTCCCAGCATCGGGGCCACTAGTTGCATGTTGCTATTTGGGGGCTTCCCAGGTGGCTCTGTGTTAAAGAACCCACCTGCCAATGCAGGAGATGCAGGAGATATGGATTCAATCCCTCAGAGGAGGAAACGACAACCCATTTCAGTACTCTTGACTGGAAAATTCCATGGACAGTGGAGTCTGGTGGGTGACAGTCCATAGGGTAGCAAAGATCAGACAAGAATGAGACAATTTAGGCGTACCTACCACCACACTTGACATTCTTATATTCCCAGATGTTGCTTTGGCTACCATATTTTTCTGTATGGATATAGACATTTCCATGGCTGAAGAAAGATTTGTGAGTACTATTTTAGGTGGCACTGGCAAGCTACTCCAGTACTCTTGCCTAGAAAATCCCATGGACGGAGGAGCCTGGTAGGCTGCAGTCCATGGGGTCGCTACGAGTCAGACATGACTGAGCGACTTCACTTTCACTTTTCACTTTCCTGCATTGGAGAAGGAAATGGCAACCCACTCCAGTGTTCTTGCCTGGAGAATCCCAGGAATGGGGGAGCCTGGTGGACTGCCGTCTATGGGGTCACACAGAGTCGGACACGACTGAAGTGACTTAGCAGCAGCATTTTAGGTGGAACACGTTAGTAACACAATTCTAGATAATCTGGGGGTGCCAGAGATAATTTTCATGATTAAAAAATCACTCGTAGTAGTAGAGATTGTAACTTATTGAGAGCCAAAAAACAAACACAAGTGAAGCAATGAAAGAAAGTAGTCAAAATCCTACAAATATAGTTGTTCATATTTCTAAGAAAAGATGTTATAAGCATTTTCCCTCAAACTCACTAAAAAGAGCAAAATATATATAAAAAAAGAAATTTCTGTGTTGAAAACATGTAGTTAAGAGAATCTAAAAATTGGAACCAAATTCTGAGAGTTGATATATCCAAATTAGAAATAAAATAGACTTCAATGCTGTTTAGAACTTCATAACTTCACAGTTTACTCTTTTTTTTAGGATATAGAAGCTTAGAGTAGTTGTTTCCAGGTAACAACTAGAAAATAACTGGCAAAGTAAAATATTATATAAATATTTATAAACAAATTCTTTATATAAAAAGATGTTTGAAGGAAACAAACATCAGTTCAATAGATGTTAGAATAAGGCCTTCCTAAGAGATCTCTTCCTAAAAGATCTGCTTAATTAACTTATATGCAGAGTACATCATGAGGAACTCTGGGCTGGAAGAAGTGCAAGCTGGAATCAAGATTACCAGGAGGAATATCAATAACCTCAGATATGCAGATGACATGACCTTTATGGCAGAAAGTGAAGAGGAACTCAAGAGCCCCTTGATTAAAGTGAAAGAGGAGAGTGAAAAGGTTGGCTTGAAGTTCAACATTCAGAAAACAAAGATCATGGCATCTGGTCCCATCGCTTCACGGGAAATAGATGGGGAAAGAGTGTCAGACTTTATTTTTTGGGCTCCAAAATCACGGTGGATACTGATTGCAGCTGTGAAATTAAAAGACTCTTACTCCTTGGAAGGAAAGTTATGACCAACCTCAGTTCAGTTCAGTTCAGTTCAGTCGCTCAGTCGTGTCTGACTCTCCGCGACCCCATGAATCACAGCACGCCAGGCCTCCCTGTCCATCACCAACTCCTGGAGTACACTCAAACTCATGTCCACAGAGTCTGTGATGCCATCCAGCCATCTCATTCTCCGTCGTCCCCTTCTCCTCCCGCCCCCAACCTTTCCCAGCATCAGAGTCTTTTCCAGTGAGTCAACTCGTCGCATGAGGTGGCCAAAGTATTGCAGTTTCAGCTTTAGCATCAGTCCCTCCAATGAACATCCAGGATTGATCTCCCTTAGAATGGACTGGTTGGATCTCCTTGCAGTATAAGGGACTCTGAAGAGTCTTCTCCAACACCACAGTTCAAAAGCATCGATTCTTCGGCGGTCAGCCTTCTTCACAGTCCAACTCTCACATCCATACATGACCACGGGTAAAACCATTGCCTTGACTAGACGGACCTTGGTTGGCAAAGTAATGTCTCTGCTTTTTAATATACTATCAAGGTTGGTCATAACTTTCCTTCCAAGGAGCAAGCGTCTTTTAATTTCATGGCTGTAATCAGCATCTGCAATGATTTTGGAGCCCAAAAAAAGAAAGTCTGACACTGTTTCCACTGTTTTTCCATCTATTTCCCATGAAGTGATGGGACCAGATGCCATGATCTCTGTTTTCTGAATGTTTAGCTTCAAGCCAACATTTTCACTCTCCTCTTTCACTTTCATCAAGAGGATTTTGAGTTCCTCTTCACTTTCTGCCATAAGGGTAGTGTCATCTGCATATCTGAGGTTATTGATATTTCTGCCAGCAATCTTGATACCAGCTTGTGCTTCTTCCAGCCCAGCGTTCCTCATGATGTACTCTGCATATAAGTTAAATAAGCAAGGTGACAATATACAGCCTTGACGTACACCTTTTCCTATTTGGAACCAGTCTGTTGTTCCATGTCCAGTTCTAACTGTTGCTTCCTGACCTGCATACAGGTTTCTCAAGAGGCAGGTCAGGTGGTCTGGTATTCCCATCTCTTTCAGAATGTTCCACAGTTTATTGTGGTCCACACAGTCAAAGGCTTTGGCATAGTCAATGAAGCAGAAATAGATGTTTTTCTGAAACTCTCTTGCTTTCTCCATGATCCAGCGGACCAACCTAGATAGTATATTAAAAAGCAGAGACATTACTTTGCCAGCAAAGGTCCGTCTAGTCAAGGCTATGGTTTTTCCAGTGGTCATGTACGGATGTGAGAGTTGGACTGTGAAGAAAGCTGATCCATGAAGAATTGATGCTTTTGAACTGTGGTGCTGGAGAAGACTCTTGAGAGTCCCTTGGACTGCAAGGAGATCCAACCAGTCCATTCTAAAGGAGATTAATCCTGGGTGTTCATTGGAAGGACTGGTGCTAACGTCGAAACTCCAATACTTTGGCCACCTCATGGGACGAGTTGACTCATTGGAAAAAACTCTGATGCTGGGAGGGATTGGGGGCGGGAGGAGAAGGGGACGACAGAGAATGAGATGGCTGGATGGCATCACCGACTTGATGGACATGAGTTTGAGTGAACTCCGGGAGTTGGTGATGGACAGGGAGGCCTGGTGTGCTGTGATTCATGGGGTCGCAAAGAGTCGGACATGACTGACTGACTGAACTGAACTGAACTGTACTGAGGTGAGGCTGATTGACAACTACTAGATACATTTGCTGAGTTGTGGGATAAGTGACTAGAGGATTGGATCTGGCATAGAAAAGAGGACTCTTGAGTGTGAAGAGAGTCCAGCAGGGTTTTTTAAAAAACATTTGGTTTGACAGGACAAGTTGGAGTTTTTTCTGTCCAAAAAGGAGATAATTTCCCTTCCTACTAAGACTTCCCATTTGACTTTTGCTATATACAGCAGTGGACTTCCCTTGTGGCTCAGCTGGTAAAGAATCCACCTGCAATGCAGGAGACCTGGGTTTGATTCCTGGGCTGAGAAGATCCCTTGGAGAAGGGAAAGGTTACCAACTCCAGTATTCTGGCCTAGAGAATTCCATGGACTGTATAGTCCATGGGGTTGCAAAGAGTCAGAGAGACTGGGGTCTGTTATGTTCTGTAAAGAAGGTAGAGAAAGACAAAATTAAAAATGCAGGATGAGCAAGACTAAAAGTATGAATAGGATCAATTAATTTACTTGAAAAGGTAATGCCAGTTTCAGCCAAAGGAAATAAAAAATCTGAACAAACAAATACATATTAAATATTTCTGCATGTTAATCAGAGATTCCCTCTTTTGTTAAAAAAGAAAAAAAAAAAAAAAGAAACATAGGGCCCAAAGTGTTGCAAGTGAATTCTAACAAATAATCCAGAAACAATTAGTTATGATAGTAAATTTATTTTATATATAATATATTTATATTAATTAGTATAATAGTAAAATTTTTCAAATTTTATTCCAGAAAAATCTAATACCTTTATAACAAAAAAAAGAAATTTAAAATTATATATGTCATAATTTCCTTACCTAAATAGACCTCAAATCAATAATTTTAACATAACAATGTTATTAAAAATTATCTTATATAAATTTGATACATTTTAAGCTGCTACTGTTTTGTTTTTTCATCAATCCAAAATTTCTAATTTTTTCTTAGCATTTTATTTGCACATATAATTTGTATAAAAGAAGGATATTGATTTTTATTTATCTTTCATTATCATAAGTTTTTATTCATTTGTTTGATTTGTGTTCCAGGTATACAAAAGAATAATTTATAAATATTGAAAATCTTTTCTCTCCAAAGTTTTTATTTTAAAATATTATTTACTTATCCACCTGCATTTGCTACACTGACACATAATTAAATTATGGTTATCAGTGTTTTATTTTAATTTTGATAATATTTCTATTTCACTAGTAAGAATTGCAAGTATTTGTTGTTTTCAGATAATTTTTCTAATAATTAGCAGTCTATTAACTTTTTAGGCTATAACATTAGGCATGTTTATTAGTATCAGTCATTTTCAGTATCTTATCTAATGATTCTATATAACTGTTTTTTGAGCCTATAATCTAATTATTTTTACTATTGGTTTTCCAAAATGCATTGCTGATTAATCACTTATGGAAAGGGCTTATATATTGTTATGTATTGAACTGTGTATAAGGATAAATTATATTTAGTGTTTGCATAGTTTTGTATGATGCCATACAAAATATCACAAATGTAGTGACTTAAATGACATAAATTTATTATCATAGAGTTCTATAGGTTAAAAAACTGGCATCTCTCTCAGTGGACTAAAAATCAAGATTTTGGCAATCCCTTGGGTTTTTTCTATGCAAGAATGTGCTTTTTTGCTTTGTTCATCGTTATTACATTTTCTTTGACTCCATAATTACTTATATATATGTTTTTTTAAAATGTTGCCTTTCCATATCTTTTGTTTGTTTGTATTTTTGTGCTTCTCTTTCCTAGACCCATATACTCAAATGCTGTCTTATGTATATTCTCAAATTTAACATGCCTAAAATTGGACTCTGGTTTTTAAGACTTTCAAATCATAGTGTAGATGTTATCCATCATCTTTATCCAGAATTCTGTGATTGTGACAGCTTTACCCACCTGAAGTGAAGTGAAGTCTCTCAGTTGTGTCTGAGTCTTTGTGACCCCATGGGCTATAGCCTACCAGGTGCCTCCATCCATGGGATTTTCCAAGCAAGAGTACTGGAGTGGGGTGCCATTTCCTTCTTCAGGGGACTTCCCTACCCAGGGATCGAACCCGGGTCTCCCGAATTATGGGCAGATGCTTTATCCTCTAAGCCACCAGGGAAGCCCTGAAAGTGAGTATGAAATTAAAACTTTCAAAAGAAAGCTTAGCCTTCTCCTGGCATGAAATACAATGAAAATCATGGAATAATCATACTAAACTACACATTTAAGCAGAAAGTGAATAATCTACATATTCATTCCACAAAGATGTATTATCTCCCTGTTCTGTACCTGGCTTGGCACTATTATAAAGAAATGGGAAGATTTGGTTCTAGTCTTGTGCCATCAAAGAGATCACAGTCTACTAGGGGAGACACGCACCAAGACTGATGGTGACACCATGTAGCAAATGCCATGAAAGAGACTTGTAGGAAACGGTTGCTATTAAAGCATAAAGCAGGTCTTAAGATGGCGGAGGAATAGGACAGGGAAACCACTTTCTCCCCCACAAATTCATCAAAAGAACATTTGAACGCTGAGTAAATTCCACAAAACAAGTTCTGACTGCCAGCAGAGGACATCAGGCACCCAGAAAAGCAGCGCATTGTCTTCGAAAGGAGGTAGAAAATAATATAAAAGATAAAAAGAGAGACAAAAGAGGCAGGGACGGAGATTTGTCCTGGGAAGGGAGGCTTAAAAGAGAGAGAAGTTTCCAAACACCAGGAAACACTCTCACCAGTGAGTCTGTGGTGAGCTTTGGAACCTCAGAGGACAACATAACCAGGGGGAAAACAAATAATCAAAACACACAGATTACGTGCCCAAAGGTAACTCCTGGTGGAGAAGCAGCACAGACGCCCACATCCCCCACTAACAAGCGGGGGCTGGGCAGGGAGGCGCAGGCTGCATTGCTTAAAGGACCGGACCTGAATGCCCCGAGGGCAATCTGAGAAACTAACTTGAGATAGCAAAGCAGACTGTGGGATAGCTACCCAGCCAAAGGTTAAAAGCCCTGACTTGGACACTGCTGGACCCACTCACAGAGTGGGGGACTGAGCAGGGCTAGCTGGCTGCAGATGGCCTATCCCCATCCCCCACCAAGACAGGCAGGGGAGGGCAGCCGGAGCCGGAAGGGGGCAATCGCAGCCCCAAAGAGGCATCTGGTACCAAACTGCAAGCAGGCTTCACTGTTAACCAAGATTTATTGGGATTCTGGCCAGTCGACATCTACCTGAGATGGTGCATCAGTTGTACACCCAGAAAACCGAGTGGCAGGGACCAGGGAGGCAATAAGTCACAGCAACTGCGCTTGCCAAACACCTGGTCACCTGAGCTGCTCGGACCGGGAAAGGGCACAAAACGCAGGCCCAACAAAGTCTGCACCTTTGCGGAGTACCCAAATACCAGAATCTGAGCGACTTTGACCTGGGAAGTACATTCGACCCAGGGCCCACTTCAGACAGTTCCCAGCAGAGCAACCTAGAGCCTGTGTAGGGTAGACTGGGACAGCACACACACCGTGAGTGGGGGCAAACCCAGTGTGGCCGAGACACTGCGAGCACTCTCCACAGATGCCAGTGATATTTGTCTCCAGTATTCCTCCCTCCCCACAGCACGACTGAACAAGTGAGCCTTAAAAAGTGTCCACCACCGCCCACTTGTGTCAGGGCAAAAATAAGACACCGAAGAGACCAGGAAACAGAAGAACCTGAAACAGAGTGAACCACCTTGGAAGTGACAGATGGAGAAGTCTTAAGGCTACTGCAAGAATAAGACTGAAAACCAGAGGCAGAGGCTTAAGTCCAAATCCTGAGAACACCAGAAAACTCCTGACTCCAGGGAATATAAATCAATAGGAGATCATCAAACGCCTCCATACCTACACTCAAACCAAGCACCACCCAAGGGTCAACAAGTTCCAGAAAAAGACATACCAAGCAAATTCTCCAGCAAAACAGGAAAATAGCTCTGAGCTTAATATAAAGGGTACCCAAAGTCACTCCAAACCCATTGACATCTCATAACTCATTACTGGTCACTTCATTGCACTTCAGAGAGAAGAAATCCAGCTCCACCCACCAGAACACTGACACAAGCTTCCCTAACCAGGGAACCTTGACAAGTCACCTGTCCAACCTCACCCATAGCGAGGAAACTCCACAATAAAGAGAACTCCACAAACTGCCAGAAGAGGGAAAGGCCACCCCAAGCAAAGCAATATAAGCAAGATGAAGAGGCAGAGAAATACCCAGCAAATAAAGGAACAGGATAAATGCCTACCAATCCAAACAAAAGAGAAAGAGATAGGGAACCTACCTGATAAAGAATTCTGAATAATGATAGTGAAAATGATCCAAAATCTTGAAAACAAATTGGAGTTACAGCTAAATAACCTGGAGACAAGGATTGAGAAGATGCAAGAAAGGTTTAACAAGGGTCTAGAAGAAAAAAAAAAGAGTCAATATACAATATTGCAATCAGTTCAGTTCAGTTCAGTTCAATTGCTCAGTCGTGTCCGACTCTTTGTGACCCCGACCCCAATAATCACAGCACGCCAGGCCTCCCTGTCCATCACCAACACCCGGAGTTCACTCAAACTCATGTCCATCGAGTTGGTGATGCCATCCAGCCATCTCATTCTCTGTCGTCCCCTTCTCCTCCCACGCCCAATCCCTCCTAGCATCATACTCTTTTCCAGTGAGTCAACTCGTTGCAATAGATGAGATCAAAAACACTCTGAAGGGAACCAAGAGTATAATAACAGAGGCAGAAGATAGGATAAGAGAGTTAGAAGACAAAATGGTAGAAATAAATGAAACAGAGAGGAAAAAAAGAAAAATGAATTAAAAGAAATGAGGACAATATTAGAGACCTCTGGGACAATGTTAAACGCCCAACATCCGAATCATAGGAGTCCTAGAAGAAGAAGACAAGAAGAAAGACCATGAGAAAATACTTGAGGAGATAATAGTTGAAAATTTCCCTAAAATGGGGAAAAAAATAATCGCCAAGTCCAAGAATCCCAGAGAGTCCCAAACAGGATAAACCCAAAGTGAAATACCCCAAGACACATATTAATCAAATTAACAAAGATCAAACACAAAGGACAAGTATTAAAAGCAGCAAGGGAAAAACAGCAAATAACACACAAGGGGATTCCAATAAGGATAACAGTTGATCTTTGATAGAAACTCTTCAGACCAGGAGGGAATGACAGGGCTTACTTAAAGTGCTGAAAGAAAATAACTTACAGCCCATATTACTATACCCAGCAAAGATCTCATTCAAATATGAAGGAGAAATCAATAGCTTTACATAAAAGCAAAAGCTGAGAGCATTCAATATCACGAAACCAGCTCTCCAACAGATGCTAAAGGACCTTCTCTAGACAGGAAACACAGAAAGGGTGTATAAACTCGAACCCAAAACAATAAAGTAAATGGCAACAGGATCATACTTATCCATAATTACCTGAAAGGTAAATGGGTTGAATGCTGCAACCAAAAGACAGACTGGCTGAATGGATACAAAAACAAGACCCCTATATGTGTTGTCTACAAGAGACCCACCTCAAAATGAGGGACACATACAGATAGAAAGTGAAGGGCTTGAAAAAGATATTCCATGCAAATAGAGACCAAAAGAAAGCAGGAGTAGCAGTAATCATATCAGATAAAATAGACTTTAAAACAAAGGCTGTGAAAAGAGACAAAGGAGGACATTACATAATGATCAAAGGATCAATCCAAGAAGAAGATATAACAATTATAAATATATATGCACCCAACATAGGAGCACCGCAATATGTAAGACAAATGCTAACAAGTGTGAAAGGGGAAATTAACAATAACACAATAATAGTGGGAGACTTTAATACCCCACTCACACCTATGGATAGATCAACTAAACAGAAAATTAACAAGGAAACACAAACGTTAAATGATACAATAGACCAGTTAGACCTAATTGATATCTATAGGACATTTCACCCCAAAACAATGAATTTTACCTTTTTCTCAAGCGCACACAGAACCTTCTCCAGGGTAGATCACATCCTGGGCCATAAATCTAGCCTTGGTAAATTCAAAAAAATTGAAACCATTCCAAGCATCTTTTCTGACCAAAATGCAGTAAGATTATGTCTCAATTACAGGAGAAAAAATATTAAAAATTCCAACATATGAGGCTGAACAACACGCTGCTGAATAACCAACAAATCATAGAAGAAATCAAAAAAGAAATCAAAACATGAATAGAAACAAATGAAAATGAAAACACAACAACCCAAAACCTGTGGGACACTGTAAAAGCAGTGCTAAGGGGAAGGTTCATAGCAATACAGGCATACCTCAAGAAACAAGAAAAAAGTCAACTAAATAATCTAACTCTACAAGCAACTAGAAAAGGAAGAAATGAAGAACCCCAGGGTTAGTAGAAGGAAAGAAATCTTAAAAATTAGGGCAGAAATAAATGCAAAAAAAAAAAAGAGAGAGACCATAGCAAAAATCAACAAAGCCAAAAGCTGGTTTTCTGAGAGGGTAAATAAAATAGACAAACCAGTAATAAGACTCATCAAGAAACAAAGGAAGAAAAACCACATCAGTAAAATCAGAAATGAAAATGGAGAGATCACAACAGACAACACAGAAATACAAAGGATCATAAGAGACTACTATCAGCAATTCTATGCAATAAAATGGACAACTTGGAAGAAATGGACAAATTCTTAGAAAATTACAACATTCCAAAACTGAACCAGGAAGAAATAGAAAATCTTAACAGACCCATCACAAGCACGGAAATTGAAACTGTAATCAGAAATCTTCCAGCAAACAAAAGCCCAGGTCCAGACGGCTTCAGAGCTGAATTCTACCAAAAATTAAGAGATGTGCTAACACCTATCCTACCCAAACTCTTCCAGAAAATTGCAGAGGAAGGTAAACTTCCAAACTCATTCTATGAGGCCACCATCACCCTAATCCCTAAACCTGACAAAGATGCCACAACAAAAGAAAACTACAGGCCAATATCACTGATGAACATAGATGCAAAAATCCTTAACAAAATTCTGGCAAACAGAATCCAACAACACATTAAAAAGACCATACATCATGACCAATTGGGCTTTATTCCAGGAATGCCAGGATTCTTCAATATCCACGAATCTATCAATGTAATACACCACATTAACAAAAAGAAAAACAAAAGCAATGTGATTATCTCAATAGATGCAGAGAAAGCCTTTGACAAAATTCAACACCCATTTATGATAAAAACCCTCCAGAAGGCGGGAATAGAAGGAACATACCTCAACATAATAAAAGCTATATATGACAAACCCACAGCAAACATTATCCTCAATAGTGAAAAATTGAAAGCATTTCCCCTAAAGTCAGGAACAATACAAGGGTGCCAACTCTCACCACTACTATTCACCAAAGTTTTGGAAGTTTTGGCCACACAGCAATTAGAGCAGAAAAAGACATAGGGGGAATCCAGTTTGGAAAAGAAGAAATGAAACTCTCACTGTTTGCAGATGACATGATCCTCTACACAGAAAACCCTAAAGACTCCACCAGAAAATTACTAGAGCTAATCAATGAATATAGTAAAGTTGCAGGACATAAAATCAACACACAGAAGTCCCTTGCATTCCTATACACTAATAATGAGAAAATAGAGAAATTAAGGAAACAATTCCATTCACCTTTACAACGAAAAGAATTAAATGCTTAGGAATATATCTACCTAAAGAAACAAAAGATCTAAACCTAAACCTAACCCTAACCCTAACACCTAACCCTAACCCTAATCTTAGAAACCCTAATATATAGAAAACTATAAAACACTGGTGAAAGAAATCAAAGAGGACACTAATAGATGGAGAAATATACCGTGTTCGTGGATTGGAAGAATAAATATTGTGAAAATGAGTACACTACCCAAAGTAATCTATAGATTCAATGTAGTCCTTATCAAGCTACCAATGGTATTTTTCACAGAGCTAGAACAAATAATCTCACAATTTGTATGGAAATACAAAAAAACCTCGAATAGCCAAAGCAATCTTGAGAAAGAAGAATGGAACTGGGGGAATCAACCTGCCGGACTTCAGGCTCTACTACAAAGCCACAATCATCAAGACAGTATGGTACTGGCATAAAGACAGAAATATAGATCAATGGAACAAAATAGAAAGCCCAGAGATAAATCCACACACCTATGGACATCTTATCTTTGACAAAGGAGGCAAGAATATTCAATGGAGAAAAGACATTCTCTTTAACAAGTGGTTCTGGGAAAACTGATCAACCACTTGTAAAAGAATGAAACTAGAACAATCCCTAACACCATACACAAAAATAAACTCAAAATGGATTAAAGATCTAAATGTAAGACCAGAAACTATAAAACTCCTAGAGGAGAACATAAGCACAACATTAAAAAAATTAACGATATATAAACATACAGACATACACACAGACCTGCACCACATAGAAAAATATAATTGTTGTGGGGAGCAGATACGGTAGAAGCATATGAGCAGATATGGTATGTCTTTGTTTAGCTGTTTGTATTAGAAACCAACTTTGTATTTAAATACTAACATGTTTGTATATATAATTTTTTAAATCTGAAAAGTAGAGTCTAATATTAAGCAATTTACAGAATTAATCTACTGCAATGTAAGTAGATTAAGTTTGCAATAGGGGTACTAGTTAATACCCCTTTTTAAAAGGAAGTCACATTGTAAAATTTTATTAAATTTCATTTATTTTACAGACAGTTAGCAATAGCATGTTTTAATGTAATGGCTATGTATATTAACACCCCACCTGAAGGACAGTAATTTCATTGAACATTTACTGCTGAGCAGACAGAGGCTTGTGAA
Organism: Moschus berezovskii; assembly: GCF_049115385.1. Classification (NCBI taxonomy): domain Eukaryota; kingdom Metazoa; phylum Chordata; class Mammalia; order Artiodactyla; family Moschidae; genus Moschus; species Moschus berezovskii. The sequence continues at coordinate 127,088,065 of NC_142461.1, forward strand.
TATGTCTTTAACATGTTAGCTGAACAGTATTAACTACATCATTATTTTACACTATACTTAAAGATCAAATTCTTAGGGAAAAAATCCTGTATTTATTTTTATCTTTGCTGAATGTGATACAGAGCCTGGCACATAGTTATTACTCAATAATATTTGTGAATCAGTGGCTATGGTTTTTCCCGTGGTCATGAATGGACGTGAGAGTTGGACTGTGAAGAAAGCTGATCGCCGAAGAATCGATGCTTTTGAACTGTGGTGTTGGAGAAGACTCTTGCGAGTCCCTTGGACTGCAAGGAGATCCAACCAGTCCATTCTAAAGGAGATCAATCCTGAGTGTTCATTGGAAGGACTGATGCTAAAACTGAAACTGCTATACTTTGGCCACCTCATGCAACGAACTGACTCACTGGAAAAGACTCTGATGCTGGGAGGGATTGGGGGTGGGAGGAGACGGGGAGGACAGAGAATAAGATGGCTGGATGGCATCACCGACTCTGTGGACATGAGTTTGAGTGAACTCCGGGAGTTGGTGATGGACAGGGAGGCCTGGCCTGCTGTGATTCATGGGGTCGCGGAGAGTCGGACACGACTGAGCGACTGAACTGAATGACTGACTGACTAAACCTTATTATAATCTTACTTTCACTGTGGCTGTAAATACATAGAATTGGGATCCCCCCATTTCATGATGCATGCTAACGCTAGTAATGGTAAATAAAAGTCAACCTTTGTTTTCATCCAAATCTGATCCAATACTGCTTTGTATTAATTACCTTCTTGCTTTATATTCATGATCTCCAACACATTCCATGACTATAAAATAGGAGATATTAACTCTGTTGTATAGATAAACTGAGGTGTAACTATTTGAGCTAATATTCTTATGTAACATTATACATCAATATTTAATTACAGGCATAAAGGAAATAAATTTTTTACTTATGAAAAATTTGTGTTTAAAAAATATATAATGGAAGACAGCTTCAGTAACAAATAAATAATCACATACTCTCTTAGTTGGTAGAGAAATAATCAAGATAAGCAACAAAGGACCCCAGCTCTCTTTTCTTTCACCATCAATCACAAACTATTAGCCTCGTTAGAGCGAAATAGTTCCTGAGACCTTCTTACATCTGAGGACATGGATGGAGGAGCCTGGTAGGCTGCAGTCCGTGGGGTTGCTAAGAGTCGGACACGACTGAACGACCTCACTTTCACTTTTCACTTTCATGCATTGGCGAAGGAAATGGCGACCTACTCCAGAGTTCTTGCCTGGAGAATCCCAGGGATGGGGGAGCCTGGTGGGCTGCCGTCTATGGGGTCACACAGAGTCGGACACGACTGAAGTGACTTAGCAGCAGCAGCAGTGAGAATTTGGGCTTTCTCCTTTAGGTTACATTGTTTCCTCATAATGAGTGTTGGAAGCCCAAGTGAAAGGAACGGAAGACCTCTTCAAGTGTAGAAACTAACAGAGAAAGTTGACATTGACGCCATGTCCATTCTTTCTGGCTATTCTGTTCCCAAGAAGCAACTCAGGAAGCTGAAAAGGAAAAGGGATTGGGCTGGCTTATCTCTTTCCCTGAAATTCAGAGAAAATACAAATCGTGGAACCTTCATTCCTCTGCTTTTATTGAACCAGTGACCTATCTCCTGGGTTGAAAAATTAGGGCTGGCTTCACCATCTGTTCTCAGTAGGACTCCAAATAAGGTAACATTGTTCAAATACAGAATTTCTTCCTATGGCTAAGGTCCTAGGGATTTACAACAGCACAACTGGGGCTTCCAAAAATCATAGACTTCCCACGGGGTTGGTTGATCTGGCCACGGTTTACCACATGACATGAAAGAATCTGATAATCTTTACTAATTCCCAAATTAGTATTTCTCCAAATCCCCAGATGCCGTATGCTGACATGCAACTATAACTGCATAAGAGGTTTGTCTGTGTGATATACCCTTCCTACTTCACTTTTTCCTCACATTTTCTTTTCAAAACTCATCTTTTCCCAACTTTCCTGATGCCCAATATGTCTCAACACCTAATACATATCTGCAGTATGAACTGTATAATTGTTGACTCTTAAAACTTACCCTAGAATATTTTGAGCCCCTGATTTTTCTTTCTTTATAGCTCTCACTCCAGGCTTATTTTAATACAAAGCATAGAACTGGTATTCAGTAATACAAAGTCTGAAGCCAGAATGTCTGTTATAAAATCCTAGCTCTGACAATTAATAGCTGTATAACTTTAGTTAAGTCTCCTAAAATCTCTTAGTCTCGTTCCATGTATAGAATATTGTTATAATAATAATATGAGTCCAAATAAGTAAAGGACTTAGTATAGTGTTTGGTACATTGCACACACCATATAAAATTTACAATTATTATTACTATTACCAAATAGCTATTCCTATTAGGATGAAGACCAGATACATATGTAGAAATGTGGAATGACTGTAGTCAGAATAAGGACCTTGGGAATGGGTAAAATGAAGTATTTCCTTATAAGAAATCAAAGTCAAACAAAATTTTAGGTTAATTTATGACAACAGATATATAATGTGCAATTAAATGTAATTTTTAATTGTCAAAAATTATGTTCATTTTCACTACCACGACAGAAAAAATACATAGTATATTAGGCTGAATTGTTCACTAGTATGACTTAACATATCTTCTGTTTCATTGTGTCATGGCTTTGGTGTAACTGCTATGACACTTTGGATTTAGATAATTTCAAGAACATTTAGAGGGTATAATGTCACCTAATGAATCATTAATAAAGCTGTAACAGCATGATTTTCCATTCTACTTTCTTCCTGCATGGTAACCTGACTTGGAACTAAAGGATTCTGGGAAATAATAGAATCATAGCTCATCTGGTTGTACATATGATAATAGGGATAGATGTACATAGACCATTCTTTCTATTTCATCAGCAGTGGAATGGATCCATTTGGTGATACCCATTAAGATGAGTAGATATATGCTATATTCAATCACTCTTGGGGCTCCACACAGCTTTCTTCCTCAGTTAGCTCAGTGTGAAATACATAGTTGCTTCACAACAGAAAACTCAAGGTAGTTCTTTATGTTACCCAATATAAAGAGACTTAAACATACACTATTAGGAGGTAAATGTAAGTTAGGTACTTTCTTAAAAATATTTCTGGTTTTGCTATTATGTCTAGAAATACCCTTGTTTCCTAGTTTTCTACTTAAGATTTATTAATATTGGACCATGTATATGTAATCTTTATTTATTTTTTTCAAAAATTTTTATTAGAAAACTGAAATTTACAATTTTCAGTTTTCTAATCTTTATTTAGTAATTAGTTTGAAATGCCAGCAGAATAAAAATAAGAACAAGGATATTGCAATATTCTAAAATCAACTAAAGCATAAACCTACTAGAATATTGAAGAATTTCCTAAAAATATCAAACTAGTGGGATCAGATTAATATAAGATTAAACAGAGATAAGAAACCTCAACAAAATAAAAAAAAAAAACAAATGATCTCCCATCAGACAGTCTTGTAGGGGTAATGCTAAGATTAGAGAGTGGTGAATAGAAGCACATGTAGGTTTAAGAAGTGATTGAATGAGTTCTTCAAATATTCTTAGAACAGTTACTCCTGTGCTTAAGCATAAATTTTTGTATCTTCAAGAGAGCTCTCAATAAATTTAAGCAGCTTCAATGAAAGCATTGGGATGATACCGGGGACACAAAGACAAAAGGGTCTTTACATAATTTCCAATCTTCAAGATAGATAAAATGTGAGTGTTAGTCACTCAGCTGTGTCCAATTCTTTGCAAACCCATGGACTGTAGCCTGCTAAACTCCTCTGTCCATGAGATTCTCCAAGTAAGAATACTAGAGTGGGTAGTCATTTCCTTTCTCCAGGGGATCTTCTGGATCTAGGAATCAAACCCAGTTCTCCTTTATGGCAGGTGGATTCTTTACTTTCTGAGCCACCAGGGAAATCTTTGACAAAGGGGCCCTGAATTCAGAATGTAAATCCTTTCCCAACAGGGAAGAATTAGCAAGGAAATATGGCTGGCATATACAACAAAGATCCTTAAGTCAGTATCTGCACTTAAGGCTTTCGGCACAGTAAATTACACATATGTTAGGGAAGCTTATTCAAGTTATCAGTGCTGCTGAATCTATGCCTTCCTATGATCAGCAAGAGTCACCACTTTTTGAAGTAAATCAGCACTGCTGCTGCTGCTAAGTCACTTCAGTCGTGTCCGACTCTGTGTGACCCCATAGACAGAAGCCCACCAGCCTCCCCCGTCTCTGGGATTCTCCAGGCAAGAATACTGGAGTGGGTTGCCATTTCCTTCTCCAATGTGTGAAAGTGAAAAGTGAAAGTGAAGTCGCTCAGTCGTGTCAGACCCTCAGCGACCCCACGGACTGCAGCCTACCAGGCTCCTCCATCCATGGGATTTTCTAGGCAAGAGTACTAGAGTGGCTTGCCATTGCCTTCTCCGAAATCAGTACTATGAAACAGCAAAATCAGGCTGCAGGAATAGTGGCACTAAAGTACAAAACATTTTTGAATTATTTATTATTTGACATTAGACATATGTTCAGTTCAGTTCAGTCGCTCAGTCGTGTCCGACTCTTTGCGACCCCATGAATCATAGCACGCCAGGCCTCCCTGTCCATCACCAACTCCCGGAGTTCACTCAAACTCATGTCTATCGAGTCGGTGATGCCATCCAGCCATCTCATTCTCTGTCGTCCCCGTCTCCACCCACCTCCAATCCCTCCCAGCATCAGAGTCTTTTCCAGTGAGTCAACTCTTCGCATGAGGTGGCCAAAGTATTGGAGTTTCAGCTTTAGCATGCTGCTGCTGCTGCTGCTGCTGAGTCACTTCAGTCGTGTCCGACTCTGTGTGACCCCATAGACATCAGCCCACCAGGCTCCCCGATCCCTGGAAGATATCAATTCCAAAAATAGAAAATACAGTAGGAATTAAAAATTTCTGGAGTTAGGAAGACATATTTACTCCAATATTATTAGTTTTTAAATATCTATGCTTTCCTTTTCAGTTTTTGTTTTTGACATTTAAGTCTTTATTAATATTGATACTTGAACTTAAGACATGTGATAGGCATATAATTGTACTTTAACTTTTTAGCTACTTTGTATAATAACATCTACATCTGTATTCTACTCCAGTGACCATCTGTTTTTACGTTAGTTCAGTTCAGTTCAGTTCAGTCGCTCAGTCGTGTCCGACTCTCCCCGACCCCATGAATCACAGCACGCCAGGCCTCCCTGTCCATCACCAACTCCCGGAGTACACTCAAACTCATGTCCACAGAGTCAGTGATGCCATCCAGCCATCTCATTCTCCGTCGTCCCCTTCTCCTCCCGCCCCCAACCTTTCCCAGCATCAGAGTCTTTTCCAGTGAGTCAACTCGTCGCATGAGGTGGCCAAAGTATTGCAGTTTCAGCTTTAGCATCAGTCCTTCCAATGAACATCCAGGATTGATCACCTTTAGAATGGACTGGTTGGATCTCCTTGCAGTATAAGGGACTCTCAAGAGTCTTCTCCAACACCACAGTTCAAAAGCATCGATTCTTCGGCGATCAGCTTTCTTCACAGTCCAACTCTCACATCCATACATGACCACGGGAAAAATCATTGCCTTGACTAGATGGACCTTGGTTGGCAAAATAATGTCTCTGCTTTTTAATATAGTACTTTAATAATTGCAGCTTGTGTTTTACTATCTCTTACAAGAAATCTTTTTTAATTGCTTTGTTTTAAGTATATTGTTTTCTGATTACATCATACATGACTTATAACATTTGAATATAATTAAAAAAATTCAATCATTAGAGGCTTAAATTTATTGGTGAACTTCCCTGGTGGCTCAAACAGTAAAGAATCTACCTTTAATGCAGGAAACCTGGGTTCAATTGCAGTAAAACCCTGGAGAAGGGCACGGCAACCCATTCTAGTATTGTTACCTGGAGAATTCCACGAACAGGGGAACCTGGTGGGCTACAGCCTGTGGTAACTAGAGAGTCAAGCACAACTGAGAAACTTTAACTTTCATCAGTTAAGCAGACACATTTTAATATCTGATGTTCTAAATCAATAATATTACTTCTCTCTATTCAAAAGTTCATGTATGTGCCTTATTAAAATGTTATCTTCTTTTTAGGTATATAACATTTATATTTTTAAGGCGACTGCCTTTCATTGAATATTTATTTTTGCTATTTAGCATTGTATATTTTTCAAAATCCTTATGCTGGATGTATATATTATGTATGTGTGTAAATATATATATATATAATGAAGATGCATACATCTCAGAAACAATGACAGAATTTAAGAATTCAGTAAATTGAAAGTGGTCTTTTATTATTTGGGGGAGGGAGAGTTCAGATTGAATCATATCTGTAGATGTTTACACTTTTTCAATATGTTTATCTCTCTCAAATTTGTTTTCTTATTAAAATTTGTAATTGATGTCATTACCCAGTATTATGCTTGTAACACAACTGTTTTCAGGACTTTTTTTTTTTTTTTTGGCTCGGTGGTCCCTCTTGTTATATTAAGTTCATATCTTTGTAATCTTTTTAAAATATATATATATAGAAAATGAGTCAACTTTAGAACAGGAATACAGACATTTGTAAAATGACTGTTTTGGTAAATATGGAGACTGAAATTGCTTCCTTTAACCTGTAATTTAATTAATTAATATAAATTACTTTTTAGTCAATGCAGTGTTAATCTATTATTACATTCCAAGACAAAGTCCACATAATCATGACACATTGATGTTTACTATACTTCTGAACCCAATATGTTTCTGTAACTTTTAGTATTTTTGGCCTTGTCAGGTCTGGATATGAAGTTTATTGTTGATTGGTAAAACAATGCTTTTCTTTTTCCTTTGCTTTATATATTTCATGGACCTCATTTTTTAAAAAACTTTTTATGACATGATCTGTGTCCAACCCAACTTGGTGAGAAGGATCAGGTAGCTCTTTAAATTTTTTGGGAATTTCTCTTGTGGTTAAACATAATTTCAGGTGTTCTGTATCTTCTTGAGCCTATGTCCTTAATTCATAGTTCCCAAGTAGTCCTCTTGAACATAATCCTAAACCTGATGGTTGTGCTCAACAATGTCAGACCCTTCTTTGTTTCAGCCTCCCTTGTTTAGCAGTTCACTTGTGCATTCTTTGTACAATCAAAGAAATGTGAGTGACTGTGTAGGAAAGAAACTTTCTACTTACCTTAAGTCTAATTTCTTCTTATACATCACTTCACTCTCATTTGTAGCAATTCTTCAGGAAATGACTGGATGTTCCATTTTCAAAATGAATGTGATCATTATCCAGTTGACATGAGAAAGAGAATTTTTATAACAGTTGATTTATTTTAGGGAGATATTGAGAGAGGGTTGATGGAAATCAGACTTTGAGGACTATTTTGATTTTTTTGGATGCTTTAAATATGTTGTTTTCATAACAGCAATCAGGTTCCAGGTATATATAATTTTTCCTAATTGTAGCAAGGACAGTCTCGTATTTCTTGGAAGTAAAATAACTTATTAACTACTTTTAAAAATAAACAAACAAAAATAAAGCTCATGTACATTGCTTATAAGTTAAAATATTATAAAGAACAAAATTGTGCTAATGATATCAAAGTGAAGGCAGAAACTGACTGTAACTCAGAAGATATCTCAGGATTTTGTCTGAGGAGTTGGTCCCTCTGACTGATGAGGTGGATTATACAAGGAAGATGATCTGTTTCCGCTCTGGCATGAACACTTCTAGGAATTCTTTCCACTCAGTAATGTCTTGTAAAGCTTTAATCTTTTTTGATGCCAAATCATTGATTTAATTATAAAACAAATAGTATCTTTATGGTTTGGTAGTCCATAGATGGTGGAGCACATAATTTCATTTTGCAGTTTCAACCCATCTTTCTGAAATGATTACATTGGCGTTAACTGTAAAAATTGCTCTTGGAAAAATCACCAGTCCCTCGTAATACTGTGTGTTGATGTCCAAATGTGTCTTTTTCTTGTATAAAATATAATTGTCCTCTATTTTTCAATTTACTTCTATGTCCATGAGGCATCCTTTTTTCATATCTTATTCATTTTTCATCACTGATGACATAACCTTGCTATGTTCATCATTTTTATTATTATGTTTGTATGAGAGAGAAAAATCTGTGCATATTTTCTTTCTTTTAATTTTCTAAGAAATACGTACATCATCAAAGATGGTAGTTTATGCTCTACCCCTTCAACTTAACAGCGATATGCATCCCTTTAGCTGAAGTTTTAATGTTTAAGTGGGCTTTTATTAGAATGAGGTCTCAGAGTTTCTAATTCAAATGTCAGAGGTTGGCAACAATATCAATAAGAAGCCATCAGCATGGCCCTTATTCCTAATTCTCATCCTGACATGTTACAAAAATAAGCATGATAATTTTATGGCTTCTTTTTCTGCCTAAAATGTAACTACATTAATCTGAAAGACAGCTGATTTTTCAAGGTCAAAAGTGCTTAGTTACAAATTGATGAGCTATTATGCGTGTCTGTGGTTTTCTTGATGGCACTGTATTAATAATACGCGTGCAGAACAGGCCATAAAAATTCCATTTAAAGGTATTAAGGCATACTGGGACATTTAATCAGGTTAAAATTCCTGTCAGTTGACTCCAGGCACAACGTTGTTCAGTCAGTGATTAACAAAGTGTGTGGAATATAAAGATGCGTGTCTATTACATGAGTTCAGATTTCACCGAAATGACCTTTTTTGTTTTCTGCATATAGAAAATGATTCAACTAAAATGCATTACAGTGATATTCATTGTTTTAAGTAGCTCATACTGTCTCCCAGCCTGGATTGTTTTGATTAGAAAATCAAACGATAATATACTTGTAAAGGTGTTAACACTCTTTCCAGGTAGGAAAAAGCATTCAGTGTTGAAATGTTTTTAAAATATGAATCATACCGTAAGCTTCCTTTTGTGATTTATAAAAGCTATCTCACCAGGTGTACTCTATGCTCTTATAAAACCAAGAAAGATTAAATGAGACAAAGCTATGGGAAGGTTTGTTCTGATAGCCTCTTACAGTATTCTTGACAAGTTCAAGGGGAATGTTAAGATACAGAATATAATGTAATAGAGATGACAATTAGTCTTCAGAACTCTGTGCATATTATAAAACGAAGTCACATTTTTCAGATAAATGAAAGAATGAACATTTCTAGCCTATGAAAATCTTCTCTTATTTTTTTTCTGTGTAGTGCTTAAAGAGGAAGATTACAGAAAATTCAAGTATTTAAGAATATCCATATATACCAAGAAAAAATGTGTGATCATTGAAGAAGCAATTATAAAGCAGTATAAAAATTACTCTTCCATTTTAGCTGCATAAAGTTAGCTAACATTCATACTTGTCTTCCATGTATGTCTGTGTATACATATGTATGAATATGGATATATTTTAATAGTGGTCAATTAAATTGATTCCTTTTAAAGACAACCTGGCTCAACAATCTGAGTTACCTTGTCTTTCAACTTAAGAAGAATGCAGATTTAAATATATATATTTAAAACAGTGTTGTTCTCCAAACTAAAAGCTCAAGCTCTCCTTAACCCAAACACACACATTGGTTTTTGTTTCAAATTAATAGATTCTATTTCTTATAGCAGTTTTCAACTTATGAAATTTGAATAAGAAGTACAAAATATACCATATATTTTTACTCATAGGTTTCCCCTACTAATATTTTGCACTGTAAACCAATACCAACCAGTCCTGATAGTTTGCATTGAGGTTCCCTTTCATCAGTCTTAGAACTTATGTCATATTTATTTTTTATTTCTTCACCAATTTCTTCCATTCCTTAACACCCTACCTCTGTCAAACACTAGTCTGTTTTCTGTATTTATAAGTTTGGTGGGGGTTTTATTGTTTTAGTTTCTTCTTTTTAGAATCCTCATGTTAAGAGAGAGATCTCACGATATTTGTCTTTCTGACTCATTTCACGTAATATAATACCCTAGAGATCCATCCATGTTGCCTCAAATAGAAAGTTTTTATTCCTTATTATGACTGAATAATATATTCTAATCCATTATTTATATTTACCACAGTTTCTTTGTCTGTTCATCCACAGATGGACACTTAGGTTGTGTTCATATCTTGACTATTGTAAAGAAATAGTGCTGAATGATCTCGGGGTCATATAAAACTTTTCAAGTCAGTCTTTTATTTTCTGCAGATAAATACCCAGAAGCGGACTTGCTGGATCATTTGGTAGTTCTAGTGTTTCCTAAATTTAGAAAAAAAAATATTGAAATTTGGTTTATTTACAAAGTTATGTTAGTTTCAAGTGTACAGAAAAGTGATTCAATTATATATACCTATATAAATGTATATATTCTTTTGTTTATATTTGCTTCCAGTATTTCTTGTTATTAAATCACTCAGTTTAGTCTGACTCCTTGCAACCCCATGGACTGCAGGATGCCAGGCTTCCCTGTCCTTCACTATCTCCAAGAGTTTGCTCAAATTCATGCCCATTGAATCGGTGATGCCATTCGACCATCTCATTCTCTGTCACCCTTTTCTCCTGCCTTCAGTCTTTCCCAGCATTGGGGTCTTTTTCAATGAGTTTGCTCTTTGCATCAAGTTCTTTGACTCAGGTAATCGGATATTGAGTATAGTTCTCTGTGCTAAACGGTAGTTCTATTTTTAATTTTTTGAGGAAGCTCCTGTTTTCTATAGTGGTTGTACTAATGTGCATTCCTACCAACATTGCAGAGGACCTCCTTTTCTTCATATACTGAGGAATGACAATATCTTTTCTTTTTGATGATAGCCATTCTAATGGGGTGAGGTGATTTCTCACTGTGGTTTTGATGTGCAATTCCCTGATAGTGATTTTGCGCATCTTTTCATGTACCTGTTGGCTATCTACATAGCTTCTTCTGTGTGTTTTTTTGTTGTTGTTGCTGTTGAATTGAAATTTGAGTTATGTATATATTCTAGCTATAAGCCCTTTAACAGATATACAATTTGCAAATATTTTCTTCCTTTTCATTTTGTTGATGGCTTCCTCTGCTATGCAAAAGTTTATCTTGATGCCTATTGCTTTTTCTTTTGGTGTCAGATTCAAAAACTAATTGCCAAGACCTTTGCCAAGGAGCTTACTACCTATAATTTCTTCTATGATTTTTATGGTTTAAGGTATTACATCAACCCATTTTGAATTAATTTTTGTGTGGTGAAAGATAGTGGTAGAGTTCCATTTTTTTTTTTTGCATGTGGTTGTTCAGTTTTTCCAATGCCATTTGTTGAAATAGAGACTGTTCTTTCCAAATTATGGAGAAGGAAATGGCAACCCACTCCAGTGTTCTTGTCTGGATAATTCCATGGACAGAGGAGCTCAGCGGGCTGCAGTCCTTGGTAAGAGTTGGCCACGACTGAACAACAGAGCATAGAACATTTCCCAATTATATTCTAGGCTCCCTTGTCATAAGTTAACTGATCATATATGCATAGGTTTACTTCTAGACTCTTGATTCTCTTCATTAATCGTTTCTGTTATTTTTTGTCAGAAATTTACAGTAAATACAAGGTAAAATGTATTTATGAAAAATGTTAAATCCAGTTTTTCAGAGTAAACAAATAAAATACAATTATAGAATTTAAAGAATTTTGCATTCCTCTATTTCAAACACCCAGGTTAAATTTCTTCCTCAATATCTCTGCTAATTGATATGAACATATACGTACAAATGTATCCTCTTTATGTCTGTTTGTTCACTGTCTGAATTATAAAGTTGCCTAATTTAGCTCATAACTGCCAATTTTAATATAGCTTTTTAAAGGGTGCAAAAATCTGAATAAAAAATGAAAATATCTCTTAATCATATGGGTACTTGATTATACTGTGCTTTAATCTGCCTTTAAAGTCTCCTTTGAAAATCTAAGCACAAGGACTGGCAGGAAGATGAAGTGAAGGATGGCACCTCTAAAATGGAAAAGAACAACATGAGAATACATAGCAAGACTACTACTAAAGTCAAAATTATGATATTCTCCACATAATAAAAATAGCAGCTAATAATTGATGAAAATTTACAATGTGCCAGGCATTGCTTTAAATGATTATAAAACACTCTAAAAAAAATAGAACATGAGTTCTATTTTTATCATCACAGAAGTCTCATGTGGTATAATGTTATTATCATCAGTTGTAAAGGAAACTGAGACTAAGAATATTTTTCCCAAGGTCACTAATTAAATGATGGAGCCATAATGTAACCTAAGAAGAACAATTCCAGGATCTTTCAATGACTCTATAATGCCTTACACTCTGTACTCTACACATCTTATTCTCAGTAATCTCTGCATTTTAATATGTAGATCATTTGACCTTCTGCTCTTTATATCTTATACTTGGTAACAGCAGACAGTAAGATGTAAGAGGAAGGTGGGAGGAAGAGCAAGGCAAGTGGATTATAATTAGTGCAACTTTAAATCATTTCCTGTCTTACATTTATAATTTAAACTGAATGTCCAAAAAAGCAATTTGATGATAATATTTAAACCCAACAAGAATATATGACTTGGGAATAAATGTAATGTTTCCAGAATTCAGAGCCCTGATATGTAGCAATGAAAACAGAGAAATGGAGATAGTAAAAACTTTAAAAATATAGGTTAGGCATAATGGATGAATATTTGCCTCTCTTTTTCCTCTTTACCTTCTTTCTACCTTCTTTCCCTCCTTTCCTTCCTTAATTCTACAAGTATTCCTTGAATGTCTTCACTATGTGCTAGGATGAAAAAGGTCTGTACAGTCAAAGCTATGGTTTTTCCAGTAGTCATGTATGGAAGAGAAAGTTGGACTATAAAGAAGACTGTGCACCTTCTTTGATCCTTTTGAACTATATTGTTGGAGAAGATTCTTGAGAGTCCCTTGGACTGCAAGGAGATTAAACCTGTCAATCCTAAGGTGAATCAACCCTGAATATTCATTGGAAGGACTGATGCTGAAGCCAAAGCTCCAATATTTTGGCCATCGGATAAGAAGAGCTGACTCACTGGAAAAGACCCTGATGTTGGGAAAGATTGAAGGCAGGAGGAGAAGGGGACAACAGAGGATGAGATGGTTGGATGGCATCACCAACTCAATGGACATGAGTTTGAGCAAACTCTGGGAGATGTTGAAGGACAGGGAAACCTGGCCTACTGCAGTCCATGGGGTCACAAAGAGTGGGACTTGACTGAGTGACTGAACAGCAACAAAAATAATATGTAACAGTAGAAAATAAGACACAACTCCTACTTTTGAAAACCACCTGGTACAATAAGGAAGACATTTTAAAATTTCTTAATTTAAGCAAAACAGACTTTATATTTTTGGGCTCCAAAATCACTGCAGATGCTGATTGCAGCCATGAAATTAAAAGACGCTTGCTCCTTGGAAGGAGAGTTATGACCAACCTAGATAGCATATTAAAAAGCAGAGATATTACTTTGCCAACAAAGGTCCGTCTAGTCAAGGCTATGGTTTTTCCCGTGGTCATGTATGGATGTGAGAGTTGGACTGTGAAGAAAGCTGATTGCCGAACAATTGATGCTTTTGAACTGTGGTGCTGGAGAAGACTCTTGAGTGTCCCTTGGACTGCAAGGAGATCCAACCAGTCTATTCTAAAGGAGATCAATCCTGGGTGTTCTTTGGAAGGACTGATGCTGAAGCTGAAACTCCAATACTTTGACCACATCATGCGAAGAGTTGACTCACTGGAAAAGACTCTGATGCTGGGAGGGATTGGGGGCAGGAGAAGGGGACGACAGAGAATGAGATGACTGGATGGCATCACCAACTCGATGGACATGAGTTTGGGTGAACTCCGGGAGTTGGTGACGGACAGGAAGGCCTGGCATGCTGTGATTCATGGGGTCGCAAAGAGTCGGACACAACTGAGCGACTGAACTGAATTATAAAAATAATAGAAACTTAAAGACATTTATTTATTATTTCAGGCATTTATCCATTGTGTGCATGGATTTACCAATAAGAAAAACCATTACCAGACAACAAACAATAGATAAGGTAACATTAATAGTAAGGTAACATTAAATTATGTTTACAGCATTGAGCATGAACACACACACAACACTGCATGATGTTTTTAAAAATTAAAGAAAATTTGTTGCACTGCATTAACAGTTACAGCACTGTATCTTTTCACTTGCTGTGTTGCTAATCCTGCTCACAGTGCCAATTGTCTCACTGTTGACACCACTCTCCCTGTTTGCTGAACCCAGGGTAGGCAAGGTATGAGCCAAGAGGCTGGTAGGAGACTCGAGGAGCCAAAGAAACTGCAGACATGTTTATTCTCTCCTGGATGGCATGGAAGCCATAACACAGCCTCTCTCCTGGGTGATGTAACAGTCATAGGAACAGCCACAGCATAACCATAAAGTAGCCATAACAGAGCCATAGTATAACCGTATATAACAACCATCGTGTTGCTCCAATGTAGCCCCGATGCAGCAGCAGCCAGGGCTTTCATGATGAAGCTCATACAGGCATACCACACAGATCCATGACTAAGCAAGTACCTTCTGACTTGTATGGGCAGTGCTACAAGTGATCTCAGCTGCTACACAATCATTATTTACAAAACGTGGGACAAGACTGAGAGCCTATGGGGTGAGAGTGCCTGACCACACCATCTTGGCTAATTTGCTCTTTCCCTATAACTGTCCGATAATTTAAAAGAGGGTTGGAAATCCTATAACAGTTGGAAAATTAGTCAATAAAAGAGTACCAATAAGGAAAAAAAAACGTGAACAAATGTCAGTTTTGTACATTAAGAAATAGAGTAGCTTTTTGAACACAGTTTTAAGTTGTATAGAGAAAGAATCTACATTTTCCTATGGAGAAATTAGAAAAGACCAAATAGAAGGTGAATTTTGAACTAGTCTTTAAAAGGGGATAAAGTAGGTAGATGGGAGAATCCTTTTCAAGCAAAGGATAAATACATGCAAACGTCTTACAGGTTGTGGCCTTTAGGGGGATGGTAGATATTTATTAATGGCTGGAATGAGAGATTCTGGGATGCAGTGCTGAGTTTGTGGTTGGAAATATGAAGTAGGGCTGGATTTTGTATAAATCACAGTTCAATTTATAACTGAAATTCTAAGAGAATAGCAATATGTTGTAAAACAGGTGACTAAGATGGTAGCTGTTTAGCAGCCGAAAGTTATTAGTTGTTCAGAAGATGGCTGGTAGTGGAAGGGAGTTGTGTACTGAAAGAGCAATTAGGAGACAGTTATGGTGGCTTAGAAAAGAAATAATGAAGCCTTAGATTAAATCAGCAGAGGTGCAGATATTAGAGGAGTGAAAATCTTGAAGCAAACAATAAGATTTTCTTAAGTGATTGGGGAGATTGAACTTTGGTGTTTTACTACACTATTTAATATAGAAGTACCAACACCCTATTCCAACAACACAAGAGAAGACTCTACACATGGGCATCACCAGATGGTCAACACCGAAATCAGATTGATTATATTCTTTGCAGCCAAAGATGGAGAAGCTTTATACAGTTAGCAAAAACAAGACCAGGAGCTGACTGTGGCTCAGATCATGAACTGCTTATTGCCAAATTCAGACTTAAATTGAAGAAAGTAGGGAAAACCACTAGACCATTCAGATATGGCCTAAATCAAATCCCTTATGATTATACAGTGGAAGTGAGAAATAGATTTAAGGGACTAGATCTGATTGATAGAGTGCCTGATGAACTCTGGATGGAGGTTCGTGACATTGTACAGGAGACAAGGACCAAGATCATCCCCATGGAAAAGAAATGCAAAAAAGCAAAATGGCTGTCTGAGGAAGCCTTACAAATAGCTGTGACAAGAAGAGAAGCGAAAAGCAAAGGAGAAAAGGAAAGATATAAGCATCTGAATGCAGAGTTCCAAAGAATAGCAAGGAGAGATAAGAAAGCCTTCCTCAGTGATCAATGCAAAGAAATAGAGGAAAACAACAGAATAGGAAAAACAAGAGATCTCTTCAAGAAAATTAGAGATCCCAAGGGAATATTTCATGCAAAGATGGGCTCAATAAAGGACAGAAATGGTATGGACCTAACAGAAGCAGGAGATATTAAGAAGAGGTGGCAGGGATACACAGAAGAACTGAACAAAAAAGATCTTCACGACCAAGATAGTCACGATAACGTGATCACTAACCTAGAACCAGACATCTTGGAATGTGAAGTCAAGTGGGCCTTAGAAAACATCACTAGAACAAAGCTAGTAGAGGTGATGGAATTCCAGTTGAGCTATTTCAAAACTTGAAGGATGATGCTGTGAAAGTGCTGCACTCAATATGCCAGCAAATTTGGAAAACTCAGCAGTGGCCACAGGACTGGAAAAGGTCAGTCTTCATTCCAATCCCAAAGAAAGGCAATGCCAAAGAATGCTCAAACTACCACACAATTGCACTCATCTCACACGCTAGTAAAGTCATGCTCAAAATTCTCCAAGCCAGGCTTCAGCAATATGTGAACCGTGAACTCCCAGATGTTCAAGCAGATTTTAGAAAAGGCAGAGGCACCAGAGATCAAACTGCCAACATCTGCTGGATCATGGAGAAAGCAAAAGAGTTCCAGAAAAACATCTATTTCTGCTTCATTGACTATGTCAAAGCCTTTGACTGTGTGGATCACAATAAACTGTGGAACATTCTGAAAGAGATGGGAATACCAGACCACCTGACCTGCCTCTTGAGAAACCTGTATGCAGGTCAGGAAGCAACAGTCAAAACTGGACATTAAACAACAGACTGCTTCCAAATAGGAAAAGGAGTACATCAAGGCTATATATTGTCACCTTGCATATTTAACTTATATGCAGAATACATCATGAAGAACACTGGGCTTGAAGAAGCACAAGCTGGAATCAAGATTGCTTGGAGAAATATCAATAACCTCAGATATGCAGATGACACTACCTTATGGCAGAAAGTGAAGAGGAACTCAAAAGTCTATTGATGAAAGTGAGAGTGAAAATGTTGGCTTGAAGCTCAACATTCAGAAAACAAAGATCATGGCCTCTGGTCCCATCATTTCATGGGAAATGGAAAAACAGTGGAAATAGTGTCAGACTTTATTTTGGGGGGCTCCAAAATCACTGCAGTTGCTGTTTGCAGCCATGAAATTAAAAGACTCCTTGGAAGGAAAGCTATGACCAACCTAGCTAGTATATTAAAAAGCAGAGACATTACTTTGCCAACAAAGGTCCGTCTAGTCAAGGCTATGGTTTTTCCCGTGGTCATGTACGGATGTGAGAGTTGGACTGTGAAGAAGGCTGATCGCTGAAGAATTGATGCTTTTGAACTGTGGTGTTGGAGACGACTCTTGAGTGTCCCTTGTACCGCAAGGAGATCCAACCAGTCCATTCTAAGGGAGATCGATCCTGGGTGTTCATTGGAAGGACTGATGCTAAAGCTGAAACTGCAATAATTTGGCCACCTCATGCGACGAGTTGACTCACTGGAAAAGACTCTGAGGCTGGGAAAGTTTGGGGGCAGGAGGAGAAGGGGACGACAGAGAATGAGATGGCTGGATGGCATCACCGACTTGATGGACATGAGTTTGAGTGAACTCCGGGAGTTGGTGATGGACAGGGAGGCCTGGCGTGCTGTGATTCATGGGGTCGTGCAGAGTCGGACATTACTGAGTGACTGAACTGAACTGAACTGAACCAAAAATTAATATTATGCAGGAGTGTTAAAATTCTATAATAACCTGAAATTAAATTTTTTATTACATTAAAGAAAACAATAGTAAAATTAGAGATTTGTATAATATTCATATATAATTATATTTTGTATAATTTACTTATAACTACATAAAGTATTCAAGTTCGCCAAAATGAAAAGGACATCGTTTTTGGGTGTTAGTTCTAAAAGGTCTTGTAGGTCTTCATAGAACCATTCAACTTTGGCTTCTTTAGCGTTACTGGTTGGGGCATAGGCTTGGATTATTGTAATATTGAATGGCTTGCCTTGGAAACGAACAGAGATCATTCTGTCACTTTTGAGACTGCATCCAATTACTACATTCTGGACTCTTTTGTTGACTATGATGGCTACTCCATCTAAGGGATTCCTGCCCACAGTAGTAGAAATAATGGTCATCTGAGTTAAATTCACCCATTCCAGACCATTTGAGTTCACTGATTTCTAAAATGTTGATGTTCATTCTTGCCATCTTCTTTTTGACCACTTCCAATTTGCCTTGATTCATGGACTTAACATTCCAAGTTCTTATGCGATATCACTCTTTACAGCATTGGACCTTGCTTCCGACACCGTTCACATCCACAACTGGTTGTTGTTTTCTCTTTGGCTCTGTCTCTTCATTCTTTCTGGAGTTATCTCTCCACTGATCTCCAGTAGGATAATGGGCACCTACCAACCTGAAGAGTTCAAGCTGGATTTAGATAAGGGAGAGGAACCAGAAATCAAATTGCCAGCATCCGCTGGATCATAGAAAAAGCAAGAGAGTTGCAGAAAAACAACTATTTATGCATTATTGACCATGCAAAACCTTTAACTATGTGGATCACAATAAATTGTGGAAAATTCTGAAACAGATGAGGATACCATACCACCTGACCTGCCTCTTGAGAAATCTATATGCAGGTCAGGAAGCAACAGTTAGAACTGGACATGGAACAAAAGACTGGTTCCAAATGGGAAAAGGAGTACATAAAGGCTGTATATTGTCACCCTGCTTAAATGGCTGTCTGAGAAGGCTTTACAAATAGCTGTGAAAAGAAGAGAAGTGAAAAGCAAAGGAGAAAAGGAAAGATATAAGCATCTGAATGCAGAGTTCCAAAGAATAGCAAGGAGAGATAAGAAAGCATCTCAGTGATCAATGCAAAGAAATAGAGGTAAACAGCAGAATAGGAAAAACAAGAGATCTCTTCAAGAAAATTAGAGATACCAAGGGAACATTTGTTACAAAGATGGGCTCGATAAAGGACAGAAATTCTATGGACCTAACAGAAGCAGAAGATATTAAGAAGAGGTGGCAAGAATACACAGAAGAACTGTACAAAAATGACCTTCACGACCAAGATAATCACGATGGCGTGATCACTCACCTAGAGCCAGACATCTTGGAATGTGAAGTCAAGTGGGCCTCAGAAAGCATCACTACGAACAAAGCTAGTGGAGGTGATGGAATTCCAGTTGAGCTATTTCAAATCCTGAAAGATGATGCTGTGAAAGTGCTGCACTCAATATGCCAGCAAATTTGTAAAACTCAGCAGTGGCCACAGGACTGGAAAAGGTCAGTCTTCATTCCAATCCCAAAGAAAGGCAATGCCAAAGAATGCTCAAACTACCACACAATTGCACTCATCTCACATGCTAGTAAAGTCATGCTCAAAATTCTCCAAGCCAGGCTTCAGCAATACGTGAACTGTGAACCTCCAGATGTTCAAGCAGGTTTTAGAAAAGGCAGAGGCACCAGAGATCAAATTGCCAACATCCGCTGGATCATGGAGAAAGCAAGAGAGTTCCAGGAAAACATCTATTTCTGCTTCACTGACTATGTCAAAGCCTTTGACTGTGTGGATCACAATCAACTGTGGAACATTCTGAAAGAGATGGGCGTACCAGACCACCTGACCTGCCTCATGAGAAACCTGTATGCAGGTCAAGAAGCTACAGTTAGAACTGGACATGGAACAACAGACTGGTTCCAATTAGGAAAAGGAGTACATCAAGGTTGTATATTGTCACCCTGCTTATTTAACTTCTATGCAGAGTACATCATGAGGAACACTGGGATGGAAGAAGCACAAGCTGGAATCAAGACTGTGGGGAAAAATATCAATCACCTCAGATATGCAGATGAAACCACCCTTATGGCAGAAAGTGAAGAGGAACTCAAAAGCCGCTTGGTGAAAGTGAAAGAGGAGAGTGAAAAAGTTTGCTTGAAGCTCAACATTCAGAAAACTAAGATCATGGCATCTGGTCCCATCACTTCATGGGAAATAGATGGGGAAACAATGGAAACAGTGTCAGACTTTATTTTATTGGGCTCCAAAATCACTGTGAATGCTGATTGCAGCCATGAAATTAAAAGACACTTACTCCTTGGAAGGAAAGTTATGACCAACCTAAATAGTATATTAAAAAGCAGAGACATTACTCTGCCAACAAAGTTCCGTCTAGTCAAGGCTATGGTTTTTCCCGTGGTCATGTATGGTTGTGAGAGTTGGACTGTGAAGAAAGCTGATTCCCGAAGTATTGATGCTTATGAACTGGGTGTTGGAGAAGACTCTTGAGAGTCCCTTGGAAAGCAAGAATATCCAACCAGTCTACCTGAAAGGAGATCAGTCCCGAGTGTTCATTTGAAGGACTGATTTTGAAGCTGAAACTCCAATACTCTGGCCACTTGATGCGAAGAGCTGACTCATTTGAAAAAACCCTGATACTGGGAAAGATTGAAGGCAGGAGGAGAAGGGGACGACAGAGGATGAGATGATTGGATGGCATCACTGACTCAAGGAGGATGAATTTGAGTAGACTTCATGTGTTGGTGATGGACAGGGAGGCCTGGTGTGCTGTGGTCCATGGGGTCATGAAGAGTTGGACACGACTGAGCAACTGAACTGAACTGAACATTAAGTATTAAAATTACTCTAATGTAAGAGAATAAAATTATGTTTTACTTCCTTAATAATACAGATGATGATAATAGTATTTGCCACTTACTGATTGTTTATTAAATGTGAAAACCTGTTCTAAACTTTGTCCATTAATCATTTTTACCTATATTTCAAGTAAAGAAAGCAAGGTTCTGAGAAGTAAATTTATTAAAGTGACACTTCAGAACTAGGATACAACTGATCTATCTGCTCCAAAACTTAAGCTTTTAAAAATTAGATGGTATGGTTACCTTGAGTGTTCTTTTGGATTTAAAAAACTGCTTTTTATAATAATAGCTTTTTTAAAAAGGTAGATTTATGCATCTAGTTGATCCTATGTGTTTTGTTAGCTAGCATGCCTTGTCTACATGTACGTAAAGCAATCTTCTTCAAAAGATGTCTCATTAGTAATGACTGAAATGTCTGGATTGCAATAACATTGATTCATTTTGCATTGTGCAAAACTGTGACTCATCTTTTACCTACCTTTACCCCTAGTGTTAAACAGAAAATCTCTTTCATTTCTGAAGAGTGTTTCTGGACTTGTCTACTTTGACTGATTTCAGAAAATGTTACTCCTACTCATTATCTTCTCCAATATAAGAGCATGTTTTCACTGTTAATGTTAGATTTTTAAAAAGAAAAAATCTATTGTACATTATTTCAAAAATTTTTGTATACTTTCTAAAATGACTTTGCTCTTCATTTAGTGAGGTGATTTCACCTAATGTTTTTACTTTTCCTAAGTATTTCATATACTTTCATTCCATTGACAAATACATGTGTTGTCAAATTCAATCACTTATTTGGTGACATTTTCATTTTAAGCTCTCCCTATTTTCAGTATCTAAGAGAGAATTCTAAGAAAAACTTTTTTAGCCTACTCAGTCAACACTTTATGAAAAGAAGAAAAAACATACTTTGTATAATGTATTTGAAAGCTGAGCAGGAAATGTCATGGTCAAGTTTAGGCAATTGTTTAGTTCAGTTCAGTTCAGTCGCTCACTCATGTCCGATTCTTTGAGACCCTATGAATCATTGCACACCAGGCCTCACTGTCCATCACCAACTCACTCAAACTCATGTCCATCGAGTCGGTGATGCCATCCAGCCATCTCATTCTCTGTCGTCCCCTTCTCCTGCCCCCAATCCCTCCCAGCATCAGAATCTTTTCCAGCGAGTCAACTCTTCGCATGAGGTAGCCAAAGTATTGGAGCTTCAGATTTAGCATCAGTCCTTCCAATCAACACGCAGGACTGATCGCCTTTAGAATGGACTGGTTGGATCTCCTTGCAGTCCAAGGGACTCTCAAGAGTCTTTTCCAACACCATTGTTCAAAAGCATCACCTGGCCTCATAGAATATTATTTTCTCCTTTTAACCAACTTGTAAAAATCAGTCAAAAGTATCATGTGTATGTATAGAAGATAGAAGAAAGGAATATTCTATTTTAATTCTGGCTATCTCATAGGCTAAAATAGTTTATTTTGTATTTTGCATATTACAATTTATTTTATAATTTATTAAACATTTAATAATATTTATTTTAAAACATTAATGATTTTTATATCTCAATATTTTATTCCTTGTAACCTGAAGAAATTTCTTAAATTGCATTAGACCTTAATAAGAATCTGTTATGTTTGCTTCTGTTGCAAATGTAACTGAAGAGTCCTTTAAAATAAAGTTTAACTTTTAACACCATTAAAATTACTGTGGCACAACTCACCACGTGAGAACTGGTTGCAAGTCAGGGTCAAGACAAATTAGAGTGGGAGATAGAGCATCAATGGTCTGCCAAAATTAATGATTAAAGACTAAGACCTTGTTTTTATTCTTTAAATTTATTTATTTTAATTGGAGGCTAATTACTTTACAATTTTGTAGTGGTTTTTGCCATACATTGACATGAATCATCCATGGGTGTACACGTGTTTCCCATCCTGAAGCCCCCTCCCGTCTCCCTCCCCATCCCACACCCCAGGGCTGTCCCAGTGCACCGGCTTTGAGTGCCCTGTTTCATGCATCGAACTTGAACTAGTCATCTATTTCACATGGTAATATACATGTTTCAATGCTATTCTCTCAAACCATCCCACCCATGCCTTCTCCCACATAGTCCAAAAGTCTGTTCTTTACATCTCTGTCTCTTTCACTGTTTTGCATATAGGGTCGCCATTACTGTCTTTCTAAATTCCATATATATTTCTTAATGGTGTTTCTCTTTCTGATTTACTTCCAGTTTCATCTATCTCAATAGAACTGATTCAAATGTGTTCTTCTTTTTATAGCTGAGTAATTTTCCACTGAGTCTTTTACCACTCTTCCTTATCCTTCATCTGCCAATGGACGTCTATGTCACTTCCATGTCCTAGAAGCTCCAGAATGGTTCAGGCTAGTTCAGGCTACAAAATGGGGTGACTCCACAGCAGTAAACAGTGCTGCAGTGAACATCGGCGTATGCGTGTCTCTTTCAATTCTGGTTCCCTCGGTGTGTATGCCCAGCAGTGGGATTGCTGGGTTGTATGGCAGTTCTATTTCCAGTTTTTTAAGGAATCTCCACACTGTACTCCATAGTGGCTGTAATAGTTTGCTTTTGCACCAACACTGTAAGAGGGTTCTCTTTTCTCCGCACCCTCTCCAGCATTTATTGTTTTTAGACTTTTGATGGCAGCCATTCTGACCTGGGTAAGAATGTGGTTTTGATTTGCATTTCACTGATAATGAGTGATTTTGAGCATCTTTTCATGTGTTTGTTAGCCATCTGCATGTCTTCTCTGGAGAAATGTCTATTTAGTTCTTTGGCCCATTATTTTCCTGGTATTGAGCTGCATGATCTGCTTGTATATTTGGGGAGATTAATTCTTTGTCAGTTGTTTCATTTGTTATTGTTTTCTCCCATTCTGAAGGCTGCCTTTTCACCTTTCCTTCGTTGTGCAAATGCATTTGTTTAATTAAGTCTCATTTGTTTATTTTTGCTTTTATTTCCATTACTCTGGGAGGTGGGTCATAGAAGATCTTGCTGAGATTTATGTCAGAGAGTGTTCTGCCTATGTTTTCCTCTAGCAGTTTTATAGTTTCTCGTCCTATATTTAGATCTTTAATCTATTTCAAGTTTATCTTTGTGTATGGTGTTAGAAAGTGTTCTAGTTTCATTCTTTACAAGTGGTTGATCGGTTTTCCCAGCACTACTTGTTAAAGAGATTGCTTTTTCTATATTGTATATTTTTGTTTCCTTTGTCAAAGATAAGGTGTCCTTCAGCTCAGTTCAGTTCAGTTCAGTCAGTCGTGACCAATCTTTCTGACCCCATGAATCACAGCACGCCAGGCCTCCCTGTCCATCATCAACTCCCGGAGTTCACTCAAATTCATGTCCATCGAGTCGGTGATGCCATCCAGCCATCTCATTCTCTGTCGTCCCCTTCTCCTCCTGCCCCCAATCCCTCCCAGCATCAGAGTTTTCCAGTGAGTCAACTCGTCGCATGAGGTGGCCAGAGTATTGGAATTTCAGCTTTAGCATCAGTCCTTCCAATGAACACCCAGGATTGATCTCCTTTAGAATGGACTGGTTGGATCTCCTTGCAGTCCAAGGGACTCTCAAGAGTCTTCTCCAGCACCACAGTTCAAAAGCATCAATTCTTCACCAATCAGCTTTCTTCACAGTCCAACTCTCACATCCATA